>NC_081387.1:23633162-24233162 GCF_030684315.1 Stegostoma tigrinum
TAGACCCTTCATCAGAGAGGGGGATGGGTTGAGGGTTCTGGAATAAATAGGGAGAGAGGGGGAGGCGGAACGAAGATGGAGAGAAAAGAAGATAGGTGGAGAGAGTATAGGTGGGGAGGTAGGGAGGGGATAGGTCAGTCCAGGGAAGACGGACAGGTCAAGGAGGTGGGATGAGGTTAGTAGGTAGGAGATGGAGGTGCGGCTTGGGGTGGGAAGAAGGGATGGGTGAGAGGAAGAACAGGTTAGGGAGGCAGACACAGGTTGGACTGGTTTTGGGATGCAGTGGGTGGAGGGGAAGAGCTGGGCTGGTTGTGTGGTGCAGTGGGGGGAGGGGACGAACTGGGCTGGTTTTGGGATGCGGTGGGGGAAGGGGAGATTTTGAAGCTGGTGAAGTCCACATTGATACCATTGGGCTGCAGGGTTCCCAAGCGGAATATGAGTTGCTGTTCCTGCAACCTTTGGGTGGCATCATTGTGGCACTGCAGGAGGCCCATGATGGAGAGACCACTCTCTCCGTGACTCCGTTGTTCGCTCCACACTGCCCTCCAACCCCACCACACCTGGCACCTTCCCCTGCAACCGCAGGAAATGCTACACTTGCCCCCACACCTCCTCCCTCACCCCTATCCCAGGCCCCAAGATGACTTTCCATATTAAGCAGAGGTTCACCTGCACATCTGCCAATGTGGTATACTGCATCCACTGTAACCGGTGTGGCTTCCTCTACATTGGGGAAACCAAGTGGAGGCTTGGGGACCGCTTTGCAGAACACCTCCACTCGGTTCGCAATAAACTACTGCACCTCCCAGTCGCAAACCATTTCCACTCCCCTTCCCATTCTTTAGATGACATGCCCATCATGGGCCTCCTGCAGTGCCACAATGATGCCACCCGAAGGTTGCAGGAACAGCAACTCATATTCCGCTTGGGAACCCTGCAGCCCAATGGTATCAATGTGGACTTCACCAGCTACAAAATCTCCTCTTCCCCCACAGCATCCCAAAACCAGCCCAGTTCATCCCCTCCCACCACTGCACCACACAACCAGCCCAGCTGTTCCTCTCCACCCACTGCATGCCAAAACCAGTCCAACCTGTGTCTGCCTCCCTAACCTGTTCTTCCTCTCACCCATCCCTTCCTCCCACCCCAAGCCGCACCTCCATCTCCTACCTACAAACCTCATCCCACCTCCTTGACCTGTCCGTCTTCCCTGGACTGACCTATCCCCTCCCTACCTCCCCACCTATACTCTCTCCACCTATCTTCTTTTCTCTCCATCTTCGGTCCGCCTCCCCCTCTCTCCCTATTTATTCCAGAACCCTCACGCCATCCCCCTCTCTGATGAAGGGTCTAGGCCCAAAACGTCAGCTTTTGTGCTCCTGAGATGCTGCTTGGCCTGCTGTGTTCATCCAGCCTCACATTTTATTACCTAAGTCTTCTCAGATTCTCTGTTTCAAATCCAGTCGCTTCATTTCACTGACAAACTGGGATGTGTGATCTGAGAAATTCCAGTCCAGCGACTTATGTACTTTCCAAGTGCAACACTTTAATCTGCTATCGCCAATGGAGTGGTGGGAGTCTTCTACTAGTTGTTTTAGTCTTTTGTGTAGTTCCTTGGCTAATCTGTAGGTTGGTCTTCCAAGTAGCGACACTATGGGCCTGAGGGGTCTCCGGGTTTGTGAATTTTTGGTTCTACAGAATACGATTCGCTTCACCCAAGAATTCCTGAACATCATCAAAGATACCAAGATAGAAGAGGGTGAAATAATGGTCTCCTTTGATGTAACAGCCCTGTTCACATCCATCAACATCGACCTGGCCAAAGAAACACTGATGACACTATTAGAAGAACCGAAGACACATCCACCAGACACCTCCAACCTCATCAGCAAGGACAACATCATCAAGCTAGTGGACCTATGCCTCACCACCCACTTCACTTTCAATAACAAAACCTACAGACAAACCAACGGTACACCCATGGGATCTCCGATATCAGGGTTCTTAGCAGAGGCAGTAATGCAGAGACTCGAACAAACAGCTGTGCCAATCATCCAACCCAAACTTTGGGTCCGCTGCGTGAATGACACCTTTGTTATCACTAAACAAAACAAATTAGAGGAAACCTTCAAGACCATCAATAATACCCTTCCTGGCATAACATTCACAAAAGAGGAGGAAAACAACAGCAAACTGCCATTCCTAGATGTCACAGTAGAGCGAACAGCCAATGGGGAACTTCAAACCAGCGTCTACAGGAAAACAACACATACGGGCCAAATACTGAGCTACAGGAGCAACCATCCCAACACCCACAAACGAAGCTGCATTCGAACATTATTCCAACGAGCCACCACACACTGCAGCACAAAGGAACTACGCAGAGCAGAGGAAAATCACCTATACAGCGTATTCAAAAAGAATGGGTACCCTATGAACACAGTCCACCGATTTCTCAGCAACAAACCCAAACAAACAGACAAAACGGGCTCAGAAACCATAACCACTCTCCCCTACATCAAAGACATTTCCGAAATGACTGCCAGACTACTCGGACCCCTTGGCATCAGGGTAGCCCACAAACCCACCAACACACTAAAACAGCAGCTAATGAACTTAAAAGACCCTATACAGACAACAAATAAAACAAACATCATCTACAAAATACCTTGCAAGAACTGTGACAAACACTACATTGGACAAACAGGCAGAAAGCTAGCCACCAGGATACATGAACATCAACTAGCCACAAAATGACATGACCCACTATCACTCGAATCCTTACACACAGATGAGGAAGGACACCACTTTGATTGGGACAACACATCCATCCTAGGACAAGCCAAACAGAGACATGCACGAGAATTCTTAGAAGCATGGCATTCCAACCGGAACTCCATCAACAAACACATTGATTTGGAGCCAATCTACCATCCCCTGAGAAAAAGAACAGGAAATGACATCACCAACACAGGAAATGACATTACCAACCCAAGGAAACCTAACCAGATAAATAGAAAGCGGGACATAACACCAGCGCTTTGTCGGAGGCTCACTGATGATGTTACCTAGAATGGTGACGAAAAGTCTGAAAATGAACCTTCCAGCTCAGCAAGCAATCTCACATCCAGATCATTATATGATATATTGCCAAGCTGGATGAGAGTATTGTTTCCATGGATTTGCTAATATCTTCAGGAACAGTTACATTCCCGCAAATGTGCCAATGGATTGTCCATGTGTGTGTCACAGATGTGAGAATAGCCTGATCCCGGATTGGGGAGGTGACATGCTTTTTTGGGAAAATGCCAGTCACGAGGTAGCAACAGCAGTAGTGTGCACGTTGGGAGGGAATAGCTTTGGGGCTTATGGTGACCTTTTTCTAACCCACTAATGATCAAAGGCGTTTCTGAAAGAATGGATGAAGTGAAAGTTAGACTCAGTAATGGTGACAATGAAATGATTACCGGTGCTGTAAAAATTGGTCTCATTCACAAACGCTCTTTCCCAGATGGAAATCCAAGTAAATAAAAGCAGAAATAACAGAAGAAACTCAGCAGATCTGGCAGCATTTGTGGAGATAGAAACTGGGATAATATTTCAAGCCCAGTGACCCATCTTCAGAACCAGCGAATACTGATTCATCAAGGGGCAAAAGTGAGGGAAGGTGGGAAATAAGTTCAAAAAATATCACCAGTGAAGAAGTACCAGTGAGACGCAAGGGACTAAAGGCCAGCTCCTCAGTGATTGCATCCCAGGATACTAAAGAAAGTAGTTACAGAGACAGAGGATGTAATCTTTCAAGTAGCCTCATATTTTGGAAAAATCCCCCAACTGTAAAACTGCAAATGCAACAGACTTATTCAAAAAGGGAAAGAGACAAAAACAGGCAACTATTGGCCAGTTGTCTCAATATCTGTTATTGAGCAAGTGTTCGAGTTTGTTTTAAAGGTTGTGATAGTGAAACCCTTAGAAATACATAATATAATCAAGCAGAGCCAGCATGGCTTCATGAAGGGGAAATCTTGCCTGTCAAATGAGTTAGAATTCCTTGAGGATATAATAAGCACAATAGATAAAGGGGAAGCAGTGGATGTAATATATTTGGATTTCCAAAAAATTATCAAAAAGCTGTTGGAGGGAGATATACCAAAGAAGAATCTTATGTCCCGTGTTCCTTAGCAGAGTTTATTCAGAGTTCGATGACCACTAATGTGGGATAGGCCAGAGACCACAGCGACCTGACCTTCACTTGGGGAACAGTTGTCCTCATCATAACAAGCTCGGATTGGAGAACAACGATGCTCTGAGTTCCTCAGCAAAATACAACATTTTTTACCCTTTGCATCACAATAATTCTGTGCAACATTGATGTCACTGTTAGCCACTTACCCCTTATCTATGTGTCCAATCCAGTAAACATGTGGACAGCCCTAGGACCTCCAGTAATCTCATGATGTCTACCCAGATACATCCATAATTTGACTTTGGGATCCTACAACGCTTCTGACAGTTTTATTCCTCCCCAGACATATGCCAGCTGCATCGCATTATTTACCAATAACCTAAACAGTTGTTTTTCATGAAGAACTCTTCCAAATTCTGCATGAACTTTTGTATGGCAGATTAGGGGAGATATTAATTTCTATCAATTGTTATAACCTGCTGTGGGGCTCTAACCTCCCCAGGGCGCACTCTCCTCAGGCCTTACCTAACCTGCTCTGGGCTCTAACCTCCCCAGTGCGGACTCTCCTCAGGCCTTACCTAACCTGCTGTGGGCTCCAACCTTCCCAGTGCGCACTCTCTTCGGGCCTTATCTAACCTGCTGTGGGGGTCTCACCTCCCCAGGGTGCACTCTCCTTGGGCCTTATCTAACCTGCTATGGGGGTCTCACCTCCCCAGTGCGCACTCTCTTCGGGCTTTATCTAACCTGCTGTGGGACTCTAACCTCCCCAGTGCGCACTCTCCTCGGGCCTGATCTAACCTGTTATGGGACTGTAACCTCCCCAGTGCGCACTCTCCTCGGGCCTGATCTAACCTGTTATGGGACTCTAACCTCCCCGGTGCGCACTCTCCTCGGGTCTTATCTAACCTGCTATGAGCTGGAACCTCCCCGGTGCGCACTCTCCTCGGGCCTGATCTAACATGTTATGGGACTGTAACCTCCCCAGTGCGCACTCTCCTCGGGCCTGATCTAACCTGCTATGGGACTGTAACCTCCCCAGTGCGCACTCTCCTCAGGCCTGTCCTACATCTGCCTTAAGTTTCAATTGTTTGTGTCTCTCAGCCGTGACCTTTCTTTGTACGTCTTTGGAAACGGTTTTATGGAGGTCGTGTTTCCACCATTTATTACTTTATCTTCCCTCGTGATACATTGGGTCTCTTTATTGCCTGGAAACATTGGCTCACGGAATGCAACTGAACTTTTCACACGAATTTGTTTGCCCCTCTGATTCTACAGTTGGCTAACTAATGGGAGTCAGGGTTAAGGTAAAGGGTCATTTTGAGAGTGGAGTTTTGTTATGCAGTGCCACAGGGATTGGTGCCAGTCCCACAATTGTTCACAACATGGATTCACAACTTGCACAATGAAAGTGAATGGTTTGTTGCCGAGTTGGCAGATGACACAATAATCAGTGAGAAGACAAGTGATGACAATGACGCAGACAGGCTGCACTGGGAAATACACAAGTTAGTGAGTGCACACAAACGTGGCTGTTGGAGTTTAATGTGGGAAAATGTGAGGTGATGCATGTTGGCAGTAAGAATAGAGGAACTGACTATTATTTCATAGGAGAAAGACTGCAGAAAGCTGCAGCACACAGGCATTTGAAAATATTTGTGCATAAATCACAAGAAGCTAACACACAGGTTCAGCAAATTACAGGGAAGTCAAATGAAATATCAGCCTTTATTTCAAAGGGAATGCAGCATAAAAGTCGAGAAGTCTTGCTAAAAACAAGACACTAGCCAGACCACACCGAGAAGACTGCTATTGTAGAAACTTTTATTTCTACTTAGCTAATAATGAGACTTGACTCCAGCTTCCGTTTGAAGCAGTTTATTTTCTTACTTGGTACCAAGGCAAGTGAGTGTCGATCTCCAAGGCTCCCGACTCTGCTAATACAGAGAA
Source organism: Stegostoma tigrinum (assembly GCF_030684315.1). NCBI lineage: Eukaryota > Metazoa > Chordata > Chondrichthyes > Orectolobiformes > Stegostomatidae > Stegostoma > Stegostoma tigrinum. The sequence continues at coordinate 23,639,296 of NC_081387.1, forward strand.
TAACAATCTCCTTTACACCATTAACTTCAGAGCAGGGTGTTCCTGTGACATCTTGTGTTTGTCGATTCATTCATTGTAAGTTGAAAGAAAACAGACGCTGCTGGAGGCAACAGGAATGCTGTCTTACAGATACCTTAATAATTACTTCTTCAAATAACCTTTGGCATGCAGCTAGCGCAGGGAGTGATATACAGTTTGATTGAAGCTCTAGCTTATCAGTAACTAGGCTCCACAGGGATACAGGGGACATCTCTGATTGAGCCTAAAACCTTGGTATAGTGACAATATATCAAAAGATCCTTCTCTAACTCTCGCTAAGATAACATGCATATAGTGCTAACACAGTCTGAGTAATTACCTGCTGTTTTCCGCTAAGCTCATTAAAATCCCGCATGCTAACAAATTAAAATTCTTTCTCTATGCCATCAGTTTCTCCCAAGGCTGCCTTTTCTGTCATGGCCTAAATTCCCATCTACCCTTGTGATGTAAAATTGTTCTTCCACAACTGCAAACAGCTCTGTGATCTAAGGAACGACAAAGTGCATTGGAGACAGCCCAGCAAAGCTTCACTAGATTAATCCTGGGTTTGGAGGGATTTTCTTGTGAGTAGAGATTGAGTAGGTTGGGCCTATACTCAATGGTGTTTAGAAGAATGAGAGGTAATCTTATTCAAACATACAAGAAACTAAATGGAGTTAACAGGGTCAATGTGGAAAGGTTTTCTCTTGTGGGAGAGTTTAGGATTACATAAATACTGAATTATATGTTTTATTGTTCTGTTCGCTAGGTGAGTTCCTTGTCATTGGACCTGCTGAACCTGTTGAAGCCATTTTGGGTGAAGATGCTCTGTTGGAATGCCAGCTTGTGCCAGCCATCCCTGCCAGCAACATGTTGGTTCAGTGGTTTAAATCAGGTCTAGATTCACCCGTTCATGTGTACGGACGTGGGGACCATGATGCTGCTGTTCAGCCCAGGAATTACAGAGGAAGGACAGAACTGTTGAAAAATGAACTGACACAAGGAGCCATTTCTCTTCGGATAAAGAACACAACAGTTTTTGATCGAGGGGAATACAGATGTTTAGTTAATAGCGGAACCTATTCTGCAGAAGCTGCGGCCAGACTGAATGTCATAGGTCTGTACACCTCAGTAACTTTGGAGAAGTGATATGTCTCAGAGTTCGAAACGACCAGTTTAAATTAATGTTTTAACATTGAACAATTAAATTAATTTAACGTTTGTAATGTATCAATATGAAATAAGGCGTGGGAACATTGGACAAGAGTAGGCCATGCAGCCCATTGAGCCTGCTCTCCCATTCAGTTAGATCGCAGCCGGTCATCTAACTCACTACGACCTTCTTACTCCATCACCGTGTCCATTGATGTCATTCGTAACCAGAAATCTACTGGCCTCTATCTTGACCATTCTGAATTTCCACAGTCTCAAGGGTAGAGAGTTTCAGAGACTCACTTCCCTCTGATTGAAGATATTGCTCTTCATCACTGACTTCAATGGGGTACTGCTCATTCTGAGGCTGTAAGTGAACCAGATGAATTATTACCGTGACTAATGCTCATCATTAAATGTTTGAGGACAGCCGGTTAAGGCACCAGCATGTGTTATATCCTTTTTATATTTTTGTTTGATGTTCAGTTGTCACAGACCAAATGATGCTGCTGTCCTCAGACAACTCACTAACCTGAATGGCTCCGAGCTGTTTGCCCTGAAAAGTGGTGAACTTCCCTGCTTGGTGTACTGGCTCTATTAGCCCTTCTAGATCTGACTCTGATGCTTGCAATACACATAAATGTTTTAGTACATTTGTAGATGACTCAAAAATTGGTGGATTTGTGGAACATTATCAAAGGATACAGCAGGATATTGATCAGTTGGGTGGAGAACTGGCGGATGGAGTTTAATCCAGACAAGTGTAAAGTGATGCATTTTGGGAGGCCAAAAGCAAGTTGAAAGTATAAAGTAAATGGCAGGACCCTTCGGAGCATTGCTGTACAGAGGGATCTTGAAGTGTAAGTCTGTAGCTCCCTGAAAGGGGATAAATAAGTAGCTAAGCTAGTAAAGAAGGTACACTGCATACTTGCCTTCATTTGTCAGGGCATCGAGTATAAAAGGTGACACGTCATTTGCTGTACAAGACTTTAGATAGACCACATTTGGAGCTTTGTGTGCAGTTCTGGTTGCCACACAACAGGAAGGATGTGGAGGCCTTGGAGAGGGCCCAAAAGAGGTTTACCAGGCTGTTCCCTGGATCGCTGCATGTTCGTTGTGAGGCTAGGTTGGACAAATTTGGGTTGTCTTTGCGACAGGAGCGACCCGATGAAAGGATAAAAAATTATGAAAGGCTTGGATAGGGTGGAGAGTTGGAGTTTTTTTCCCAGTGTGGAAATGTCAAGTACCGAGGCCATAGGTTTCGCTCGGAGGGTAATGTTTAAAGGAGATGTGCAAGGCAAGATCTATTCAGGGGGTGGTAGGTGCCTGGCACTGCCTGCCAGGGTGAAACTGTTGTTGGAGTTTCCAATGATTGACTCCAGGAGTTTTGAGTCCAGGTTTTTTGATTAAATATTGAGGCAAATACAGGGAGAGTACTCTCCACACTAGGCCGAATGAAACTCAGTAGAATACAAAAATATTAATGACCATTTCCGTCACATCTCTCGACCGAAATTGCCAACTCGTCTGCTACAAATACTGAGAAACAGACTTCTCCAGTCTCCGGTTAATATCTTATTCACCCAATCAGTAACCGTTTAACCGGATCCCAGCCCGACCTTGCATGTACTGTTTGCTCCATTCCTTATCCTACACATCCACTTTCTCTGTCTTCTCATCACTTATGACTCCCAAGGCCCCTCGGGATAGTTTTGCTCACACTGGCTCGATGGTATACAAGGTTGGACTGGAGAATGTCTCATACTGTGAACATAGAAATCACCATTTAACTCTTCCACTATCATCGCAAACTGATATCCCGCAGAGACTGCTGGGTCAATGCTCTGTCACTGCCACAATGACCTGACCCTAATACGTAAATAACCCCACTCCCTGCTCTTCACGTGGAGTTAGAAAAGGGTGAAAATAGTCAACAGCAGTTTGAAAATTCTTTGGTGTCACCTTACTCTTACTGTAATGTTCATCGTTTCATTTTTCCTCAGGTGTAGTTGTTTAGAAATTTTTCGGGTTTTTTTGTCTCCCTGCTTTTCTGTTTTCCTCTCGTTTTAAGTGATGTTTAGCTGGAGTGTAATTTTGTGCCAGTTAATTAATCTGAATGAGTGTTACCTGTTGTGTCTTCACAATTCTATCTGGACATATTCTCAGATAAAAAGTAGTTCAAAATCGCAACAAAGTCAGTGAAAAGCAGTGAGCAGATATCTATCAATAACATTAAATACCCAGTTCTAACAGGCTGCAGGAAGTGTTCCTCATGTTTACTGTTTCTGAATCTATTTTGTGCTGATTCCAGGTTTGGGTCAAAGGCCCTGGATTCAGTTGAAGGGATACCATAAAAACGGAATCCAGCTTGTGTGTAAATCCAGTGGATGGTTCCCTCAGCCAGAAATCGAGTGGATCAGTGAAGATGGACCTGTTTTATCACAAGCTGAACCAAGTTATGATGTGGACTCCAATGGTCTTGTAAACGTCCAGAGTATCATTGTCATTGCAAAACAGTCAACAAACAGGTTCAAGTGTCGTATACTCCATCAACATTTGGGAATTACACGAGAAGCACCAATCAGGATATCAGGTTTGTAAATGAGAATGTTTAGTCAAGAAAGTTAAAAGTAGTTGAAAATGTGCCATAGATTGCACCTTGTGTTTAACTGTCCCCAAGATGTTCTCACTTGTCAAGCCATTCACTGTGTAAAGGAAAATAAGTGACTTCGCTACATTAGGAGATACTCAATCACAGGACTAAATGCTTGGGTAAAGAGACAGGTTTTAGGTTTTCCTTACAGTGGGAAAATAGGGCAGAGAGCTGCAGGGATTTAAGGAATTGTTTTGAAAGCCTGGGCCCTGGCAAGACAAGGTGTAGACACTAATGTCGAGCACTTACAACTGGGGTTGTTCTGGTGGCCAATATCAATGAGTGGTGATGCTTTGGAGGGTTTGGGGATGGAGGAGGTTATGGAGATAAGGAAGGCAAAGGCATAGGGGAACGTGTAAACATAGATGAGAATTTTAAAATCAAGATGTTGTTTGACAGATAGAAACCATTAGAGATCAGGAAAAAAATAATTCTTCCTAATATCTCTTCCTTTGACCTGTTGTTCATTGTTATCAGATTACTGCTTTGTGAAACACTTTAAAATTGATTAAATGTAGCCTAGAAAAGGATAATTTACAAACACAGGCCTCCAGCATTTGCTAGCTGCCTTATGTGTCTCTGTATATGCTGCAATACCCCAGCCCCTGGTCTCTGCGACTGACTACACCAGAATTCACAGCATTAGGGTTGGAGTCACAAATTAAATGGTTTGGATGTGGCTCAGGACTAATGAGACAAACACAGGAAATGCTGAAGAAACTCCACAGGTCTGGCAGTGTCTGTGAAGTTCCTCTCTCCACAGATGCTGACACACTTGCTGAGTTTCTGCAGCACTTTGTGTTACCTTGTTTCAGATTTCCAGCTTTCACTGTATTTTGCTTTTATTTGACACTTTTGAAACACTTTCCCAGGCAGAGGGGTCAAGTTAGCTCAGATTATTGGGCCCACGAGTTCTGGAATTCAAATGCACAGATTGAATTTAAATTGTTTATTCATGAAATAATTTATTTTGATTTGCAAATGTTATCCCAAAGCCAATGTTAAATTCGTTGTCTTTGTAAAGAGAACCATAATAAATATCAGTAGCAACGATTGAAGTGGGCAGGGGCTCCACCCCCAATTGGTTATTTAACACTTTCAGTGTTGTTGTTCCTGGGTATTTCTGTGGAACCCACTGATTTTATATCAGGAGACTGTTGGAAGGACTCTGCACATCTCATATACATTCACCACTCGTAAATATTTTGTAATATTAATGGACATGCTGCACAAAATGTAGTTGTATAACTCACTGGTATTCACTTTCCAGACAATATCTTCCCTGGTGTCCCTGATTGGCTGGCACCTTTACTCGCGACCCTCTGTTGTGTGATTGCTGGCATCGCTGCTGTGCTTTATTGGAGTGTGAAACACCATCGACAGATTAAAGGTACATCTCAGTGTAACACTGACTAAAGGCAATAAAGGTACAAGCCTGGAAATCCACAGGGGGATCTCCCAATCTCCGTCAGTTAAACTATAAAGCAGAAACAACCCTGGGGAATTTCAGGACCACAGCATTACTCCAGAACATTGTGTGTTTCAGTGTTAACTTTTTGGGGATTGGTGGTGTGAAGAGCTGGTCACATTGAAATTAAGGATAAAGGAATAGTTGTCATTCCCATTCTCCGGCTGAATGGAAGATACTCCTTTAATAATTCTTAAACAGATGCTACCTGTTGAATATTTTATTATTATTATTCTACTTGTAAATATGCAAAACATTTTCTTGGGCAAATGCGAAGCTGAAATAACCCAAGAAGGACCAACAATTCGAGCTGCATTTCACCATTTCAGCTGTTAAGATAAAACACACAGTGCTGGAAAAACACAGGAACTCTAACAGCATCTATGGAGAGAAAAAAGGAGTTAGTGTTTTGAGTTTAATGTAACTTGTTTGGAACTGAACAGAGGTGGAAATATGATGGGTCTATGCTGTTGAAAAATTAGCAAGTTTTGATGCAATTAAAGGTACAATTGGAGAAATGTTGGCGACCGACAGGGATTCAAAATCAAAGGTGTCATGGAATAGAAGAGAGGAATAGTCATGGTTTGAGTGAAAAAGCAAACCATTTGTCTCGGGTAGGTGTTCATGGGAGCTCTGACTGGAAGCAAATACATGAGAACATTATACAGACCCTGGCGGAACGATATCCTGAATGGAAGACAGAGTTCTTGATCAGAGAGTTAAACCCAGTATTCAGTGCAGATGCTGTCAAATGCCTCAATGGAAAATGAGGTGTTGCTTTTCCAGTTACATTGGGTTTCAGTGGAAACTGCATCAGGCCCAGGGCAGGAATGTGACCATGAGAGGATGCTGGGGCCTTGAAATGACAAATAGCAAAAATCTCAGGACCATGCTTGTGGATGAACAGAGGTGCTGTGCTAAGCAGTTACCCAGTTTCCCAGTGCAGAGGTGATAGAGTGAGAACAGTGAATGCAATAGACGAGACTGAAAGAAGTTCAGGGGAAGAGCTGCTTTACCAGGAAGGAGGGAGCTTGGACAGTGGGAAAGGGAGGGGTAGAAAGGGAGGTGTTATGTGTATGCAAAACCATGGGAGAGAGACAAGGTGTTGGGGATGATAACAAAGTGAACCAGGGAGAGAGCAGTCCCTTTGGAACACTGATAGGAGAGTCAAGGGGAGGATGTGTTTGGTGGTGGCATCATGTTGGAGCTGGTGGAAATAGCAGGAAGATCTTTGAATCCAGAGGCTCATGGAATGGAACACGGAGATGCCGGTGAAAGCTGTTGTTGTTCTGGGAGGGAGGGGAAGGGGAAGGTGTAGAAATGTCCAAAATGGGTTGGACACCATGAAGGGCCTTGTTAGCTCAGTGGGGAGGGACATGATCCTTGGGTGACGGAAAAGTAAGACGTGTTGGATGCATCATTGTGGAAGGTGCCAGCATCTGTACAGATGTGACAGAGAAACCGGGAGAATAAAATTGACTTCTTCCAGGAAGCAGGGAGCGAGGTTACACATTCAGGGAATATGTGAGAATCAGTGGATTTGGGATAGACACTAATGAACAGGATATTCCAGAAATTGAGTCAGAGAAATCAAGGAAAGGAAGGGAGGAGAAGAATTAGAGATTATCCAGATGAAGGTGAGAGTGAGGTGGAAACTGGGGGCAAAGTGGATGAGTGTTTCCCAGGATGGATCAGGGCGTGAAATGGCACCGATGCAGTCATGTGACAAACTGGAGAAAGGTTTGTGGGAGGGGCCTGGAACAAAGAATGTTCCAGATTCCCCGGAAAAAGACAGGCGTTATTCAGTACTTGTACCTTTGCTGCTGTCATTTTAATTAATGACATTCCTGTTCCAGTTCTCTCTGTATTGAGAAACTATTGAAGGAGATTAAAGCCTGAACGACCATCTGTCAACGACCTGCCCTGTCTCTTGTGGGCAGGACATTCCCGGCAGAAACACTGACACAATGGAATACAGCGGGAAATGATTTTCCCTGGGAACACACAACCAGGAATACACAGCAGCTGTAAACGGTAGTAAACGGCAGAGTCACCATAGTCTCAGAGGGCCATTGGGCTGCTGTCTCATTAGAGAGAGGCAGCTGGTGGTGGTTTGACATGAGGGTCACCAGAGCTCAGGCGAGGGAAGAGGCCGAGAAGCTGGCACCTTCATGGGAACCTCAGCCTGGGCGGGAACTGAACACTCGCTGTCGACATCACTCTTCATGCCAACCCCTTCGTCATCCCTCAGTGTTGTCAGGCAGAGCCCAGCAATGAAGCATCATCAGGGCAGAGATGGAATGAGCAATGAAATGGATGAACTATAAAAAAGCCAACAGTCCTGATGGTCATTGAACTGAGGCTTTCAGAGCTGTCAGTCCTTTGTTCACATCAGGACTCTGTGCCGTCATTCTGTGGATTTGGGAGGCATAGGAATTCCACATTGACTCCAGGAATGCAACGTCTTGTCTTTCTCCAAGAACAGAGACGGATCATCAGCAAAGTGATGGAAGGTGTCAGTAACAGTGCTACCAAGCAGCACCTGCTCAGCAATAACCTGCTCAGTTTGAGTTCCAACAGGGCCACCCAGCTCCTGACCTCATTACAGGAGGTTCAAACATGGACAAAGAGCTGAATACCAGCGGTGAGGTGAGAGTGACAGCCCTTGGCATCAAGGCTGCATTCGACCGAGTGTAGCATCAAGGAGCCTGAACAAAATTGGAACCAATGAGAGTTGGGGAGGTCTCTCTGCAGGTTGGAGTCATACAATGCTCAAAGGAAGATGTTGGTGATTGTTGGAGGTCAGTCACCTCAGCGCCAGGATTTTTCTCAAGGGATTCCTCAGAAGAATGTTCCTTGGCCCAACTATTTTCAGCTGCTTCATCAATGACTATCCCCACTTCGGACCTTGTGACAGAGAGATGTTCACTGGAGATTGCTTAGTGCTCAGCACCATTCACAGCTCCTCACATCCTCAAGCAGTTTATGTCCAAATGTAGCAGCACCTGGGCAATACCCACATTTTGAAATGACAAGTAATGATTAACATTTATACCACACAAGTGCCAGGCCATGAAAATTTACAATAAAACAGAATCGAAATATTGCTCCTCAACGTCCAGTTGCCACCACTGAATCCCCCCATTGTTACCACAAACTGACCTGGACGAGCCATGTCACTGCTGTGACTACGAGAGCAGGCTGGAGGATAGAGACTCTCACTTTTTCCACCTTAAGTTTCATTGACCATGTTCTTGCCCACTCACTCATTCTGTCCAATTCCCCTTGAAACCACTTTGCATCTCTCTCTCACAGCTCATGCTCCCAGCTCGCTTTGTGTTATCTGTGAACAGAGAAATGTTACATTTAGTCACCACGTCCAAATCGTTTATCCATATTGTAAACAGCTGCAGGCCCAGGTCCGATCCTTGTGGTAACTCCCTCATCACAAGCTGCCAACATGAGAATGACCTGTTTATTCCTGCTCTCTGTTTCCTGCCTGTTAACAAATCCCTGATCCATGCCACTGCACTTGCACCTGAGCCATGTGCTTTAAATGTGCTAAACCACCTCCTCTGGTGAACCTGATCAAACCGCATCATGCTGTGAGACCTAATATCTGTTAAAAAAAGCAACACATTAGCACTCAGGATCCTGCTAACTCCTGTGATATCCGGCCTGTTGTGCCCAAAAATCGAAGGCTGGGAGTCAGCCTGTTCACTTCACAAAGACCATGGCAAGATCCCATGGCCCTGAGTAGACATCACCATTGAATCGGGGAACAGCCAATGACAAGGAAGCTGTTTCTAATGTTGGCTGGCAACTCCTCTATATTGTTACTGTTTTACTTCTTGATGAGAAGGTGTGTCAATTTGAGAATGTTTCTCATGTTTTAATTTAATTTTCTATCTCCCAGTTCATCCTCCTTGGAAACAAACCAGTTACGCATTAAAATCCTACAGTACCTGAACTGCAGCATGGTTTATTCATGAAATACCTGATGATGCTAAATTATATATTTGTAAGAGCTGATTTTCATTGAAAAATCATCAGATCAATGCAAACTGTTTTGGTGAGAAGATGTGATCAATTAAATTTGTTTTTCTAACACTCATGATAATATTTTTGTATCTTTGTAGGACTAAAACTTCAGAAATCGTTCGTAGAATGCGGTAAGGGTTTCATACTAAAATGTTCAAATGCCATAAGAAATGTGGATTTTGGAAATAATTGCAAGTATAATTGAACAAGCTACATTTATTTTGCCTTTGACTGTCAGTCGTTAATATATATTGATGGTGTGATTAATACAATGTGACTTTTTATGTTAAAATCCTTACTCAGGTTTCGTTTATTTTGACCTCATAATTCCAGGAGAAAACAATTGATAACTTACTTAGAAATGTTTTATGCTGAAAGAGTTAGTTTGTTCGAGTCTATAATCCAACTGAAATCAGAATCAGATTGAAAGTGGTCATGGAAAAAGAATTACAGATTTAACAGGTTGAGAAGGAAAATGAGAAATATAATTTTAAAAGACTTCTATTGTTTTAATTCAAATAAATAAATGCTTCAACAGTATTAACATCAGAGTACTGAAATGTATTTCTACCAATTTTCCATTGTGATTGAGATAACACATGATCCTGTGTTTGTTAATGAAAACAATGTGTCCAATGATGACAATCAATAGCTGAAAAAAAGCCCTGAATCCTAAGAGTCTGAAGTTTGTTTTAGAGACATCTCTGACAAAATTATATCCAAAAATACTCTTAACTATGGTTATTTGTTTTCGTCTATTTTAAACTTACTTTAAGTTGACACATAAATTGTGGATTTCAACAAAACTTTTGACAAGGCCCCACATGGGAGACTGAGCAAGATGGTAAAAGCACATGGGATCCAGGGGAACTTGGCGTGATGGATCCACAATTAGTGGGAGGAGACAGAGGGTGGTGGGAGAAGGATGTTCACAAGAGGCTGCTGTCCAGTGGCATAGAGCAGGATCAGTTCTGTGTCCCTTATTGTTTGTGATTGAAATAAACAATGTAGATGTGAATGTTGGGGGCTTAGTGGGTGTGCTGATGCTTCGCAAGCTTGTAGACAACACAAAGATAGGCTGGTTGGGTAATATTGAGGAAGATGGGCTTAGTTTACAGGAGGATGTAAAGGGGTTGGGCAGATGGGCAGACCATTGGCAGAAGGAATTTAACCCTGAAAAGTATGAGGTGCTGCATTTCAGAAGAAGAATCAAGACAAGGCAATAATTAATGAGTCATGAACATTCGGAAGCTGAGAGGAACAGAGAAGTCTTGGGGTGCTGGTCCACAGGCCCCTGAAGGCAGCAGGAGAGATTAATAGGGTAATTAAGGTGGCATATGGGACGCTTGGCTTTAACAGGTGTGGCATCAGTTAGAAGAGCAGGGAGGTCATGCTGAAGCTGTACAGCACTGTGGTTAGGTGGGCTGTATGCAGTTCTGGTCACCTCACTGTAGGAAGGATGTGATTGCCCTGTAGGGGGTGCAGAGGAGAGTCACTGGGAAGGTGCCTGGGATGGAGCATCGCAGCTATGAAGAGAAGCTGGATAGGTTCATGTTGTTTTTATGGAAATTAGAAAAGGCTGAGGTGGGCACCTGAGAGAGGTGTATGAGATTATGAGGGTACGGGCAGGGTGGGAGGGAAGCAGTGCTGAAGAGTCAGTAACAAGGGGGAATAATTTTAGGTGAGAAGCAGAAAGTTTTGGGTGTATTTGAGGAAAACCCTTCTCAGCGGAGGGTGGTGGGAATCTGAAATGCACTGCCTGGGGGAGGGTACGAGAGAGGGAACCTCGCAGCCCTTAAAAACTATGTCATATCATTCAAGACTCTGAACCAAGAGCTGGAATTTGGGATTTGTGTAGACAGGATGGTGCAGAATCTACAGGGCCAGGGCCTACTTCTGTGCTCCATGGGTCTGGGTGGAATGCCCTTCGGAGAGTCAGTCTGGACCCAAATGACCTCCTTTTGCTCTGGAGGGACTCTGTGATTCAAAGTGCATCTGGCTGGGAAGTGCTCATTTCTCGTCCTGTGGCTTGTAATATTTTATATCTCGGGCATTTTTCTTCAAATAAACATTCTTCTGCTAAAGCAGTTGCGGCCCCACGGGCTGAGTTGTTGTGTGAGAAATGGTTACAAGAGCAAACTCTTGTCTGTCTGTAATCAACAACAGCAGCTGCAGTTTCAGGGTGAGAACAGAAAGAGAGGAGTTAAAAGGAGAGACGAGAAGTGTTGATAACAGACTGAGAAAGAACTTGCTCTTACAGTCATAGTGATATACAGCACAGAAACAGACCCTTCAGTCCAACTCGATGCCAACCAAATAACTTACATAAATCTCGTGCCATTTGCCAGCAATTGGCCCATATCCCTTTAAACCCTTCAGTTCATATTCCCACTCAGGTCCCTTTTAAATGTTGTAATTGTCCCAGGCCCCACCACTTCCTCTGGCAGCCCACTCCATACACACACCACCCCCTGTGTGAAAAAGTTACCCCTTCGATCCCTTTTATATCTTCCCCCCTCACTTTAAACCTATGCACTCCCCCCAACCCAGGGAAAAGCCCTTCCCCTTTCCCGTTTCCATGGCCCTCAGGATTTTATAAACCTGTGCAAGCTCACCCCTCAGCCTCCAATGCATTATTTCTCAGGGACTTCCCAAGCTCAGCACTGTCAATGCATTACTTTTGACATGATTGATATTGTTCGGCAACGTTTATATCACTCATAACGCTGACTGGTTTAATTTGTTTGAAAAGGACAGATTACATTCAATTGAGAAGCAGACAATGTGGCAAAATTGGAATGATTATGCCAATTAAATTTTTATTTTTAAAATTAAATTCCTTTCTACTTTATAAATCATTGGAGAGCGCTTGTGGAGCTGGATTTTCGAATTGCACAATGTTACAGCACAGAAAGGAGCCATCCAGCCTGTCTTGTCCGTTCTGACTCTCTGTAACAACAATTCCCTGCTGTCACCTCATCCGCTGTTCCCCTGCAGCCCCGCAAACCGACACTCTTCAGGTCATCGTCTCATTCTCTTTTGAAAGATGTGATTGCTTCTGCCTCCAACAGACTCTCAGACATTGAATTCCAGATCCAGACTCTGTCTCAAAAAGATCGATATTTGATCGATGAGTGTCTGAAGGGTAGGAGTTGACATTGAGCTGACCCGGGGAGTATCAGAAGGGGAATGGGAATTGTTTTGGGACATGAGTTGGCATGGAGAGCAGGAAGGGCCGTGGGGATTGTGTGAAGCAATTAGAGAGTTTGGGGGTCGAGAGCCCCTGGTTTTATCACAGCTGGGGGAGGAAGTCCCAGAGAACCAAGGCAGGGCTTCTAACCAGCCCATCTCAGCCCTCGCCTGCTGCCTTGGTGGCTCAGGATCAGTTTCCAACGTCAGTCAAGCCCCACTCTGTCCCAGACTTTCCCACTGCACTCACCCCCATTCCATGTCCCCAACTCCCACACCCCAACCCACCACTGCCTTTGGAGGTAAAATTGCACAATTCAGGTCCTTTTAACTGAAGCAAGTCCAGAAATGTCCCGACTGGAGCGATCTGCCTCAGTAACAGTCGTCAAAATTTGGTTCTTAATTTCCAGTTTGTAATGAGCAATGCCACAGAAGGTGCATTCAGCAGTATCTAACACATTCAAACGTGTCTGTTCAGAACCTTTCTCCAAATTATTTATGCTTCATGTCACAGCAAGTTCTTCAGTCTATTTATTATTTCTGTTTCCAGAGTGGAAGAGAATTTGTGCGTATAAAGGTAAGATCTTAACTTTGAAATATTTTAACACACAGAAAGGAAAAATTTCAAAAGCTGACAACTCAAAACAATGTACGAGTGAAAATTCCACAAGAATATGTGTCCATCAGAAACAGGAGCGGGACTGACCGCGGGAGTTTTCTCTGTCATTCACATAGATCGTAGCTGATCTAGAGATAGTAGGAACTGCTGATGCTGGAGTCTGAGATAACACAGTGTGGAGCTGGAGGAACACAGCAGGCCAGGGAGCATCAGAGGAGCAGGAAGACTGACGTTTCAGGTCTGCGTCCTTCTTCAGAAATGGGGGAATGGAAGGAGATTCTGAAATAAATAGAGAGAGGGGACGGTGATGATAGAAGATGGATAGAGGACCATTGAGGTGAAGAGAAGATGGACAGCTCAAGGAGGCAGGGATGGAGCCAATAAAAGTGAGTGTAGGTGGGGATTTGGGATGGTTGGTCAGTTGAGGGAAGATGGACATGTCGAGGAGGTGGGGGTGAGCCTAGTAGGAAGGAAGTGAGGGTGGGGTTTGGGCAGTGAGGTGGGAGGAGCGGATAGATGGGAGAAAAGATGGACAGGTCAAGGAGGCGGGGACAAGAGGGGCTGGTCTTGGGATGAGGTTGGGGGTGGGGTGATTTTGAAGCTTTTAAAGTCCACTTTGAGACCATTGGAGGCCGGGTTCCCAAGCGGAATATGAGGTGCTGTTCTTCCAGCCTTCTGGTGGCATCGTTGTGGCAGTGGAGGAGACCCAGGATGGACATGTCATCCAAGTAGTGGGAGGGGGAGTTGAAGTGGTTTGCGATTGGGAGGTGCAGTCGTTTGGTGTTCCACAAAGCGGTCTCCATGCCTCCGCGTGGTTTCCCCGACGTACAGAAGGCCACATCGGGAACAGCGGATACAATGTACCACATTTAGTAGTTATGCAGGTGAACATCTGTTCAATGTGGAAGGTTTTCTTGGAGCCTGGGATGGGGGTGAGGCGGGAGGTGTAGGGGCAGGTGTAGCACTTCCTGCGGTGGCAGGGAAAGTCCGGGGTTTGTGGGGTTGGAGGGGAGTGTGGAGCAGACAAGGGAGCCACAGAGAGCACGGTCCCACCGGAAAGCAGATAAGGGTGGGGAGGGAAAAATATCCTTGGTCGTGGGCTCAGATTGCAGGAGGCGGAAGTGGCGGAGAATGATGCTTTGATTCCGTACGTTAACGGGATGGTGATCCATGAGGACGAGGGCAATTCTGTCTTGCTTGTTATTGCGGGGACGGGGTGTGAGGGCTGAGGTGCGGGAAAATCAAGAGATGTGGTCGAGGGCGTTTTCGACCACTCTGGACGGGTAATTGTGGTCCTTGAAAAACGACGACATCTGGAATGTCTAGGAATGGAGCACCTCACCTTGGGAGCAAATGCGGTGGAGGCAAAGGAATTGGGAATAGGGAATGGCAGTTTTGCAGGAAGGTGGGTGAGAGGAGGTGTATTCGAGGTAGCTGTGGGAGTCTGTGGGCTTCAAATGGACATCGATTTCCAGCTGGTGGCGTGAGATGGAGACAGAGAGGTCCAGGAAGGTGAGGGAGGTGTTGGAGATGGTCCAGGTGAACTTAAGGTTGGGGTGGAAGGTGTTAGTAAAGTGGATGAACTGATACAGTCATCGATGGAACGGAGGAAGAGGTGGGGGATAGGGAACAGTGTAGCTATGGAAGAGGGACGGTTCCACGTATCCTACAAAGAAGCAGGCATAGCTTGGGCCCATGTGGGTACCCATGGCCACCCCCTTTGTCTGTAGGAAATGGGAGGAATTGAAGGAGAAGTTGTTAAGGGTGAGGATGATTTTGGCTCACCGGATAAGGATGTTGGTGGAGGGGGGCTGGCCGGGCCTGCGGGACAGGAAGAAGCAGAGGGCCTTTAGGCCATCAGCATGGGGAATGCAGGTGTAAAGGGACTGGAGATCCATGCTGAAGATGAGGTGTCGGGGACTGGGGAATTGGAAGTTTTGGAGGAGGTGGAGGGCATGGGTGGTGTTACAGATGTAGGTGGGGAGTTCCTGGACCAAGGGGGAGAAAATGGAGTCGAGAGAGGTGGAGATGAGTATGTGAGGCAGGAGCAGGCGGGGACAATGGGTCGACCAGAGCAGTCAGGTTTGTGGATTTTGGGAAGGAGATAGAAGTGGGCGATGCGGGGTTGGGGAATGATGAGGAAGGAGGCTGCGGTGGGAGGTGACCTGAGGTGATGAGGTTGTGGATGGTTTGGGAGATGATGGCTGGTTGTTCGGGGGTGGGGCCATGATCACGGCGGCGGTAGGAGGAGGTGTTGGAAAGTTGGCGTCTGGCCTCGGCGATGTAGAGTTCAGTGCACCATACTACAGCTGTACCTCCCTTGTCCACGGGTTTTATGCTGAGGTTGGGATTGGAGCGGAAGGAACAGAGGGCTGCACATTGTGCGGGGGAAAGGTTGGAGTGGGTGAGAAGGGTGGAGATGTTGAGGCGATTGATGACATGATGACAGTTGGACATGAAGAGGTCAAGGGAGGCCAAGAGATCATAGGGTGGTGTCCAGGAGGAAGGGGTGTGTTGGAGGTAGCACAAGGGGTCAGTGGCAGGAGAGTTAGACTCGCAATTAAGGAAGGACGTGCGGAGGCGGAAGAAAAGCTGTTCAGAGTCCAGGCGTGAATCTTCCAGAGGGACCACTCTCTCCCTGACTCCCTTGTCCGCTCCACACTCCCCTCCAACCCCACCACACCCGGCACCTTCCCCTGCAACCGCAGGAAATGCGACACCTGCCCTACACCTCCCCCCTCAGCCCCATCCCAGGCCCCAAGTAAATCTTCCACATCAAACAGATGTTCATCTGCACATCTGCTAATGTGGTATACTGTCTCCACTGTTCATGATGTGGCCTCCTCTACATTGGGGAAACCAAGCGGAGGCTTGGAGACCGCTTTGTGGAACACCTACACCCGGCTCACAATAAACAACTGCACCTCCCAGTCGCGAACCACTTCAACTCCCCTTCCCACACCTTAGACGACATGTCCATCCTGGGCCTCCTGCAGTGCCACCCGAAGGTTGCAGGAAGAGCACCTCATATTCCGCTTGGGAACCCTGCAGCCCAATGGTTTGAATGTGAACATTACAAGCTTCAAAATCTCCTCAGCCCCAACATCATCCCAAGACCAGCCTATCTCGTCCCAGTCTGCTCTGCACTTATCAGGTCCTCTATCCACCTTCAACCATCGCCTCCTTCTCTCTATTTATTTCAGAGCTCCCTTCCCCTCCCCCATTTCTGAAACGTCAGCTTTCCCGTTCCTCTGATGCTGCCTGGCCTGCTGTGTTCATCCAGCCCTACACCTTGTTATCGTGGGTGATCTGATTGTCACCTTAACTCCATTTTCCTGCCTGACTTCCACGACCTTTGACTCCCTCATTGATCAAAAACCTGTTTAACTCAGCTTCAAATAATATCAATGACCTGGTTTCCACTGCTGTCGGGGATAGAGAATTCTGAAGATTCATGATCCTGAGACACAACATTCCTCAGTTCATTGGCAGACCCCTTACTTTGAAACTCTGTCCCTGGTTCCAGATTTCCCCACAATGGGGGACACCCTCTCAACTTCTACTCTGTCAGCAGCTTCACAGTCTTGTACATTTCAGTAAGAACCTCTCATTCCTCTAAACTCCAATAAGTACAGCCCCAGCCTGAAACCTTTCATCACAAGGAAACAGCTTCATCCCAGGAATCAACTGAGTGACCCCTCTCTGACCTGTCCCCAGTTTCAATGAAGCTCTTTCCCAATGGCCCCTCCTTCAGTCCAGCCAGTGCCAGCTGAATTCCTTTCGATGACATTGGGGTTCAGGAGGGTTAGTTGGAATTTTCAGATCAGATTCAGTATTTCAGCTTTCAATTTTGTGAAAAACACATTTCAGTCCCACATGAGATTGGAAAATAATGAATGTTAGTGGGACTCGAACAAACAGGAGCTTGTTCTCAGTGAGGCAGCTGCAGCAATATCCCATTGGATGTAAACTGAGAGAAAAAGCCTGGAAAAGGTTGGAATGACATAAAAGCAGTGGCTTTAGAAATGTTTGGAGACTTGAGCGACATGGATTTGAATAATTTATTTGTTTTTTAAAATTATTTTTCATTTGCATCATTTGGGGTCTCTGTGAAGATCCACATTTATTACCTGCCTCAAACTACACTTCACAAACTGATGATAAACCACATTCTTGTGTCCTCACACACAATCCCCCCAACACATCCCTCCTCTCGCACACACATCACCCCGCCACACACGTACCCCACCACATACACCCTACACGTCACGCCAACAAACGTCTGCACACACACACACACACACACACACACACACACACACACACACACACACACCACCACCCCCACCGACACCCATGGAACCCAGCCGCGAAACACGTTTCGCCCAACATGCACTCACATCCCAACAGTCGTTCCACTCCCACATATCCCGGACAGACTCAAATCTCTCTGCTCCACGCACATGCAATTCCCTGCCACACATACACATTTCCTTCCTATACCCCCCCAGCACAGACACTGCTCCTCTAGGACACACCCCACACACAGACCCAGCCCCTCGCCCCACCTGGACACATCCATCCCGCGCAAACAGATCAGCCTCAAACACCCAAATCCCCCTCCCAAACACACACATTCCCCCACCCCCCACTCACAAAACGCTCACCCCTGCCACGCACACATACAGCCATGGAGTCATACCACAGGGAAACAGGCCCTTGGGCCCATCGTGTCCATATTGACCTGATATCCGAAACGGAATTTGTCCTATTTGCCTGCATTTCCCCCTGAGACACATACACCCCTCACACGTACAGATATCCCCTCCCCACAGATCCTTGAAAGTTGCCACCCAGGTTGACAGGGCTGTTAAGAAGGCATACAGTGTTTTAGCTTTTATTAATAGAGGGATCGAGTTCCGGAACCAAGAGGTTATGCTGAAGCTGTACAAAACTCTGGTGCGGCCGCACTTGGAGTATTGCGTACAGTTCTGGTCACCGCATTATAAGAAGGATGTGGAAGCTTTGGAAAGGGTGCAGAGGAGATTTACTAGGATGTTGCCTGGTATGGAGGGAAGGTCTTACGAGGAAAGGCTGAGGGACTTGAGGCTGTTTTCATTAGAGAGAAGAAGGTTGAGAGGTGACTTAATTGAAACATATAAAATAATCAGAGGGTTAGATGGTGTGGATAGGGAGAGCCTTTTTCCTAGGATGGTGACGGCGAGCACGAGGGGGCATAGCTTTAAATTGAGGGGTGAAAGATGTAGGACAGATGTCAGAGGTAGTTTCTTTACTCAGAGAGTAGTAAGGGAATGGAACGCTTTGCCTGCAACGGTAGTAGTTTCGCCAACTTTAGGTACATTTAAGTCATCATTGAAGAAGCATATGGACGTACATGGAATAGTGTAGGTTAGATGGACTTGAGATCGGTATGACAGGTCGGCACAACATCGAGGGCCGAAAGGCCTGTACTGTGCTGTAATGTTCTATGTTCTACACACACACACACACACACACAGACACACACAGACACACACACACACACACACATACACATAGACACAGACACACACACACACTCTCAGACACACATACACACAAACTCTCAGACACACACACACACACACTGACTCTCAGACACACACACTCTCAGACACACACTCACGAACACACACAGACAATACACACACACAGGCACACACACTCACTCTCACACACACACACACACACACACACTGACTCTCAGACACACACACTCTCAGACAGACACTCACAAACACACACAGACAGACAGACACACTCTCAGACACACACACACACACACACACTCTCAGACACACACACACACACACACACTGACTCTCAGACACACACACTCTCAGACACACACTCACGATCACACAGACACACACACACTCACTTTCAGACACACACACACACACACTGACTCTCAGACACACACACTCTCAGACACACACTCACAAACACACACAGACACACACACACACTCTCAGACACACACACACACTGACTCTCAGACACACACACTCTCAGACACACACTCACGAACACACATAGACACACACACACAGGCACACACATTCACTCTCAGACACACACACACACACTGACTCTCAGACTCACACACTCTCTGACACACACTCACAAACACACTCAGACACACACACACACAGACGCACACACACATTCTCAGACACACACACACACTCTCAGACACGCACTCTCACACACACACTCACTCTCAGACACACACACACTCAGACACACACACACTCTCAGACACACACACACACAGACGCACACAAGCACACACACTCAGACATACACACACACATACTCACAGACACTCACACTCAGACACACACACCCACTCACAGACACACACACAGACACTCACACTCTCAGACACACACACACTCACAGACACACTCACAGATGCACACACTCTCAGATGCACACACTCTCAGACGCACACACACACTGACACACACACACACACACTCACAGACACACACACATACTCACAGACACTCACACTCTGACACACACACCCACTCACAGACACACACACTCACAGATGCACACACTCTCAGATGCACACACACACTGACACACACACACAGTCACAGACACATACACACACAGACACAGACACACACACACACTCTCAGACACACACACTCTCAGACACACACACACATTCACTCACACTCTCAGACACTCACAAATACACACACACTCTCAGACACACACACACACTCACAGACACACACTCTCAGACACACACACACACTCACTTTCAGACACACACACACACAGACACATACACACAGTCACAGACACACACACACTCAGACACACACACACAGACGCACACACACATTCTCAGACACACACACACTCTCAGACACGCACTCTCACACACACACTCACTCTCAGACACACACACACTCAGACACACACACACTCTCAGACACACACACACACAGACGCACACAAGCACACACACTCAGACATACACACACAGATACTCACAGACCCTCACACTCAGACACACACACCCACTCGCAGACACACCCACAGACACTCACACTCTCAGACACACACACACTCACAGGTGCACACACTCTCAGATGCACACACTCTCAGACGCACACACACACTGACACACACACACTCACAAACACACACACATACTCACAGACACTCACACTCTGACACACACACCCACTCACAGACAGACACACTCACAGATGCACACACTCTCAGATGCACACACACACTGACACACACACACACTCACAGACACACAGGCACTCACAGACACACAAGCTCTCAGTCACACACGCACACACTGACATACACACACACAATCGCAGACACACACACTCACTCTCAGACACACACACACAGTCACAGACACATACACACACAGACAGTCACAGTCACACACACTCTCAGACACACACACACTCTCAGACATGCACACTCACAGACACACTCAGTCTCACTCACAGACACTCACACTCTCAGACACACACACACATACACTCACATTCTCAGACACTCGTAGACACTCACAGACACACACACTCTCAGACACACACACACACTCACACACACACACTCACAGACACACACAAACACAGTCTCAGACACACACACACATACACTCACACTCTCAGACACTCACAGACACACACACTCTCAGACACACACACACATATACTCACAGACACTCACACTCAGACACACACACCCACTCACAGACACACACACACTCACACTCTCAGACTCATACACACATACACACACTCTCAGACACACACACACATACACACTCACAGACACAAACACACACTCACAAACACACACACACAGACTCTCACACACACACTGACTCTCAGACACGCACACTCACAGACACACAATCTCAGACACACACACAGTCACACACACACTCAGACACACACACAATCACAGACACACATACACTCACACTCTCAGACACTCACAGACACACACACTCTCAGACACACACACACTCACAGACACACACACACAGTCACAGACACACACACACACACTCTAAGACACACACACTCTCAGACACACACACACATACACTCACACTCTCAGACACACACACACACACTCACAGACACACACTCTCGGACATACACACACACACAGACACATACACACACAGTCACAGACAGACACACACTCAGACACACACACACTCAGACGCACACACACTCTCAGACACCCACACACACTCTCAGACACACACACACTCTCAGACACGCACTCTCACACACACACTCACAGACACGCACTCAGACACACACACCCACTCACAACACACTCAAACTCACAGACACACACACACTCTCTCAGACTCAGACACACACACTCACAGACACACACACTGACTCTCAGACACACACACACACTCTCAGACACGCACATTCACAGACACACACACACATACACTCACACACACACTCACAGACACACATACTCAGACACACACAGACACATAGACACACAGACGCACACACACTCTCAGACACACACAGTCACAGACACACACACACAGACGCACACAAGCACACGCACTCTGACACACACACACTCTCAGACACGCACACTCACACTCAGACACACACACACTCAGACACACACACACTCTCAGACACACACACACACAGACGCACACAAGCACACACACTCAGACATACACACACAGATACTCACAGACCCTCACACTCAGACACACACACCCACTCGCAGACACACCCACAGACACTCACACTCTCAGACACACACACACTCACAGGTGCACACACTCTCAGATGCACACACTCTCAGACGCACACACACACTGACACACACACACTCACAAACACACACACATACTCACAGACACTCACACTCTGACACACACACCCACTCACAGACAGACACACTCACAGATGCACACACTCTCAGATGCACACACACACTGACACACACACACACTCACAGACACACAGGCACTCACAGACACACAAGCTCTCAGTCACACACGCACACACTGACATACACACACACAATCGCAGACACACACACTCACTCTCAGACACACACACACAGTCACAGACACATACACACACAGACAGTCACAGTCACACACACTCTCAGACACACACACACTCTCAGACATGCACACTCACAGACACACTCAGTCTCACTCACAGACACTCACACTCTCAGACACACACACACATACACTCACATTCTCAGACACTCGTAGACACTCACAGACACACACACTCTCAGACACACACACACACTCACACACACACACTCACAGACACACACAAACACAGTCTCAGACACACACACACATACACTCACACTCTCAGACACTCACAGACACACACACTCTCAGACACACACACACATATACTCACAGACACTCACACTCAGACACACACACCCACTCACAGACACACACACACTCACACTCTCAGACTCATACACACATACACACACTCTCAGACACACACACACATACACACTCACAGACACAAACACACACTCACAAACACACACACACAGACTCTCACACACACACTGACTCTCAGACACGCACACTCACAGACACACAATCTCAGACACACACACAGTCACACACACACTCAGACACACACACAATCACAGACACACATACACTCACACTCTCAGACACTCACAGACACACACACTCTCAGACACACACACACTCACAGACACACACACACAGTCACAGACACACACACACACACTCTAAGACACACACACTCTCAGACACACACACACATACACTCACACTCTCAGACACACACACACACACTCACAGACACACACTCTCGGACATACACACACACACAGACACATACACACACAGTCACAGACAGACACACACTCAGACACACACACACTCAGACGCACACACACTCTCAGACACCCACACACACTCTCAGACACACACACACTCTCAGACACGCACTCTCACACACACACTCACAGACACGCACTCAGACACACACACCCACTCACAACACACTCAAACTCACAGACACACACACACTCTCTCAGACTCAGACACACACACTCACAGACACACACACTGACTCTCAGACACACACACACACTCTCAGACACGCACATTCACAGACACACACACACATACACTCACACACACACTCACAGACACACATACTCAGACACACACAGACACATAGACACACAGACGCACACACACTCTCAGACACACACAGTCACAGACACACACACACAGACGCACACAAGCACACGCACTCTGACACACACACACTCTCAGACACGCACACTCACACTCAGACACACTCACCCTCAGACACACACACACATCCACAGACAGACACACACACTCTCACAGACACACACTCTCAGACACGCACACTCACAGACACACTCACTCTCACTCACAGACACACACACTCTCACTCACAGACACACACACTCACTCTCAGACACACTCACCCTCAGACCCACTCACCATCAGACACACTCACCATCAGACACACACACACTCACAGACACACACACTCACATGCACAGACACTCAGACACACACACACAGTCTCAGACACACACACACACAGAGATACACACACAAACAGGAACTGTCCCTAATTCCCTGTATTTTCTCTCCCAGTCTCTGTGACCCTGGATGTGGAAACAGCGAATCCCTTGCTCGAGGTGTCTGAGGATCTGAAGGGTTTGAGTTGGACCGCGACCCGGAGGGATCTCCCTGTCACCGGGAAGAGGTTTACAAAGAGGGCCTGTGCCCTGGGATCAGAGGGATTCACATCGGGGAGACATTACTGGGAGGTGGAGGTGGTGGAGAATCACCGCTGGAGACTGGGAGTAGCCTCAGAGTCTGTGGAGAGGAAGGGCTGGGTCAGTCTGATCCCGGAGAGTGGATTCTGGACCATTGGGCGGGAATGGGATCAGTTTTATATAAACAACACTCAATCCCCTCTCCCTGTCGGTCAGGTCCCCGGGAGGGTGGGAGTTTATCTCAGTTATGAGTCTGGGACAGTTTCATTTTACAACGTGGACACCATGTCCCATCTCCACACCTTCACTGGGAATAAATTCACTGGGAAACTTTATCCTTTCTTTGGGAGTCGGTATTTATACCAGTTTCTGAGAATCTGCTCCTGAAGGGTGGGGGCTCCCTGACGTTACAGTGAACTGACCCTGGGGTCAGGGGTCAGAAACATACTTTGAGAACATATTGGTATAAAATATTCTTTAAAATTTACAATTTATACTTTGTACAATCAGACTGTAAATAACTTCAATATAAATATAAATGTCAGATGGACCTGACCTCAGGGTGAGGGACTGGGTTAGGGGTGAGGGGTCAGGGTGTTACTCAATGTGTCATTCAATTTCAAGATTATATTGTTGAAAATCACAACCAAAGTGTAAATAAATCAGACAGAAATGTAAATGTCAGGATTAAAATAAAAAATAAATAAATGAATTGTGTCTGTCATTCCTTCATTTACCCCCAGCTTCAGTCCCACCCTCCATCCCTTCACCTCTTTCCCAGTCTGGATCTGGGATTTCGCTGTGTTTCCATTTCTCACTCTGCACCCAGAACATGAAAATCCTGAGGGAGAAATCCAACACTGACAGGGTGACAGAGCTGCATTTACATAGCGCTCTATTAAGCTGCCTGTGTCATTGGGGAAGGGAGTTACACAAGATCCACTCTCTCCCAGGATTTCCAGCATCCCCAGGATTTCACTTTATTTCTGAGTAACCGGCTACCCCCGGAATTTGACTGTGTAACACCACTTGTTGGATATGTTTGTCACTGAGTAATATTGGGCCACAGTATCATGTCCCACTGGACGCTGGTGGTCCTGAACTGTGTTGAAAGAAAGAGTCTGAGGATCATTGATCAACCTGTAAATTTACTGAAAATTGAATGCAGAACTTTCAGGGATGAGCTGTTGTTGGGAATGTGTTTACTGTTTAAACATGTTCTGGAGAAAAGGTGGGAAGTGTTCGCACCAGAAACAGAAAATGCTGCAAATCCCTAACAGGACAGGCAGCATCTGTGTACAGAGAACCAGAGGGAGCTGAGGTAAATCCTGGGGATGCTGGAAATCGCAGATAAAAATAAGAGTTAAGATTTTGAATCCAGTGACATTTTTTCAGCTCTTTGACCTGCTCGAAACATGTTGGACTTCCAGTGCAAGGAGTTTTATTTCAAAAATATATTTTATTCATAAAGAAATCTCTGTATGTACATTGTCACAAATGCAGCTCGGTTCTGTACAGTTGCATATCAAGTAAAGATACAAAACATTGGACTTTGATTCCATCAAATAAACCAAAGTCCTCTCTTATACGTACAATCCTAACATTTACATATATTTCAGACACTGGGAGATACTGTGACAGAAATCTTCAGGTAGTTTTGGGCCCATGACCCAGTCCCAATCTCTTGCCTTTCTCCCAGACCATTATTATCTGAATGACCCAGAATTATCATCCGATCCACAATAGCCTGCTCCCTGGTTGGCTCCAGGAACATACTGCTCTCTGAAAGTATCCTCATCCTTTCCAACTGATTAACCCCCAATCACAATTAAGATTAAACTCACCCAGAATTATTACTCTCCTTTTTATATGTTCCTATTATTTATTGATTTTAAACTTACCCACAGAGTGGTGACTGTTTGGAGGTCTGTAGACTCCTTACACCAATGTCCTACACACCACACTCTGTGTGAAAATGTTGTTGCTCAGATCCCTTTTCAGTCTTTCCCCTCGCACCGTAAACCTATGCTGGCCAGTTTTGGACCCCCCCCCCACCCTCCGGGGAAATAGGCCCGATCCTGATCAATCTCTCCCTGTAGCTCAAACCCTGCCATCCCGGCAACATCCTTCTAAATCTTTCTCAACCCTTTCAACTTTAACAGCATCCTTCCTGAAGCAGAGCGACCAGAATTGAACGCAGTATTCTAAAAGTGGCCTCACCAATATCCTGTACAGCTGCGATGTGACCTCCCAACTCCTACACTCACTGCACTGACCAATAAAGGCTAGATGTAGCTGCTCCCACTCTGTTTTTCTTTCCTAGATCCTGACTTCTCATATTATAGTCAACTCTCTCCCTAATTCTAAACTTTTATCTCTGGACTGTCTGTTCATTTCCATGACCCAATAAGATATCGTTAAATTGTGGTCACTATCACTGAATCCTTCCCATATTTACACTTCCAACATTTCCCTCAACTGAGATTCGGCTCACCCCCCACTCTCTTACAGGACTTTCTACAATCCAGCCTGACAAATCCTTCCTGGGCATATTTTAAGAATTCTGCTCCCTCGAAGCCTTTCACACTTTGAGTATCCCAGGGAGTACTGGGTTTGTTGAAATCCCTTAAAACGATCACCTTATCATTTTTACACTTCTCTGAAATTTGCCAGTACATCTGTTTCTATCTTTCCACAATTCTTTGGGGGAGTGAGTGTCCTGAACATAGCACTCCCCCAGCAAAGCGATTACTCCATTTCTGTGTCATTGGGAGAAGTTTCCGAGACATTATCCATTCTTGCTGACATCCTTGATCGGTATTGAGACACGGCTTCCTCTTTTTCCATCACCAACCCTTCCCAAACTCCCCTGAAGATCCAAAACCCCGGAATATCGAGCTTCCAGTCCTGGGGATATAAAGTGAAAGTTAGTATTAGTTTTTGAATCTTTAAAAAGCTGACCTCGATCGTCGGAGCCTTCCATTTCTGGTTGAGCAGCAGCGGGAGCTTGGAGCAGGAGCCTGTTGGGAAGCCGGTGAGTCACTGCTTTAAAAGCTTACCTCGTGAACAGGCGGAGGTTCACTGAGCAGGAGCCGACACGGGGCTGGTGAGTGAGTGAGGTCATATATTTGTTTGGCTGCGTTACCCGAAACACTACCCGCGTAGTGTCTCCCACCCATCCTTCTCCTCTAACCAAAAAAAATCGTTCTGTGTGCCTGATTGGTAAGGTAACAAGTTTATTTTTTTAATCTTTATTTTTTAACAGTCTTGGGAATTTAGAATAATGGGAACGGAGGTCAGGGCAGTTGAATGTTCCTCCTGCAGAATGTGGGAGGTAAGGGTCACCACTAGTGTCCCTGCTGACTACATCTGCGGGAAGTGCACCCAACTCCAGCTCCTTGAAAACCGCGTTAGGGAACTGGAGCTGGAGCTGGATGAACTTCGGATCATTCGGGAGGCAGAGGGGGTTATTGAGAGGAGTTACAGGGAGGTAGTCACTCCTCAAGTACAGGAAAAAGGCAGATGGGTTACGGTCAGAGGACGGAAAGGGAACCGGCAGGCAGGACAGGGATCCCCTGTGGCCATTCCCCTCAACAATAAGTGTACCGTTTTGGATACTGTTGGGGGGGGGACGACTCACCAGGGGAAAGCAGTGGGACACGGGTGTCTGGCACAGAGTCTGTCCCTGCTGCTCAGAAGGGAAGGGGGAAGAGGAGCAAAGCAGTAGTCATTGGGGACTCCATAGTTAGAGGGACAGATAGGAGGCTCTGTGGGGACGAGAGAGACTCACGGTTGGTGTGTTGCCTCCCACGTGCCAGAGTGCGTGATGTCTCTGATCGTGTTTTTGGGATCCTTAAGGGGGAGGGGGAGCAGCCCCAAGTCGTGGTCCACATAGGCACCAACGACATAGGTAGGAAGAGAGATGGGGATTTAAGGCAGAAATTCAGGGAGCTAGGATGGAAGCTAAGAGCTAGGACGAACAGAGTTGTTGTCTCTGGTTTGCTGCCCGTGCCATGTGCTAGTGAGGCGAGGAATAGGGAGAGAGAGGAGTTGAACACGTGGCTACAGGGATGGCGCAGGAGGGAGGGTTTTGGATTCTTGGATAATTGGGGCTCTTTCTGGGGTAGGTGGGACCACTACAAGCAGGATGGTCTTCACCTGAACCAGAGGGGTACCAATAGCCTCGGGGGGGGGGGGGGGGGGGTGGAATTTGCTAAGGCTATTCAGGTGGGTTTAAACTAATTCAGCAGGGGGATGGGCATGAAAATTGCAGTTTGACTACAGAAAAGGTTGACAGTAGGGTGGTCCAAAATCAAGTTTCAGGGAAGCAAGATGGCACCGGCAAGCAAGAAGTTGGTTTGAAGTGTGTCTACTTCAATGCCAGGAGCATTCGGAATAAGGTGGGTGAACTTGCAGCATGGGTTAGTACCTGGGACTTTGATGTTGTGGCCATTTTGGAGACATGGATAGAGCAGGGACAGGAATGGATGTTGCAGGTTCCGGGATTTAGAAGAACAGAGAAGATGGTAAAAGGGAGGGAGGTGTGGCATTGTTGGCCAAGGACAGTATTACAGTTGCAGAAGGAATGTTTGGGGACTCATCAACTGAGGTAGTATGGGCTGAGGTCAGAAACAGGAAAGGAGAGCTCACCCTGTTGGGAGTTTTCTACAGGCCTCCGAATAGTTCCAGAGATGTAGAGGAAAGGATAGCAAAGATGATTCTCGATAGGAGTGAGAGAGACAGGGTGGTTGTCATGGGGGACTTCAACTTTCCAAATATTGACTGGGAACACTATAGTTTGAGTACTGTAGATGGGTCAGTTTTTGTCCAGTGTGTGCAGGAGGGCTTCCTGACACAGTATGTAGATAGGCCAACAAGGGGCGAAGCCACATTAGATTTGGTACTGGGTAATGAGCCTGGCCAGGTATTAGATTTGGAAGTAGGTGAGCACTTTGGTGATAGCGATCACAATTCTGTTATGTTTACTTTAGTGATGGAAAGGGTTAGGTGTATACCACTGGGCAAGAGTTATAGCTGGGGGAAAGGCAATTACGATGAGATTAGGCAAGATTTAGGGAGCATAGGATGGGGAAGGAAACTGTAGGGGATGGGCACATTAGAAATGTGGAGCTTATTCAAGGAAAAGCTCCTGTGCGTCCTGGATAAGTATGTACCTGTCAGGCAGGGAGGAAGCTGTAGAGTGCGGGAGCCGTGGTTTACGAAGGAGGTGGAATCTCTGGTCAAGAGGAAGAAGAAGGCTTATGTTAGGATGAGATGTGAAGGCTCAGTTAGGGCACTTGAGGGCTATGAAGTAGCCAGGAAAGACCTAAAGAGAGAGCTCAGAAGAGCCAGGAGGAGACATGAGAAGTTGTTGGTGAATAGGATCAGGGTAAACCCTAAGGCTTTCTATAGGTATTTAAGGAATAAAAAAATGACGAAAGTAAGATTAGGCCCAATCAAGGATCGTAGTGGTAAGTTATGTGTGGAGTCAGATGAGATAGGGGAAGCGCTAAATGAATATCTTACAACAGTATTCACTCTGGAAAACGACAATGTTGTCGAGGAGAATACTTAGATACCGGCTACTAGACTAGGTCGGATTGAGGTTCACAAGGAAGAGGTATTAGAAATCCTTCAGAGGATGAAGATATATCAGTCCCCTGGGCCAGATGGGATTTATCCTTGGATCCTCTGGGAAGCCAGGCAGGAGATTGCTGAGCCTTTGGCATTGATCTTTAACTCATCATTGTCTACAGGAATAGTGCCAGACGACTGGAGGATAGCAAACGTGGTTCCCCTGTTCAAGAAGGGGAGTAGAGACAACCCTGGTAATTATAGACCAGTGAGCTTTACCTCAGTTGTTGGTAAAGCGTTGGAAAAGGTTATAAGGGATAGGATTTATAATCATCTAGGAAAGAATAAATTGATTAGGGATACTCAGCAAGGTTTTGAGAAGGGAAGGTCGTGCCTCACAAACCTTATTGAGTTCTTTGAGAAGGTGACCAAACAGGTAGATGAGAGTAAACCGGTTGATGTGGTGTATATGGATTTCAGCAAGGCGTTCGATAAAGTTCCCCGCAATAGGCTATTGTACAAAATGCGGAGGAATGGAATTGTGGGAGATATAGCAGTTTGGATCGGAAATTGGCTTGCTGAAAGAAGACAGAGGGTGGTAGTTGATGGGAAATGTTCATCTTGGAGACCAGTTACTAGTGGTGTACCTCAAGGGTCGGTGTAGGGTCCACTGCTGTTTGTCATTTTTATAAATGACCTGGATGAGGGCGTAGAAGGATGGGTTAGTAAATTTGCAGACGACACTAAGGTCGGAGGAGTTGTGGATAGTGACGAAGGATGCTGTAGGTTGCAGGGAGACATAGATAAGCTGCAGAGCTGGGCTGAGAGGTGGCAAATGGAGTTTAATGCAGACAAGTGTGAGGTGATGCACTTTGGTAGGAGTAACTGGAAGGCAAAGTACAGGGCTAATGGTAAGATTCTTAGTAGTGTAGATGAGCAGAGAGATCTCGGTGTCCATGTACACAGATCCTTGAAAGTTGCCACCCAGGTTGACAGGGCTGTTAAGAAGGCATACAGTGTTTTAGCTTTTATTAATAGAGGGATCGAGTTCCGGAACCAAGAGGTTATGCTGAAGCTGTACAAAACTCTGGTGCGGCCATACTTGGAGTATTGTGTACAGTTCTCGTCACCGCATTATAAGAAGGATGTGGAAGCTTTGGAAAGGGTGCAGAGGAGATTTATTAGGATGTTGCCTGGTATGGAGGGAAGGTCTTACGAGGAAAGGCTGAGGGACTTGAGGCTGTTTTCATTCGAGAGAAGGTTGAGAGGTGAATTAATTGAGACATATAAAATAATCCGAGGGTTGGATAGGGTGGATAGGGAGAGCCTTTTTCCGAGGATGTCAGAGGTAGTTTCTTCACTCGGAGTAGTAAGGGAATGGATTTGCCAACTTTAGGTACATTTAAGTCGTCATTGAAGAAGCATATGGACGTACATGGAATAGTGTAGGTTAGATGGGCTTGAGATCGGTATGACAGGTTGGCACAACATCGAGGGCCGAAGGGCCTGTACTGTGCTGTTATGTTCTTTGTTCTAAACTGAGCAGGAGAACCCCTCCCTTGCAGGGATAATGGGAACTGCAGATGCTGGAGAATCCATGATAACAAAGTGTGGAGCTGGGTGAACACCGCAGGCCAAGCAGCATCTCAGGAGCACAAAAGCCGATGTTTCGGGCCTAGCCCCTTCATCAGAGAGGGGGATGGGGAGAGGGTTCTGAAATAAATAGGGAGAGGGGGGAGGCGGACTGAAGATGGAGAGAAAAGAAGATAGGTGGAGAGGAGAGTATAGGTGGGGAGGTAGGGAGGGGATAGGTCAGTCCAGGGAGGACGGACGGGTCAAGGAGGCGGGATGAGGTGGTAGGTGGGAAATGGAGGTGCGGCTTGAGGTGGGAGGAGGGGATGGGTGAGAGGAAGAACTGTTTCGGGAGGTGGGGACAGGCTGGGCTGGTTTCGTGATGCAGTGAGGGGAGGGGGCGAGCTGGGCTGGTTTTGGGATGCAGTGAGGGAAGGGGAGGTTTTGAAGCTGGTGAAGTCCATATTGATAATATTGGGCTGCAGGGTTCCCAAGCGGAATATGAATTCCTGTTCCGGCAACTTTCGGGTGGCATCATTGTGGCACTGCAGGAGGCCCCAGATGGACATGTCATCTGAGGAATGGGAGGGGGAGTGGAAATGGTTTGCGACTGGGAGGTGCAGTTGTTTATTGCGAACCGAGCGGAGGTGTTCTGTAAAGCGGTCCCTAGGACTGACCTATCCCCTCTCCACCTATACTCTCCTCTCCACCTATCTTCTGCTCCATCCATCTTCGGTCCGCCTCCCCCTCTCTCCCTATTTATTTCAGTTCCCTCTCCCCATCCCCCTCTGATGAAGTGCTTGGGCCCGAAACGTCAGCTTTTGTGCTCCTGAGATGCTGCTTGGCCTGCTGTCTTCATCCAGCTTCACACTTAGCTATCTTGGATTCTCCAGCATCTGCAGTTCCCATCACCTCTGCAACTTTAATCGATCGGGCCGCAGTACCATGTCCCGCAGGTCAGGCAGCATCTGTGCAGAGAGAACTGGAGTTAAATCCTTGGAATGCTGGAAATCCTGGGAGAGAGTGGATCTTGTGTAACTCCCCTCCCCAATGACACGGGATCTCAATAGAACATGCTATGTAAATGCAGCTCTGTCACCCTGTCAGTATTGGATTTCTGCCTCAAGATTTCATGTTCTGGATGTAGAGTGAGAAATGGAAACACAGAGAAATCCCAGATCCAGACTGGGAAAGAGGTGAAGGGATGGAGGGTGGGACTGAAGCTGGGGGTAAATGAAGGAATGAGAGACACAATTCATTTATTTATTTTTAATTTTCATCCTGACATTTACATTTCTGTCTGATTTATTTACACTTTGGTTGTGATTTTCAACAATATAATCTTGAAATTGAATGACACATGGAGGAACACCCTAATCTCTGACCTCTGACCCAGTCCCTCACCTTGAGGTCAGGTCCATCTGACATTTCCAGTTCTATTGAAGTTATTTACAGTCTGATTTTACAAAATATAAATTGAAAGTTTAATGAACATTTTACACCAATCTAGAGGAATAGGGCCAGAAGACTGGAGGATAGCAAATGTTTTCCCCTTGTTCAAGTAGGGGAGTAGAGACAACCCTGGGAATGATAGACCACTGAGCCTTACTTAGGTTGTGGGTAAAGGTTTGAAAAGGATTATAAGAGATAGGATTTATAATCATCTAGAAAGGAATAATTTGATTTGGGATAGTCAACACAGTTTTGTGAAGGGTAGGTCTTGCTTCACAAACCTTATTGAGTTCTTTGAAAAGGTAACTAAACGAGTAGATGAGGGTAAAGCGGTGGATGTGGTGTATCTGGATTTCAGTAAAGTGTTTGATAATGTACGCTATTGCAGAAAATACGGAGGCATGAGATTGAGGGCTTGGGGGTGGTTTAGCAGTTTGGATCAGAAATTGGCTAGCTGTAAGAAGACAGAGGGTGGTGTTGAATGAGAAATGTTCATCCTGGAGTTCAGTTACTAGTGGTGTACCACAAGGATCTGTTTTGGGGCCACTGCTGTTTGTCATTTTTATAAATGACCTGGATAAGGGTGTAGAAGGAAGAGTTAGTAAATTTGCGGATGACACTAAAGTCGGTGGAGTTGTGGATAGTGTGGAAGAATGTTGCAGGTTACAGAGGGACATAGATAAGCTGCAGAGCTGGACTGAGAGGTGGCAAATGGAGTTTAATGCAGGAAAGTGTGAGGTGATTCACTTTGGAAGGAGTAACAGGAGTAGAGAGTACTGGGCTAATGGTAAGATTCTTGGTAGTGTGGACGAGCAGAGAGATCTCGGTGTCCATGTGCATAGATCCCTGAAAGTTGCCACCCAGGTTGATGGGGTTGTTAAGAAGGCGTACGGTGTGTTAGGTTTTATTGGTAGAGGGATTGAATTTCGGAGCCGTAAGGTCATGTTGCAGTTGTACAAAACTCTGATGCGGCCGCTCTTGGAGTATTGTGTACAGTTCTGGTTGCCACACTGTGGGAAGGATGTGGAAGCATTGGAAAGGGTGCAGAGAAGATTTACCAGGATGTTGCCTGGTATGGAGGGAAAATCTTAGAGGAAAGGCTGAGGGACTTGAGGCTGTTTTCGTTAGAGAGAAGAAGGTTAAGAGGTGACTTAATAGAGACGTACAAGATGATCAGAGGGTTTTTCCTTGGATGGTGATGGCTAGCATGAGGGAACATAGCTTTAAATTGAGGGCTGATAGACATAGGACAGATGTCAGAGGTATGTTCTTTACCCAGAGAGGAGTAAAGGCGTGGAATGCCCTGCCTGCAACAGTAGTAGACTCGCCAACTTTAACGGCATTTAAGTGGTCATTGGATGAACGTATGGATGATAATGGAATAGTGTAGGTTAGATGGGCTTCAGATTGGTTTCACAGGTTGGCGTGACATGGAGGGCCAAAGGACCTGTACTGCGCTATGTTCTATGCTCTCCAAGTGAGTTTCTCACCCCTAGCCCCAGTGTCAGGTCATTGAGAGGTCAGGAGCAGATTCTCAGAAACTGGTTTAAATCCCAACTACAGAAGAAAGGATAAAGTTTCTCAGTGAATTTATTCCCAGTGAAGGTGTGGAGATGGTACTTGGTGTCCGCGTTGTAAAATGAAACTGTCCCAGACTCATAACCGAGATAAACGCCCACCTTCCTGGGGTCCTGACCGACAGGGAGAGGGGTTTGAGAGGATTTTGTATAAAACTGATTCTCAACCCACCCAATGGTCCAGAATCCATTCTCCGGGATCAGTCTGACCCAGTCCTCCCTCTCCACAGACTCTGAGGACACTCCCAGACTCCAGCGCCGATTCCCCACCACCTCCACCTCCCAGTAATGTCTCCCCGATGTGAATCCCTCTGATCCTAGGACACAGGTACAGGCACTGTGTATAAACCTCTTCCCGGTGACAGGGAGATCCCTCCGGGTTCCAGTCCATCTCAAACTCTTCAGATCCTCAGACACCTCGAGCCGGGGTTGCGTTGTTTCCACATCCAGGGTCACAGAGACTGGGAGAGAAAATACATGGAATTAGGGACAGTCCCTGGGTATGTGTGTGTGTGTGTGTTTGTGAGAGTGTGTGTGTGGGTGTGAGAGTGTGGTTGCGTGTGTGTGTGTGTGTGTGTGTGTGTGTGTGCATGTGCATGCGTGTGTGTGTGTGTGCATGTGCACGCGTGTGTGTGTGTGGTGTGAGAGAGACGGTGTATGTGAGAGAGTGTGTGCATGCGCGTGTGTGTGTGTGTGTGTGTGTGTGTGTGTGAGTGTGTATGCGTGTGTGAGAGACTGTGTACACGAGAGGGTGTGTGAGTGTGTGAGAGTGTGGGTGCATGTGTGTGAGTCTGTGCGTGTGTGAGAGTGTGTTTGTGTTTGTGTGCGTGAGTGTGAGAGTGTGTGTGAGTTTGTGTGTGTGCACGCACGTGTGTGTGTGTATCTGTGCGTGTGTGCAGACGTTTGTTGGCGTGACGTGTAGGGTGTATGTGGTGGGGTACGTGTGTGGCGGGGTGATGTGTGTGCGAGAGGAGGGATGTGTTGGGGGGATTGTGTGTGAGGACACAAGAATGTGGTTTATCATCACTTTGTGAAGTGTAGTTTGAGGCAGGTAATAAATGTGGATCTTCACAGAGACCCCAAATGAAAAATAATTTTAAAAAACAAATAAATTATTCAATACCATGTCGCTCAAGTCTCCAAACATTTCTAAAGCCATTGCTTTTATGTCATTCCAACCTTTTCCAGGCTTTTTCTCTCAGTTTACATCCAATGGGAGATTGCTGCAGCTGCCTCACTGAGAACAAGCTCCTGTTTGTTCGAGTCCCACTAACATTCATTATTTTCCAATCTCATGTGGGACTGAAATGTGTTTTTCACAAAATTGAAAGCTGAAATACTAAATCTGACCTGAAAATTCCAACTAACCCTCCTGAACCCCAATGCCATCGAAAGGAATTCAGCTGGCACTGGCTGGACTGAAGGAGGGGCCATTGGGAAAGAGCTTTATTGAAACTGGGGACAGGTCAGAGAGGGGTCACTCAGTTGATTCCTGGGATGAAGCTGTTTCCTTGTGATGAAAGGTTTCAGGCTGGGGCTGTACTTATTGGAGTTTAGCGGAATGAGAGGTTCTTACTGAAATATGTGAACACAGTGAAGACTGTGAAGCTGCTGACAGAGTAGAAGTTGAGAGGGTGTCCCCCATCGTGGGGGAGTCTGGAACCAGGGACAGAGTTTCAAAGTAAGGCGTCTGCCAATGAACTGAGGAATGTTGTGTCTCAGGATCATAAATCTTTAGAATTCTCTATCCCCGACAGCAGTGGAAACCAGGTCATTGATATTATTCGAAGCTGAGTTAAACAGGTTTTTGATCAATGAGGGAGTCCAAGGTAGTGGGAGCTTAGGTGTTCCACAAAGCGGTCTCCAAGCCTCCGCTTGGTTTCCCCGATGTAGGGGAGGCCGCATCGGAAACAGTGGATGCAGTATACCATGTTAGCAGATGTGTAGGTGAACATCTGTTTGATGTGGAAGGTTTTCTTGGGGCCTGGGCTGGGGTTGAGGGGTGAGGTGGAGGGGCAGGTGTAGCACCTCCTGCGCTTGCAGGGAAAGGTGCTGGGGGTGGTGGGGTCGGAGGGAGTGTGGACCGGACAAGGGAGTCATGGAGAGAGTGGTCCCTCTGGAAGACTCATGCCTGGACGTTGAACAGCTTTTCCTCTGCCTCTGTCTCTGTACTTCCTTCCTTAATCGCAAGTCTAACCCTCCCTCCACAGACCCCTTCCCCTGCCTCCAACACACCCCTTCCTCCTGGACACAACCCTATGACCTCCTACCCTCCCTCAAACTCTTCATGTCCAACTGCTAATCGCCTCAACATCTCCACCCCTCTCACCCACTCCAACCTCTCCCCCACAGAATGTGCAGCCCTCCGCTCCCTCTCTCCAATCCCAACCTCGCCACAAAACCCGTAGACCAGAGGTGTGCAGTAGTGGTATGGTGCTCTGATCTCTACATCACCCAGGTCAGGCGCCAACTCTCCAACGCCTCCTCCTACTGCCCCCTTGATCATGACCTCATCCCCAAGCACCAAACCATCATTTCCCAAACCATCCACAACCTCATCACCTCAGGTGACCTCCCACCCACAGCCTCTGACCTCATCACTCCCCAACCCTGCACCGCCCACTTCTATCTCCTTCCCAAGATCCATAAACCTGACTGCCCTGGTCAACCCATTGTCTCTGCCTGCTCCTGCCTCACGAACTTATCTCCATTTATCTCAACTCCATTTTCTCCCCTTTGGTCCAGAACTCCCCACCTACACCCCACCCACGCCCTCCACCTCCTCCAAAACTTTGGATTCCCTGGCCCTGAACACCTCTTCTTCAGCACGAATGTCCAGTCCCTATACACCAGCGCTCCCCATGCTGATGTCCTCAAGGCTGCTGTGTTCCTCCAGCTCCACACTCTGTTATCTCAGACTCCAGCATCAGCAGTTCCTACTATCTCTAGATCAGCTACAATCTTTGTGAATGACAGAGAAAACCCCCGCGGTCAGTCCCGCTCCTGTTTCTGATGAACACATATTCTTGTGGAATTTTCACTAGTACATTGTTTTGAGTTGTCAGCTTTTGAGTTTCTTTCCTTTCTGTGTGTTAAAATATCTTAAAGTTAAGATCTTACCTTTATACGCACAAATTCTCTTCCACTCTGGAAACAGAAATAATAAATAGACTGAAGAACTTGCTGTGACATGAAGCATTTGGAGAAAGGTTCTGAACAGACACGTTTGAATGTGTTAGATACTGCTTAATGCACCTTCTGTGGCATTGCTCATTACAAACTGGAAATTAAGAACCAAATTTTGACGACTGTTACTGAGGCAGATCGCTCCAGTCGGGACATTTCTGGACTCGCTTCAGAAAAAAGGACCTGAATTGTGCAGTTTTCCCTTCAAAGGCAGTGGTGAGTTGGGGTGTGGGAGTTGGGGACATGGGATGGGGGTGAGTACAGTGGGAAAGTCTGGGACAGAGTGATGTTGGAAACAGATCCTGGGCCACCAAGGCAGCAGGCGAGGGCTGAGATGGGCTGGTTAGAAGCCCTGCCTTGGTTCTCTGGGACTTCCTCCCCCAGCTGTGATAAAACCAGGGGCTCTCGACCCCCAAACTCTCTAATTGCTTCACACAATCCCCACAGCCCTTCATACTCTCCATGTCAACCCACCTCCCAAAACAATTCCCATTTCCCCTTCTGATACTCCCCGGGTCAGCTCAATGTCAACTCCTGCCCTTCAGACACTCATCGATCAAATATCGATCTTTTTGAGACAGAGTCTGGATCTGGAATTCAATGTCTGAGAGTCTGTTGGAGGCAGAAGCAATCGCATCTTTCAAAAGAGAATGAGGCGATGACCTGAAGAGTGTCGGTTTGCGGGGCTGCAGGGGAACAGCGGATGAGGTGACAGCAGGGAATTGTTGTTACAGAGAGTCAGAACGGACAAGACAGGCTGGATGGCTCCCTTCTGTGCTGTAACATTGTGCAATTCGAAAATCCAGCTCCACAAGTGCTCTCCAATGATTGACAAGTAGAAAGGAATTTAATTTTAAAAATAAAAAATTTAATTAGCATAATATTCCAATTTTGCCACATTGTCTGCTTATAAATCAAGCGTAATCTGTCCTTTTCAAACAAATTAAACCAGTCAGCGTTATGAATGATATAAACGTTGCCGAACAATATCAATCATGTCAAAAGTAATGCATTGACAGTGCTGAGCTTGAGAAGTCCCTGAGAAATAATGCATTGGAGGCTGAGGGGTGAGCTTGCACAGGTTTATAAAATCCTGAGGGCCATGGAAACGGGAAAGGGGAAGGGCTTTTCCCTGGGTTGGGGGGAGTGCATAGGTTTAAGGTGAGGGGGGAAGATATAAAAGGGACCGAAGGGGTAACTTTTTCACACAGGGGGTGGTGTGTGTATGGAGTGGGCTGCCAGAGGAAGTGGTGGGGCCTGGGACAATTACAACATTTAAAAGGGACCTGAGTGGGAATATGAACCGAAGGGTTTAAAGGGATATGGGCCAATTGCTGGCAAATGGCACGAGATTTATGTAAGTTATTTGGTTGGCATCGAGTTGGACTGAAGGGTCTGTTTCTGTGCTGTATATCACTATGACTGTAAGAGCAAGTTCTTTCTCAGTCTGTTATCAACACTTCTCGTCTCTCCTTTTAACTCCTCTCTTTCTGTTCTCACCCTGAAACTGCAGCTGCTGTTGTTGATTACAGACAGACAAGAGTTTGCTCTTGTGACCATTTCTCACACAACAACCCAGCCCGTGGGGCCGCAACTGCTTTAGCAGAAGAATGTTTAATTGAAGAAAAATGCTCGAGGTATAAAATATCACAAGCCACAGGATGAGAAATGAGCACTTCCCAGCCAGATGCACTTTGAATCACAGAGTCCCTCCAGAGCAAAAGGAGGTCATTTGGGTCCAGACTGACTCTCCGAAGGGCATTCCACCCAGACCCATGGAGCACAGAAGAAGGCCCTGACCCTGTAGATTCTGCACCATCCTATCTACACAAATCCCAAATCCCAGCTCTTGGCTTAGAGCCTTGAATGATATGACATAGTTTTTAAGGGCTGCAAGGTTCCCTCTCTCATACCCTCCCCCAGGCAGTGCATTCCAGATTCCCACCACCCTCCGCTGAGAAGGGATTTCCTCAAATACACCCAAAACTTTCTGCTTCTCACCTAAAATTATTCCGCCTTGTTACTGACCCTTCAGTACTGCTTCCCTCCCACCCTGCCCATACCCTCATAATCTCAAACACCTCTCTCAGGTGCCCACCTCAGCCTTTTCTAATTTCCATAAAAACAACACGAATCTATCCAGCTTCTCTTCATAGCAGTAATGCTCCATCCCAGGCACCTTCCCGGTGACTCTCCTCTGCACCCACTACAGGGCAATCACATCCTTCCTCCAGTGAGGTGACCAGAACTGCATACAGCCCTCCTAACCACAGTGCTGTACAGCTTCAGCATGACCTCCCTGCTCTTCTAACTGATGCCACACCTGTTAAAGCCAAGCGTCTCATATGCCACCTTAATTACCCTATTAACCTCTCCTGCTGCCTTCAGGGGCCTGTGGACCAGCAACCCAAGACTCCTCTGTTCCTCTCAGCTTCCGAATGTTCATGACTCATTGATTCTTGCCTTGTCTTGAATCTTCTTCTGAAATGCAACACCTCACACTTTTCAGGATTAAATTCCCTCTGCCAATGGTCTACCCATCTGATTAACCCCTTTGCATCCTCCTGTAAACTAAGTCCTTCTTCCTCAATATTAATCAACCAGCCTATCTTTACCCTGGATCCCATGTGCTTTTAACATCTTTATCAGTCTCCCATGTGGGACCTTGTCAAAAGTTTTGCTGAAATCCACAATTTATGTGTCAACTTAAAGTAAGTTTGAAATAGACGAAAACAAATAACCATAGTTAAGAGTATTTTTGGATATAATTTTGTCAGAGATGTCTCTAAAACCAACTTCAGATTCTTAGAATTCAGGATTTTCTTCCAGCTATTGATTGTCATTGGACACATTGTTTTCAGAATCACACACAGGATCATGTGTTATCTCAATCACATTGGAAAATTGGTAGAAATACATTTCAGCATTCCGATGCTAAAACTGTTGAAGCATTTAAGAAGTCTTTTAAAATTATATTTCTCATTTTCCTTCTCAACCTGTTAAATCTGTAATTCATTTTCCATGACCACTTTCAATCTGATTCTGATTTCAGTCAGATTATAGACATAAATAAACTAACTCTTTCAATGCAAAATATTTTAAAATAAATTATCAATTATTTTCTCCTGGAATTATTCAGCCAAAATAAACTAAGCCTAGGTAAGTATTTTAACGTAAAAAGTCTCACATTGTATTAATCACACCATCAATATATATTAATGACTGACAGTAAAAGGCAAAATAAATGTAGCTTGTTCAATTATACTTGCAATTATTTCCAAAATCCACATTTCTTATGGCTTTTGAACATTTTAACATTAAACCCTTACCACATTCTACAAATGATTCTGAATACCAGAGGTGAGGTGAGAGTGACAGCCCTTAGCATCAAGGCTACATTCGACCGAGTGTGGCATCAAGGAGCCTGAACAAAATTGGAACCAGTGAGAGTTGGGAGGTCTCTCTGCAGGTTGGAGTCATACAACGCTCAAAGGAAGATAGTGAAGATTGTTGGAGGTCAATCACCTCAGCGCAAGGACATTTCTAGAGGGGTTCCTCAGAAGAATGTTCCTTGGCACAACCATTTTCAGCTGCTTTATCAATGACTACCCCCTCTTCTGACCTTGTGACAGAGAGATGTTCACTGGAGATTGCTTAGTGTTCAGCACCATTCACAGCTCCTCACATCCTCAAGCAGTTTATGTCCAAATGTAGCAGCACCTGGGCAATACCCACATTTTGAAATGACAAGTAACGATTCACATTTATACCACACAAGTGCCAGGCCATGAAAATTTACAATAAAAGAGAATCAAAACATTGCTCCTCAACGTCCAGTTGCCACCACTGAATCCCCCCATTGTTACCACAAACTGACCTGGACGAGCCATGTCACTGCTGTGGCTACGAGAGCAGGCTGGAGGATAGAGACTCTCACTTTTTCCACCTTAAGTTTCATTGACCATGTTCTTGCCCACTCACTCATTCTGTCCAATTCCCCTTGAAACCACTTTGCATCTCTCTCTCACAGCACATGCTCCCAGCTCGCTTTGTGTTATCTGTGAACAGAGAAATGTTACATTTAGTCACCACGTCCAAATCGTCTATCCATTTTGTAAACAGCTGCAGGCCCAGGTCCGATCCTTGTGGTAACTCCCTCATCACAAGCTGCCAACATGAGAATGACCTGTTTATTCCTGCTCTCTGTTTCCTGCCTGTTAACAAATCCCTGATCCGTGCCACTGCACTTGCACCCGAGCCATGTGCTTTAAATGTGCTAAACCACCTCCTCTGGTGAACCTGATCAAACCGCATCATGCTGTGAGACCTAATATCTTTTAAAAGAAAAAGAAGCAAATTAGCACTCAGGATCCTGTGAAATCCGGCCTGTTGTGCCCAAAAATCTGAGCTAACTTGACCCCTCTGCCTGGGAATGTGTTTCAAAAGTGTCAAATAAAAGCAAAATACAGTGAATGCTGGAAATCTGAAACATTAGATTTTGCCTTCCTTATCTCTATAACCTCCTCCATCCCCAAACCCTCCAAAGCATCACCTCTCATTGATATTGGCCACCAGAACAACCCCAGTTGTAAGTGCTCCACATTAGTGTCTACACCTTATACTGCCAGGGCCCAAGCTTTCAAAACGATTCCCTAAATCCCTCCAGCTCTCTATCCTATTTTCCCACTGTAAGGAAAACCTTAAAATCTATCTCCTTAACGAAGCATTTAGTCCTGTGATTAGTATCTCCTAATGTAGCGAAGCGACTTAACTTCCCTCACAGAATGATTGGATTACCAGGTGACAGCATCTTGGGGACAGTTAAACACAAGATGAAATCTATGGCACATTTTAAATTACCTTTAACTTTCCTGATGAAACATTCTCATTTACAAACCTGATATCCTGATTGGTGCTTCTCGTGTAATTCCAAAATGTTGATGGACGATACGACACTTGAACCTGTTTGTTGACTGTTTTGCAATGACAATGATGCTCTGGACGTTTACAAGACCATTGGAGTCCACATCATAACTTGGTTCAGCTTGTGATAAAACAGGTCCATCTTCACTGATCCACTCGATTTCTGGCTGAGGGAACCATCCACTGGATTTACACACAAGCTGGATTCGTTTTTTTTGGTCTCCCTTCAATTGAATCCAGGGCCTTTGACCCAAACCTGGAATCAGCAGAAAATAGTTCAGAAACAGTAAACATGAGGAACACTTCCTGCAGCCTGTTAGAACTGGGTATTTAATGTTATTGATAGATATCTACTCACTGTTTTTCACTGACTTTATTGCGATTATGAACTACTTTTTATCTGAGAATATGTCCAGATAGAATTGTGATGACACAACAGATAACACTCATTCAGATTAATTAACTGGCACAAAATTACACTCCAGCTAAACATCACTTAAAACGAGAGGAAAACAGAAAAGCAGGGAGACAAAAAAAACCGAAAAATTCTAAACAATTATACATGAGGAAAAATGATACGATGAACATTACAGTAAGAGTAAGGTGACACCAAAGAATTTTCAAACTTCTGTTGACTATTTTCACCCTTTTCTAACTCCACGTGAAGAGCAGGGAGTGGGGTTATTTACGTATTAGGGTCAGGTCATTGTAGCAGTGACAGAGCTTTGACCCAGCAGTCTCCGCGGGATATCAGTTTGCGATGATAGTGGAAGAGTTAAATGGTGATTTCTATGTTCACAGTATGTGACATTCTCCAGTCCAACCTTGTATACCATCGAGCCAGTGTTAGCAAAACTATCCCGAGAGGCCTTGGGAGTCATAAGTGATGAGAAGACAGAGAAGGTGGATGTGTAGGATAAGGAATGGAGCACTGAGTTTCATTCAGCCTAGTGTGGAGTGTACTCTCCCTGTATTTGCCTCAATATTTAATCAAAAAACCTGGACTCAAAACTCCTGGAGTCAATCATTGGAAACTCCAACAACAGTTTCACCCTGGCAGGCATTGCCAGGCACCTACCACCCCCTGATTAGATCTTGCCTTGCACATCTCCTTTAAACATTACCCTCCGAGCGAAACCTATGGCCTCGCTACTTGACATTTCCACACTGGGAAAAGGCTTCAACTCTCCACCCTATCCAAGCCTTTCATAATTTTATATCCTTTCATCGGGTCACTCCTGTCACAAAGACAACCCAAATTTGTCCAACCTGGCCT
This sequence comes from Stegostoma tigrinum, assembly GCF_030684315.1. Taxonomy (NCBI): domain Eukaryota; kingdom Metazoa; phylum Chordata; class Chondrichthyes; order Orectolobiformes; family Stegostomatidae; genus Stegostoma; species Stegostoma tigrinum. Next base: position 23,682,868 of record NC_081387.1, read on the forward strand.
CACAACAAACATGCAGCGATCCAGGGAACAGCCTGGTAAACCTCTTTTGGGCCCTCTCCAAGGCCTCCACATCCTTCCTGTTGTGTAGCAACCAGAACTGCACGCAAAGCTCCAAATGCGGGTTATCTAAAGTCTTGTACAGCAAATGACTTGTCACCTTTTATACTCGATGCCCTGACAAATGAAGGCAAGTATGCAGTGTACCTTCTTTACTAGCTTAGCTACTTATTTATCCTCTTTCAGGGAGCTACAGACTTACACTTCAAGATCCCTCTGTACAACAATGCTCCGAAGGGTCCTGCCATTTACTTTATGCTTTCAACTTGCTTTTGGCCTCCCAAAATGCATCACTTTACACTTGTCTGGATTAAACTCCATCCGCCAGTTCTCCACCCTACTGATCGATATCCTGCTGTATCCTTTGATAATGTTCCACAAATCCACCAATTTTTGAGTCATCTACAAATGTACCAAAGCATTTATGTGTATTGCAAGTATCGGTGTCATATCTAGAAGGGCTAATGGAGCCAGTACACCAAGCAGGGAAGTTCACCCCTTTTCAGGACAAACAGCTCGGAGCCGTTCGGGTTAGTGAGTTGTCTGAGGACAGCAGCATCATTTCGTCTGTGACAACTGAACATCAAACAAAAATATAAAAAGGATATAACATATGCTGGTGCCTTAACCGGCTGTCCTCAAACATTTAATGATGACCATGAAATGAGCATTAGTCACGGTAATAATTCATCTGGTTCACTTACATCCTCAGAATGAGCAGTACCCCATTTAAGTCTGTGATGAAGAGCAATATCTTCAATCAGAGGGAAGTGAGTCTCTGAAACTCTCTACCCTTGAGACCGTGGAAATTCAGAATGGTCAAGATAGAGGCCAGTAGATTTCTGGTTACGAATGACATCAATGGACACGGTGATGGAGTAAGAAGGTCGTAGTGAGTTAGATGACCGGCTGCGATCTAACTGAATGGGAGAGCAGGCTCAATGGGCTCCACGGCCTACTCATGTCCAACGTTCCCCCGCCTTATTTCATATTGCTACATTACAGATGTTCAATTAATTTAACTGTTCAATGGTAAAATATTAATTAATTTAAACTGGTCTTTTCGAACTCAGAGACATATCACTTCTCCAAAGTTACTGAGGTGTACAGACCTATGACATTCAGTCTGGCCGCAGCTTCTTCAGAATAGGTTCCACTATTAACTAAACATCTGTATTCCCCTTGATCAAAAACTGTTGTGTTCTTTATTCGAAGAGAAATGGCTCCTTGGGTCAGTTCATTTTTCAACAGTTCTGTCCTTCCTCTCTAATTCCTGTGCTGAGCAGCAGCATATGGTCCCCATGTCTGTAGACATGAACGGGTGAATCTAGACCTGATTTAAACCACTGCACCAACATGTTGCTCGCAGATAAATCTGGCACAAGCTGGCATTCCAACAGAGCATCTTCTCCCACTGTGGCTTCAACAGGTTCAGCAGGTCCAACGACAAGGAACTCACCTCGTGAACACAACAATAAAACATACTGATGAAGGGTCCAGGCCCGAAATGTCTGCTTTTGTGCTCCTGAGATGCTGCGTGGCCTGCTGTGTTCATCCAGCTTCACACTTTATTATCAATAAAACATATAATTCAGTATTTATTTAATCCATGGAACAAAATTATACTGAAAACAACAGATGTTTTAAAATATAAAATGCCCTACAATATAAAAGTCCTCCAGAACCGCATTGTAAGTGAATTTGAATTCAGCTATATTTTTTCTTGTGATTTAGGACCATCAAGCAGTAGTTGATGAGGAATCATAGAATCCCTACAGTGTGGAAACAGGTCCTTCAGCCCAGCAGGTCCACATCGACTCTCAGAGCATCCCACCCAGAGCCACACCCCTCTGACCCTGAACACTTTGGGTAATTTAGCATGGCCAATCCACCTAACCTGCACATCTTTTGGACTGTGGCAGGAAATTGGAGTACCTGAAGGAAAACCACGCAGACACCGGGAGAATGTGCAAACTCGACACAGAACGTTTTAACTTATGTAGTTACATGTCATAGTCCACATAAAGTCCAATGTTGTAATCCTGGGAAAGACGAATAACCTTCAAAAAAATCTACAAATTACCTCAACAGAAGGAACAAATGGACAGGATTTTACATTTAAACTCATTACTGTAGCAATCAGTGTGAAAACTTATCCAAATAAGAACAGATGAGATAGCGGCTGGAGTCAGCCACTCAACTGTTTCACTGGATCATGGAATATATTCTCTCTCCCCCCCATTTTCCAACAATACCACCATAACAAATGATTCCTTTATTTAAATATCAATCGATCTCTGACATGAATGTACTCAATAACTGAACCTTCACAGCTCCTTGTGTGGGATTGAATTATCTTTCAATCATAAATAATGTTGACTTAATTTAGAAAGTGAATAAAATTATATGCTGTTTAATTGTTGTTAGTGATTAAACAGTTTCTATCGGCAATTGATCATACAGCTCAAAAGTGAGGTTCAGGCTATGAGGCATAGGAGCTGAAATAAGCCATTCAGCTAATCAAGTCTGTCCCAGCATTCAATGAGATCAGGGCTGACCTGACACCCGACAGCAAATAATCAGGAAAGCCCATCGAATATTACAGTTTATTGTGAAAGGAGCTGAATGCATGATCAGTGAAGTCATGCTTCAGTTATACCGGCAATTGGTGAATCCATATCTGGAATATGGTGTACAATCCTGGTCATCATATTTACACAAGGATATTAATACATCGGAAGCCGATAACAGAAAGTTTATGAGATTAATACTGGCATGAGCAGGTTGCTTTATGAGGAAATGTTAGACAGTCCAGGCCTGTAGCCTCTCCAGTTTAGGAGAGTCAGAGGGGACTTTATTGAAACGATTGATAGAGAATCCTGAGGGGACTTGACTGAGTGGATGTTGAAAGGATGTTTCACCTTGTGGGAGAACCTAGCACGAGGGATCATTGTTTAAATATAAGGATCACCCATTTAAGTCAGAAATCGGGAAACATCTTGCACTCAGAGGGTTGAAAGTCTTTGGAATTCCCTTCCCCAAAAGGCAGTGGATGCAGTATCATCAAATACCTTTAACACAAAGGTTTATAAATTCCTGATTACCAAGGGCTGAAAGATTATGTGTGAGATGCAGGAGTGAAGAATTGAAGTTAAAAATCACATTAGTCATAGTCGTAATAAATGGCAGAAGAGCCTTGATGGGCCAAATGGCCACACACTTTTTGTATGTTTGTTGTTATAGACCGGGCCAGACCCCTCAAAATATTTTAAGAATGTAACCTAGACCCTAACTTTTTCTGATTTTTAAGGCAAATGTGAAGTGCTGTGTTTCAGATGCAATGTGACCGGTTCAACTCGTCAATGTTAAGCAAAACACAATTGTTTTAAACACTGTTGTTAAAATACAGCAAAAGAAAGAGGAATTTAGAATAGCAACCGTATTGGAAACTTGACTGAACAACAGATGCAGGAACTATTAATAATTAACTGTCCCCATAAACTCACACCTTGATAACAAAGGAAAATTCAGACACAGATTCTCACATGCAGTTCAATAATCTGGGAGAAAATAAAATCAAGAGAAAATTAAGAGAGAGTAGCAGCCAGGAGACATTTCTGAAGTTTCCCACTCTGTTGAGACCCCAATAGTTTCTAATGTGACTGAGAAACCAAAACCGACGAATCCTGACCTGTGAGAGCTGGTCACACCCATTCAGGCTGTGGGAAAATAATCCCAAGGTCTCCAAAGCTGTTTACTCAAGTGTTCTTATCTAGCCAGCTCTTTACAGCTTATTCATTCTCTCTCTGAAATGAAACCAGGACAAAATAACCTCTTAAAGCTATGGCATAATCACATTCTACGTTTCGAAAATCCTCAATTCTACTTTCCTGTCTTTTCTCCATAACTCTTGTTTCCCTTACTGTTTGAAACTTTGCCAAGCTCACCTGGTAACACGTTTAACAACTGAGCCTCTACAGCATCTGTGATAAATCTGTGTTTCCACAGATTTACTGCTCTCTGAGAGAAGCAATTCCTCCTCATGTCTGTGAAATGTGTGACCATTTATTTTGAGATTATACACTCTGGCCCTAAGCTCTCCCACAAGAGAAAACCTTTCCACATCGACCCTGTTAACTCCATTTAGTTTCTTGTATGTTTGAATAAGATTACCTCTCATTCTTCTAAACACTATCGAGTATAGGCCCAACCTACTCAATCTCTACTCACAAGAAAATCCCTCCATACCCAGGATTAATCTAGTGAAGCTTTGCTGGGCTGTCTCCAATGCACTGTATCATTCCTTAGATAAAAGAACTGTTTGCAGTCTTCTCAGTGTGGTCTGACTAGTGCATTGTATTTTTTTAGCAAGACTTCTCGACTTTTATGCTGCATTCCCTTTGAAATAAAGGCTGATATTTCATTTGACTTCCCTGTAATTTGCTGAACCTGTGTGTTAGCTTCTTGTGATTTATGCACAAATATTTTCAAATGCCTGTGTGCTGCAGCTTTCTGCAGTCTTTCTCCTATGAAATAATAGTCAGTTCCTCTATTCTTACTGCCAACATGCATCACCTCACATTTTCCCACATTAAACTCCAACAGCCACGTTTGTGTGCACTCACTAACTTGTGTATTTCCCAGTGCAGCCTGTCTGCGTCATTGTCATCACTTGTCTTCTCACTGATTATTGTGTCATCTGCCAACTCGGCAACAAACCATTCACTTTCATTGTGCAAGTTGTGAATCCATGTTGTGAACAATTGTGGGACTGGCATTGATCCCTGTGGCACTGCACAACAAAACTCCACTCTCAAAATGACCCTTTACCTTAACCCTGACTCCCATTAGTTAGCCAACTGTAGAATCAGAGGAGCAAACAAATTCGTGTGAAAAGGTCAGTTGCATTCCGTGAGCCAATGTTTCCAGGCAATAAAGAGACCCAATGTATCACTAGGGAAGATAAAGTAATAAATGGTGGAAACACGACCTCCATAAAACCGTTTCCAAAGACGTACAAAGAAAGGTCACGGCTGAGAGACACAAACAATTGAAACTTAAGGCAGATGTAGGACAGGCCTGAGGACAGTGCGCACTGGGGAGGTTCGAGCCCATAGCAGGTTAGATAAGACCCGAGGAGAGTGCGCACTGGGGAGGTTCCAGCTCATAGCAGGTTAGATAAGACCCGAGGAGAGTGCGCACTGGGGAGGTTCCAGCCCATAGCAGGTTAGATAAGACCCGAAGAAAGTGCACACTGGGGAGGTTCCAGCCCATAGCAGGTTAGATAAGACCCGAGGAGAGTGCGCACCGGGGAGGTTAGAGTCCCATAACAGGTTAGATAAGGCCCAAGGAGAGCGCGCACTGGGGAGGTTCCAGCCCATAGCAGGTTAGATAAGACCCGAGGAGAGTGCGCACCGGGGAGGTTAGAGTCCCATAACAGGTTAGATCAGGCCCGAGGAGAGTGCGCACTGGGGAGGTTCCAGCCCATAGCAGGTTAGATAAGACCCGAAGAAAGTGCACAGTGTGGAGCTTTGAGCCCCAAAGGAGGTTAGATAAGGTTTGAGGAGAGTGCGCACTGGGGAGGTTAAAGCCCACATCAGTTTAGATAAGGCCCGAGGAGATTGAGCACTGGGGAGGTTTCATCCCCAAAGGAGGTTAGGTAAGGCTCGAGGAGAGTGCGCACTGGGGACGGTTACAGCCCAAAAGGAAGTTAGACAAGGCCCGAGGAGATTGCGCACTGGGGAGGTTTTAGCCCCATAGCAGGTTATAACAATTGGTAGAAATTAATGTCTCCCATACTAAAGTTAATGCAGAATTTGGAAGAGTTCTTAGGGAAAAGCAATTACTTAGGTTATTGGTAAATAATGCAATGCAGCTGGCAAATATCTGGGAAGGAACAAAACTGTCAGAAGCATTGTAAGATCCCAAAGATAAATGATGGAGGCATCCGGGAAGAAGACATCATGAGATTACGAGGGGGTTGAGGGCTGTCCGTAGAGTTGATCATCATTGATCACATGTTTATTGGATTGAATGCATAGATTAGGGGTATGTGGCGAACAATGGCATCAATGTTGCACAGAATTATTGTAATGTTGTATTTTGCTGAGGAACTCAGAGCATCATTCCCCTCCAATCTGAGCTGGTTATGAAGAGGACAACTGTGCCCCAAGTGATAGCCAGATTTGCTGTGTTCTTTGGCCTCTCCCACATAATATACAGTCATTGAATTCTGAATAAAAATCATTTTTGCTAAGGAACATGGGGCATAAGATTCTTCTTTGATATATCTCCCTCCAACAGCTTTTTGGAAATCCAAATATATTCCATCCGCTGCTTCCCCTTTATCTCTCCTGCCTGTTACATCCTCAAGGAATTCTAAATAATTTGACAGGCAAGATGTCCCCTTCATGAAGCTATGCTGACTCTGCTTGATCATGTTACGTATTTCTAAAGGTTTCACTATTACATCCTTTACCACAAACTTGAACACTTGCTCAATAACAGATGTTGAGACAACTGGCCAATAGCTGCCTGTTTTTGTCTCTTTCCCTTTTTGAATAAGGCTGTTGCATTTGCAGTTTTACAATATTTGGGGAATTTTCTAAAATATGAGGCTACTTGAAAGATTACTGCCAGTGCATCCTCTGTCTCTGTAACTACTTTCTTTAATATCCTGGGATGTAATCACTGAGGAGCTGGCCTTTAGTCCCTTTCGTCTCACTGGTACTTCTTCACTGGTGATATTTTTTGTATTTATTTCTGACCTTCCCTCACTTTTGCTCCTCGATTAATCAGTATTCACTAGTTCTGAAGAAGGGTCACTGGGTTCGACATTTTAACTCTGTTTTTATCCCCACAAATGCTGCCAGACCTGCTGAGTTTCTCCAGCTATTTCTGCTTTTGTTTGCTTGGTTTTCCATCTGGCAAAGTGCATTTGTGAATGAGACTGGTTTTTAGAGCACCAGCAATTATTTTATTGTCACCATTACTGAGTCTAACTTTCACTTCTTCCATTATTTTGGATGGTCCTTTGACCATTAGTGGGTCAGAAAAAGGTCACCATAAGCCCCAAAGCTATTCCCTCCCAAGGTGTACGCTGCTGCATTTGCTACCTCGCGACTCTGACATTTTCCCAAAAAAGCATCTGTCACCTTGGCAATCCGGTCTGCAGTACCACTGTTTGGTTTATCAGGCTTTTCAGAGCAATATCATCCAGCCACCTCTGAGAATCCCCAGGATCAGGCTTTTCTCACATCTGTGTCACACACATGGACAACCCATTGGCACATTTGTGGGAATGTAACTGTCCCTGAAGATATTAGCAAATCCATGGAAACAATACTCTCATCCAGCTTGGCAATATATCACACAGTGATGTTTTAAATGTATTACAACAGATTATGTGAAATGTTAATTTAGAATATCATTGATCGGAGAAAATATATACGCATCCTGATCAATCTTGGATAGAACTTTGTCTGAAGCAAAGCCGACTGGCGCCAGCAGGTGAAAGTGTTGCACTTGTACAGTATATAAGTCGCTGGACTGGAGTTTCTAAGATCACACAACCCAGTTTGTCAGTGAAATGAAGCGACTGGATTTGAAACAGAGAATCTGAGAAGTCTTGCCATGATAACAACACCCTTTCCTCACTCCCAATCTGAAACACCTCATTGAATTGAGTTGAGAACCCACTGTTTGGCCACGTCACTGCAAGTGGAACGTTCCAAAGTAGATTTCAGATCCACTCGTCCAGTCTCCAGTTAAAATGTCAGAAGCCGTGACCGACTGAGGAAGAAATCTCAATGCCAACGGTGACTTTGACAACAGGTCAGCATTTGGGACAATCTGTGACTAATTCTGTTTTCAAAATTTAGCTGCACATGGCCAAGGTACTTTTAAGAAAATACTCTGCAGAGTTTTCATTATTTTCCCCAGAGTTTTATTTTAAATTCATTTATCAGATGTGAACATTGCTGTCTGGACCAGTATTTATTGCCATCGCTTGTTACCCTTGGGAAAGTGGTGGCGAGCTTCCTGCTTGAGCCATGGTGCCCAAAGGTGTTGTCATGGACATGAAATGGAGAGGTGGGATGTGCTCTTGACAGATCAGTGGATGGACGTCGAGGGCAGCCCCAGTGTTTTCCAATCATGGCATCACTGACCCACTGGACGCCGCTGCCTTGGCCTTGAAGATTGATGAACTGAGGAGCAGAGAACATTCTGGAAAGACGCAGCAGAGAGTATTAAGGTGCGCGCTCTGAGAAAGGGTCACTGGACCCGAAACGTCAACTCCGATTATTTTCTTCACAAATGCTGCCAGACCTGCTGAGCTTTTCCAGCAACTTCTGTTTTTGTTCAAAGAAACTGAAGTGTCCAATGTATGGACAATGCCACCTTTGATGAAAGCTACAGTGTAAGTGAATAAAAGCCGAAAGAACTGCAGATGCTGTAAATCAGGAACAAAAAGAAAGTTGCTGGAAAAGCTCCGCAAGTCTGGCAGCATCTGTGAAGGCAAAAGCAGAGTTAATGTTTCAGTTCCGGTGACCTTCCCTCAGACCCCTCCGGTCACCACTGTAAGTGAATCATCAGAAAGAGAAAATAACTTCAATGTACACAACATTCATTGCAACAAAGTCTGAGACCTTTACTCCAGCATCGGTAGCTGATTAATATTAAACTTGATCATTGTAATCTCTCCATTATTGCAAAACCAAATTGAATACAAAGACAGATAACGGTGAATTGTTTCCAGTTTCCACAGAAAGGACCACAATTTTGAATTGGAATTCTCAAATCACCTTTGTAAAAAATATCCAGATACAATTTCATAAAAATGTCAACTGACTCATAGAATTGCTGTAAATCAGTGACACAGACGTTCTTCCCTATCTTATAGATATCCTGCTGTTGGTTAAAAAGAAAGTGAATGGACTGTTGGAATCAGTGTAAGTACCAGTACTAGAGGGCTCCTGGGAATTTTACTGAAACAGGTTACAATGATCCTTACCATTCACCGAGTCCTGAATCACAAGCAGTAGCAGCACAATGTGGGGAAGACCTTCCATCCTGAAGTCTCAGCAGAAGAATTGCCTGAGAGGGAGAGAAGTGATAGTTTATTTATTTGTCACCAGTCTCATGTTACACTGACAGTGCAGTCATACCATTGTTGAACTGGCTCTGCAACAATTATACCAAGTTTTTGGTGAAATATAAATTCTCTGGGCCTGAGGTTCCTGAACTCTGTGTAACATTTCACAAACATTGCTATGTTAATATCCTTTTGTCCTTGTAATTTGTTTCTACTTATAGTCTCTTTCCTTGCCCAGTGAAGCAGTTGACGCTACTTCAGTAAACATTTTTAAACCTAACGTAGATTTTTTTTGAACAATATAGGAATTAAGGGATACAGTGAGAGCGCGGGTAAGTGGATCTGAGTCCACAAAAACATCAGCCATGATCTTATTGAATGGCGGAGGAGGCACAAAGGGCTGAACGGCCTACTCCTGCTACTAGTTCTTATGTTATTTCTCTGGAGTTTTTCAGAACATGCTATGATTGTTTGGCATTCATCTGCAGATTAATCTAGAATTAAGGGCTAAATGTTTGATCTGAAAGCTTTTCCACTGGCCTGTCATTGTTGCCCTCATGACTTGGTCCCCAACGGGAACTGAGTACCTGATGGATGGTGTGATTTGTACAGTGCCTTTAGAATATGCAGTGGCCATGCTGATGGGTAGATGCACAATATCTCTGATATCCTGACTGGCAATCTCCACTAGTCCTTCTCACCCTTTGAAGATCTCAGGTAAAGGGTTAACAGGGGCTGTGTGATTCCAAGAGCAAACCCACTGTTCTGTTGGGGTTGGGCTGAATCTGGGAATTTTGTAACAAGTAACACATCTCCTCATTCCCTTAACAAGGCCACCATAAGGAGTGTGATGGAATATTCCGCACTTGCCTGGAAGGGTGCAGCTCCATTAAGACTCAAGAAGCCTGACACCATCCAGGACCAATGCACTGACAGCGGTATACACCACCTACAAGACAGACTGCAACAACTCTACAAGGCTCCTGCAAAATCATCTTCCAAACCCGCTACCTCTGTCTGGAATAACAAGCCTGCAGCTGCATGGGAACACATTGCCTGCAAGATGTGTGTAGATGGTCACCCTGGAAACTTGACCTCCTTTTTGGAAAATAAGGAAGGACAAGTGACCAAGACATTAGTGGGAGGGCACTTAGGGACACATAACCGCTATTCTGGTAGTTTTAAGATAGCTGAGGAAAAGGATTGGCCTGGCCCACAAGTCAAAGTTCGGAATTGGGGCAAGGGTCAATTTTGATGGCAATAGACGCGAGTTTTCAAAAGTTGTTTGGGGAAAGCTGTTCACAGGTAAAGGGACTTCTGGAAGTCGGAAACTTTCAAAAATGAGATATCGAGAGTTCTGGGCCAGCAAGTTCCTCTAAATCTAAAGGGCAAGGCTGGCCAGAGTAGGGCACACTGGATAACTAAAGATATTGAGGCTCTGGTTATGTAAAAGGAGGTATATGTCAGGTACAGACAGCAGGGATCTAGTGAATCCCTCAAGGAGTATAGGAGGTGTAGGAGTACACTTTAAGAGGGAAATCGGCACGGCAAAACAGGGACATGAGGTCGCTTTGGCAAAGGGAATCATAGATCATCATAGAATCCCTACAGTGTGGAAACACACCATTCGGCCCAACAAGTCCACACCCACCTCATCTACACAACAGGATTAAGGAGAATGCAAAGAGACGGGAGATAATAGGGCTTAAAAATTAATGAGGCTACCTATGTGTGGAATCACAGGAGATGGGTGAGATCCTAAATGATTATTTTGGATCAGTATGTAGCGTGGGCAAAGACATGGAAGCTCGGGAACTAGGTGGAAATAAATCATGCTATCTTGAAAAAGGTCAATTTTACAGAAGGTGGTGGTGCTGGAGGGTCTTAAAGGTACATAAATCCCCAGAACCTGATCAAATATATCGCAGGACATTGTGGGAAGCTTGGCAAACAGCTCAGTGGTTAGCACTTCTGCCTCACAGCGCCAGGGACTCAGGTTCGATTCCACCCTCAGGCAACTGTCTGTGTGGAGTTTGCACATTCTCCCTGTGTTGGCGTGGGTTTACTCCAGGTGCTCCAGTTTCCTCCCACAGTCCAAAAATCTGCAGGCTAGGTGGATTGGCCATGTTAAACTGTCCCATAGTGTTCAGTGATGTGTAGGTTAGGTGGGTTATGTGGGATGGGTCTGTGGGATGCTCTGAGGGGTGGTGTGGGCCTGTTGGGCTGAACAGCCCGTTTCCACACAGTAGGGGTTCTATGACTAAAAGGTTGCATGGCCCTTAGCAGATATACGTGTATCAACGAAAGGCATGAGTGAGATGCAGGAAGACAGGAGCATGGCGAATGTAGTACCTTCATTTCAGAAAAGCTGCAAGGAAGAGTCAGGGAATTTTCGACCTGTGAGCCTGATGTCAGTAATGATAAGTTGCTTGACATCAGGATCTGCATGAATTTGGAAAGCCAAGGTAGGGACAGTCAGCATGGCTTCATGCAGGGGAAATTGTGAGAAGATAAATAAGGTACAGCAGTAGTCATTATCCTCATGGGCTTTAGCAAGGTCTTCAATGAGGTTTTAAATGACAGACTGGTTAGTAGGGTTAGATCGCATCGGATCCAGGGAGAGCTAACCACTTGAAATCAAAACTGGCTTGAAGGTAGGAGAGAGATGGTAGTGGTACAGAGTTGTTGTTCAGACTCTAGGCCTGTGACCAACGGTGGCTGCAAGGATCAATGCTGGGTCCATTGTTGTTTGTCATTTATATTTACAATTTGGATGTGAATATGCAAGGTGTGGTTACTAAGTTTGTAGGTGACACCAAAATTGCTGGTATAGTGGGCAGCGAAGAAGATTAACTATGAATACAATGGGATCTGGTTCAACTGGGTCAGTGGCCTGAGCAATGACAAGTGGAATTTAATTCTGATAAATGTGACATGTTGCATTTTGGACAAACAAGAGCAGAAGTTACACAGTCAATGGTAGGGCCCTTAGGAGTGTTGTCCAACAGACAGGCCTAGGGGTTTAGACATAACCTTGAAAATGAGATCACAGGTAGGCTGGGTGGTCAAGATGATGTTTGGAATATTTGCCTTCATTGGGCAGAACATGGAATATAGGCTGTTGGACATAACATTACAGGTGTATAAGACATTGCTAAGGCCAGTTTGGGGTACAGCGTAAAAATCTGGTCACCCTCTGATGGAAAGGATGCAAAAAAACTGACAAGGATGCCACCTGGACTAGAAGGTTTGAGTTATCATTGAATCCCTACAGCATGGAAGCAGGACCTTGAGCCCAATAAGTCCACACAAACCTTCAGAGCATCCTACCCAGGCCCATCACCCTATAACCCACGTAATCTACACATCCCCAGACACTATGGGCAATTTAGCATGGCTAGTCCACCTAACATGCACATCTTTAGGCTGTGGGAGAAAACCCACACAGACTTTTAGGTATAAATGAAAAAAAGTGTAAAGGTTCAGCATTGTGGTCTTTCTAAAGCAGGGAGTCACACTGGGCTTCCCCAAGGCCAGCAATCCATGTTCGGCTTCCCCAAGGCTAGGAATTCAGGCTGGGCTTCTCCAAGACCAGGAGTCCGTGTTCAACTTCCCCAAGACCAGGAATCCGTGCTGGGCTTCCCCAAGGCCAGGAATCCGCGTTGGACTTCCCCAAGGCCAGGAATCCACATTGGGCTTTCCTAAGAACAGGAGTCCATACTAAGCTTCTCTGGTGCACTGCAGCAAGCCCAAGACAGAGATGTTGGCCAGGGCATATGGTAAGTAATTGGAAACTCAAGGTCACTTTTAAAGTTAGAATGTGTGTGATCTGCAAAGCAGTCATCCAGTCTGTGCTTTGATTCCCCAGTGTGGAGGAGACCACATTGTGAGCAGTGAATACAGCTGACTAGATTGAGTGAAGAGCAGGTAAAGTATTGCTTCAACTAGAAGGTGTGCTTATGGGCCTGAGGAAGGAAATGGACAGGTGATCCACTTTCTGAGATTGTCTGGGAAGGTGCTGTGGGAGTGTAGAGAGGTGCTGGGAGTCAAGGAGAAGTGGATCAGAGGATCCTGGAGAGAATGGATCCTGGAGAAGGATGACAAGGGAAGGGAGGGGAACAGGTGTCTGGTGGTGGCATCCTGTTAGATTTGCAGATATGGCAGCTCGTGGTCCTCTGGGTGTGGGTGCTGGTGAGCAAGGACATGGACGAAAGAGAGGAGGTGAGGGCTGAAGTGCGGGGAATGGGTGGACACAGCTGAAGGCCATGTCAACCAGAGTCATTGGGGCTCCTCAGTTGAGTCAGAAGGCAGATACTTCAAAGGTCTCCTGACCAAAGTCTGCATCATTGGAACAGATATGAGCAACACAGAGGAACTGGAAGAACCCTGGATGTCTCGGAACATTCAACAGAGGATAAGAAAGGAAAGAGAGGCTCTTCTCTTCAGAAACATATCAAAGGAGAAGCCGAAGATATTTAAAAAGTCTATGAAGGGGAAATGGATAACCAGGGAATCAGCAGGGCCCATGAGGACACAAGGGGAATGAAGCGAGGGGGCGACACTGGTTGAGTGTGAAACGGGTACTTCCCACTGTCTTCATTGGAGTAAAAAAAGCATCCAGGAGAGGAAATGTGAGGTTCTGGAACATTTTCTCACTTGCTTTGTCCATCACTCTAAGATGCACACATCAAATATTTTACAGAGGGGAAGGGAAAGTTAGTGCACCAGCACGCTTTAAAGCCCCGACTTAAACAAAGCAGCAAACTGCAATCAATGTGGATGGAGGAATGGCTGAACATTAACTTTCTGCTTTAAAGGTCTGTTCCCGGGGATGAAAACACACAATTGTCTCCGGGATTGAATTATTTGCCTTTAAACAGAAACCCCAATGGGTCATGTTCCATCTCATGGCCCTCACTCTGTTCCTCCTTTTCACTTCCGTCTCCCTTTCCAGTCGCTGTGTCTGACCCTGAGAAGTGAATGTTACACATTGCCTCTCCCTCCTGTTCCCTTATACTGACAGGAACCAGCTCCAGGCTCTGTGCAGCTGATCAGAGACATTGGAGAAAGGTTTCACCTTTTCACTGCACAATCCCCAGCGGCTCCTCGTTCAACTCCTTGGATTTGATTGGGATCTTTCAGCGGGAATAAAATCCACCCGATCCCACTGGGAATGAGCCCTTCCTGAAATTAAAGAGGGTTTGGAACTCACCTCTAACTTTCCCACAATCTGATCGAACATTTTCCGCCTTTTCTCGGACAAATGTGTAAAAAATAAAGACGTTCACAACAACAGCCCCTCCCTGAAAATATTTACTTTCGTTTTCACTGAATTCGCTCTTTGGCTTTTGCTCCCTCCTTCGAACAAATGTGTCACTGCGGGCAAGTTGCTCTTTCAACTGTAACTCACCGAAAATCATTAATGTTATTAAAATTAATGCATCACCTCCAGGCATGTATTTAATGGATAAAGTGAAGTTTGTGTGAATACATCTCACTGTGGGGCCAGAATTATTTTCCAGGCGACGCTTTGAATTCCAGCCTTTGACTGCGCTGGGACCTGTATTGGATCTGAATTAAAAATAATATTTTACTCGATCTCAACACACCAATATTTCCATTTCCTTACCGAGTTTAGTGTGTATTATTTGTCTCACCTTAGGAAGGGCACAGAGAAACTGAGATCAGTGAGAGGGTCCACGGGGTGAGAAATGACTGACCACACTTATTAAGGGATCTTCAGTGCGGATCTGTATGAACAAAGCAGGCGAAGCAGCATCTTAGGAGCACAACAGCTGATGTCTCAGTCTTCGAACCTTCATCAGAAAACGGGGAGAGGGAGAGGGTTCTGAAATAAATAGGGAGAGAGGGGAGGCAGATCGAAGATGGATAGAGGAGAAGGTGGGTAGAGAGGAGACAGTGCACTGGGAGAGGTTTTTCCAGAGGGACGAGGGTAACTTCTTCAGGGTAGGCATCCCTGGAAGAAGCTTCGCAGTGAGGTTAAAATTGGATCAGAGATACTTCCAGCTCCGCACTTTGTTATCTCAGATTCTCCAGCATCTGCAGATACCATTATCTCATTAAGAGATCTTATTAAGTTGTCAGAGAGAACTAGCAAAGTGAGCTTTTTTCTTTCTTAAAACATTTTACCTTTAATAGAGAAATTAAAAATTCTGATTTGGTAAGTAACTACAAATAAAACAGAAATAGTATGACCCAGAGCATGTCTCAGGGTATTAATGTGACAACAGTTGCGATGGTAAGGGATCTGAGTATCATAACAAATTTACAGATTTACTACTTCCAAATAATTACAAAATATTGTTGAGTGATACTTCTAAACCTGCAACCTAATCAGCTGAATAAAACACAATAGAGAGAGCAGGGAGGTGATATGTTGGAGCTGTAGTATGTGGGTGCTGTTGAATACCTGTTTGACCCACATCAACCACAGCTGCAGTAAAGCACAGGATCACAGAATGGTTACAGTGCAAGAACTTATCGCATATGTGCTGCTCTCCATGGGAGAGATTTATCATGTGACACTGCCCCCCACTAATCCCCATCATCCCCCACAGATCCTTCAAATGCACCTCCCTCCACCACACTGTCAGGCACTGAATCTCAGAACATCATTTTCCCAATGCTATTTTCCCTTCTAACTGTTCTCAATCTTGTTGATCCTTCCACCAAGTGGGACAGTTTCTTCCTATCTAACCTTCCCCCACACCCTCACGATACAAGAGCCGATCTTTCCAGACTCTGACTTTGTTTTTCAGTCTGTGCTGGGAAGTCATGTGAGAGAGAAGCATGTATTAAATTTCAAAGTGCTGACATGTCTTTTGACAAATCAACATGTGAAGCAGCATTCCTGACAAAAGGAGTTCAATGGAATGAAATGAGATGAGAATAGTGTTAGAAATCACACAACACCAGCTTATAATCCAACATTTGTTATTTGAAAACAGAAGCTTTCGAGCCTCGCTCCTGCAGGTGTTAGTGAGAGAGGAGGAATCAGATACAGAATTTATAGTAAAAGATGAAGGAGCCACAGCACTGATGAGGATGTGTTAGACAAACCCAAGATGCAGATAAATCGTTAATCTGTGAGAAGGTTTTAATTGATTAATATATATATGTAAATCCCCGAATTCCCTTCAAATCACTGCCCTGAGAGAACTAAAAGTTTTATCAGTGTAAACAAGAGGTGACATTTCATGTCAAACAATGCGAGTTAGGCGTGAGGCCTTGTTTCGAATCTGTTTGTGTTTCGGTTTGGAGTCAGCCTGGTTTTATTTCTAAAGTAGGAGTTTATAAAATGCCACACTGACTGACTGTCTATAAATTGTGTGCATTTTGAATGAAGCAGAATTTCTCTAAAAAAAACAAATTCACCCAATAGATTTATGTGTGTGTCTGCGTGTGTGTGTGTGTGTGTGTGTGTGTGAGAGAGAGAGACAGAGAGAGAGAGAGTCAGAAAGCGAGCAGGGGGAAGAGATTGAGTGTGTGTGTGTATCTGAGTGGGAGAGAGAAAGAGAAAGTGAGTGCATGTGTGCAAGTTTGTGTGTGTTTATGTGTGGGAGAAACAGTGTGAGCAAGTGTGTGTGTGTGTGTGTGTTTGTGTGTGTGTGTGTGTGTGTGTGTGTGTGTGTGTGTGTTGGGGGGCTAGAGAGAGAGAGACAGTGTGTGTCTGAGAGAGGATCTGTGTGGGAGTGTATAGTGTGGTTGGGCCACTGTAGTGTGACATGAACCCGAGATCCCGTTTGAGGCTATCAGCCTCTGCTCAACGAATTTGTATTATTGTGTATGCCAAAGTCCGCCTTGGAGGATGTTTACCCGAAGATCCGAGGCCGAAAGTCCTTGAGCGCTGAAGTGTTCCCCAATGGGAGAGGCCATCATGGTTTGGCAATAGTTGCACAGTGTCCATTGATCAGTTGTCATAGTGACTGCACAGTTTCGCCCATGTACCATGCCTCAGGCCATCCTTACTTGCAATGTATGAGATAGACAACGTTGGCCGAGTCACATGAGTAACTGCCATGCACGTGGGTGGGTGGTGTTCCCATGCGTGATGGCGGTGTCCATGTTGATGATCTGACATGTTTTACAGAGGTTACCATAACAGGGTTGTGTGGTGTTGTGGTCAATGTTGTCCTGAAGCTTTGGTAATTTGCTGTGAGCAATGGTCTATTTAAGGTTTGGTGGTTGTTTGAAGGCGTGAAGTAGAGGTTTGGGGAAGATTTTGGCGAGGTGTTCATTGTCATCGATAATGTGTTGAAGGCTACGAAGAACATGGTGTCATTTCTCCGCTTCCAGTGTCAGGTTCGGAGACCGTCACGGACTTGATGCAATAACAAGACACTAACCTGTTTAGAAAAACACAAATCCTTTTATTACCAAGCAAGTACAAGCTGTGGAGAATCATTGTGCTTAACCTGGCACAGAGTGCAAAGTAATTCTCCCCGAGCATCGGACAGTCCCAGCTTTTTATGCTTTACTAAGTGCATAATACATCAAACAATTTTACAAATCATAATGACATGATACGTGAAACAATAATTACAACAGACAAAGACAGGATACAAAACAGTTATTACATCAAAAACATATAAGACCAGGATATAGTATCGATCGTTCGTGAAGTGACTGCTAATGGCAGGAGGCAATTTCAAGTTGTTAAAGAGACAGATTTTAACTTCAAGTTGCCGATGTATCTGGCTGGAACAAAGTCAGTGCCCTGGCCCCTTTGTCAGAGACAGAAGTTACATCCTTCAGAAGTCTCACACCTTTACAAATGTTCTTCACTTAACCTTATTTGAGACAGTTTAACTCTAATTCTATTCAGGCAGGAAGCTTAAGGCAGTGTCTGCATACCATTGTGTAGGAAGATAAGGAGTGACAAAGTCTGACACCTAATTTCTAGCTGGGTAGTAAGTTTTAAGGCAGTGCTTGCATACTTATGTGTGGGCAGATAAAGGACATTAATTTATAGAAATATAGAAATCAATGGGATGTTATCCCAATAACATCTCACCAGGAAGCACTGGATGACGAAGGGTATGCAATCGGGCGTATCTCATGTCTGTCTTCTGAGGAGATCATTGCAGTTTTTCACTGTGGCACGTTGGAACTGGTGATCGATGAGTTAAGTATCTTATCCTGTTTCTGTGAGGGTGTCCTTCAACATCTCCAGGTATCTGTCTCATTCCTTCTCATCCGAACAGAACTGCCCAGCCTTTAGGACAACATGGGCATATGAATAGGAAGTATTTAGAGGGATTATGGTCCAAATGCTGGCAAGTGGACGAGATTCATGTAGGATATCTGGGCAACATGAACAGGTAGGAGTGAAGGGCCTGCTTCTGTGCTGTACATCTCTGTAACTCTATGGCTCCATGACCAGAACTGGACACAGCCATCCAGGAGAGGCCAACATCCCATACAATGTCAACATGATGTCCTATCTCCTATCGTCAAAGGTCTGATGGCTAGTGTGATAAATGAGCTCTTAACCGCCCTGTGACAGAGATTTCAAAGAATTTTGTACCTGAACCCCTCGTTCTCTCTGTTCTACAACACTACCCTGGGCCTATAAGTCGTGCCCCTTTTTGTTTCATTAAAATACAATACCTCACATTTGTCCAAATTAAACTCCATCTGCCACTCCGCAGCTCTGATTGGTCAAGATTTCTTTCTGGTCTTAGATAACTTTCTTCACTGTCCACAATCCCACTCATCCTGAAGTCATCTTCAAACTTACTCAGCACACCTCCTATATTCTCATCCAAATCATTTATGTCAATGACAAGCAAAAGTGAACCCAGTACCTGTGGAACACCAATGGTCACAGTCCAAAAAACAATCCCCCAACACCACCAAACTCTGTCTCCAAAGTAAAACCAACTTTGTATCCAATTGGTATGCTCACCCTGAATACCACGTGCTCTAACTTTACTCAGAGTCTGCCACGTGGAACCTCGTCAGAGGCTTTACTAAAGCCCAAGTAAACACCATCTACCACTCTGCCTTATCTTTCAGTTGGTACTTTGTTAAAAATCTCAATCAAGTTTGTGAGAGACGGTTCCCTCCCATGAAACTGTGCTGATTATCCCTAACCAATCCTTACCTTTCCACATGTGTGTAAATCCTATCTTTCAGAATCACCTCCAACAAATTACCCAGCACTGAAGTCGGACTCCGAGCTCTATGATTCTCCTTGCAGCCTTTCTTAAACACACAACAATAGCCACCTTCCAGTCCTGCAGCGCCTCACCCACGGTTATAGATGTTGCAAGATGATTCTGCTAGGGACCCTGCAATTTCTTCCCAACTTCCCACAACCTCTTGGATTATACTTGATCAGGTCCCAGGGATTTATCTTCCTTTGTGTTTTCTCAGGCCTCTAGCACTTCCTCTTCCAACGAGGCTTTGTGTGTAGAGCTTGGGAATAAAAAGGCAGCAGTCACATTGCTGGGAGTGTATTATAGGCCCCCAAACAGCTGACAGGCAATAGACGATCGGATATGTCAACAGTTCAATGATGTGCATAAAAATAATAATAACATGATTAAATGAGGTGATTTTAACTTTCCCAACATTAATTAGAAAGAGCATATTGTAAAGGGTGTCGAGAGGGCAGAATTCGTGCACAAAGTATAACCCCAACAGGGTGAAATGTCAGAGTAACAAGCCAAGAGAACCCCTGAACGTAGAACATAGAACAATACAGCACAGTCCTGTCAAGGAATACTCAGAGTGGACAAGAAGGAAAAGAGAGGCCTTCACAGATACAAAGGGAGCAACTGAATGAGAACTTTTGAGATATTCAAACGGAAAAGATAACCAGGAAAAGAGTAGAGCCCATTAGGGACCAAAGGGGCAATCTGTGCAATGAACCAGAGGGTCGTGGTTGGGTTTGAAATGAGTACTTCACTTCTGTCTTCATTTTGGAGCAAAAAAAATGTGCAGAGAATTTGGGAACATGGACTGTGAGGATCTTCAGTTATTTGACAAAGAGAGTGAGGAGTCAATGGAGGTTTTGGTGAGCTCAAAAGTGGACAAAATTCCGGGTCTGGCTGAGGCGAAGGTCCAGTGGGACTAACTCTGGACTGTTACTCCAGAGATCCAGGTCATGTTCTGGGGGCTTGGTTCGGATTCTGCCCTGGTAGATGATGGATTTTGAATTACATGAAAATCTGGAACTGAAAATTTAAAAATGACCATAAAGCCATTGTTGATTGTCAGAAATCCCATCTGATTCACCAATGTCCTTGAGGGAAGGAACCTGCCATCATTACCTGGTCTGGCCCACATGTGACTCCAGACCCACAGCAATGTGATTGACTCATAACTACCCCCAGGGCAATAAAACAATGCTGGCACAGCCAGTGACATCCACTTCCTGTGAATGAATTACAAGAAAATTTGTATCCCAGGCTGCTGTGTGAAGTGAGAGAGATAATTACAGGGGCCCTGACACACATTTTTAATTCCTCTCTGGCTACAGGGGAGATGCCAGAGGACTGGAGGACACCTGATGTGTTTCCACTTTCCAAGAAGGCTGGTAGCAATAAACCAGGGAATCGCAGACCAGTGGTAGGGAAACTATTGGAGATCATTCTGAAGGAAAGAAGTAATCTCCATTCGGACAGGCGGGATTTGATCAGGAATAGTCAGCATAGCTTTGTCAGAGGGAGGCCGTGCTGAACAAATTTGACTGAATTTTTTGAGGAGATGACCAAATGTTTGGGTGAGGGTAACGCAGTGATGCGGTTTATATGAATCTCAGCAAAGCCTTTGACAGGATCTCAGATGGGAGACTGATAAAGAATGGAAATGTACTTTGGATTTAAGGTAAGTTGGCAAAATGGATCCAAAATTGTCCAAGTGGTAGAGGACAGAGGATGGGGTGAAATGCTGTTTGTGTGACTGGAGTCCAGTGTCCAGTGACATACCACAGGGATCCGCACTTTGTCCCATGTTGTTTGTAATTTATATAGACAATCTTGATGAGAATGTGAAAGGAATATTCAGTAAATTTCCAGGCAACACGAAGATTACTGGAGTGGGAAGGCAGCTTTAGGTGACAAGACCTTGTATATCGGTCGGTGAGATCGGCACATCAGTGGTACATGGAAATTAATCCTGAAAAGTGTGACATGATGCTGTTTAGAAGATGGAACAAGACAATGGTGGGCTGTTGAATCACAGATCATAGGAAGCTCAGAGGAACAGAGAGATCTTGGTGAGATTGTCTATTTATCCCTGAAGATGGCAGGGCAGGTTAATTGGATGGTAAAGAAGGCAGATGGGCACTTGCCTTTATGAATCATGGGATAGATTATAAGAACATGAGGTGTTATGTTGAGTTATACAGGACTTCAGTTCAGCCACTACTGCAGTACAGTGTACGGTTCTGGTCACAGCACTATAGAATGAATGTGATTGCACTTTTCGGGGTGGGCTGAAGACTCACCAGGATGTTGCCTGGGTTGGAGTAGTTGAGCTATGAAGTGAGATTGGATAGGCTCGGGTTGTTTCGTTTAGAGCAGAGAAGGCTGAGGCGGGGAGGGGGCCTGATTGAGGAGGGTAAGATTATGAGGGGCATGGACAGGGTAGATGGGAAATGACTGCTGCCCTTAGTTGAAGGGTCAGTATTGAAGGGACATAATTTGAGGCGGAAGAGCAGGAGGTTTAGGGGGAATCTGAGGAAAATATTTTTCACCCAGAGGATGTGGGAATCTGGTAAGAGCTGCCTGAGAGGATTGGCAGAACCTTTAAAAATACATGGATGAGCACTTCTAATGTCTCACATTCCTGGCTTTGGGCCAAGAGCTGCAAAGTGAGGTTAGTGTAGTTCAGTGATTTATTTTATTGATGCAGCCTCAATGGGCTGAAGGGCCTAATCATTACTCTTGGCTCTAAGAGTGTAGCAGAAACAAAAGCAGAATACATAGAAATGGTAGAAAGTCAATGTTTAGAGCTCTTCATCTGACAGCATGCAGCATTTTAAACAAGATAGATGAATTGACTGTGTCATTGGAAATCAATGAATATGAGCTTGTGATCATAATGTGGTAAAATTTCAAATTTAGTTTGGAAGTCAGCAACTCCGTTCTCAAACCAGTGTCCTCTACTTAAGTAAGGCCAATAATAGACAGGAAAAATCACAGACCCCTGCAGTGCACAAGAGGCCATTCCACCCATCGAGTCTGTACTGACCCAAACACAACCCACTACCTTCTTCTCCTAACTCTGCACATCTCATGGCTAATACACCTCGCCTGTAGATCTTTGGACATGATAGTCAATTTAAATTGGCCATTCCTCCAAACATGCACATCTTTGGACTGTGGTCCTTCCTGATTACCTGCTGTACCTGTACTCTAGCTTTCCGTGTTTCGTGCACAAGTCCCTTTTGTGTTGCAGCTTTCTGCAGTTTTTCCTCCGTTGAAACAATACTCTGTTCTCTTGTTATCCCTTCCAAAATGAACAACGTCACATTTTCCCACATGATACTGCATTTGCCAGCTCTTTGCTCATTTGCTTAACTTACCAACATCTCTCTATAAACTGAGATAATGGGAACTGCAGATGCTGGAGATTCCAAGATAATAAAATGTGAGGCTGGATGAACACAGCAGGCCAAGCAGCATCTCAGGAGCACAAAAGCTGACGTTTCGGGCCTAGACCCTTCATCAGAAGCCCTCTGATGAAGGGTCTAGGCCCGAAACGTCAGCTTTTGTGCTCCTGAGATGCTGCTTGGCCTGCTGTGTTCATCCAGCCTCACATTTTATTATCTCTCTATAAACTGTTTTTCTCCCTCTCACAAATTGCCTTTCCATCTTACTTTGTGTCATTTGCACACTTGGTTACAGTAAACTTGCTTCCTGCCTCCAAGTCATTGATATCGATCATACACTGCTGTGATCCCAGCACTGAACCTTGTGGAATTCCACTGGTCACAGGTCACCAACCTGAAAAAGGGTCCCTTATCCCCACTGACTGCGTCCTGCCCATGGGCCAATTCTCTACTCATGCCGATATACTACCTCCAGTTGCCACAGTCTTACCAGACCATACGGCTGCTTTCTCATGAGACAGAGTTACTGGTGGTGATTTAAGCTGCAGGCACCCACACCTCAGGCAAGGGGAAGGGTTGAGAAGGAGAGTCCTTCAGGGTAACCTCAGCCAGGGCAGGGATTGCACCCGCAATGTTAGCATCACACTGTTTTACAAACCAAACGTCTAAGGACCTGAACTAAACCAAACTTAACCGCATGGTACCTTGTACAACAACTTCTGGAAGCCCAAATATAACACATTAATGGTTTCCCCTCTCTCCACTCTTTTTGAGACTTCCTTGAAAATCTCTCATGAATTAGTCAGACACAATTTCCATTTCATGAAGCCACGCTGACTCTGTTTGATTAGATTATGATTTTCCAACTCTGCTGTTTTCATCACATTTCCAATGTTAGATGTCAGGCTAAACAGCCCACATTTACCCTTTTTTACCTCTCTCCTTTT
Organism: Stegostoma tigrinum; assembly: GCF_030684315.1. NCBI lineage: Eukaryota > Metazoa > Chordata > Chondrichthyes > Orectolobiformes > Stegostomatidae > Stegostoma > Stegostoma tigrinum. The sequence continues at coordinate 23,706,548 of NC_081387.1, forward strand.
TTTTGAACGTGTTTTGCTTTTTCACCGGAATGAAGCCAGTGCAGACATGGCTTGCAAACACTGTTTTATTTCTTTATCTGATTTGGTTTCTACCCTTGTGAATATTTACTGCCCATTGCTGCCTGCCCTTGAGAAAGTAGAACAAAACTGAGTGGCTTCAAGCAATTTCAGAAGGTCAGCATTAACCACATCGCTGTTGATAGAGTCATAGAGTCACAGACATGTGCAACACGGAAACAGGCTTTTTGGACCAGCTCATCCATACCGGATGGATATTCTAAATTAATCCAGTCCCATTTGCCGGCATTTGACCCATGTCCCTCTAAATCCTTCCTATTCATCTCCCCATCCAGATGTCTTTTAAATGTTGGAATTGTACCAGCCTCCACCACTTCCTCAGGCAGCTCATTCCATACCCACTCCACGCTCTGTGTCAAAAATCTGCCCCTTAGGTCCCTTTCAATCTTCCCCCTCTCAGCTGAAACTGTGTCCTCCCATTTGGATTCCCCTACCCTGGGAAAAAAAGATCTTGGTTACTCACATTCTATCCACATTCCTCATGATTTTATAACCCTCTATGAGTTCACCTGTATAAGCTCCAGAAAGAAATAAAGCCCTTGCCAAACGAGCCTCTCCCTACAGCTCAAATCCTCCAACCCCAGCAACATCCTTATAGATCTTTACTGAACCCTTTCAAGTTTCACACCATTTTTCCGAAAGCAGGGAAATGAGAACTGAATGCAGTATTCCAAAACCGGTCCAACCAATGTCCCATACAGCTGCAACATTACAACGCATCTCTTATAGTCAATGCATTGACCAATAAAGGCATGCGTACCAAACACATTCTTCACTAACCTGTCTACCTGCAACTCTTCTTTCAAGGAACTATGAATCTGCATTTCAAGATCTCTTTGTTCAGCAACACTCCCCAGGATCCTACCATTAAGTGTATAAGTCCTGCTTTGATTAGCCTCCCCAAAATGCAGCACCTCACATTTATCAAAACTAAACTCCATCTGCCACTCCTCAGCCCAGCGGCCCATTTGATCATGATCCGATTGTGCCTTGGTGCCCATTGCTGCCTGCCCTTGAGAAAGTAGAACAAAACTGAGTGGCTTCGAGCAATTTCAGAATGTCAGCATTCACCACATCGCTGTGGTCTACGACACTTTCTATTTTGGTGTCATCCACAAACTTACTAACCATACCTGCTCTGTTCACATCCAAGTCATTTATATAAATGATGAAAAGCTGTGGACCCAGCATCGATCCTTGTGGCATCTCACTGGTCACAGGCTTTCAGGCTGAAAAACAACCCTCCACCACTTTCCTCTGACTCCTATCTTCCAGTCAATTTTACATTCAAATGGCTAGTTCTCACTGGATTCCATGTGACTGAAACTTGCTCACCAGTCTACCCTGTGGTACCAGTTGAATACCTTGCTGAATTCCATATAGACAACTTCCATCACTTTACCTTCATCAATATTCTTTATCTCTACACCAAAGACCTCAATCAAGTTAGTGAGACACAATTTCCTATGCATAGAGCTATGTTGACTGTCCCCAATCAGTCCTTGTTATTCCAAATACATGTAAGACCTGTCCCTGGGATCTGGAGTGTGACCGAGTCAGAGACCAGGTAGAGAGAATGGGTTCCTTCCCTGAAAGGAAACTTGTGAACCAAATGAGTATTTATAAAAATCCGGAATTTTCATGGTCACAGAGATTGATACCACCATTTTGTTCCCAATTTATTGAGTTAAATCAATTTATATTTCCATGTGGCTCCATGACTCAAAGATTGGTGGGAGTGGAATGGGATTCAGCTCGTGGGCACTGGGACCAGTACTGGGACAGGAGGGAGTGGCTCTGATAGGATAGGCTTCACTTGAACCGTGCCGTAAACAAAGTCTCAGTGAATCGAATAACAAGGGCTGTAGAGAGAGCTTTACATTGATTAGACAGGGGAAAGGTTTGGGAGAGGAGAAATGCAGGTTTCCAAAGCAAGAGAAAATGGCAGCATTATGGGCCTCCTATTTGGATAACAACACCCTGAGTCGGGCAGGAAGGGGCAGAATAGACAGACATAGAATAACAGCAGTAAACAGGGCCATTGGGAGAAAAAAGGGCAAAATTAATTCCTCTGGAATGCACGCAGTATTCAGAACAATTCAATGAACATCACAAATACCGGATAAAAGCGTTGATTTTATAGTCATTATGGAGACAACAGTTACAAGGAGATCAAAGCTGGGAACTAAATATTCAAGTGTATGTGAGTTTTCAAAAGGGTAAGCAGGAAGAAAAAGGTGGTGAGATAATAATGTTTTTCCAGAATGGGATAAGCACAATAGCAAGAAATGACCTTGGATCAGAAGATGTAGAATCTATACGAGCAAGAAATAAACACAGAATCAAAGCTCTGATAGGAGTACTATATAGATCCCATAGAAGTAGTTACATGGTAGGACAGAGGACATTAGAAGATAATAAGCACATGTAACAAAGTACATTAACCACGGGACTTTAATCATCACTAGAACATAATGTGAGATTGGCAGAGATCGTCAGAAAAAAGGATTCAGTCAATTTCCTCAAGCAATATGTCATGGATCCAACCAGGCATCAGGACTTTTTTTTAAGATCTGGTGACATGTAATGAGACAGGTTGAATAAATGATGGCAGAGTAAAATATCTCCAAGGAAACTGTGACCATAATATCATAAAATGTAGCATTCTGTATGACAAGGAGGAAGTTGGGTTAGAATCAGAAGCATTGAGCTTAAATAAGGATGAATATAAAGGAATGAGGGCAGAGTTGACGAAGCTGGTGAGGGAAAGGAGTTTAGCAGCAAAGACAATTGAGGAAAGGTGGTAGGCAGTTGAAGAAAACAGTTCATGGGTCCAGTAAAGACATGTCTCAATGAGAAATTGCCTGATCATTGACTTCAGGAAGAAAAGAGAACATGCCCCAGTCTGCAGCAACGGAGCTGAAGTTGAGAGGGTGGAAAGCATCAAGTTCCGAGGAGTGGCTCAGTGGTTCACACTGCTGCCTCACAGTTCCAGGGGCCCGGGTTCAACTCCACCCTGGGACAACTGTCTGTGTGGAATTTGCACATTCTCCCATGCCTGCATGGGTTTTTTCTGAGTACTTCAGTTCCCTCCCACAGTCCAAAGATGTGCAGGTTTGGGGGAATTTTGGCTATGATAAATTGCCATCATGTTCAGGGATGTGTAGATTATGTGGCTTTTGGGGGGATGGCTCTGGGTCGGATGCTGTGAAGGTCATTGTGGACTTGTCGGTCCGAAGGTCCTGTTTTCACACTGTCAGGATTCTTTGTTCTGGATGCTGTCAACTTCTTGAGTATTGCTGAGGCTGAACTCATCCAGGCAAGTTGGAAATATTCCATCACACTCCTGGTTTGTGCCTTGTAGTAGGTGTTCAGGATTTGAAGAGTCAGCAGGTGAGTTACTCATCGCAGTATTCCGAGCCTCTGACCTGCTCTTGTAGTCACTGTGATTATGTTGTCAGTCCCAGTTGAGGTTCTGGTCAATGATGAACCCCAAATGGTAAAAGTTGGGGATTCGGTGATGGTAACACCATTGGATGCCAAGGGGCTGCGGTTAGATTATCTCTTGTTGGTGATGGTCAGAGCCTGGAATTCATGTAGAGCGAATGTTACTTCCAATTTTCAGCCCAAGCCAGGATATTGTCCAGATCTTGTGGCTTCAGTGTCTGAGGAGTCGCGAATGGTGCGGGACATTGTGCAATCATTGGCCAACATCCTCACTTCTGACCCTAGGATGGAGGGAAGGTCATTGATGAGGCAGCTGAAGATGGTTGGGCCTAGGACACCACCCTGAGGGTCTCCTGCAGAAATGAGCTGGAGCTGAGATGATTGACCTCCAACGACCACAACCATCTTCCTGTGTGTCAGGTATGACTCCAACTACCAGAGAGTTTTCCCCCGATACCCGTTGACTCCAGTGTTGTTCGGGCTCCTCAATGCCACACTCAGTCGAATGTCACCTTGATGTCAAAGGCTGTCAGTCTCACCTCACTTCCGGAATTTAGTTCTTTTGTCCATGTTTGAGCCAAGGCTGGGATAGGATCAGGAGCTGAGTGGCTCTGGCAGAACCCAAACTGGGCGTCACTGAGCAGGTTATTGCTGAGTTGGTGCTGCTTGATCGTGCTGTTACCGACACCTTCCATCAGCTTACTGATGATCGAGAGGAGACTGATGGGGCGGTAACTGGCCGGGTTGGATTTGTCCTGCTTTTTGTGTACTGGACAAACTTGGGCAATTTTCCACAGTGTTGCAACTGGACTGGAACAGCTTGGCCAGGTGAGCAGCAAGTCCTGCAGCACAAGTCTTCAGTACTATCACTGGAATATTGTCAAGGCCTGTAGCCTTTGCTGGACCCAGTGTCTCCAACCGTTTCTTGATATCACATGAAGCGAATCAAATTGGCTGTAGGCTGGTATCTGTGAAGCTGGGGACCACTGGAGGAGGTCAAGATGGCTCGTCCACTCAGTACTTCTGGTTGAAGGTTGCTGTGAAAGCTTTAGCCTTATCTTTTGCACTGATGTGCTGGGCTCTTCCATCATTGAGGTTGGGGATATTTGTGGGCCCTCCTCCTCCAGTGAATTGTTTAATTGTCCACCTCCATTCACATCTGGATGTAGCAGGACTGCAGAGCTTAAATCTGATCTGTTGGTTGTGGGATCACTTAGCTCTGTCTATCACTTGCTGCTTTCACTGTTTGGCGTGCAGGTAGTCCTGTTTGGTGGCATCGCCAGGTTGATATCTCATCTTCAGGAATGCCTGGTGCTGCTCCTGGCACACCCTCCTGCACTCTCCATTGAACCAGGGTTGATCCCCTGGCTGGATGGCAATGGTTGAGAGAGGGATATTCTGGGCCATGAGGTTACAGATTGTGCTGGAGTACAATTCTGCTGCTGTTGATGGCCCACAGCGGCTCATGGATGCCCAGTCTTGAGTTGTTAGAGCCGTGTGAAGCCTGTCCCATTTAGCACGGTGATAGTGCCACACAACACGATGGAGGTTGTTCTCAATGTGAAGGTGGGACTTTGTCTCCACAAGGACTGTGCGATGGTCACTCCTACTGATACTATCATGGACAGCTGCAACTGTAGCTGGCAGATTGGTCAGGATGAGGACAAGTATGTTTCTCCCTCTTGTTAGTTCCATCTCCACCTGCCGCGGACCCTGTCTAGCAGCTATGTCCTTTGGGACACGACCAGCCGATCAGTAGTACTGCTGCCGAGCCATTCTTGGTGGTGGACATGGAAATCCCCCACCCAGAGTACATTTTGTCCCCTTGACACCCTCAGTGCTTCCTCTAAGTGTTGTTCAACAGGGAGGAGAGCTGATTCATCAGCTGAGGGACGACGGCATGTGGTCATCAGCACGAGGTTTCCTTGCTCATATTTAACCGGAAACCACGTGTCTTCATGGGATCTGGAGTCAACGTTAAGGACTCCCACCATAACACCCACCCGACTGTATCCCCCTGTGCAAACCCCCACCCCCACCCCACCCCCTCTGCTGGCTCCGTCCTTCCGGTGGGACAGGACATACCCTGGGATGGTGACGGTGGTGTCTGGGACGTTGTCTGGAAGGTACGATTCCGTCAGTGTGACCATGTCAGGCTGTTGCTTAACTAACAGGGAGGTGATGGCCTCACGGTATTATCGCTGGGCCGTGAATTCAGAGACTCACATAATGTTCTGGGGACTTAGCTTCGAATCCCACCACGGCAGATGGTGGAGTTTGAATTCATAAATATCTGGAATTAAGAATCTAATGATGACCATGAATCCATTGTCGATTGTTGGGAAAAACCCATCTGGTTCACTAATGTCCTTTCAGGAAGGAAGCTGCCATCCTCAACTGGTCTGGCCTCCAGGTGACTCCACACCCACAGCGATGTGGTTGACTTTTAACTGCCCTGTGGGCAATTAGGGATGGGCAATAAATGCTGCCCGAGCCAACAGTGCCCTCATCCCAGTAAAGGAAAACAAAACAGTCTGTGAGAGAGCTCTCCCAGGTTTGGCACTAACCCCCAGCTGGAAGGGAGGAGGACCTTGAAGGGTCGACAGGGCTGTTTGTGCTGCTGTCTTTTCCAGTTCCCAGGTCGATGCCAGGTGACCAGAGGGCAGTCAGGGTGGCACCTCCACTCAAAAACCCAGCAAAGGGGTAAACCAGGAAAATCCAGGCTAGTCACTCCAATATCCGCAGTGGGAACACCACCGAGAGAAACTCTGAGGGACAGAACCAATCCACACCCAGAGAGAGGCAGGGACCAACAGTCAGCATGACCCTGCCAAGGAGGGGTTCATGTCTGACAAACCGGACCAGATCCTTCAAAGGACTGACCAGGAAACCCCCCCTGATAAAGCCCTCCTGGGCATCAGCAAGACCCTTGATAAGATCCCGCAAGGGAGTGCAACAGCAAAGGCAAGAGCCCATGGGATCCAAGGAAAGCCGGCAAATTGCATTCACAATTAGCTCCCAGCGCCTCGCCATTCCAGGTCAAAGCCTCTCTAACCACACAGGCAAAATCTCCCCCAGGGCACCAGCCCTGACACTGTCCAGGTGCACCCTGCCCAGTCTGCACTGGTTCCACCCTCTCCCGAACCAGTCCCCGTGTCCCGGGAATCTGAAGTCGCTCCCACCACAACATCTTTTCAGCCATGCACCCATCCGATAAATCCCACCACTTCTACTTTGAACACCTCCAAGTCTCACCATACAACCTGCACTCTAATGCCCCATATCCTGCTTTTAGGATCTTACCTCCGTCCCTGCCCTTCACCACCCAAGCTGTTGGCACTGACATGCATCACGGCAACTGGCCAACCCTACCCTCCCCTCCAGAATGGCCTGCAGCCGGTACGACACATCCCTGACCCTAACACCCAGCAAGAAACACGTGTGTGGAACTACAGGAATGGGGGAGATATTAAATGAATATTTTGCATCAGTGTTTATTGTGGAGAAGGATATGGAATACAGAGAATGTGGGAAATAAATCGCAGCATTTTGAAAAATTTCCATACTACACAGGAGGAGATGCTGGACGTCTTAAAATGCATAAATCCCCAGGAAATAATCAGCTGTCCTCCAGAACTCTGTGGGAAGCTCGGGAAGTGATTACTGGGCCCCGTGCTGAGATATCTGCATCATCGCTAACGACAGATGAGATGCCAGAAGACTGGAGGAGAACGGTGACAAGGAAAAGTCAGGGAACTGTAGAGCGGTGAGCTGGATTTTGTCAGTGGTCCTGACGTGGGAGGGAATCCTGAGGGATAGGATTTACATGGATTTACATATATTTGGAAAGGCAAGGACTGATGAGGGATTGTTAACATGGCTTTGTGTGTGGGAACTCATTCCTCACTAACTTGATTGATTTTTTTGAAGAAGTTACAAAGGGCCTTGATGAAGGCAGAGTTGTGGATGTGATCTCTTTGGACTTCAGTAAGGTGTTCAACAAGGTTCCTCATGATAGGCTGGTTAGCAAGGTTAGATTACTTGGAATACCCACTGGATACAGAACTAGCTCAAAGGTAGGAGATAGAGGATGGTGGTGGAGGGTAGACTGATTAGGAACAGTCAACCTGGCTTTGTGTGAGGGAAATTGTGCCTCACTAACTTGATTGTGTTTTTTGAAGTGGTAGCAAGGAGAATTGATGAAGGCAGAGCAGCAGACATGATATTTATGGACTTCAGTAAGGTGTTCAACAATGTTCCTCATGGTAGTCTGGTTACCAAGGTTATATCACATGGAAAACAGGGAGAAAAGGCCATTTGGATACAAAGTGACTCAAAGGTAGAAGACCGAGGGTCGTGGTGGAGGATTGCTTTTCAGACTGGAGGCCTGTGATCAGTTGTATGCCACAAGGATGAGAGCTGGGTCCACTGCTTTTTGTAATTTATGTAAGTTGGTTGGATGTGAACATGGAGGTATGGTTAGGGATAGTGGGAACTGCAGTTGCTGGAGAATCCAAGATAACAAATTGTGAAGATGGATGAACACAGCAGGCCAAGCAGCATCTCAGGAGCACAAAAGCTGATGTTTCGGGCCTAGACCCTTCGGTAGATAAGATGGTGAAGAAGGTGTTTAGTATGTTTGTCTTATTGGTCAGTGCATTAAGTATAGGAGTTGGGAGGTCATGCTGTACAAAACATTATTTAGAGCACTTTGGAATAGTACACTTAATTCTAGTCTCCCTGCCATAGGAAGGATATTGTGAAACCTGACAGAGTTCAGCAAAGACTTACAACAATGTTGCCAGGGTTGGAGGGTTTGAGCTAGAGGGAGAGGCTGAATAGACTGGGGCTATTTTCCCTGGAGCATCAGAAGTGAGATGTGACCTTCTCAACGTTTACAAAATCATGAGCGACATGGATACGGTGAATAGCCAAGGTCTTTTCACCAGGATGGGGATGTCCAAAACTAGATGGTATAGGTTTAAGGTGAGAGGGGAAAGATTTAAAAGTGACCTGAGGGGCAACACTTTTACACAGAGAGTGGTGCATGTATGGGGTGAGCAGCCATAGGAAGTGGTGGAGACCGGTACAATTGTAACATTTAAAAGACAGTCAGATGGGTACATGGATAGGATGTGTTCAGAGGGATATGGGCGTCATGCTAACAAATGGAACTGGATTAATTTAGAATATCTGATTGGATTGGATGAGTTGGACCGAAGGGTTTGTTTCCATGTTGTACAGCCCTATCTCTCTACGCGAAAATATCCAATCTGGATGCATCACAGCATGGTGTGGCCACTGCTCTCCCGAGACCGTCACAGAGTCTGTTTAATTTCATTTGCTTGTGGTTGGCTGAATCAAAAATGGGGATATGGCTCTTAACATTGCTAAGAAGGTTCTGATGTTTGAGGAAGCTTCCAAATTTGCCGAGAAAGTTTAGAGCGACAGATAAAGGATGTACTTTTAGACCTAGCGAACAGGCTAGGATTGGGGATAAGACTGGGGATAAGATGGAAGCTGAAATTGGAACAGAGTTAGCCAAGCATTTAGGGAGACCACAGCAACAGGCAACTGCAGCGGAGATAGAAAAAAATTAAGTTGCAACTTAAACAATTGGAGTTAGATGATCAAGAAAGAGAAAGAAGATTCCCAGCTGAAGGGAGAGAAAGTGAAATTACAAGGTGGGAGTTGGAGGACAGAGAAAAAGAAAGGAAAAGAATGTCCGAGCTGGAAAAAGATGAAGTTGGTTCAAGAAGCAAAAAAGACTTTGAATGACAGAAGTAAAAGTACAAGATGGAAGTGATGGTGAGCAACTCTCCACAGCCAACAGCCTGGAAGGAATGTACATAAATATACCCAAACATTAGCAAAATCTGATTTAAAAAAAGGAGTGGAAGCCTTTTTCATTCCCTTTGAGAAATTGGCTAAACAGATGAACTGGCCAGAGACTGTTGTAATATTAATTCAGACCAAGTTGTTAGGCAGGGCTGGTGAGGTGCTTGCAGAGCGTTCAGGGAGGTGTCACAGCGATGTGAAGGAGTAAAACAGGATATTTTGAGTGCCTACAGGTTGGTACCGGGAGCATATAGACAACGGTTCAGAAATGCCAGAAAGGAACCGGGGTCAGACTGATACTGAGTTTGAACGAATTAAACAGAGCAACTTTAATCCAAGATAACAAAGTGTGAAGCTGGATGAACACAGCAGGCCAAGCAGCATCTCAGGACCACAAAAGCGGACGTTTCGGGCCTAGACCCTTCATCAGAGACGGGGATGGGGAGAGGGTTCTGGAATAAATAGGGAGAGAGGGGGAGGCGGACTGAAGATGGTTGGAGGAGAAGATAGGTGGAGAGGAGAGTATAGGTGGGGAGGTAGGGAGGGGATAGGTCAGTCTGGGGAGGACGGGCAGGTCAAGGAGGCGGGATGAGGTTGGTAGGTAGGGAATGGAGGTGCGGCTTGAGGTGGGAGGAGGGAATGGGTGAGAGGAAGAACAGGTTAGGGAGGCGGGGACAAGCTGGGCTAGTTTTGGGATGCAGTGGGGGGAGGGGGAGATTTTGAAGCTTGTGAAGCCCACATTTATACCATTGGGCTGCAGGGTTCCCAGGCGGAATATGAGTTGCTGTTCCTGCAACCTTCGGGTGGCATCATTGTGGCACTGCAAGAGGCCCATGATGGACATGTCATCTAGGGAATGGGAAGGGGAGTTAAAATGGTTCGCGACTGGGAAGTGCAGTTGTTTATTGCAAACCGAGCGGAGGTGTTCTGCAAAGCGGACCCTAGGACTGACCTATCCCCTCCCCATCTGTACTCTCCTCTCCACCTATCTTCTCCTCCATCCATCTTCGGTCTGCCTCCCCCTCTCTCCCTATTTATTTCAGTTCCCTCTCCCCGTCCCCCTCTCTGATGAAGTGCCTGGGCCCGAAACATCAGCTTTTGTGCTCCTGAGATGCTGCTTTGCCTGCTGTGTTCATCCAGCTTCACACTTTGTTATCTTGGATTCTCGAGCATCTGCAGTTCCCATTATCTCTGCAACTTTAATCGATCACTGAATCATATCGGGCCGCAGTACCATGTCCCGCCAGGCGGTGGCGGTCCTGTACCGTGTTTTAAAAAAGATTCGCTGATCATCGATCAATTTGTGAATTGACTGAAAATTGAAAGAAAAAGCTTTCAGGGATGAGCTGTTGTTGGGAATGTGTTTACTCTCTACATATATTTTGGAGAAAAGGTGGGAAGTGTCCGCACCAGAAACAGAAAATGCTGCAATTTCTCAGCAGGTCAGGCAGCATCTGTGTAGAGAGAACTGGAGTGAAATCCTGGGAATGCTGGAAATCCTGGGAGAGAGTGGATCTTGTGTAACTCCCTTCCCCAATGACACAGGCAGCTTAATAGAGCGCTATGTAAATGCAGCTCTGTCACCCTGTCAGTGTTGGATTTCTCCCTCAGGATTTTCATGTTCTGGGTGCAGAGTGAGAAATGGAAACACAGAGAAATCCCAGATCCAGACTGGGAAAGAGGTGAAGGGATGGAGGGTGGGACTGAAGCTGGGGGTAAATGAAGGAATGAGAGACACAATTCATTTATTTATTTTTAATTTTCATCCTGACATTTACATTTCTGTCTGATTTTTTGACACTGGTTGTGTTTTTCAAAAATATAATCTTGACATTGAATGACACATGGAGGAACACCCTAACCTCTGACCTCTGACCCAGTCCCTCACCTTGAGGTCAGGTCCATCTGACATTTCCAGTTCTATTGAAGTTATTTACAGTCTGATTTTACAAAATATAAATTGAAAGTTTAATGAACATTTTACACCAATCTAGAGGAATAGGGCCAGAAGACTGGAGGATAGCAAATGTTTTCCCCTTGTTCAAGTAGGGGAGTAGAGACAACCCTGGGAATGATAGACCACTGAGCCTTACTTAGGTTGTGGGTAAAGGTTTGAAAAGGATTATAAGAGATAGGATTTATAATCATCTAGAAAGGAATAATTTGATTTGGGATAGTCAACACAGTTTTGTGAAGGGTAGGTCTTGCCTCACAAACCTTATTGAGTTCTTTGAAAAGGTAACTAAACGAGTAGATGAGGGTAAGGCGGTGGATGTGGTGTATCTGGATTTCAGTAAAGTGTTTGATAATGTACGCTATTGCAGAAAATACGGAGGCGTGAGATTGAGGGCTTGGGGGTGGTTTAGCAGTTTGGATCAGAAATTGGCTAGCTGTAAGAAGACAGAGGGTGGTGTTTGATGAGAAATGTTCATCCTGGAGTTCAGTTACTAGTGGTGTACCACAAGGATCTGTTTTGGGGCCACTGCTGTTTGTCATTTTTATAAATGACCTGGATAAGGGCGTAGAAGGAAGAGTTAGTAAATTTGCGGATGGCACTAAAGTCGGCGGAGTTGTGGATAGTGCGGAAGAATGTTGCAGGTTACAGAGGGACATAGATAAGCTGCAGAGCTGGGCTGAGAGGTGGCAAATGGAGTTTAATGCAGGAAAGTGTGGAAGGAGTAACAGGAATACAGAATACTGGGCTAATGGTAAGATTCTTGGTAGTGTGGACGAGCAGAGAGATCTTGGTGTCCATGTGCATAGTTCCCTGAAAGTTGCCACCCAGGTTGATAGGGTTGTTAAGAAGGCGTATGGTGTGTTAGGTTTTATTGGTAGAGGGATTCAATTTCGGAGCTGTAAGGTCATGTTGCAGTTGTACAAAACTCTGATGCGGCCACACTTGGAGTATTGTGTACAGTTCTGGTTGCCACACTATGGGAAGGATGTGGAAGCATTGGAAAGGGTGCAGAGAAGATTTACCAGGATGTTGCCTGGTATGGAGGGAAGGTCTTAGAAGAAAGGCTGAGGGACTTGAGGCTGTTTTCGTTAGAGAGAGGAAGGTTAAGAGGTGACTTAATAGAGACATACAAGATGATCAGAGGTTTTTTCCTTGGATGGCGATGGCTAGCACGAGGCGACATAGCTTTAAATTGAGGGCTGATAGATATAGGACAGATGTCAGAGGTATGTTCTTTACCCAGAGAGTAGTAAAGGCGTGGAATGCCCTGCCTGCAACAGTAGTAGACTCGCCAACTTTAACGGCATTTAAATGGTCATTGGATAAACATATGGATGATAATGGAATAGTGTAGGTTAGATGGGCTTCACATTGGTTTCACAGGTTGGCGTGACATAGAGGGCCGAAGGGCCTGTACTGTGCTGTAATGTTCTATGTTCTATGCTCTCCAACTAAGTTTCTGACCTCTAACCCCAGTGTCAGGTCATTGAGAGGTCAGGAGCAGATTCTCAGAAACTGGTTTAAATCCCAACTACAGAAGAAAGGATAAAGTTTCCCAGTGAATTTATTCCCAGTGAAGGTGTGGAGATGGGACTTGGTGTCCGCGTTGTAAAATGAAACTGTCCCAGGCTCATAACTGAGATAAACGCCCACCTTCCTGGGGTCCTGACCGACAGGGAGACGGGTTTGAGAGGATTTTATATAAAACTGATTCTCAACCCACCCAATGGTCCAGAATCCATTCTCCGGGATCAGACTGACCCAGTCCTCCCTCTCCACAGACTCTGAGGCCACTCCCAGACTCCAGCGCCGATTCCCCACCACCTCCACCTCCCAGTAATGTCTCCCCGATGTGAATCCCTCTGATCCTAGGACACAGGTACAGGCACTGTGTATAAACCTCTTCCCGGTGACAGGGAGATCCCTCCGGGTCCCAGTCCATCTCAAACTCTTCAGATCCTCAGACACCTCGAGCCGGGGTTGCGTTGTTTCCACATCCAGGGTCACAGAGACTGGGAGAGAAAATACATGGAATTAGGGACAGTCCCTGGGTATGTGTCAGTGTCTGTGTGTGTGTGTCTGTGTGTGTGTGTGTGTGTGTGTGTGTGTGTGTGTGTGTGTGTGTGTTTGTGAGAGTGTGTGTGAGTGTGTGAGAGTGTGGTTGCATGTGTGTGAGATTCTATGCGTGTGTGTGTGTGTGTGTGTGTGTGTGTGTGCATGTGCACGCGTCTGTGTGTGTGTGTGCCTGTGCACGTGTGGGTGTGGTGTGAGAGAGACGGTGTATGTGAGAGAGTGTGTGTGTGTGAGTGTGTGAGCGTGAGTGTGTGTGTGCATGCATGCGTGTGTGTGTGAGTGTGAGAGAGTGTGTATGTGTGTGTGAGAGACTGTGTACACGAGAGGGTGTGTGTGTGTGTGTGTGAGAGAGAGTGTGTGTGCGTGAGTGTGAGAGAGTGAGTGTCTGTGTGTGTGTGTGCAGACGTTTGCTGGGGTGACGTGTAGGGTGTATGTGGTGGGGGACGTGTGTGGCGGGGTGATGTGTGTGCGAGAGGAGGGATGTGTTGGGGGGATTGTGTGTGAGGACACAAGAATGTGGTTTATCATCACTTTGTGAAGTGTAGTTTGAGGCAGGTAATAAATGTGGATCTTCACAGAGACCCCAAATGATGCAAATGAAAAATAATTTTAAAAAACAAATAAATTATTCAAATCCATGTCGCTCAAGTCTCCAAACATTTCTAAAGCCATTGCTTTTATGTCATTCCAACCTTTTCCAGGCTTTTTCTCTCAGTTTACATCCAATGGGATATTGCTGCAGCTGCCTCACTGAGAACAAGCTCCTGTTTGTTCGAGTCCCACTAACATTCATTATTTTCCAATCTCATGTGGGACTGAAATGTTTTTTTCACAAAATTGAAAGCTGAAATACTGAATCTGATCTGTAAATTCCAACTAACCCTCCTGAACCCCAATGCCATCGAAAGGAATTCAGCTGGCACTGGCTGGACTGAAGGAGGGGCCATTGGGAAAGAGCTTCATTGAAACTGGGGACAGGTCAGAGAGGGGTCACTCAGTTGATTCCTGGGATGAAGCTGTTTCCTTGTGATGAAAGGTTTCAGGCTGGGGCTGTACTTATTGGAGTTTAGAGGAATGAGAGGTTCTTAATGAAATGTACAAGACTGTGAAGCTGCTGACAGAGTAGAAGTTGAGAGGCTGTCCCCCATCGTGGGGGAGTCTGGAACCAGGGACAGAGTTTCAAAGTAAGGGGTCTGCCAATGAACTGAGGAATGTTGTGTCTCAGGATCATGAATCTTCAGAATTCTCTATCCACGACAGCAGTGGAAACCAGGCCATTGATATTATTTGAAGCTGAGTTAAACAGGTTTTTGATCAATGAGGGAGTCAAAGGTAGTGGGAGTCTGGCAGGAAAACGGAGTTAAGGTGACAATCAGATCACCCACGATAACAAGGTGTAGGGCTGGATGAACACAGCAGGCCAGACAGCATCAGAGGAACGGGAAAGCTGACGTTTCAGAAATGGGGGAGGGGAAGGGAGCTCTGAAATAAATAGAGAGAAGGAGGCGATGGTTGAAGGTGGATAGAGGAGCTGATAGGTGCAGAGCAGATGGGGGGGATGAGAGGGGCGCTGGTCTTGGGATGAGGTTGTGGCTGAGGAGATTTTGAAGCTTGTAATGTTCACATTCAGACCATTGGGCTGCAGGGTTCCCAAGCAAAATATGAGGTGCTGTTCCTGCAACCTTCAGGTAGCATCGTTGTGGCACTGGAGGAGACCCAGGATGGACATGTCGTCTAAGGAGTGGGAGGGGCAGTTGAAGTGGTTTGCAACTGGGAGGAGAAGTCATTTGTTGCAAACCAAGCGTAGGTGTTCCACAAAAGGGGTCTCCAAGCCTCAAGCACTTCCTGCGGTTGCGGGGGAAGGTGCCTGGGGTGGTGGGGTTGGAGGGGAGTGTGGAGCGGACAAGTGAGTCACGGAGGAAGTGGTCCCTCTGGAAGACTCACGCCTGGATGTTGAACAGCTTTTCCTCCACCCACACCTCCGCACTTACTTCCCTAATAGGGAGTTGAACCCTCCCTCCACTGACCCCTTCTCCCGCCTCCAACACACCCCTTCCTCCTGGACACCACTCTATGACCTCCTACCCTCCCTCGACCTCTTCATTTCCAACTGCCGTCGAGACATCAATTGCCTGAACATCTCCACCCGCCTCACCCACTCCAACCTCTCCCCCACAGAACGTGCAGCCCTCCGTTCCCTCCGCTCCAATCCCAACCTCACCATCAAACACGCAGACAAGGGAGGCACAGTTGTAGTATGGCACGCTGACCTCTACATCACTGAGGCCAGGCACCAACTCTCCAACGCCTCCTCCTACCGCCCCCTTGATCATGACCCCACCCCCGAGCACCAAACCATCATTTCCCAAACCATCCACAACCTCATCACCTCAGGTGACCTCCCACCCACAGCCTCTAACCTTATCACTCCCCAACCCTGCACCGCCCACTTCTATCTCCTTCCCAAGATCCATAAACCTGACTGCCCTGGTCAACCATTGTCTCCACCTGCTCCTGCCTCACTGAACTCATTTCCACTTATCTCAACTCCATTTTCTCCCCCTTGGTCCAGGAACTCCCTACCTACGCCCGACCCACGCCCTCCACCTCCTCCAAAACTATGGATTCCCTGGCCCTGAACACCTCTTCTTCAGCACGAATGTCCAGTCCCTATATACCTGCATTCCCCATGTTGATGGCCTGAAGGCTGCTGTGTTCCTCCAGCTCCACACCGTGTTCTCTCAGACTCCAGCATCAGCAGTTCCTACTATCTCTAGATCAGCTACGATCTTTGTGAATGACACTTATATTCACTTATACATTGTTTTGAGTTCTCGGTTTTGAGTTTCTTTCCTTTCTGTGTGTTAAAATATTTTTAAGTTAAGATCTTACCTTTATACGCACAAATTCTCTTCCACTCTGGAAACAGAAATAATAAATAGACTGAAGAACTTGCTGTGACATGAAGCATAAATAATTTGGAGAAAGGTTCTGAACAGACATGTTTGAATGTGTTAGATACTGCTGAATGCACCTTCTGTGGCATTGCTCATTACAAACTGGAAATTAAGAACCACATTTTGACGACTATTACTGAGGCAGATTGCTGTAGTCGGGATGTTTCTGGACTTGCTTCAGTAAAAAGGACCTGAATTGTGCAATTTTCACTCCAAAGGCAGTGGTGGGTCGGGGTGTGGGAGTTGGGGACATGGGATGGGGGTGATTGCAGTGGGACAGTCTGGGGCAGAGTGGGGCCTGACTGACCCTGGAAACAGATCCTGGGCCACCAAGGCAGCAGGCGAGGGCTGTGATGGCCTGCCTTGGTTCTCTGGGACTTCCTCCTCCAGCTGTGATAAAACTAGGGGCTCTCTACCCCAGGCCCATGGAGCACAGAAGAAGCCCCTGAGCCTGCAGATTCTGCCCCATCCTATCTACACGAATCCCACATCCCAGCTCTTGGCTCAGAGCCTTGAATGATATGACATAGTTTTTAAAGGCTGTGAGGTTTCCTCTCTCATACCCTCCCCCAGGCAGTGCATTCCAGATTCCCACCACCCTCCGCTGAGAATGGTTTTCCTCAAATACACTCAAAACCGACTGCCTCTCGCCTAAAATTATTCCCCCTTGTTATTGACTCTTCAGTACTGCTTCCCTCCCACCCTGCCCGTACCCTCATAATCTCATACACCTCTCTCAGGTGCCCACCTCAGCCTTTTCTAATTTCCATAAAAACAACATGAACCTATCCAGCTTCTCTTCATAGCTGCGATGCTCCATCCCAGGCACCTTCCCAGTGACTCTCCTCTGCACCCCCTACAGGGCAATCATATCCTTCCTACAGTGAGGTGACCAGAACTGCATACAGCCCTCCTAACCACAGTGCTGTACAGCTTCAGCATGACCTCCCTGCTCTTCTAACTGATGCCACACCTGTTAAAGCCAAGCGTCCCATATGCCACCTTAATTACCCTATTAACCTCTCCTGCTGCCTTCAGGGGCCTGTGGACCAGCACCCCAAAACTCCTCTGAGCCTCTCAGCTTCCGAATGTTCATGACTCATTGATTCTTGCCTTGTCTTGATTCTTCTTCAGAAATGCAACACCTCACACTTTTCAGGATTAAATTCCCTCTGCCAATGATCTACCCATCTGCCCAACCCCTTTACATCCTCCTGTAAACTAAGCCCATCTTCCTCAATATTACCCAACCAGCCTATCTTCGCGTCATCCACAAGCTTGCGAAGCATCAGCACACCCACTAAGCCCCCAACATTCACATCTACATTGTTTATTTCAGTCAAACAATAAGGGACACAGAACTGATCCTGCTGTATGCCACTGGACAGCAGCCTCTTGTGAACATCCTTCTCCCACCACCCTCTGTCTCCTCCCACTAATTGTGGATCCATCACGCCAAGTTCCCCTGGATCCCATGTGCTTTTACCATCTTGATCAGTCTCCCATGTGGGGCCTTGTCAAAAGTTTTGTTGAAATCCACAATTTATGTGTCAACTTAAAGTAAGTTGGAAACAGACTGCAACAAATAGCCATAGTTAAGAATATCTTTTGGATATAATTTTGTCAGAGATTTCTCTAAAACCAACTTTAGATCCTCAGAAGTCAGTTTTTTTTCCAGCTATTGACTGATCATCATTGTACACATTATTTTCAGTATCACACATAGGATCATGTGTTATCTCAATCACATTAAAAACTAATTGGTGGAAATATCTTTGAGAATTCTATATAGAACATACAGAACATATAGAACATTACAGCACAGTACAGGCCCTTCAGCCCTCGATGTTGTGCCGACCTGCCATACCTATCTGAAGCCCACCTAACCCACACTATTCCATCTTCGTCCGTATGCTTATCCAATGACGACTTAAATGTACATGCTAATAATGACGCTAATAATGTTGAAGCATTTATTTGCTTGAAATAAAACAATAGAAGTCTTATTAAATATATTTCTCATTTTCCTTCTCAACCTGTTAAATATGTAAATCAATCCGATTCTGATTTCAATTGAATTATTGACAGAAATAAACTAACTTTTTAAGGATAAAATATTTTAAAATAAGTTATAAATTGTTTACTCCTGTAATAATTGGGTCAAAATAAACTAACCCTGAGTAAGTATTTTAAAATATGAAGTCTCTCATTGTATTAGTCAAACTATCAACCTATATTAACAACTAACAATAGGGTAAAATAAATGTAGCATGTTCAATTATACTTGCAATTATTCCAAAATCCACATTTCTTATGGCTTTTGAACATTTTAATATTAAACTCTTACCACATTCTACAAAGGATTTCTGAAGTTTTAGTCCTACAAAGATACAAAAATGCTGTTATGAATATTAGAAATAATTTAATTGATCACATTTTCTCACCAAAATAGTTTGAATTGATTTGATGATTTTTCAGTGAAAATCATTTCTTACAAATATGTAATTTACCATCATTAGGTATTTCATTAATAAACCATGCTGCAGTTCAGGTACTGTAGGAAATGAGTGGTCCAGGAAATGGCTGATGAAATTCAATGTGAGCAAATGCGAGGTCTTGAACTTTGGAAAAAAGAATACAGGCATGGACTATTTTCTAAACGGTGAGAAAATTCATAAAGCTGAAGTACAGAGGGATCTGAGAGTGTTGGTCCAGGATTCTCTAAAGGTTAACTTGCAGGTAGAGTCCTTGATTAAGAAAGCGAATGTAATGCTGTTATTTATCTCAAGAGGGTTGGAATATAAAAGCAGTGATGTGCTTCTGAGACTTTATAAAGCTCTACTTAGGCCCCATTTAGAATACTGTGTCCAATTTTGGACCCCACATCTCAGGAAGGACATATTGGCCCTGGAGCATGTCCAGCAGAGATTCACACGGATGATCCCTGGAATGGTAGGTTTAACGTAGGATGAACGGCTGACGATCCTGGGATTGTATTCATTAGAGTTCAGAAAGTTGAGGGGAGATCTAACAGAAACTTACAAGATAATGTATGGTTTAGAGGGGTGGAAGCTGGGAAGTTGTTTCCATTAGGCGGGGAGACTAGGACCCGTGTGCACAGCCTTAGAATCAGAAGGGGTCAATTTAAAACCACCAGAGTGGTGGGCCTGTGGCATTCATTGCCACGGAGCGCAGTGGAGGCTGGGACGTTAAATGTCTTCAAGACAGAGATGGACAAATTCTTGATCTCACAAGGCATTAAGGGCTACGGGGAGAGTGGGGGGAAGTGGAGTTGAAATACCCACCAGCCATGATTAAATGGTGGAGTGGAGTCGATGGGCCGAATGCCCTTACATCGCTTCTATGTCTTATGGTCTTATTGTCTTATCGTAACTGGTCTGTTTCTCAGGAGAATAAAGCAGGAGATAGAAAATTAAACTGAAACATCAGAAATGTGGAGGAAAAGAACAATCTGATAAAAATCAAATATCACTTCTGAGCCTTTTGTGGCTCAATTATTTTTAAAATATACAAAGAAACATGAGCTGCAATAAAAAATGTTACAGAAGTAAATCAGAGCATGTACCATTCATTTGAGGGTAATGCTCCTGAAAATAGCACTGAGCGACCAGGTGATAAAATGAAACCAGAACTGGGAATCATAAGTGAGTCAATGAAGATAACAGATGAAAATCAAAAGAACTTCGGATGCCGCAAATCATGAACAAAAACAAAGTTGCTGGAAAACCTCAGCAGAACTGAGGAAGGGTCACCTCCTCCACAGATGCTGCCAGACAACATAACAGATGAGACTTTGCAGATTAAGGAGTTTGTGTTTTTGGGATAAAAAGAATATTGTAAATGTAAACATCAAACAGTTGTTTTTAAAAGACAAAGATAAAGAACCTAAAGATTGGGAAATGATAGATGCGATCCTTGAATCATCTCAGTCAATCCTTACATTTATAGGCTGTGGAAAACTGTCATATTCAAACCAAAACCTGACATTGAGACCTTGTGTGACACACCTTCACATCAAGAAGTAAAACAGTAACAATATAGATGAGTTGCCAGCCAACATTAGAAACAGCTTCCTTGTCATTGGCTGTTCCTCGATTCAATGGTGATGTCTACTCAGGGTCATGGGATCTTGCTGTGGTCTTTGTGAACTGAACAGGTTGATTGCTGGCCTAAAGATTTTTGGGCACAACAGGCCGGATTTCACAGGAGTTAGCAGGATCCTGAGTGCTAATGTGCTGCTTTTTTTGAAAGATGTTAGGTCTCTCAGCATGACGCGGTTTGATCAGGTTAACCAGAGGAGGTGGTTTAGCACATTTAAAGCACATAGCTCAGGTGGAAGTGCAGTGGCATGGATCAGGGATTCGTTAACAGGCAGGAAACAGAGAGCAGGAATAAACAGGTCATTCTCATGTTGGCAGCTTGTGATGAGGGAGTTACCATAAGGATCGTACCTGGGCCCGCAGCTGTTTACAAAATGGATCAATGATTTGGACGTGGTGACTAAATGTAACATTTCTCTGTTCACAGATGACACAAAGCGAGCTGGGAGCATGTGCTGTGAGGGAGAGATGCAAAGTGGTTTCAAGGGGAATTGGGCAGAATGAGTGAGTGGGCAAGAACATGGTCAATGGAACGTAAGATGGAAAAAGTGAGGATCTCTATCCTCCAGCCTGTTCTCGTAGCCACAGCAGTGACATGGCTCATCCAGGTCAGTTTGTGGTGAATGGAAATCCCAGTGTAGTGACAATGGGGGGATTCAGTGGTGGCATCCGAACATTGAGGAGCATTGTTTCGATTCTGATTTATTGGAAATGGTCATAGCCTGGCACTTGTGTGGTATAAATGTTAATCGTTACTTGTCATTTCAAAATGTGGGTATTGCCCAGATGCTGCTACATTTGGACATAAACTGCTTGAGGATGTGAGGA
Organism: Stegostoma tigrinum; assembly: GCF_030684315.1. Taxonomy (NCBI): domain Eukaryota; kingdom Metazoa; phylum Chordata; class Chondrichthyes; order Orectolobiformes; family Stegostomatidae; genus Stegostoma; species Stegostoma tigrinum. The sequence continues at coordinate 23,727,847 of NC_081387.1, forward strand.
GCTGTGAATGGTGCTGAACACTAAGCAATCTCCAGTGAACATCTCTCTGTCACAAGGTCCGAAGTGGGGATAGTCATTGATGAAGCAGCTGAAAATAGTTGGGCCAAGGAACATTCTTCTGAGGAATCCCTTGAGAAAAATCCTGGCGCTGAGGTGACTGACCTCCAACAATCACCAACATCTTCCTTTGAGCATTGTATGACTCCAACCTGCAGAGAGATCTCCCCAACTCTCATTGGTTCCAATTTTGTTCAGGTTCCTTGATGCCACACTCGGTCGAATGCAGCTTTGATGCCAAGGGCTGTCACTCTCACCTCACCGCTGGTATTCAGCTCTTTGTCCATGGTTGATCCTCCTGTAATGAGGTCAGGAGCTGGGTGGCCCTGTTGGAACTCAAACTGAGCAGGTTATTGCTGAGCAGGTGCTGCTTGGTAGCACTGTTACTGACACCTTCCATCACTTTGCTGATGATCCGTCTCTGTTCTTGGAGAAAGACAAGACGTTGCATTCCTGGAGTCAATGTGGAATTCCTATGCCTCCCAAATCCACAGGATGATGGCACAGAGTCCTGATGTGAACAAAGGACTGACAGCTCTGAAGGCCTCAGTTCAATGACCATCAGGACTGTTGGCTTTTTTATAGTTCATCCATTTCATTGCTCATTCCATCTCTGCCCTGATGATGCTTCATTGCTGGGCTCTGCCTGACAACACTGAGGGATGACGAAGGGGTTGGCATGAAGAGTGATGTCGACAGCGAGTGTTCAGTTCCCGCCCAGGCTGAGGTTCTCATGAAGGTGCCAGCTTCTCGGCCTCTTCCCTCGCCTGAGCTCTGGTGACCCTCATGTCAAACCACCACCAGCTGCCTCTCTCTAATGAGACAGCAGCCCAATGGCCCTCTGAGACTATGGTGACTCTGCCGTTTACTACCGTTTACAGCTGCTGTGTATTCCTGGTTGTGTGTTCCCAGGGAAAATCATTTCCCGCTGTATTCCATTGTGTCAGTGTTTCTGCCGGGAATGTCCTGCCCACAAGAGACAGGGCAGGTCGTTGACAGATGGTCGTTCAGGCTTTAATCTCCTTCAATAGTTTCTCAATACAGAGAGAACTGGAACGGGAATGTCATTAATTAAAATGACAGCAGCAAAGGTACAAGTACTGAATAACGCCTGTCTTTTTCCGGGGAATCTGGAACATTCTTTGTTCCAGGCCCCTCCCACAACCCTTTCTCCAGTTTGTCACATGACTGCATCGGTGCCATTTCATGCCCTGATCCATCCTGGGAAACACTCATCCACGTTGCCCCCAGTTTCCACCTCACTCTCACCTTCATCTGGATAATCTCTAATTTTTCTCCTCCCTTCCCTCCAACACGTCTTACTTTTCCATCAACCAAGGATCATATCCCTCCCCACTGAGCTAACAAGGCCCTTCATGGTGTCCAACCCATTTTGGACATTTCTACACTTTCCCCTTCCCCTCCCTCCCAGAACAACAACAGCTTTCACCGGCGTCTCCATGTTCCATTCCATGAGCCTCTGAATTCAATGATCTTCCTGCTATTTCCACCAGCTCCAACATGATGCCACCACCAAACATATCCTCCCCTTGACTCTCCTATCAGTGTTCCAAAGGGACTGCTCTCTCCCTGGTTCACTTTGTTATCATCCCCAACACCTTGTCTCTCTCCCATGGCTTTACATACACATAACACCTCCGTTTCTACCCCACCCTTCCTCACTGTCCAAGCTCCCTCCTTCCTGGTAAAGCAGTGCTTTCCCTGAACTTCTTTCAGTCTTGTCTATTGCATTCACTGTTCTCACTCCATCACCTCTGCACTGGGAAACTGGGTAACTGCTTAGCAGAGCACCTCTGTTCGTCCACAAGCATGATCCTGTGATTTGGCAATTTGTCTTCTCAATGCCCCAACATCTTCTCATGGCCACATTCCTGCCCTGGGCCTAATGCAGTTTCCACTCAAACCCAATGCAACTGTGAAAACAACACTTCATTTTCCATTGAGGCACTTGACAGCCTCCTGCACTGAACACTGGGTGTAACTCTCTGATCAGGAACTCTGTCTTCCATTTGGGGCAGCACAGTGGCTCAGTGGTTAGCACTGCAGCCTCACAGCACCAGGGACCCGGGTTCGATTCCCACCTCGGGTTCTCCCCTTATCTGTGTGGGTTTCCTCTGGGTGCTCTGGTTTCCTCCCACAGTCCAATGATGTGCAGGCTAAGTGGATTGGCCATGCTAAATTGCCCGTAGTGTTCAGGGGTGTGCGGGTTATAGGGGATGGGTCTGGGTGGGATGCTTCAAGGGGCAGTGTGGACTTGTTGGGCCAAAGGGCCTGTTTCCACACTGTAGGGTATCTAATCCAATCATCTCATCTAATTTAGCATATTGTCCCCCCAGTGCCGGTATTATGTTCTCATGTATTTGTTTTCAGTCAGAGCTCCCATGACCACCTACCCGAGACAAATGGTTTGTTTTTTCACATAAACCATGACTATTCCTCTCTTCTGTTCCATGACACCTTTGATTTTGAATTCCTGTCGGTCTCCAACATTTCTCCAACAATACTTTTATTTGCATTAACACTTGCTAATTTTTAAACAGCATGAACCAACCACAGTTCCACCTCTGTTCAGTTCCAAACAACAATTACATTAAACTCAAAACACTAACTTTGTTTTTCTCTCCATAGATGCTGTCAGAGCCAGTGACATCCACATCCTGTGAATGAATTACAAGAAAATTTGTATCCCAGGCTGCTGTGTGAAGTGAGAGAGATAATTACAGGGGCCCTGACACACATTTTTAATTCTTCTCTGGCTACAGGGGAGATGCCAGAGGACTGGAGGACACCTGATGTGTTTCCACTTTCCAAGAAGGCTGGTAGCAATAAACCAGGGAATCGCAGACCAGTGAGTCATGCATCAGTGTTTGGGAAACTATCGGAGATAATTCTGAGGAAGAGAAGTAATCTCCATTCATACAGGCAAGGTTTGATCAGGAATAGTCGGCAGAGTTTTGTCAGAGGGAGGACGTGCTGAACAAATTTGACTGAATTATTTGAGGAGACGACCAACTGTTTGGGAGAGGGTAAGGCAGTGATGTGGTTTATATGGATTTCAGCAAAAAATTTGACAGGATCTCACTTGGGAGACTGATAAAGAATGGAAAAGTACTTTGGATTCAAGGTAATTTGGCAAAATGGATCCAAAATTGTCCAAGTGGTAGGAGACAGACAATGGGATGAAATGCTGTTTGTGTGACTGGAGTCCAGTGTCCGGTGACATCCCACAGGGATCCGCACTTCGTCCCATATTGTTTGTAATTTATATAGATAATCTGGATGAGAATGTGAAAGGAATATTCAGTAAATTTCCATATAACACAAAGATTGTTGGGTGGTTAATAGAGAAGAGGGAACTTTAGGTGACAAGACCCTGCATACATGTTGGTGAGATCAGCACATCAGTGGTACATGGAAATTAATCCTGAAAAGTGTGACATGATGCTCTTTAGAAGATGTAACAAAACAATGGTGGCCTGTGAATTGCAGTTCAAAGGAAGCTAAGAGGAACAGAGAGATCTTGGTGAGATTGTCTACTTATCACTGAAGATGGCAGGACAGGTTAATTTGGATGGTTAACGCAGCACATGGACAGTTGCCTTTATGAATCATGGCATAGATTATAAGAACATGAGGTGTTATGTTGAGTTATACAGGACTTCAGTTCGGCCACTACTGCAGTACAGTGTACGGTTCTGGTCACAGCACTATAGAACGAATGTGATTGCACTTTAAGGGGTGGGCTGAAGACTCACCAGGATGTTGCCTGGGTTGGAGTAGTTGAGCTATGAAGAGAGATTGGATAGGCTCGGGTTGTTTCGTTTAGAGCAGTGAAGGCTGAGATGGGGAGGGGGCATGATTGAGGAGGGTAAGATTATGAGGGGCACGGACAGGGTAGATGGGAAATGACTGTTGCCCTCAGTTGAAGGGTCAATATTGAAGGGACATAATTTTAAGCAGAAGAGCAGGAGGTTTAGGGGGAATCTGAGGAAAATATTTTTCACCCAGAGGATGTGGGAATATGGAATGAGCTGCCTGAGAGGATTGGCAGAACTTTAAAAATACATAGATGAGCACTTCCAATGTCTAACATTCCCGGCTTTGGGCCAAGAGCTGCAACATGAGATTAGTGTAGAATGGCAATTTTTTTTGATGCAGCCACAACAGGCTGAAGGGCCTATTCATTACTCTTGGCTCTAAGAGTGTAGCAGAAACAAAACCAGAATACACAGCAGTGGTGGAAAGTCAATGTTCAGAGCTCTTCATCTGAGAGCATGCAGCATTTCCAACAAGATAGATGAACTGACTGTGTCAATGGAAATCAATGAATATGAGCTTGTGATCATAATGTGGTAAAATTTCAAATTCAGTTTGAAGACCAGCAGCTCCGTTCTCAAACCAGTGTCCTCAACTTAAGTAAGGCCAATAATAGACAGGAAAAATCACAGAACTCTGCAGTGCACAAGAGGCTATTCCACCCATCGAGACTGCACTGACCCAAACACAACCCACTACCCTATTCTCCTAACTCTGCACATCTCATGGCTGATACACCTCGCCTGTAGATCCCTGGACATGATAGTCAACTTAATATAGCAAATCCTCTGAACTTGCACACCTTTGGACTGTGATCCTTCCTGATGAGCTGCTGTATCTGTACGCTAGCTTTCCGCGTTTCATGCACAAGTCCCTTTTGTGTTGCAGCTTTCTGCAGTTTTTCTCCATCAAAACAATGTTCTGTTCTTTTGTTATCCCTTCCAAAATGAACAACGTCACCTCTTCCCACATTATACTGCATTTGATAGCTCTTTGCTCATTTGCTTAACTTACCAACATCTCTCTATAAACTGTTTATATCCCTCTCACAAATTGCCTTTCCATCCTTCTTCATGTCATTTGCACATTTGGTTACAGTAGAGTTGCTTCCTGCCTCCAAGTCATTGATATCTATTATACACTGCTGTGATCCCAGCGTGTCTGTCTGATTTTGTGTACGCGTGCGCATGTGTGTGTGTGTGTGTGTGTGTGTGTGTGTGTGTGTGTGTGTGTCTGTATGTGTGTGTGTGTGTGTGTGTGTGTGTGTGCATGTGCACATGTTTGTGTGTTTCAATAGGTAGCGATATTTATGAGCAAGGTTACAGCTTTTGCTTATCATCACTTGAGTGAGATTTGTTTGCAATAGCCGAGTTGTTCATTTTTTATGAAGTCAACGTGGTTGAGTTGTTTCTGACAATAAAATCTACATACAGTCTGATAAACATTGCACTCGATAACGAGGCTGGTTTGTGTACTGGAGGAAGGTGAGCAAACTCACTGGTGCCCAAGGCCACGAAATGGAGAGATGGGGTGTGCCCCCAACAGATCAGTGGATGGGCATCGAGGCAGCCCCAGTGTTCTCCAATCACGGCATCATGGACCCATTGGACACTGTGGCCTTGACCTGGAAGATTGATGAGCTGCGGAGCAGAGAACATTCTAGAAGGTGCAGCAGAGAGTGATAAGGAGATATCCCTGGCAGCCATTCCCTCAGTGTAGAATCCACCTATCCACCTGGCCCTGCAGTGGGGCTCCAACCATCCAGACAGAGAGAGAGTGAGAGAGAGAGAGAGAGAGAAAGAGGGAGAGGGAGAGAGAGAGAGCGAGAGAGAGAGAGGGAGAGAGAGAGAGAGAGAGAGAGTGAGGGAGGGAGAGAGAGAGAGAGAGAGAGAGAGAGAGAGAGGGAGGGAGAGAGGGAGAAGGAGAAGACAACCATTTGCACGACCAGCCTTTCCCAGGTTTATCAGAGCTGACTGCGCAGCCTGGACTAGTTGACCTGCTCAGGTAGTACCTGCTCCGAGTCTCGAAGCCAGTGGTAGTTGAGATAAGGATTGTGATCCTTCCTAACACTGCAATTGGTTTGGTAATTAATGTAAGAATCAGTCATTTTATCACGAAATAAAGGTTTTCGAGAATGTTCAGCCCTTTTGTGTCTTAAGTGTGTTTTGTGAATAACATTGCATTGAATAGCACGTCAACACCGACCCTTTCTATCATCTCACAAGTCCTGTACCTGAGTAAGATGATTTATGTAGAAATTGAAACATCCAAAGCATGGACAACGCCAGCTTTGATGAGAACTACAGTGTAGGTGAATCTTCAGAAAGAGAAAGTAACCTCAATGGACACAATGTTCATTACAACAAAGTCTAAACCTTTACTCCAGCATTGGTAGCTGATTAATATTTCACTTAGTCACTGTCATCTTTCCATGATTGCAAAACCAAATGGAATAATTGTACAGCTAAAGGTAAATCATTTACAGTTTTCACACAAAAAGACCTGAATTTTGAATTGGAATTCTCAAATCTCCTTTGTAAAAAATATCCAGGGTATGATTTAACAAAAATGGCAAGTGACTCATAGAATCGCTGTAAATTAGTGGCACAGACATTCTTCCCTATCTTAGAGACATCCTGCTCCTGGTAAAAAAAAGTGAATGGAAATTCAGAATCAGTGTGAGTACCAGCACTGGAGAGCTCCGAGGAATTTCACTGCAACAGGTTACAATGATCCTTACCATTCACCGAGTCCTGAATCACAAGCAGTAACAGCACAATGTGGGGAAGACCTTCCATCCTGAAGTCTCAGCAGAAGAATTGCCTGAGAGGGAGAGAAGTGATAGTCTATTTATTTGTCACCAATTTCATGTTACACTGACAGTGCAGTCATACCATTGTTGAACTGGCTCTGCAACAATTATACAAAGTTTTTGGTGAAATATAAATTCTCTGAGCCTGAGGTTCCTGAACTCTGCTTGTATGACATGCTATGAACATTGCCATGTTAATATCTTTTTCTCCTTGTAATTTGTTTTTTACTTCTGTATGCAATGTCTCTGGAGTTTTTCAGAACATGCTATGATTGTTTGGCATTCATCTGTACCTGATGGATGGTGTGCTGTGCACAGTGCCTTTAGAATATGCAGTGGCCATGCTGATGGTTTGATTCACAATATCTCCGATATCATGACTGGCAATGCTTCACGAGTCCTTTTCACCCTTTGAAAATCTCAAGTAAGGGTTTTGACAAGGGCTGTGGGATTTCAAGAGCAGACCCACTGTTCTGTTGTGGTTGGGCTGAATCTGGGAATTGTGTAACAAGTAACACACCTCCTAACTCCCTTAACAAGGCCACCATAAGGAGTGTGATGGAATACTCTGCACTTGCCTGGAAGAGTGCAGCTCCAATAAGACTCAAGAAGCCTGACACCATCCAGGACAGGACAAACGGCCCACTTGATTGGCACCAGAAATGTCATTTTCAATATTTATTCGTTCTATGATCAATGCACTGACAGCGGTGTATGTCACCTACAAGACAGACTGCAACAACTCTACAAGGCTCCTGCAAAATCATCTTCCAAACCCGCTACCTCTGTCTGGAATAACAAGCCTACAGCTGCATGGGAACACATTGCCTGCAAGATGTGTGTAGCTGACCCAACGAGAAAGGGGCAGAGCTTGACCTCCTTTTGGGAAATCAGGAAGGGAAGGTGACTGAGATGTTTGTGGGAGAACACGAAGGGACACATAACCACAATTCTATTAGTCTAAAGGTCATTAAGGAAAAGGATCGGCCTGGCCCACAAGTCAAAGTTCTACACTGGGGGAAAGGGCCAATTTTGATGGTAATGGAGAGGAGCTTTCAAAAGTTGATTGGAGGAAGCTGCTCACAGGTAAAGGGACTTCTGGCTAGTGGGAAGCTTTCAAAAGTGAGATAACTAGAGTTCTGGGCAAGCATGTTCCTCTAAGTGTGAAGGGCAATGCTGGTCTGAGTAGGGAACACAGGATGGCTGAAGATATTGAGGATCTGGGGAAGTAAAAGGAGGGAGATGTCAGATACAGACAGCAGGGATCGAGTGAATCCCTCGAGGAGCATAGGAGGTGTAGGAGTATACTTCAGAGAGAAATCAGGAGGGAAAAGGGACAATGAGGTAGCTTTTGCAAATAGGAGAATCCAAAGGGATTCTACAACTATATTCAGGCCAAAAAATAAGGAATGAGGGAGATAGTAGGGCTTAAAGGTTAATGAGGCTGTCTATGTGTGGAAACACAGCAGATGGGTGAGATCCAAAATGAATATTTCACATCAGTATTTACTGTGTAGAAAAACACGGAAGCTGGGGAGCTTGGGAGAATAAATGGTGATGTCTCGAAAAGAGTCTAAATGACAGAAGAGGAGGTCTTAAAATACATAAAGGTAGATAAATTCCCAGATGAATTGATCAAGTGTGGCACAGGACATTGTGGGAAGGGAGGAAAACGGTTGGGAGGCCCTTGTTAGAGAGACCTATAACATCGACAGCCACAGGCGAGATGGTTCAAGACAGGAGCGTGGCTAATGTGATGCCATTACTTCAGAAAGGCTGCAAGGAAAAGTCAGGGAACTATAGATCAGAGTGTCTGATGTCAGTACTGGTAAGGTCCATACCGTCAGGATCTATTTGCATTTGGAAAGCCGAGGACGAAGAAGGATAGTCAGCATGGCTTCATGCAGGGGAAATTGTGAGAAGATAAATGAAGGTACAGCAGTAGATGTTATCCTCATGGGCTTTAGCAAGGCCTTCAACAAGTTCCTGCATGATAGACTGGTTAGCAGGGTGAGATCGCAAGTTGATCAGACTAGAGGCCTGTGACCAATGGTGTGCTGCAAGGATCAATGCTGGGTCCATTGTTGTTCGTCATTTATATTAACAATTTCAATGTGAACATGTGAAACACGGTCATTAGTTTGCAGGCGACACCACATTTGGTGGTACAGTGGGCAGCGAAGCAGTTAATGTACGAATACAATGGGGTCTGGATCAACTGGGTCAGTGGGCTGAGAAATGACAAATGGAATTTAATTCTCAGAAATGTGAGGTGTTGCATTTTTATCAGACAAACCAGAGCAGAAGTTACACAGTTAGTGGTAGGACCATTTTGGGGGGTTGTCCAACAGAGAGACCGAGGGGTTTGGGTATATCCTTGAAAATGGCATCACAAGTAGGCTGGGTGGTGAAGGTGATGTTTGGGATACTTGCCTTCATCGGCCAGAGCACTGAGTATAGACATTTAGACGGAACGTTACAGGTGTACAAGGCAGTGGAAAGGCCATATTTGGGGTACTGTGTAAAAATCTGGTCACCCTCCTGTGGGAGGGATGCTGTTAAACTGGAAAGGATGTGAAAAAGACTGACAAGGATGTACTCCAGTCTGGAATGTTTGAGGAAGAAGGAGAGGCTGGATAGGCTGGGACATATTTCCTTGGAGTGCAGGAGTCTGAGGGGTGATCATATGGAGATTGAGAAAAAACATGAGGGCAATGGACAGGGTGAATACCCAAGGTCTTTCCTCCAGGGTAGAGAGTCTGAAACCAGAGGTATATGTGTCAGGTGAGAGGAGAAAGACTTAAAAGGGACCTGAGGGACAGCTTTTTCACACAGATATGGAGCATAAACCCAATGAGAGGAGGTGGTAGATGCGGGCACAATGATACCATTTAAAAGGCATTAGGAGAAGAAAGGTTTCAGATGGACGAAGGACAAATGCAGGCAAATGGGACTCTCAGTTTACGAAACTGGTCAGCATGGATGTGGTAGGCTGAAAGATCTGTTTCTGAATTGTACACAGTTGTCTCAGAGAAAGGAGTGTGCGGCAGGTCAGTATCACTGTGATACAGACTGGGAGGAGGGTGCGGCAGTCAGTATCACTGTGAAACAGACTGGGAGGAGTGTGCGGCAGGTCAGTATCACTGTGATACAGACTGGGAGGAGTGTGCGGCAGGTCAGTATCACTGTGATACAGACTGGGAGGAGTGTGCGGCAGTCAGTATCACTGTGAAACAGACTGGGGGGTGTGTGCAGCAGGTCAGTATCACTGTGAAACAGACTGGGAGGAGTGTGCAGCAGGTCAGTATCACTGTGATACAGACTGGGGGGTGTGCGGCAGGTCAGTATCACTGTGATACAGACTGGGGGGTGTGTGCAGCAGGTCAGTATCACTGTGATACAGACTGGGAGGACTGTGCAGCCGGTCAGGACCACTGTGATACAGACTGGGGGGGAGTGTGCAGCAGGTCAGTATCACTGTGAAACAGACTGGGAGGAGTGTGCGGCTGGTCAGTATCACTGTGATACAGACTGGGAGGAGTGTGCGGCAGGTCAGTATCACTGTGAAACAGACTGGGAGGAGTGTGCGGCAGGTCAGTATCACTGTGATACAGACTGGGAGGAGTGTGCGGCAGTCAGTATCACTGTGAAACAGACTGGGAGGAGTGTGCAACCGATCAGTATCACTGTGATACAGACTGGGAGGAGCGTGCGGCAGGTCAGTATCACTGTGAAACAGACTGGGAGGAGTGTGCGGCAGGTCAGTATCACTGTGAAACAGACTGGGAGGAGTGTGCGGCAGGTCAGTATCACTGTGATACAGACTGGGAGGAGTGTGCAGCAGGTCAGTATCACTGTGATACAGACTGGGGGGAGTGTGCGGCAGGTCAGTATCACTGTGATACAGACTGGGAGGAGTGTGCAGCTGGTCAGTATCACTGTGAAACAGACTGGGAGGAGGGTGCGGTAGGTCAGTATCACTGTGATACAGACTGGGAGGAGTGTGCAGCAGGTCAGTATCACTGTGATACAGACTGGGGGGAGTGTGCAGCCGATCAGTATCACTGTGAAACAGACTGGGGGTGGCACTTATGCGTGAGGGGCAGGATTGAATTAAAATCCCAAGGAAGGCACCCTAGTGGTATGCAATTGTTGCAACTCTCCCCCTGGACCTGGAGGGTCAGGTTCAAGACCCATCTGTTCATGAGCTGTGGAATAACATCTGTGAAAATCTTGATTCAAAAAACAGGTGGCTCCACACAATTATTTGAGCAACTGTAACTGAATGGATGACACGGTTGGTCATGTCTGTCTCTTGAGCCCAGAGATCCAAGTTCAAACCGTACTCTTGTCGAGATGTGTCATTACAACTCTGAATAGACTGATTCAAAAGCCAAATGCAGCTGGCCTTCCTTTTGGGTTCATGTGGCTCTGTAACAGTGATCTTTCTTTTGAACCAGGAGACCTGGGCTCAAGTCCCACCTGCTCCAGACGTGTGTAATTATATCTCTGAACATGTTGATTAAAAGAGGGTTAACGGCCCATTTTCTCAGACTGTTAGCATTTAATAAAATCAAAGTGGAGGGTGCCTCCAATGATGCAGTTGTAATGTCCCTCTCCTTTGGACTGAGAGGCCTGCGCTCATGTCCCATCTGTTCCAGAGGCACTGCAAGAGTCCCTTGGGATCCCGATTACAAATCCACTTTCCATTTTGAAGCTGATGGGATACTCGCTCCTCAATGGAGTGCAGACAGAATCAAGCTTCTGGCCCCACAGGTAGCCTGACTGTGCAGGAGAGGAGCAAGCAGAAAGCGGGAGCAGTCGTGATACAGGGTTTATTCGTCAGGGGAACAGACAGGCATTTCTGAAATCTCCAGGATGTGTCTCCAGGATAGAATGTTGTCTCCCTGGTGACAGGGTCAGGATGTCACTGAACTGCTGCAGGACATCCTGAACAGGGAGGGTGATGCTTCGGAGGTTGTAGTACACATTGGGACCAATGATTGTCGGTAGAATGATAGATGACAATTAGGGAGCTGAGCTGTAGATTAAAGAGTAGCACCTCAAAGGTTGGAATCTCTGGATTACTCCCATTGCCACATGCCAGCAAACGTGGAAAGAGGAAATTTCACCAGATAAATGCATGGTTCAAGAGTTAGTGCAGGAATGAAAAGGGTTTAAATTCCTGCATCACCCTGGCACCGTTTCTGGGGAAGTCAGGACCTGCACAACTAGGACACTCTGAACCCAAACTAGAATGGAGCCATCATCAGTGAGGGTGGGTTACAGTGCATTTGGGAGGAATTTAAAGTAGATCAGCAGGGGCAGGGGACACAGAGTGTCAGTACAATAGGAACATGGCTTACTGTCGTAAATGATCAAACACCAAAGGAATTCAACAATGTTGAGTTTCAAGGGAGGAAGGTGAGGCTGCATGGTATCTACTTTAATGTTTGGAGCATGACAGGTAAAGCAGATGAGTTATATGCGTAGATTAACATGTAGAATTGCAACATTGTTCACATCCCAGAGATGTGGTTGAGTGAGCGGCAAGACAGGAAACTTAACATTATCGGACATAGGTTTTTCAGGTGACAGCAGTGGGGAGGGATATAATCGAGGAGATAGTGTTGAGCCATTAGTAAGGGAGTCAGTTACTGCAGTAAGGAGGGACAATATAGAGTCAGAGAGTAATACAGCATGGAAACAGACCCTTTGGTCCAACCAGTTCATGCCTACCATGTTCCCAGAATCAGACCCACCTGTCTGCGTTTGGCCCTTATCCCTCCAAATCTTTCCTGTTAAAATACTTCGCCAAATGTCTTTTAAATGGTGTAACTGAATCTGCATCCACCACTTTCTGGGAAGCTCATTCGAACATGAACCACTCTCTGTGTAAAATAGTTGCCCCTTATGTCTTCTCGAAATCTTTCTCCTCTCACCTTAAAATACGCTCCCAGCTCAGACCTACCCCACCTGTGGGAAAAGACCATGCCATACACATTATCTGTGCCTGTCATGGTTTTATAAACATTCATAAGATCACTGCTAAACCTCCTATGCTCCAGGGAAAAATGTCTCAGATTTTCCAATCTATTTTTTATAAATCAAATGCTCCATTCCCAGCAACATCCTGGTAAATCTGTTCTGAACCCTCTCCAGTTTAAGAATATTCTTCCTACAACAGGGTGACCTTGAAAGTGGAGTTACAGGTTGGTAAGAGAGCGAGGAAGGTATTTGGTTTGATCACCTTTATTGTTCAGTGCATTGAGTATCAGCGCTGGGAAGTCATGTTGCAGATGTACAGGACATTGGTTCCGCCACTTTCGGAATGCTGTGTGAAATTCTGGTCTCGCTGCTATTGGAAGGATGTTGTGAAACTTGAAAGGATTCAGAAAATATTTACTAGGATGTTGCGAAGGTTGGACGCTTTGAGCTATAGGGACAGGCTGAATGGGCAGAGACCATTTTCTCCGGAGCATTGGAGGCTGAAGGGTGACCTTATAAAAGTTTACAAAATCATGACGGGTTTGGATTGAGTAAATAGACAAAGTCTTTTCTCCAGGGTGTGGGTGTTTAAAACTAGAGGGCACAGGATTAAGGTGAGAGGGGAAAGATTGAAAAGGGATCTTTGGAACAGATTTTTCACACAGGAGGTGGAGCATGTATGGAATGAGCTGCCAAAGGAAGCGGTGGGCACTGGTACAATTACAAAATGTAAAAGTCATCTGGATGGGCAGATGAATCGGAAGGGTTTAGAGGGATATGGACCAAATACTGGCAGTGGACTAGATTTATGTAGGATACCTGGGCAACATGGATGAGAAGCAGTGAAGGGTCTGCATCCATGCTGTACATCTCTATGACTCTATGACCAGAACTGGACACAGCCCTCCAGAAGAGGCCAACATCCGACATGATGTCCCATCTCCTCTTGTCAAAGGTCTGAGCAATGAAGTCAAGTGTGCTAAACAGGCTCTTCAACACTCTGTCCACCTGTGATGCAATTTTCAATGAATTTTGTACCTCAACCCCTCGTTCTCTCTGTGCTACAACACTACCCAGGGCCGTACCATTAATTGTGTAAGTCCTGCCCTTTTTTGTATTACCAAAATACAACACCTCACATTTGTCCAAATTAAACTCCATCTGCCACTCCTCAGCCCATTGACCCAATTGGTCAAGATTCCTTTCTGGTCATAGATAAACTTCTTCACTGTCCACAATCCCACTCATCCTGATGTCATCTTCAAACTTACTCAGCACCCCTCCCATATTCTCATCCAAATCATTTATATCAATGACAAGCAAAAGTGAAACCAGTACCTGTGGAACACCAATGATCACAGTCCAAAAAACAATCCCCCAACACCACCAAACTCTGTCTCCAAAGTAAAACCAACTTTGTATCCAATTGGTATGCTCACCCTGAATACCATGAGCTCTAACTTTACTCAGCATCTACCACGTGGAGCCTCGTTAAAGGCTTCACTGAGGCATCTACCACTCTGCCCTTACCTTTCAGTTGGTACTTTGTTAAAAAACTCAATCAAGTTTGTGAGACACAATTTCCTTCACATGAAACTGTGCTGATTATCCCTAACCAATCCTTAACTTTCCACATGTATGTAAATCCTATCTTTCAGAATCACCTCCAACAACTTACCCAGCACTGAAGTCGGACTCCGAGCTCTATGATTCTCCTTGCAGCCTTTCTTAAACACACAACAATAGCCACCTTCCAGTCCTGCAGCACCTCACCCACGGTTATAGATGTTGCAAGATGATTCCGCTGGGGACCCTGCAATTTCTTCCCTAACTTCCCACAACCTCCTGGATTTTACTTGATCAGGTCCCGGGGATTTCTCCACCCTTATGTTTTCTGAGACCTCCAGCACCTCCTCTTCCAATGAGGCTTTGTGTGTTGAGCTTAGGAATAAAAAGGCAGCAGTCACATTGCTGGGAGTGTATTATAGGCCCCCAAACAGCTGAGAGTCAATAGATGATCGGATATGTCAACAGTTCAATGATGTGCCTAAAAATAATAACATAATTAAATGAGAGGATTTTAACTTTCCCAACATTAATTGGAAAGTCATATTGTAAAGGGTGAAGAGGGGGTAGAATTCCTGCACAGAGTATCAACCCAACATGTTGTTTTTCGGGTGGAATGTCGGAGTAACCAGCCCAGAGAACCCTGAATATCCAGGAATACTCAGGATTGATAAGGCGGAAAAGACAGGCTTGAGCAGATGAAAGAGAGCAACTCAATGAGAATGCTGAGATATTCTACAAATATATCAAACAGAAAAGGATAACCAGGAAAAGAGTAGAGCCCATTAGGGACCAAAGGGGCAATCTGTGCAAAGAGCCAGAGGGTCATGGTTGGGTTTGAAATGAGTACTTCACTTCTGTCTTCACTTTGGAGAAAAAGACTGTATGTATAGAATTTGGGAACATGGACTGTGAGTTTCTTCAGCAAATTGACAAAAAGAGTGAGGAGTCAATGGAGGCTTTGATGACCTCAAATGTGGACAAAATTCCAGATCTGGACTGTTAATTCAGAGAACAAGATCATATTCTGGTGACTTGGGTTTGAATTCTGCCCTGGTAGATGATGGATTTTGAATTACATGAAAATATGGAATTGAAAGTTTAAAAATGACCATAAAGCCATTGTTGATTGTCAGAAAATCCCATCTGATTCACTAATGTCATTCAGAGAAGGAAACTGCCGTCATTACCTGATCTGGCTGGCATGTGAGTCCAGACCAACTGCAATGTGATTGACTCATGGCTGCCCTCTGGGAAATTAGAGATGGACAATTTGTCCCTATTGTTTGTAATTTACATAAGTAGACTGGATGACAATGTGAAAGGGATATTAAGCAAATTTCCAGGCAATGCGCGGATTGTTGGGTGGTTAATAGTAGGGAGAGAGCTGTAGGTGACAAGACGCTATATCTAGGTTGGTTAGATCGGCACATCAGTGGTACATGGAAGTTAATCCTGAAAAGTGTGACATGATGCTCTTTAGAAGATGTAACAAGACAATGGTGGCCTGTTGAATCGCAGATCACAGGAAGCTCAGAGGAACAGAGATCTTAGTGTGATTGTCTACACATCCCTGAAGATGGCAGGACAGGTTAATTGGATGGTTAACGCGGCACATGGACACTTGCCTTTATGAATCATGGCATAGTTTATAAAAGCAGGGGTGTTATGTTGGAGTTATACGGGGCTTTAGTTAGGCCACCACTGCAGTACAGTGTACGGTTCTGGTCACTACATGAGAGAATGAATGTGATTGCACTTTTCAGGGTGGAGTGAAGACTCACCAGGATGTTGCCTGGGTTGGAGTAGTTGAGCAATGAAGAGGGATTGGATAGGCTCGGGTTGTTTCCTTTAGAGCAGTGAAGGCTGAGGCAGGAGGGGGGGGGCTGATTGAGGAGGGTAAGATTATGAGGGGCATGGACAGGGTAGATGGGAAATGACTGTTGCCCTCAGTTGAAGGGTCAGTATTGAAGGGACATAATTTTAAGAAGAAGAGCAGGAGGTTTAGGGGGAATCTGAGGAAAATATTTTTCACCCACAGGATGTGGGAATCTGGAATGAGCTGCCTGAGAGGATTGGCAGAACCTTTAAAAATACATAGATGAGCACTTCCAAAGTCTAACATTCCCAGCTTTGGGCCAAGTGCTGCAACGTGAGATTAGTGTAGTTCGGTGATTTAATTTAATTTAATTTATTGGTGCAGCCTCAATGGGCTGAAGGGCCTAATCATTACTCTTGGGTCTAAGAGTGTAGCAGAAACAAAACCAGAATACACAGAAATGGTAGAAAGTCAATGTTCAGAGCTCTTCATCTGAGTGCATGCACCATTTCAAACTGAGCACATGTAACAAAGTACATTAATCATGGATGACTTAAATTATCATTAGAATGTGATGTGAGATTGGAAGAAAAAGGCATGAAAAAGGATTCAGGGCAGTTTCCTCATGCAATATGTTCTGGATCCAACCGGGTATCAGGGCTTATTTTTCAGATCTGGTGACGTGTAATGAGGCAGGTTGAATAAGTGATGGCAGAGTAAAATGTCCCCAAGGAAACGGTAACCATAATATCATAAAATGTAGCATTCTGTTTGACGAAGAGGAAGTTAGGTCGGAATCAGAAGTATTGTGCTTAAATAAGGATGATTTAAATAAGGATTGAAGGCAGAGTTGACAAGAGTGGACTGGGAAAGGAGTTTAGCACCAAAGAAAATTGAGGAAAAGTGGTAGGCAGTGAAGAAAGTAGTTCATGGAGTCCACCAAAGATATATCTCAATGAGAAATTGACTGACCATTGACTTCAGGAAGAAAAGAGGAGAACATGCCCCAATCTGCAGCAACAGAGCTGAGGTTGAGAGGGTGCAAAGCATCAGGTTCCTTGGAGATGCTCAGTCGTTCACACTGCTGCCCCACAGTTCCAGGGACCCGGGTTTGATTCCACCCTCGGGCAACTGTCTGTGTTGAGTTTGCACATTCTCCCCGTGTCTGCGTGGGCTTCCTCTGGGTGCTCCGGTTTCCTCCCACCATCCAAAGATGTGCAGGCTAGGTGGATTGGCCGTGATAAATTGTCTGTGGTGCTCAGGGATGTGTAGATTAGGTGGGTTCGAGGGGGATGGGTCTGTCCGGGTGCTCTGAGGGTCGGTGTGGACTTGTTGGGCCATAGGACCTGTTTCCACACTCTCGGCATTCTATCAACTGATGACCTGTGCAGGTCTCCCCATATAGATGCCACGGACAAAAATGCACAACAACCCTCTTCTTCCTCAGGCGGGTCAGGAAATTTGGGATGTCCATAAGGTCGTCCACCAACTTCTACCATTGAAATCATACTGCCTGGGTGTACAATGGTCTGTAATGGCAACTGCTCTGCCCAGGACTGTAAGAAACTACAGAAGGTGGTGTGCACAGCCCTGACCGTCATGGAGCCAACCTTCCATCCACGGGCTCCATTTACATGGCTCACTGCTGCAGAAAGGCTGCCAACATCATCAAAGAGTCCTGTGCGACGTAACCCGTGGGCCTCTGCCTAAGTTCTTTCTGTCACCCTTTGATCTATATGTCCTTGCTTACTATGGTCTACCTGTACTGCTTGTAAACAAAACTTTTCACTGTACTTTGGTACATGTAAAAATAAACCAATCAATCAATCAGAAAGGATTCGAGGAAAGAGAGGTCAAAGAAAATACAAACAATGCAGCAAACATCAGGCCAGATGATTGGAAAAGTTTTGAAGTCCGACTAGAAATGGTTGATAAAAAATAAAGAAGGAGAATAAAACTTCCAAATTAAAATTGAAAGTCATACAATGATGGAGAACAAAAGCTTCTCTAAATATATAAAAGAGAGGGGAGAGGCCAAAGCAAACATCGGGCCCAGAGAGAATGAGGATGGGAACAAAAAAATTTGGAGAACAAGGAAAAAGCAGGCAAGCTGAAGAAAAACTTTGCATCAGTCCTCAGACAGGAAGACATTACTAGCATCCAAAGTGACTAAATATACAAGGGGTAAAGGAAGAAAGGAATTAATACAGTAACGATCATGAGAGGAAACTCATGGCACTAGAAGCTGATAAGTACCATGGATGTGACAGGATGCATCTTAGAATATTAAAAGAATACGTCACAACGACAGGGGATGCACATCTTCCAGGAATTCTTTGATTCTGAAGAAGTACAGAGAGGCAGAAAACTGTCAAAGAATGTTCTTGTTCAAAAAAGGCCGAAAGCAAAGAAACATATCATAGATCAGTTCAGTGAAATTTTGCTTTTGGGAAAACTGGTAGAATCTATTATAAACGACATAATATCAGAGTAATTGGAAACACACAGGATGACCAATCAGAATCAGCATGGCTTCATCAAGCAGGAATCAGGCCTGACAAATGTACAGGAATTCTTTGAAGAGGTAACAGGTAGCATAGATAAAGGGGATGTAATATGTAATGTGTTTGGATTTCAAGGAGGCATTTGATGAGGTAATATACAAAAGGCTATTTAACAAGCTAAAAGTCCATGCTGGAGGCTGTACATGAGCATTAACAGAGGATGTTGGACCCATTGTTCTATGCTTTATCAATAGGTTTGTACATCATGTCCCATTGAACACAAGTGCATCTCTGTCCTCCCAGTGAAAAGGACAACAGCCTGGATGATGGCGGTGATGTGGGAGTGAGGTGCGACCCAGAGCTGCTGTAAGGGCAGGAACACTGAGAGCACACCACACATAACGATCAGCTTCTTACCCACAACCGAGAGGGAGCATTCCTTTCACACGCTCTGTTTCTCTTATCCACAGCTACTCATTCCCATTTTTAGCACACACCCTGATCTCTTGGAATAAAACTCCCTGCACCTTCAAGCCAACTGCCCTGTCAGTGAAAGGGACAAGGATCTCTCAGACCAATTTCCAAAGAACATGGCCCTCGCTCTTACTCTGATTCATGTTGGTTCCTGAGGCCAGTTTGAATTGGTCAGAGATATTAACCCAGTCTTTACATTGACAGTGAATCCAAGCTGGAGACAGTGATGGGGTCTATGTGCAGGGAGATTTTTAATTCAGTGTCTCCACAGCCTGTGACCTTCTCCCCTCACGTTCCCCCATCTTGGGTGATGGGATTTTGGAAAAGATCTGACACAACACATATGGAGGTCGGGGGAGAGAGGGCAACCCTGCCTGTCTGGGACAGCTTTTTGATTCCCACCCACTGATGGCAACTGGGTCACTGCTGTTTGTGTGGGACAGTTCTATCCAAGTGCAGCTTCCCCCCCACCCCCCAAATCCCATGTTAGAGTGTGTCCAATCTGTCAGCGTGGGAGATCCTGTAAAAGGCCTTTCTCCTGGACCAGGCAGATGAGGCAAGTGCCCACAGCCCCTGACCCAAACATGGGCAATGCTATCCCTGAGGAAGGGGAGGCTCTCGGAGATGGTCTTGTTGGATACAGCACAGGTCTGTGTGAATAGATCGGCTCAAACTTCACACAGTCACAGAATGATGCTGATGCAGAGGGAGGCCATTCAGCCCATCGTGCCTGCACCATCACCAACATTGTGTCTGGGTCTATGATCTAGGGCCAATCTCCTGCCTTTTCCCAATATCCCTGCACACCATTACCATCCAAAACACCATCCCATACTCTCCTCAATTCCCCAACTGAACCTGTCTCCACCACATTTCCAGGCAGCACATTCCAGGCACGAACTACTCGCTGTGTGAAAGTGTTTTTCCTCACAGTATCCTCGCTTCCCTTGTCCATCTCTCTAAAATGTACAAATTAAATATTTACACAGGGGAAGGGAAAGTTACTGCATCAATACGCTTTAAAGACCCGACTTAAACAAAGCAGCAAACTGCAATCAATGTGGACGGAGGAATGGCTGAACATTAACTTTCTGCTTTAAAGGTCGGTTCCCGGGGATGAAAACACACAACTATCTCCAGGATTGAATTATTTGCCTTCAAACAAAAACCCCAGTGGGTCATGTTCCATCTCATGGCCCTCACTCTGTTCCTCCTTTTCACTTCCGCCTCCCTTTCCAGTCGCTGTGTCTGACCCTGAGAGGTGAATGTTACACATTGCCTCTCCCTTCTGATCCCTTATACTGACAGGAACCAGCTCCAGGCTCTGTGCAGCTGATCAGCGACATTAGAGAAAGGTTTCACCTTTTCACTGCACAATCCCCAGCGGCTCCCTGTACAACTCCTTGGATTTGATTTGGATCTTTCAGTGGGAATAAAATCCACCTGAACCTACTGGGAATGAGCCCTTCCTGAAATTAAAGAGGATTTGGGATTCACCTCTAACTTTCCCACAATCTGATCGAACATTTTCCACCTTTTCCGGGACAGGTGTGTAAAACGTAAAGAAGTTCACAATGACAGCCCCTCCCTGAAAACATTTGCTTGCTTTTTTCCTGAATGCACTCTGGCTTTTGCTCCCTCCTTCTAACAAACGTGTCACTGCGGGGAAGTTGCTGTTTAAACTACAATTCACCGAAAATTATTAATGTCAATAAAATTAATGCATCACCTCCAGACACGTATTTAATGGATAAAGTGATATTTGTGTGAACACATCTCACGATGAGACCTGAACTATTTTCCAGGCTACACTTTGAATTCCAGCCTTTGGCTGCGCTGGGATCTGTGTTGGGGCAGAGTTTGGGAACCACATGTCACTCCACAGCATTGAACCTCAATCACTGAACCTGCACAAGAAATTCATCAGCTCGAAACAGTCTGTGTGAAGGTGGATGAACACAGCAGCCCGAGCAGCATCTCAGGAGCACAAAAGCTGATGGGTCTAGGCCTGAAACGTCAGCTTTTGTGCTGCTGAGATGCTGCTTGGCCTGCTGTGTTCATCCAGCTCCACACTTTGTTATCTCGGATTCTCCAGCATCTGCAGTTCCCATTATCTCTCTCCCCAGTCTGTGTGAAGGGATGTCTCCCCATGGGTTTTAAATCTCTTGTCTTTAATCTTAACAGCATGCGATTCTTCATCCATTGGAAACACTCTGCTGCCTTTTCATTGCCTGCATTGAAAGGCAAGTAACATGAGAAAGTCAGCAAATGGTGCAAAGATAGAATGGGCTTAACACTGAGCTACCACCCATCTAATGAGGAACGAATCTTTGATTTCCTGTCCTCCTGACCTGTCATACAACTGGTTTTCACTTTATCCTTGGGGATGGATATCATTGGCAAGTGATTTGATGTCAGCCTCACTTGGTCCTTCTTGAAACATTGGGAAAGGTTTGGCAGAACTGAATGGCTGGTTTGACAAGTAGTTCTCAAACTTCTTCAGTTGAAAGCTCTGGTTTCAAATGAATCAGTAATCACTGATCACCGCAAGCCTCCCCCCACCACCTACCCTGCACTGCTCCCACACACCCCCACCCCTGACCAAACCTAAATTGGAATTTTCATCATGGGGAAAACTTTATTTACAGGGCTATATGACATCACAATGTGAGCAGGCCATTCAGCCCCTCCAGCCTTCTCCACCATTCAGGAGGATCATGGCTGATCTGACATTCCTCACAACCGCTTTCCCGCCCTTTCCCCATCACATTTGACTCCCCTGCTAATCAGGAATCTGTCTATTGGTTTTTAAGAAAACCAATATTCCTATTTCCTTGCAGATATCTGAGAATGAGTAAAGTTTGTCTTGCCTAGTCCTCAATCAGAAAATATACTGTTGTATTGTCAGCGAGAAATAGGTCATAAAGTTCTTTTCTTGAAAGATTTTTATCCTACATAATTAAAAATACTAAATTGTAATTACCCCCAAGTGAATTGAGAAGAGTATGACATAGAGCAGGTTTATATGAATTAATTTACTGGGACAATAGTTGTAATAGCAGGTGGGAGATTTTCATGTCATATTAAATTGACAGATTAACTCCTTTCTATCACTTACCTTACCATCCGAACAGATGACCTGAAGGTGCTGGAAGTATGGTTTGGACGGGCCAGGGAGTGTGTAAACCCTTGGGCGGAATGCATTGCCAAGATGAGGCAGAAACTGGTCTTTTGGTAATACCAATCCTCTCCACTGCAAGTGAAAACTCGTCATCAGGTGTGAGGCATTCTCTCTGTTGGTCTATGTGGCGCAGGGCTCGTCCATTTCTGAAACTGCGCTGTTTCCATTCACCTGCAGGTCTAAAATGGACTGTGAAGTACCCGCACAGAGATCGATATCCGGCCACCAAATCACCTCTTATTTACTAGTGCACAGCACGGTGGCCGTTCTGCAGAAGGGCTTATTTTTCTCCGAAAGCGCTCATGTTGTGTGCGCGTAAATGCAGAAGTCTGGAAAATAAAAACTCCGCGCTAATTTTATTCACCATTACGATCGCCAGGAAAAGCATCCACATGGCCAGTGAACCAGTAACAAGCAAATCCTGATGGGGGCAATGCGAAAGTGGAAAGGTTGAAAAGGAGGGTAGGCATCAAATCAAAATAGAGTTGGAAGGGGAAATAAAGTACTCCACGCCGTTGCAGAGCTCAGCTCTCCCTAAAGGCATGAAGAGTGTTGGTGCACACTGTGTGCTCCTCTACAAAGACACCCGTGTTCGAACGCAGCTGTGGAAGAAGGGCAGGCAGTTGGTAATAGAGCCCTCTCCATAGCCTGCTGCCTGGGCGTATTAATGGGCAGGTTGGCCAGGCCCAGGAACAGACTCACGAGGAGATCCTCTGACCTGTCCACTCCCCTTCGCACCAGGTGCCCAAAGATCAGGCGTCTGGGGCTGAATTGCAGCCAACAGCAGAAGAGAGCATAAAGGGAGTGCAAATACCCACGCCCAATATATACATGGCCCAAGGACTCCACAGTGCCGCAAAACAGGTAACAAGGTGTAGAGGTGGATGAACACAGCAGGCCAAGCAGCATCTTAGGAGCAGGTTGCGGCTTGGCCTGCTGTGTTCATCCAGCTCTACACCTTGTTATCTCAGTTTCTCCAGCATCTGCAGTTCCTACTATCCCCATAAAACAGATGGTTGGGTTGGGAGTCCGTGAACCACCACAATTTGCGGTTACAAGGGACCGCTGCATGCAACACGCTCCCCCCACCCCACCCGATCCCTGAGGGAAAGATGGAGGACCCCTGGACAGAGGGCCATCCACTGCGGATCCCCACCGCCCAGTGGTAAATGGGCACACCAAGGCGTGGATGAAGGAGAAGAGGTGTTGATGTGCAGCAGCAGTCAGTACAGGGCACACTGTTTCGCCCCTCTACAATCCATAAAACCTACACCCTGGAGGTGGCTCAGGTTGTGGGGCACAGGTTCCTGGGGAGGTATAGGATCCTGGGGCTGATGTGAAATTCTGTCTGAGCAGGGATACACACAGACAGGAACCCACTGCACATCTGAGCATCCTCCAACTGGGGCACAACATCGGGTCCGAGCTCCGCTATTTTAAGACGTTGGCCACTAACTGAGTGTCGACCATAGCAGTGCTTGCCAATTCCTGCAGCAGTATCCAGCCCAGGACCCCACCACCCTGCACATCACTGACTCTGATCAGTCTCGCAGCCACGGCCCTCTCCTCCTGCAGCCAGACGAACCGGTAAACAGGGAAGTAAGGATTCCTGAGCAACAGCTCTCTGATGACAGCCGCTACTCCTTACGGAGGAAGTCAACCATGACCCAGACAGTGTCAGAGATAATGGGAACTGCTGATGCTGGAGAATCCAAGACAACAAAGTGTGGAGCTGGATGAACACAGCAGGCCAAGCAGCATCTCAGGAGAACAAAAGCTGACGTTTCGGACCTAGACCCTTCATCAGAGAGGGTCTCTGATGAAGGGTCTAGGCCCGAAACATCAACTTTTGTGCTCCTGAGATGCTGATTGGCCTGCTGTGTTCATCCAGCCTCACATTTTGTTGTCATGACCCAGACAGTGGTCAGGTTCTACTAAAGGACAGGCAGCGTACTGAGGGCGACCTGAAACATTCCAGCTCTATAAACAGGAGCTGCATATTGTAGTTGAGGTTAGGCGCCTGGCAGAAAAGAAGTACATTACCAGGACATACGACTGAGGAGGAAGCTTAATGTAAAGACATCACTGCAAGGTTTGAAGGTGGAAAGTCACCAGCTGGGTGCAGATCCTCTCCTCAATGGGGAGATTCAGAACCTGTGCCATGACCCAGTGTGTCTTTTTGTCCCAGAAGAAGTGGACCAACATCCTCTGGACATCTGCGACAAAACCAAGAGGGACAAAGGGATCAGCCAGTACCACAACATGGAGGCCACTAGCTAGTTTATGCCCAGCACTCAGCTCCTGTAAGACTGTGCTTGGAACAGTCCTGTCCAGCAGCTGAGGTGACCTGAGACTTTGGCCTCCAGCTCCTGCCAATTCTCTGGCCAGCACTCCCCAGCCAGGCTGATGTAGACCCCTAGATCGAGGAGATGAGTGGTACTCCAGCTGAACCCCGTAGCTCCCATGGCAGACAGTCCACCTGCCACAGACCAACCAGGAGTGTGGAACAATTAGCCCAGTTGTTCCTGGTGGAAGACACTGCCAGATGCACTGTGTGGCACTTGCACATCCTCCCCCGGTCAGCCAGGTCTGTGACTGTGAGGAGCACATCATCGGAATAAGCCGAAAGGACCATCTCTGTGCCTGGCCTCAGCCGATCCAACTCCCACAATCTCCTCCGTAAGAGGCAGAGGGGATACAGCTGGCCGGACAAGGGGCAGCCCTGATGTACTCCTCTCCTGAAGTGAAAAGATATTGCCAGGGACACGTTAACTTTAACCAGACACTCTGCAGTGGTGTACTAAAGTCAGATCCGGGCGATGAACTGTGACTCGAACCCTCAGAGTCCCGACCAGATATTCATGATTGACCCTAACGTACACGTTGTCCTGATTGAGAAACATGAAGGTGCTCGGCAGACCAGACCACCGACAGAAATAAATCCGGTCCCTCCCACAGGGCCGTGTCCACGACAGGCTAACTGAGACCTGACTCCAGGTCAAACAACTCCCTCTCCAACTCCTCGATCCTGGATTTCGACTCCCTCACGTACACCTGACAGAGAATGTGGACATGACCCTTACCCAGGTTCCACCATACCCTGAAGGAGGGGAAGCCCCACACTCACCCCGGCTTCCTCCTTCAGCCGGCCCAGAATTGCCGAAAAGAGACCCGGAACACCCGTCCTCAAGCAGCAGGTTGTTAAAATGCCATGAATGGCAGTGAATGGAAAGAGTTCTCCCATACCAGGTGATGGTCTGTGCATGGCACCCGCCGCATGGCGGCTGCTGGCATACAGGAGGTGTACACCCATGAAATCCTGGATGCTCTGGGAAGAAGGACCAAGTGCCCCAGCCTCCTCTGTTGACGCTCAACCAGACCAGGCACCGCCATAGTCCATGTCCATGAGAATGCAGTTAACATGTCCCCAGAGGACACCGCATTGGCCTTTGGCAGAAGCAGGTTGGCCTCAGCCCGACCGAGGGAACTTGTACCTTCACAAAGTGAAGCACCGTCCCCCCGTCCCCCCACCCAGACACACCATCAGGTGAAACTAACGGCCTGGTACCGGATCCAAACTTCGTCCCCTGAATGAAATTGTCTCTCCTGCTTACAGGAGGCAAGTGACTGGCATTGGGGTACCTGCTGTCATTTCACCCTCCCCTCCAACAGGTCCGGAAATATCAGGTTTTACCTGGTGTGGAGAGTTCTTCCCATCAGCAACTCCGCTGCACCTATCCCTATTGTTGTGTGAGGAGTGGCCCCACAATCAAACAAGAACCAGGACAATTTAATATCAAGTGACACTGTAGGCTGCTTCTTTTAACCTGACTTCGATGTTTGGATTGCTCTTTCCTTGAGATCATTGGACAATGGATGGTATGGAGCGGTCCTCACGTGTTGAATGCCTTCCACTTTAGGAAATACTCTAATTCCCTGCAGGTAAATGTCATGCCATTGTCCTTGAGCAATACTTCACGGAGTCAGTTTTTCATGAACAATGATCACAGCTTTTCAGTCATCATTCCTGAGTTTGCTGATTGAACTTTATCCATGCCCAACCACTTTGAGTGGGCATCCACAATGACCAGGAACATTGAGCCCATAAAAGGAACAGCATGGTCGACATGCAGTCGAGTCCAGGGTTTACCCGGCCATTCCTACAAATGTGGGGGTGTTGCTTGTGACAGTTTTGTCATTGTTGGCACTCTGAAGACTGCACCTCCAACACTATGTTGGCATCCAAGCCCAGCCATCAGACATAGCTTCGTGCCAGCATCTTCTATTTGGAACCCCCTGGATGACCCTGGTGGACTTCAGGCAGTATCTGGTGGTGACCTTGGGACAATCGGTCTTCCTCCCCGCGACCTCTGTGGTGATCTGGTCTCGCCAGGTCCAGAAAGGTGTCAATCCCATTCGTGATGGCCTTTCTGTTTTCCCCATCATCACCGGC
Source organism: Stegostoma tigrinum (assembly GCF_030684315.1). Classification (NCBI taxonomy): domain Eukaryota; kingdom Metazoa; phylum Chordata; class Chondrichthyes; order Orectolobiformes; family Stegostomatidae; genus Stegostoma; species Stegostoma tigrinum. The sequence goes on from NC_081387.1 coordinate 23,754,538, forward strand.
TGTTCCAGTTTTGTGAGGACAGGATTTTTTTTGTCTCCGCAGTCGGATATTGTCCGCAGAAACCGGAAGTGTGCCCAGGAAGTTTAAAACCAGAATGGACCCTTCCAGGCAGGCACTACCCATGAGTTATCTGCCAGTGGGAGGCAGCTCAAGGCACCCACATTAGTCACTTGGCTTCCTGGACAGTGTTCGAACTTCGACTTGTATTACCTTCTAACAATCTGATCAAAGATATTCGATTCTGAAATGTTAACTCTGTTTTTCATTTCTGATTTCTAACACCCCCAGTATTTAACTCTGTTAACTTGTTTCTATCTGCACGGGTATTACCTGTCCTGCTGAAGATTTGCAGCATTTTCTGATTTTATATCTGATCTCAAGCAACCCCAGGATTTGATTGTATGACAGTGCCATCTACTGGATGTGATTCTCACTTGATGATATTGGACCACAGTACTATCTCCCATCAGGCAGTGGCAGTGCTGTACCGTGTTTAAAAAAAAACTGAGGATCATTGATCAATTTTTAAATTCACTGAAAATTGAATTTAAAAACTTTCAGGGATAAACTGTTGTTGGTGATGTGTTTACTCTTTATGCATGTTGGGGACAAGGTGGTATGTGTTTGCACCAGAAACAGAAAATGCTGCAAGTCCTCTCTACATAGAACATAGAACATAGAACAGTACAGCACAGAACAGGCCCTTCAGCCAACGATGTTGTGCGGACCATTGATCCTCATGTACGCACCCTCAAATTTCTGCGACCGTATGCATGTCCAGCAGTCTCTTAAATGACCCCAATGACCTTGCTTCCACAACTGCTGCTGGCAACGCATTCCATGCTCTCACAACTCTCTGTGTAAAGAGCCCGCCTCTGACATCCCCTCTATACTTTCCTCCAACCAGCTTAAAACTATGACCCCTCGTGTTAGCCATTTCTGCCCTGGGAAATAGTCTCTGGCTATCAACTCTATCTATGCCTCTCATTATCTTGTATACCTCAATTAGGACCCCTCTCCTCCTCCTTTTCTCCAATGAAAAAAGTCCGAGCTCAGTCAACCTGTCTTCATAAGATAAGCCCTCCAGTCCAGGCAGCATCCTGGTAAACCTCCTCTGAACCCTCTCCAAAGCATCCACATCTTTCCTATATTACGGTGACCAGAACTGGACGCAGTATTCCAAGTGCGATCTAACCAAAGTTTTATAGAGCTGCAACAAGATCTCACGACTCTTAAACTCAATCCCCCTGTTAACAAAAGCCAAAACACCATATGCTTTCTTAACAACCCTGTCCACTTGGGTGGCCATTTTAAGGGATCTATGTATCTGCACACCAAGATCCCTCTGTTCCTCCACACTGCCAAGAATCCTATCCTTAATCCTGTACTCAGCTTTCAAATTCGACCTTCCAAAATGCATCACCTCGCATTTATCCAGGATGAACTCCATCTGCCGCCTCTCAGCCCATCTCTGCATCCTGTCAATGTCCCGCTGCAGCCTACAACAGCCCTCTATACTGTCAACGACACCTCCAACCTTTGTGTCATCTGCAAACTTGCTGACCCATCCTTCAATCCCCTCATCCAAGTCATTAATAAAAATTACAAACAGTAGAGGCCCAAGGACAGAGCCCTGTGGAACCCCACTCACCACTGACTTCCAGGCAGAATATTTTCCTTCTACTACCACTCGCTGTCTTCTGTTGGCCAGCCAATTCTGTATCCAGACAGCTAAGTTCCCCTGTATCCCATTCCTCCTGACCTTCTGAATGAGCCTACCATGGGGAACCTTATCAAATGCCTTACTGAAGTCCATATACACCACATCCACAGCTCGACTCTCATCAACTTTTCTAGTCACATCCTCAAAGACCTTGATAAGGTTTGTGAGGCATGACCTGTCCCTCACAAAGCCGTGTTGACTGCATTTGATCAAGCCAGATGGTCATAAATCCTATCCCTCAGAATCCGTTCTAACACCTTGCAGACGACAGACGTGAGACTTACTGGTCTGTAATTGCCAGGGATTTCCCTATTTCCTTTCTTGAAGAGAGGAATTACATTTGCCTCTCTCCAGTCCTCAGGTACGACTCCAGTGGAGAGCGAGGATGCAAAGATCCTCGCAAGTGGTGAAGCAATTGCATTTCTCGCTTCCCAAAGCACCCGAGGACAAATCTGGTCCGGGCCTGGCGACTTGTCAATCTTAATGTTTGACAAAATTTTCAGCACATCAGCTTCCTCTATCTCTATCCATTCCAGCAGCACACCTGCTCTTCAAACGTTTCATTCACTACAAAGTTTGTTTCTTTCGTAAAGATAGAAGCAAAAAACTCATTTAGGGCTTCCCCTACCTCCTCAGACTCCACACACAAGTTCCCTATGCTATCCCTGATCGGCCCTACTCTTTCTTTGACCATTCTCTTATTCCTCACATAAGTGTGAAATGCCTTTGTGTTTTCCCTGATTCCTTCTGCCAAGCCTTTCTCGTGCCCCCTCCTGGCTCTCCTCAGACCTTTTTTCAGCTCCTTCCTTGCCTGCGTGTAATCCTCTCTAGCTGAACTTGACCCTAGCTTCCTCCACCTTATGTAAGCTACCTTCTTCCTTTTCACGAGAAGCTCCACCGCTCTCATCATCCAAGGTTCCTTTATCTTACCCCTTCTTGCCTGTCTCAGAGGGCCATATTTACTCATCACTCGCAACAACTGTTCCTTAAACAGTCTCCACATGTCTATAGTGCCTTTACCATGGAACAATTGCTCCCAGTCCATCCTTCCTAACTCATGTCTAATCGCATCATAGTTTCCTCTTCCCCAATTAAATATCCTCCCATTTTGCCTAATCCTCTCCTTCTCCATAGCTATGTAGAACATGAGGCAGTTATGGTCACTATCACCAAAATGCTCTCCCACCACAAGATCTGATACCTGCCCCGGCTCGTTTCCGAGCACCAAGTCTAGAATGGCCTCTCCCCTCGTCGGCCCGTCAACGTACTGCATTAGGAAACCCTCCTGAACACACCTTACAAATACAGCTCCATTCAAATCTTCTGCTCGAAGGAGGTTCCAATCAATATTGGGAAAGTTAAAGTCACCCATTACAACAACCCTACTACGTCCACACTTTTCCAAAATCTGCCGACCTATGCTTTCTTCAATCTCCCTGCTGCTATTGGGGGGCCTGTAGTAAACCCCTAACGAGGTGACTACTCCCTTGCTGTTCCTAATTTCCACCCATACTGACTCAGTAGGCAGATCTGTACAGATTGTACAGTTTTGAATTACATTACTTTGATTAGACTCTCGGCATGTGACTCTTCTAGCTATCATGTTATTCCAGTCATTTTATTTGTCTCCAGCACCGCCTTATTTTTAAGTTTTGATAATTATCTCTCTGCCTCAATTAATCGGATTATAGGGTATCCCTTTGCTGGTTAGTTAGCTGTTGGCACTTTATTCACACTGTCCGACACTTTTGATAACCTGCAGAGACTTATTATTCAGTCTGCGGACACTCCACTCACACCATTTGTATGATCTTTTGAGCTTTCTGTTAATAAGTTTGTGACTGTGTGCCTCACTTCACTTCACTAGGAGCTTTACTATATGTGATATACATATTGGACTATTTCTTTGCCCCCGCCTCACTAAATCCAACCTATTTCCCTCCAAATTGACTGCATTCCATGCACTCAGATCTAACCCTGACTTTGTTATTAAGACTGCCGATAAGAGTGGTGCTGTTGTAGTCTGGCGTAGTGACCTCTAACTTGTAGAGGCTGAGCGCCAATTCTCAGATACCTCCTCCTACCCTCCCCTGGACCATAACACCACCATGACACATCAGGCCATTGTATCTACTACGGTAACTGATGTCATTTCATCTAGTGACCTCCATCCCATTGCATCCCATTGCTTCCAAGGTGATAGTCCCCCAGCCCCGCACAGCTCACTTCTACCTCCTTCCTAAAATCCAGAAAAAGGACTGTCTGAGCAGACCATTGTTTCAGCCTGCACCTGTCCCACAGAAGTCATCTCTTCCTACCTTGACTCAATCTTCTCCGCCCAGTCCAATCCCCGCCCATGTACATCCATGCTTCCTCTGATGCCTTAAACTGAAACTTCCAGTTTACCAGTTCCAGCTACCTCCTCTTTATCATGGATGTGCAATCCATTTACATGTCCATTCCCCACCAGGAGGGTCTTAGGGCTCTCTACTTTTTCTTGGAGCAAGGCCTGAACCATCCCCACCCACCACGACCCTCCTCTGCTTGGCCGAGTTTGTTCTCACCCTCAACTACTCTCTTAACTCCTCTCATTTTCAGAGGGGTGGCCATTAGCATGAGCTGCTTCGGCTGTAGTTATGCTTGTCTCTTCATGGGGTACATGGAATGTTCCTTGTTCCAGTCCTATTCCAGCCCCCACCCACAACTCTTTCTCTGATATATCAGTGATATCATCGGTGCTTCTTCTCTCTCTCGTCCGGATTTGGAAAAGTTCCTTGATTTTACTTCTGATTTCCATCCTCCCCTCACTTTCATCTGGTCTGTCTCTGATTCCTGTTCCTCGACATTTTTGTTTCCATTTCTGGGGATAGACAGGCCACTAATATCCACTATAAAACCACTAACTCCCACAGTTACCCGGATTGTGCATCCTCGCACCCCGCTTTCTGTAAAGGTTCCATCACACTCTTTCAGTTCCTCTGCCCTGTCGTATATGTTCAGACAAGGCCAACTTCAGTAAGGGATCCTTCGAAATGTCCACCTTCTTCCTCAACCGAGGATTCCCCATATCCATAGATAGAGCTCTTAAAGATAGTGGATTCAAGGGTTGTGGGGATAAGGCAGAAACAGGATACTGATTGTGGATGATCAGCCATGATCATAATGAATGGTGGTGCTGGCTTAAAGGGCCAAATGGCCTACTCCTGCACCTATTGTCTATTGTCATTGTCGACAGGGCCCTCAACCGAGTCCGGCCCATCTCCCGCACTTCTGCCCTCACCCCATCTCTTTCCTGCCACAACAGGAAAAGGGTTCCCCCTGTCCTCACTGACCATACCACCAGTTTGCACATCCAGAAAATCATCAGATGTCATTTCCGCCATCTCCAGCGAGATGCCATCACCACACACATATTCTCCTCCCCTCCATGTCCGCCTTCTGCAGGAACCATTCCCTCCAGGACACCCTAGTCCACGCTTCCTTCAGCCCCAACACACCCCAACAGACCCATGGCACCTTCCCCAGCAACTGGCGAAGGTGCAACACCTGCCCATTTACTTCCTGCCTCCCTAGTATCCAATGGTCCAAGCATACCTTCCAGGTGAAGCAACACTTCACCTGTGCTTCCCAGAGTCTAGTCCACTGTATTTGCTGCTCACAATGTGGTCTCCTCTGCATTGGGGAAACGAAGTGTAGACTGAGTGACTGCTTCACAGAATATCTATGTTCCGCTTGTAAAAAAGACCCTGAAGTACTGTTGCCTGCTGTAACACGCCACCCTGTTCCCTGAACAACATCTGTCTCTGACTTGCTGCAGTTTTCCAGCAAAGCTGAATGCATACTGGAAGAAGTGATAATGGGAACTGCAGATGCTGGAGAATCCAAGATAATAAAATGTGAGGCTGGATGAACACAGCAGGCCCAGCAGCATCTCAGGTTTTAGTTTTAGAGCCTAAACTCTCCCCTGTCCCAGCCCCCTACCCCACACACCAGGTCTTGTTACCACATACACTGCCATTACACACCACCTATTGTCAGTCACTAACAGTCCCCATTAACAGCTATTCACCCGCCCAGCCAGATTGTTAGCAACTCCTTTGCCTATGTAACTGTTCTTTCTCTCTTTGGGCTCTATCCTATCGTTCACTCCCTACCCCTCCCTCCACCCTATTTTCTGCATATTAACATTCTCCGAGCTACCATCAGTTCGGAGTAAGGGTCACAAGACCCGAAACGATAACTCTCATTTTTACTTCGTAGATGCTGGTGTTGTGTGATTTCTGAGCAAATCCTCAGCAGGTCAGGCAGTGACAGAGGAACAGGAAAACTGACATTTTGGGTTGGCACCCTTCTTCAGAAACATTTTTCTGACGAAGGGTCCTGACCCGAAACGTCAGCTTTCCTGCTCCTCTGTGGCCTGCCGTGTTCCTCCAGCTCCACACAGTGTTATCCCAGACTCCAGCATCAGAAGTTCTTATTATCTGTGCGCAGATAACTGGGCTTGCTGGAAATCCTGGGAGAGAGTGGATTTTGTGTAATTCCCCTCCCCAATGATACAGGCAGCTCAATAGAACATGCGATGCAAATCATCCAGCTCTGTCACCCTGTTAGTGTTGGATTTCTCCCTCAGGATTTCATGTTCTGGACGCAGAGTGAGAAACGGACACACAGCGAAATCCCAACTCCAGACTGGGAAAGAAGTGAAGAGATGAAGGATGGGACTGAAGCAAGGGAAAATAAAGGAAGGAAAGACACAGGGTATTTAATTTACATTTTATTTTAATCCTTTGACGTGTCTATTTTTATTGAATTTATTTACAATCTGATTGAGACATTACAAAGTTAAGTTGAAAATTCAGAGACATATCTAATAACAACCTGTTGTTAATGGAGGTTTCTGGTGCCCAACCCCTGGCTGAAACACCAGGGACATGTCATTGTGAAGTCAGGGACACTACGAGGCTCCATCCCTTTCACAGTTCCATATCCAACTATGAGCAGATTCTCAGGCACTTGTTGGGATCCCTGGTCCAGAAGAAAGGATAAAGTTTCTCAGTGAATTTATTCCCAGTGAAGGTGTGGAGATGGGACTTGGTGTCCACGTTGTAAAATGAAATTGTCCCAGACTCATAGCTGAGATAAACTCCCACCTTCCTGGGGATCTGATCGACAGGGAGAGGGAATTGAGGAGAGGAGCTGATACTAAACTGATCCATGATCTGCTCAATGATCCAGAATCCATTCTCTGGGATTGGAATGATCCATCCTTTCCTCTCCACAGACTCTAAGGCTACTCCCAGTCTCCAGTGCTGATTCCCCACCACCTCCACCTCCCAGTAATGTCTTCCCGATGTGAATCCTTGTGATCCCAGGGCACAAAGCCAGATTCGAAATCTCTTCTCGGTATCAGGGAGCCTCCTTGAGATTTGAGCATGTCTCAAACTTTTCAGATCCTCAGACACCTCGAGCCAGGGATGCGCTGTTTCCATATCGAGAGTTACCGAAACTGGAAGAGAAAAGAGGAGTAGAGACAGTCACTGGCTGTGTGTGTGTGTGTGTGTGTGTGTGTGTGTTGGGGACTGTGAGGACATCAGGGGCTTGGGTGTTATTTGTGGATTGTGACGGGATCACTGAGGGTCCTGGGGAGGGATATTGTCTTGGGGGTGTCAGGTGGAGAGTGACAGGTAATGCTGGGTCAACGTGAAGGGCACTCATGGGGTATAAGGGAATGGGATTGACTGGGAGATCTAGGGAGCTGTCAGTTGTTTGCACAGGAGTAGTGGGTCAAATGTGGGATTGGGGAAGATGAAGGGGGAGCAGGTTTGCTGACGTATTGATGTCCAGTCTAAGGGGGAGCAGAGGGGTTCATGGGAAAACTGGGATTGGAGTGGTCTTGTTTGGTGGCTGGAGTACGGGAGGGGTCTCATTGGGGGAAACTGGGAAGGGGGTAATCTCTCGTATTGGTGAAGGGGAGGGCAGGGCAGGGGACTGGCTGAGGGGAGATGGACAGGAGTCAGTGGGGTATTAGAACAGTGAGAGAACATATTGGGGTTGAGGGTGGTGCAGGGATCCATTGGGAAATTGAGGGGGCAGTGAGGAATGTGACTGGGATGGGGGGGTTCAGGACAGGGGAGGGGGAGAGTTGTGCAGTTTGATTGCCATCTTTCCAACACTAAATAATGTCACTGGTCTGGATTTTCTGAGGAGTTACACTCACACTCAGATTAACACACTGTCCCTTTACTTACCTGAAGATCAAGCTGTGCAATTCTGACAGGAGATTCGGATCAGGTCCCCTTCAGGAAACTGGGGATACCAACCATGTGCAGGCAGATGGGATTAGTTTAGAATGGTACCATGGTCAGCAATAGATATGGAGGGCCGAAGGGCCTGTTCCTGTGCTGGACTGTTCCATATTCTGTTTTCTAAATGTGAAGCCAGATTTCAAATCTGATAAGTCCCTTGTAAGTGCAGGAGAATCGGGGGAAGGTAAATTGTGCTCCCTTTCTCACAGCAGTCAGTTTCTGTATTCTGTGATATAAAGGTCCAGGATCACAGACAATTACTTTAACAGCTCGTGTGAACGGGTAAATCCCTGAGGTAAATGTAATATTTGGGGAAAGACAAAATGCTACTCATGCTGGTAATCTCAAACAAACATAGAGAAAACTGGAGAAACTCAGCAGCTCTGGCAGTGCGTGGAGAGAGAAAAACAGAGTTCATGTCAGTCCCACAAGCAAGACCCTGACCTTCCTGTGCCTGGTCATTTTAACACAGCGTCCTGCTCGTGTGCTCACTTGTCTGCCTTTGGCATGCTGCAGTGCTCCAGTGAATTACAGCGCAAATTAGAGGAACAACATATCATCTTCAGACTCGGCACTTTACGGCCTTCGGGATATAATATTGAGTTCAGCATCTTTAAATTGTGAGCCTGTTCCCTGCTTGATACATTCTCTTGTCATCATGTCCTCTCTCCCCTCCTTCCAACCCCGGTGGGACTGTGTGTTCTCTCCAGTTTGGCAGTTAGACACACCATTGTTCTGCCATTCTCACATTTAGATCACTTAATCTGAACTATCAACATCCTTTCTCCATCAGCACTCCAACCACACCTTCCCCCCAATGACAGCATAAAGCCTCCATGCTTCAGCCCTGATGAAGAGTCATCTAGACTCGAAAGATTAGCTTGCTGTCTCTCCATGGATGCTGCCTGACCTGCTGTGATCTTCAGCATTTGTTGTTTTCATGTTTCAAGCCTGTTATGATTCTTCAATATAGGAATGAAGAGTGGGAGTAGGCAATTCAACCCTTCGTGTCCGCTCCACAATGTAATCACATCGTGGCTAACCCTCATCCTGGTGTCAACTCCCCTTTCCCACCCTGATCCCTTTCTTTTGCTTTTCATCAGAAACGCATCTATTTCTTGCATCAATCTGTTGATTGATTCTGCCACCAGTGCACTTAAAGGCAGTGAGTTCCACAGATTCACACACCTTTCCAGAGAAGTAGATTTGTCTCATCTCAGTTTTGAACCTACTTCCTCTCACTCTGTATCTGTGACTCCTTGTTCAAGATTGTCCCACAAGGGAGAGCATCTGTTAAATGTCCACTTACCAATCCCCTTTAATATTTTATATTCTTCAATCAGATCATCCCCCCCGCCCATTCTTCTGAACTCCAGCGAGTACAATCCCAAGTTATTCAACTGCTCCTCGTATTGCAGCTGTTTCATCCCTGGAATTAATCTGAGTTTGAAAAATTCATCAGCTTCATTTCCAATTTCCAACCTGCTCTCACATTCATCTGATCCATCTTTGACTTCTCCATTCCCGTCCTCGATATCTCTGTTACCATTTCTGGGAATGAGTTAGCCATCAATATTCACTACTGCCACGGTTACCTGGCCTATACAAATTCACAGTCTGGTTCCTTTAAGAACTCCACCCCGTTTTTCCAGTTTCTCTGCTTCCATCACAACTGTCTGAAAATGCCACCTTCCTCAGGGGGGGCCTCAGAAATGTCCGTCTTCTTCCTCAACCAAGGATTCTGACTACTGTAGTTGACAGGTCCCTTACATACAACATAGAATCCCTACAGTGTAGATGCAGGCCATTCAGCCCATCAATTCGACAGTGGCCCTCCAAAGCGCATCCCAGCGTTAACTCTGATTTTTTTCTTCACAGATGCTGCCAGATCCTTACGTGTTTTGTAAACTTTTCTTTAAGAGAGTCATACAACATGGAAACAGACCTTTTGGTCCAACTATTTCACACCGACCATTTTCCCAAACTAAACTAGTCTCACTTGGCTATGCATGGCTCATGTCCCTTCAACCCTTTCTTATTTATGTACTTATCAAAATGTCTTTTAAACATTGTAACAGTACCTGCATTCACCTCTTCCTCTGGCTGGTTCATTCCACTCACCAGCCACTCTCTTTGTAAAAAGGTAGCCCCTCATGTCCTTTTTAAATCTTTGTCCTCTCACCTTAAAAATATGCCCTTTTGTTTTGAATGACCCAACCCTAGGACAAAGACCCCTGCTGTTCAACTTATCTATGCCTCTCATTATTTCATAAATCATGATAAGGTCATCTGTCAATCTCCCATGCTCCAGTGAAAAAAGTCCTCTATTAACAAGCCCTTTATCTTTGACACTGGACATTTATTCCATCTGCCCTCTGACTCATCCTCTGCCTCTCAAACATGTAAAAAATAACCCACATTCATCATCATCGTGTTAGTTCTGAAGAAGTAGCACTGGACTTGAAACATTAACTTTACTTCTCTCTCCACAGATGCTGCCAGACCTGCAGAGCTTCTCCAGCATTATCTGTCGTGGTAAGATTTCAGTGCTGTGAGGGTAGGGTGACAGGTAAATAGGGTGCATTATGGTGAGTTAGGTGAGGGTGAAATTTAAGTTTCATGTCAAAGTATAAGGTGGGAGGGAGCCAGGAAAGCGATGGAGTAGGTCAGGGTGGGCAGGAGAGATCAAGTGCACCAGGAGAGGAGACTGGGGGTTGGGGGTGGGGGTTAGGTCCAACAGTAGGTGCAGTCAGATCCCAGGAATACAGGGTGATGTTGGATCAGGGTCGGAGAAGGTGTAGTTGAATGAGAGTTAAGTTGGGGATCATTTGAATAGGTACTCAGGAATTAGACCAGGTTTTAAATGTCTAACTTTTCCTGAGCAAGTATTTGCTTAATTGTAATGGAATCCTCTGAATTCTCTTATTTAAATGGACACTTTTGGTAGGATCCAGGGTTTGGAGGAATTGCTGACTGGAAAATTCAATATCCCAGGCCATTCACTCAGAGTGTGTTATGACGGGCATTCCGCAGAGTCCCATGTGCAGCTCCCATAAAAACTGCCCATCTAGAAAACACCTTGAGTTGTCCTGAGGTCGTGCAAGGTGTGATAGAAATCCAAGGGTTTCTTTACATTTCTACACAATGAACAATTCTCCTGACAGTTTGATTCTGCAGATTCTCCACCTGAGATCCCAGAGTGACCTCCTCATAATATTTGAGATTGTACTTTATACTGGCCTCAATGACAGTATAACCTGTGGTTTTAACTGTGGAAGTGTATGAAGTGTGATTATACCGAGATGGAGTGACCTACACTGACCCAGAGGAAACTTACACTAACCCAGTAAAATCTGGCAGTGACTCAGAGGAAGCTGGCACTCAGTTGCAGAACATCAAAAGGAAAAGTTTCCATTCAGACTGTCCTCTATCACATTTGCCCGTTTGATCCCCTGCCCTTGAACTGAACTGTGTGAACAGCAGCAGATCACGCAGAGCTGGGATCCTCCTGCAATTCTCCAGGGTGCAGCTCAGTGCTGACACGGACTGTCCAATGAACAATTTAGACAACTTTTATTATTGGCTGCAACTAATACATTCCCCTCTGTGAAATACTGCCCCCTCACAACATCCCTCACTCTGCAAACCTGCAATGACTGTATGTGGGACATTTACTGAACTGGGGAACTATCAAGCAGTCAAGGGTCTGATTCTACAGAACCGATCAGCACTGTCCCTCTGAGCACTTCAACCCACACAATAACCAGAAACAACAATGACCCCAAATAACATGAGGTGGTAAGACAGAACCCTCTGCCCCACTCCCACTCAGCTCATTGTCAGAAACCAAGGCCAACATGTCTCTGCCTCTTGACCTCATCATGTCCAGAAACCTGAATGTATCAGTGAACTCAGTCCACAAACACTGTGCAAATAAAACATTCCTGCAGTACCATGGAATTATAAATGTGAATATATGGACAAATACTCGTGACTTCATGGAATATATTCACAAATGTATAATTAAAGTATAAAATATAGACATATTGGCAAAGCTAGTATTCATACAAATAACATCTTTCAGCAGAGATATAAAGCCAAATTAAATACCTCAATTTTGAAAAATGAAAATGATCCTTTTCAACATTTGCATGAAATATTCGGGAAGTGTACTTCAATATTTATTGTCAATTAGGGTCAGTTTTATTGAATTGTAACATAGTTCTGTACTTACCACAATCTAGTTCCAATTCGTTGAAACCTACATGGAACAACAATATTTAAGATCTCACATTTCTTGTTGACTGTCAGTTAAAACTATCAGCTGTATGTTCACATGTTGGGAACAAGTAATGCCCTCAGTCAGACTGCAAAACCTACTTTAAACCTGAAGATTATGTGTTTATTTTTCCTTCAGCAGTTTCTGCAAGTCGTGGCTAAAATGAATAAGTCAGGAATCTTTTACATGTGTAACTGTACAATTCGGGTCACCTACAAGCCAATGAACGTATCTGGAGAGTGACGTTAAAGAAGCAGTGTTCAGATCAGCACAAGAATCATCTCAGTAGCTCCCTGTGAACATGAACTCCCATGTTTTGTTTCCTCTGTGGTATGCATGGGTGGGTTGCAGTGGGGAGGAGACAGAAGATGCAGTTTATAAGGGGATTAGAGTATCAACTAATGGTTATACACCAATTGTTCATAATGGTTGACTGCAGCAACAGTCTATTTTTTTGTAATAAGTAATTCTTGTGAAGCAGAGAAACGTGATCTGTACTTTTCATCAACCTGGTTCTAAAGGAAGGATAAATTTGGAAATTTTGTCTACTTTTAAACAACATTAATTTCTATGATGACTCCAGGAAGAGTGGGATTTGTTTTCCAGTGCAGTATCCTAATGAGGCATAATAACCTGTCTTCTTTCCAACTCTTTTTGCTGTACACCTCTGTTCCTTTCTTCACTGAATCACCCTTGCCTTCCACCCTATTACGAGCCATTCTTCTCATTCCTTTCATACATTCCCCTTCCCCACTGACCCCTCACCCTAACTCAGCACTTCCTCAAAACCTGATAGATCGCTTTTTGCCAGCTGAAAGTTTATTGATCTGAAACATTAACCCAGTTTTCTCTGTCTCCAAAGGTACTGCTCAACACGTTGAATATTTCCAGGACTTATCAATTTTGGGATCAAATGTTCTGTTGATCTCAAATAATTATCTCAGTAAATTCAATGTAAAGACAGAGGACGAGTTGGAAACTGAGGTATAGATTGGAAACTGGGACTAGAATACTGGGAAGTGTTGACAGTATTTCTATCTCATCTGATCAGTCTCCGACTATTACATTCCAACTGTGCCCCAATTTCACATCAGGAGATGAAAACTCTGACAACTGAACCTAACCATAAATATACTGATCACACAGTGTGGAGCTGGATGAACACAGCAGGCCAGACAGCATCAGAGGAGCAGGAAAACTGACATTTCGGGTCGTGACCTTTCTTCAGAAATTTCAGAAGGGTGCTGGCCGGAAATGTCAACTTTTCTGCTCTTCTGTTACTGCCTGGCCTGTTGTGCTCCCCCAGCTCCACATTGTGTTATCTCTGACTCTAGCGTCGGCAGTTCTTACTATATTAAAGATATTGTTACTTCCACCTGTTTCGTGCATGTTTTAAAGGGGTTCCTTGTGATAACATATCTACCGGACAGTCTGTTTCAGATTGTAGTGTGGACACTCTTTTTACCTTTCACTGGGTAACTGGGGAAGAAGAGAAATCAAGTGGGAGGATCCTATTCTGCTCAGCCTGTTACCTTAACAAGTAACAAAATCATCAAAACCTCTCTAAACCCATTCTCTAAAAAAGAAGAATAAAATCAGTGAGGTTCTAAAAAAAAGAGAAAACATACAAGTTAAACAATAAGATAAACCAAATATTATAGGTTATAGAGTAATAGAGAAATAAATTTGCTGTTTTCATTAATCCAGGACATTATGTTGTTTCATTCTGTGTCTGCCTCTTCACTTGAAACATATTTTCAAAAAACAGCGAGGAATAGTTACAAAAAGACAGCAAAAGTCTAGATGAAGAAAATGACTGCACAAAACTATCTGCACCAGAAAAGAACCACATCTCATCCACTGGAACATCACCAGCTAACAGTGAAAGTGTGTTTTATTATACTGAAGAATGATAAATAAAGAAAAGTTGATGGTTCTGTGATATGACATTCCAGTATTTGTATCCAATGCACAAATATGTCTCAAAACGCAAAAAGACAGGATCAGACCCACTGTGCCACTCCATGCCAAAGATGAAGGAGCAACATCTAACTCACTGCACACCCAGTTGGGACTGCTGTGGGAAATTGTTTAAATATAACAGGGTGAGAGGTTCACAGGAATGTGAAATAGTCCAGGTCATTGATGGATGTTAATGAGGGAAAAACAATCAGGATTGCAGAATATTGGGCAAAATCTTACTTTACTTTGGCTAACAGTCAATTTCCCCAAGTTTCATGGACTATTTCTCTTCATGATGTTCAGCAGGTTTTCTCACCATATCTTACCAAACTCACCTCATTAACTACAGACCGTGTCACTACGAGCCTCACATTCAGTTCCAGCCCCATCCTACAACACACCATTTCTGAAGCAACTCGCCACTGCTGGGACATCCCAGAACTGACCTGATCCCTGGCAGCGGTGCCATCTCTGCAAGGCTGTTGTGCAGCCAGGCAGGTATGTCAGCCTGCAGCTGCCCCATACAGCTCCTGCCATCTTCCCCAGATGGAGCAGACAGGAGGTAATTATTGCCTCACGTTGTGGACAGGAATCTGAAGGTCCCGCTGGACAGGGTGACGCAGACATGGGATGCCCTCTTCCACCAGGACCAGCAGGTTGTCATGACACCAGATTCTGCTTGGTTAGAATTTGCCACATGCATCAGTATATTCTCAAAGTCTGGAGGAATGACAAACAGGTCAGTGACCTTATCCACTCCACCACTGTAGAAATGAACTTTTCTCTAATACCCCAGACTTACTCCACCTCTGCTGCTCTACCCACCTCCCACCAAAGCTCATGCTCGACCAGTTTCACAATTTCCTAGAACAGCTTCTGTCATTCACCATCACTGACACAAACCCCTGACATGACTAACAAAAACAGAAATTGCTGGAGAAACTCAGCCAGTCTGGTAGCATCTGTGGAGAGAGATCAAAGTTCATGTTTCAGGTAAAGTAACATTTCTTCAGAATTTCCTGACACCACTAATCCTGAATGTCCCCTGTGTTGCCGACCCATTTGCTCAGGATACCTCCCTGCCTGCACCAAAGGTAACAGCCTGTGACACCCACATTCACCTCCCTTAATACCTGCATGTCTCTCATTCTAGGAGGAAAACATCCCAAACAAGGCAGAGAGAGTCAGGGCAACTGGGTGGTACTGCTGGTTGTTGACTGCTTATAGCCAATGAACACAAGATCCTAACACTAACTGCCTCATGCTGGTGATTGACCACATCCTCTGGACTTATTCTGAAAGGACCCCTGACTGAAAGCTACCTTCCTTGACTTGACTGTCTTTTGCTGACTACCATGACCAGCTTTCTGGCTTTGTAACTCCACCAAGTGGTTGGCCAAAACTGCAGTACTATGAGCACAGTATCTTTGGCTGAGGGACAAGGAATAAATATTAATGAAAAAGCAGGAATGCGACAAACACTCAGATAGGCTGACAGTGAGTGAGAGCTAAAAGAACAAGCAAACATAACAGAGATAACAAAGTGTGAAGCTGGATGAACACAGCAGGCCAAGCAGCATCTTAGGAGCACAAAAGCTGAGGTTTTGGGCCTAGATCCTTCATCAGAGAGGGGGATGGGGAGAGGGTTCTGAAATAAATAGGGAGAGAGGGGGAGGCAGACCGAAGATGGGCAGAGGAGACGATAGGTGGAGAGTATAGGTGGGGAGGTAGGGAGGGGATAGGTCAGTCCAGAGAAGACGGACAGGTCAAGGAGGCGGGATGAGGTTATTAGGTAGGAAATGAAGGTGCGGCTTGAGGTGGGAGGAGGGGATACATTAGAGGAAGAACAGGTGAGGGAGGCAGGGACGAGCTGGGCTGGTTTTGGGATGCAGTTGGGGGGAGGGGTCGAGCTGGGCTGGTTTTGGGATGCAGACCGGAACGGATATTTTGAAACTCGTGAATTCCGCATTGATACCATTGGGCTGCAGGGTTCCCAAGCGGAATATGAGCTGCTGTTCCTGCAACCTTCGGGTGACATGTGGCACTGCAGGAGGCCCATGATGGACATGTCATCAAAGGAATGGGAGGGGGAGTTAATATGGTTCGCGACTGGGAGGTGCAATTGTTTATTGCGAACTAGGTGTTCTGCAAAGCGGTCCCCAAGCCTCAGCTTGGTTTCCCCAATGTCGAGGAAGCCACACCGGGTACAGTGGATGCAGTATTCCACATTGGCAGATGTGCAGGTGAACATCTGCTTGATATGGAAAGTCATCTTGGGGCCTGGGATGGGGGTGAGGGAGGAGGTGTGGGGGCAAGTGTAGCACTTTCTGCAGTTGCAGGGGAAGGTACTGGGTGTGGTGGGGTTGGAGGGGAGTGTGGAGCAGACAAGGGAGTCCTGGAGAGAGTGGTCTCTCCAGGAAACAGTCAAGGGTGGGGATGGAAAAATGTCTTGGGTGGTGGGGTCGGATTGTAGATGGTGGAAGTGTCAGAGCATGATGCGCTGTTTCCGGAGTTTGGTGGGCTGGTATGTGAGGACAAGGAGGATTCTCTTTTGGCGGTTATTGCAGGGGCAGCATGTGAGGGATGAGTAGCTGGAAATGCAGGGGACACGGTTGAGGGTGTTCTCGACCACTGCGGGGGGTTGTTGTGGTTCTTGAGGAACAAGAACATCTGGGATGTGCGGGAGTGGAATGCCTCATCCTGAGAGCAGATGCGGCGGAGGTGAAGGAGTTGGGAATAGGGGATGGAATTTTTGCGGGAGGGTGGGTGTGAGCAAGTGTATTCTAGGTAGCTATGGGAGTCGGTGGGCTTGAAATGGACATCAGTTTCTAGCTGGTTGCTTGAGATGGAGACAGAGAGGTCCAGGAAGGTGAGGGATATGTTGGAGATGGCCCAGGTGAACTTGAGGTTGGAGTGGAAGATGTTGGTGAAGTGGATGAACTTTTCGAGCTCCTCTTGGGAACAAGAGGCGGCGCCAATACAGTCATCGATGTAACATAGGAAGAGGTGGGGTTTAGGGCAAATGTAGGTGCGGAAGAGGGACTGTTCCACGTAACCTACAAGGAGGCAGGCATAGCTGGGCCCATGCGGGTACCCATGGCCACCTCCTGTCTGTAGCAAGTGGGAGGAATTGAAAGAGAAGTTGTTGAGGGTGAGGACGAGTTCGGCTAGGCGGATGAGCGTGTCGGTGGAGGGGGACTGGTTGGGCCTGCGGGACAGGAAGAAGCAGAGGGCCTTATGGCCATCTGCATGAGGAATGCAGGTGTATAGGGACTGGACGTCCATGGTGAAGATGAGGTGTTGGGGGCCGGGGAATTGGAAGTTCTGGAGGAGGTGGAGCCCATTATCTTTGAAAACATCCCAGCGATGCAGTGTGGCCCAGTCCATGAGCTGGGTGTGTGCCTCTGAGTGGACAGTGTCCAAACAGCAGCTTTACAATGAAAGCTGCCATTGCACCCCAAGGTGCAGCACTGAAATGTAGAGGGTAATGGTTTGGAGATGTGCCATGAGGGTTTCAAGGCTGGTACATGTTGGATTACAACATCCGTGGACACAGATTACGTGTGCCCGTGGAGCGTGCCTAAGGAGGTTGGTGTCTGATGATCAACATTGAGATCCTTTTGGAGTGAGCAGTGAGCTGAAGTCAGCAGGTACATGTTTGGATCTCCATGTCGAGAATTCTCAGTATCCCGCCTGTATGACAGGTTTGGTGCGATAGAAGGCTGTATATTAATGAGGTGAGGTATGCAGTTCATTCGCAATATTCCCCTTTCATAGGCAACACACATTGCAGCTTTGTGAGAATCCCACCTCAATACCAGGAAGTGACATTGAAATGGGTCTCAATGGACACCTCACACAATTCTATCAATTTCTCACCACAGACCACAGCACTCAGACCCTTATAAAATTCCACCCTCTTTGTTCAGAATTCCTGGATTCCCATGAAATGAAACTGGAATTTTCTTACTCAGTGTCTGTAAATCAGAATCCTGACATGGTTCTGAAATAACTTACCTTCCAAAGTGAGGAATTCCTGTAGTTCTGAAAGACAAGAACACAGGAACGTGTTAGTGAGTGAGATTCTGCAGCTACCGCCACATCCGATAGCAGCAACATCGGGACACAAACAGGACACAGATCAGACTTGTCCAGCAAACCATCAGCTGGGATCAGAACAACATTTTAACATTCTATAGCTCAAATTGAGGCTCTGACAGAATTTACAATTGATGCCTTCATCTTTCACCTGTCATTCTCGTTATGATAGAATGAATTGGATTTCAATAAAACTGTTCAGCTAAATACACCCAATACATTATTGGGATAAAACACACACATTGAAGAAATACAATTTAAGATATATATTCATGATCTTGAGTTTTTTTAGCTGTCCTCTGTATCCAAGATTTATCACTTGGGCATAAGTATTTTAATCTTTCCAATTCATGAGGCCCTGCTATTTCGACAGTATCAATTATTGATCATAGAATTATAGAATCCCTGCAGTGTGGAAACAGGCCCTTCAGCCCAACAAGTCCACACCAACCCTCAGAGCATCCCAGCCAGTGCCTACCCACCTATAACCCACCTAATCTACACATCCCATATCTGCACATATGGGCAAATGTAGCATGGCAAATCCACCTAACCTGCACATCTTTGGACTGTGGGAGGAAACTGAAGCACCTGGAGGAAACCCACGCAGACGTGGGGAGAACGTGCAAACTCCACACAGACACCTGCGTCCCTGGCACTGTGAGGCAGCAGTGCGAACCACTGAGAACCACTCTAATCAATTCCTTGCACGTTCTTAGCCATTCACAAAGCCCTCCTTACTCCACTTCCTCTGCATCCAATCCCATCTCTCTCAGCACCTACAATGACATTTTCAAAACCCCAATGTTCTAGCCTTTGGTTTCCTCTTCACCAGGACATTCCTTTCATCACCAAACTGCTCAGGCATATCAATTATATCTTCACGTCTTCCTTTGACAACATTATCCCAATTCAAACCAACAACTCACCTTCATCATTCACTCAGGTATAGTCATTGTAACTGCTCCCTAGCTCTAAGGGGCAAAAACTTGAATCTCCTGGAGAACAACTGGCTGTTGACTGAGGTAAGGGAGGAAGTAGCAGGGTATTGGCAATAATTTTCAATTTCTCCCTGACCATACAAGAATGCCAGATGACTGGAGGAGAGCTAACGTGCTACTGTCATTCAAGAAGACAGCAGGAGATAATCAAGAGAAACAACAGGCCAGTCAATCTAACCTCACTGGTGGGGAAACTATTGGAAACAATTCTGAGGAACAGAACAAATCCTCTTTGGAGAAGCAGGCAGTAGTCAAGAATAGTTAGCGTGGTTTTGTTAAGGGGAGGCCATGTCTGACCACCCTGCTGATACTTTCAAAGAGGTGACGCGGTGTGTAGATGGGGTAAATGCATGTGATGTAGCCTACTTGGACTTCAGCAAGGTTTTATTAAGGTGCCTCATGGGAGACTGATAGCAAAGGTAAGACACCATGGGATCCAAGGAAATTTGACAAATTGGATATAGAACTAACTGAATGGCAGGAAGTAGAGAGGGATGGTCAAGAGGGGGGTGGGTGCTTCCCATGTCCTGTGGGTTTCCATAGGGATCAGTATTGGAGCCCTCGTTGTTTCTGATATATATCAATGATTTTAACTTGAATGTCGGAGGATTGATCACTGAGTTTGCAGATGATACAATAATTTGTGAGATCATAAGGAGTGAGGAGGATAGCCTTAGACTACAAGTGGATGTGGACAGGCTGGTCAGATGGACTGATCAGTAGCAAATGGAATTAAATCTGGATAAGCACAAGGTGATGCCCTTGGGCAGGAGAAACAAGGCGAGGGAGCACATGATAAAGTTGGGAAGCACTGAGGGTCACAGGGACATCGGTGTGCATGTCCATTGGTCCCTTCAGGTAGTGGGCCAGTGGATAAAGTGATGAAGATGACATAGAATACTTATGTTTATTAGCTGAGGCACAGGGAAGATGATACTAGAACTGTGTAAATTGTTGGTTTGACCACAACTAAAGGGTTGTCTGCAGTTGTGGAATCCATATTATAACAGGGATGTGAATGCACTGGAGAGGGTGCAGAAGACATTTATTAGAATGTTGACGGGGCTGCAGAGGTTTAGTTACAGAGAGAGATTGCATAGTCGGGGGTTATTTTCCTCGGAGGAGAGGAGGCAAGATTGAGATATATAAAATTGTTTGGGGCACAGGGTAGAGGGGAAGAAATGTTTCTGCCTGGTGGAAGAATCAGTGTTCAGAGGGCATCGATTTAAGCTAAGGGGCGGAGTTCCAGTATGTTAGAGTGGAACTTTGTTCTTCCCCAGTGGGTGCTGGAACAATGAGATCATTACTTATGAAGGTGAAACAGGCAGCAGGCAGACACACTCATAACATTTAGGAAGTATTTAGGTGGACACTTACAATGTCAAGGCTATGGGCTAATTGTTGTAAAATGCAAGTAGAATAGTTTGGAGTTTGGTTTTGACTGACGCAGCTTCAGTGGGCTGAAGGATATTTTTCTGTGGGAATCTGTGACTGCATGATTGTGAATCCTGAAAGGTGAAAACAATGCTACCTTCTTGTTACAACAACCTGTTTTCTAAAGCCCTCCAGCTTTACCACCTCCATCTCCAATGGCAATAAAAAATGGGAGGTAATAAAGGAACACTTGCTGGCCTCCAAAGCAAACTTAACATACCCCCATCAGGAGGAGTGATTGGGAGGGGCATTTTATGAGACCTGAAACAGCAGAAAGTGTGGACTGACTGAATGCGATGGGAGCCAACATCTTGACTTCACAACTGCAGGCTGAAATGCAGAAATTTGGTCAGCATCTGTTTATGGAGTCCCTATTGTTATACATTTTCATACCAAGAATATACGTACGCAGGAAACTTAGTTATTTACATCATGCCTTCAATACAGTCAACAGCTTATGGGAATCTGACAGCTCCTACTTCACTCTCATTTAAAAGTGGTGTTCAGTTCTTTGTGCACTTGTATCAAAATCTTTTAAGGAGTTTATTCTTTCAGAGAATGTGGACAGCACTAACGAGGCCATTATTTACTGTCAATCCCTAAGTGCCTCTGAGATGGCAGTGATGAACTGTCGCACTCAGTGTGTTCTTGGTACACCAACGTTGTTGTTAGGGATAGACTGCGTGACAGCAAAAGAACAGCAACAGACTTGTTTCAGGCCAAGATGGTGTGTGGCTGACAGAGAAACTTGCAGGTATTTCAATTGTTATGAAGGTGCTCCCATCATTAATTTTGCTTGAGGACTTTGAGGGTTTGTTAAATTTAATTGTTTGAAAGACAGAGTGACAGGAGAACAGGAGTTAATATGAGGAAGGGAGTCAAGAAACAGAGTTTTGGTAGAGCTTCAGATTATGGAAGGTGAAGAATTGGAGATGTTGTAAATGTGCTGCCTGAGGAACTTTGGTAAATTTCTGTGGAGTATCCTTTAGGTGGTACACACTGCTGCTACTGAGTGTTGGTGGTATGGGGACTGGTTGCTTGTGGATGTAGTGCCAATCAATTTGGCTGCTTCGTTCCGAATGGTATCAAGCTTCTTGAGTGTTGTTGGAGAGATACTCACGTAGGCAAGTGGGGAGGTGGGGAATATTCCATCACACTCCTGATTTGTGCACTGTAGATGGTGGACAGGTTGTGGGGATTCAGGAGGTGAGTTAATCACCGCAGTATTCCTACTCTCTGACTTGCTCGTGTACCCACTGAGTTTACAGCGCAAGTTCAGTTGAGTTCCTCATCAATGGTAGCCCTCAGGATATTGACAGTGAGGGATTCAGTGATGGTGTCACTTTGAATGTCAAGGGGCAGCGGTTAGATTGTCTCTTATTAGTGATGGTCGTGTCCTGGAATTTGTGTGGTGCAAATGTTACTTGCCACTTGTCAGCCTCAACCTGGATGTTGTCCCAGATCTTGTTGCTTTGGAACATGGACTGCCTCAGTATCTGAGGAGTCATGAATGGTGCTGAACATTGTGCAATCATGGGCAAATATCCCCCATTTCTGACCTAATAAGGGAGGAAGATCATTGATGAAGCTGCTGAAGACACTGAGGAACTCCTGAAAGATGTCCTTTAGCTGAGATGACTGCCCTCCAACAACCACGACATCATCCTAGACAGCATGTATGACTCCAACCATGGTGCATTTGACCCCTGATGCCGATTGATTCTATATTTGCGAGGGCTCCTTGATGCCACACTTGGTCTAATGTAGCCTTGTTGTCAAGTGATGTTCCTTAACTCACAATTGTGAATTTGGGGCAAGTAACCTCTGCTGAAATTAGCACTGATCACAGCACTTTACCACTTCTTTAACTGCTGCTTCAATGCCAGTTTATCAAACGTAGCTTATTCCTGACATCTTCATCTTAAACACAGCCAATGCTCACTGTGTAACTCTTCCAGTAACAAATCTCTTTCTGCCCAAGAATAATCACTCTCAATCCCCAAAGGACAGTACCATGCTCTCAACAAAGCTCACTTTCCCCCGACTGGTCATGTTTCATTTCTTCTGAAAACCTCTTTTTCTGCCAACCACACACCTTTGACAACAATAGGTCTCTGTTAGCCCAGTACTTACTTTGTTGAGCTAAGACAGAGAAAGCAGCTTGAAAATTCATGGCCATTCCCATCTCTTCCGACACTGTGGGAGGTGTAACAGTCTCTGGTCATGGCATATGACTAGGGGCGTATTTATGTCCCAGGATGATATTCCATGGTGTGCTCATATACCAGCAAGAACAACACCCAATGCTGTTTCCAGGCCAAAGCTATTGGTGGAATCGCCTGAGGCTCTATGAATAAACCCAACAATGGTGCATGGTTTGTCACGACAGTGAAAGGTCTCCTGTACAGATGTTGGTGGAAATTTTTGAAGCCACAAAATACTGCTAGGTCATCTCTTTTATTCATGAATAGCTCGTCTCTGAGTCTGAGGGGGGTTTTGATGTATATCCCACAGGTCTCTTTGACTCATCATCCATTGTGTGGGATAAAACTGCCCCAACAACATATGGGGATGTCAGTAATATCTTGTTGGTTGAAGCAAACCAGGAAACACCAAAATTGCAGAATCTGCTGGACCTGTTTAAATGCATCCGTTTATGGTACTTTTCAGACCCTGTTGTTTCTTTCGTCATTTTTGTCGTGGCGCTAACATGGTGGAAAGGTTTGGGAGGAATCACCCACAAGAGTTAACCATTCCTAGAAAGGATCTGAGTTCAGAGATGTTCCGAGGGGCCAGTGCCTCCCTGATTGTTCTCACCTTGTCCTCCATGGGGGTGCAAACCCTGTGCATCCACCTGATAACCCAAGCAAACCACCTCATTAACCTGGAAGGTGCTTCTCTAATAAGGTCCACTTCTGCTTCCTGGGATCTCATTCATACTTCTCCCAAATTCAACAAGCGTTCTTCTTAGGGGTTTCATTGACACATTATCCAAGGGCACAACAATAATTGGCAAGTTTTGCAGTAAACTCTCTGTGGTTCTTTGGAATATAGTACAAGCTGGCGTAACTCCGAAGGACAAGTGGGTAAACTGATACAGTCATAATGAAACGTTTGACTTAGAATTGCTCTCCAACATGGCTGAGGAAGCCACTTAGTTGTATCAAACTGTGACAGAAATAAAACCCTGTGATGTATCTATATCACTAAGATAACTGTGGATCATGAAAGTGCCTCATCACCACCTTCTCAATTACAGTTAGAGATGGGCAATAAATGCTGGTCTAACCACTGATTCACATGTCCCAACATGAAACTTTAATAAAGGGCTTATTCCATCCCAAGACAGTTACATAAATTTTCCTTCTTTATCAGAGAAGCAGCATGTTGAACAAGAGGTTGTTCCCGAAAGCACAAAAATAAATTTCTACTTTCAAATTATATTCTTTCCATTTCAGAATAATTTTCAAAAGATTAGAATCTGATACAATTATGATTCATTTCTACCTCAATTTACCTTAATACTTTTCTCCTACCTTTAATCTTTTTATCTTCGTTTCTGTGGACCATTACATCTACAGTAACAGCCATAATCACAAGGCTGACTAACACCCAGAAAATTACCAGCCAGACGTTGACCACATTGATTTTCAGGAAGAACTCATCTATGATTCAAAAGAACGGAAGCAGTATTTAAAATATAACTCCCAAAATTGTAAATAAATATTTGAGCTTTTCTTCAAAGTATCATCAGTTCATCAATTCTCAACTATTAATCTCAGCTGCTGATTCTCATCCAGGTTACAGAGGTAAATAATACCACCGCCCATAAGAACTTATATTGCTGGAACCTGGATGCCAGGTATGATTCTGAATAAACATTTGTTCCCCATAATAACACTTAGCCAAAACCACAATACTCAGTGACCTTGGTCCTAATCTCTATGCAGAGACCACAGCTGGAATATGAAATGTGGACACATCAGGCCCAGCTTCAGTGTTTGGGATAATCTCAACTTTGTCAGTTTATTTATGAAAAGCTGCCCCTTGGGTATGGTCCAGACAAGAATCAGTGCTTGCAGATCCACACCCAGTCTGAGTTAGTGACTTCAGAAGGGGAGAAATATCGCCCATAAAATGATTACCAAACGCACACCTACCTGATATCTGGAGATGGGCCTCTCGTCTTTTGCTCAATAACTGGTTTTCTATGAAACATGAAAACTCGTTTACAGAATCACTTTTCACATTAATATGACTCTGGACAGTGATGAGGCCTGTGGGGTCCTGAATGAATTCTGTTTCAGACTGTGCTGTCACATCTCCTTTCCCATCTACCCACTGTATCAGTGGCTCAGGATACCATCCGTCTGATCGACACACAACACAAAGTCCTTCTTTGTCGTTCTCCTCCAGATCAACCCAAGGCCGCTGTCCAAACTCTGCAATAAAGTCGCTTATTCAAACTTATACTCATTTTAAATTATTAAATGTTTAATTTCAACAGGAGGTAATCATTTTAAGCTGTTATGCATTAGCAGCGGATTAACATTCCTTTATTACCTGCCCAATATTAAAATCAGTGGATCGGAATTTTAACTGTTTGCGATAATGTTAAAACAGGCGACATCAATTGGTCCAGAATGTGTTAAACTCTTCCATCATCACCAGTGCTGATTCTTGATTCCCAGCCAGGAGGATAACTGTGATTATGAATCAGATCATTCATATCATCCTCAATCTTTCTGGATTCCCTGATCTTGCCTTCACTCAATCTCTTCATCAAAGCATGCCACTGTAATATCAACAGTTTCTGCTTCCTTAGTTTATTACTATGTAGCAACTCTCTGTTCCTTTTCAGATAACATCAAACACACCAACAAAAACAGCCCGAAGGTTGGACGGAAAAAGATCCTCTCCAAGACTGAGGCCGAAACCTGCAAACTGCAAACAAACACCAAAATGTCTTCTCCCGGAATTACCAAACTCCTTCCAGAAACCCTCCTCACCACGAGAGATCTTTCCCCAGCTTCCACTCATATTGTTCCACACCTCTGCTACCCGTCTCTAATTCGTCCCGAAGATACACAAACAGCACTGTCCTGGTGGATAATTATGTTTGTTTGCTGCTGTCCCATTGAGAATACATTCAGGTCCTAACATCAGTGCAGTCCGTAATCATACACATCAGAAAGTGCTTGAACAGCTTCAATCTGTTTTTAGTGATTTCAGATATTTTATCATTCTAGATAAAACAGCATGATGCCAGGGAATGACCAGGGGCAGTGCATGCAGACCGAGCCCAGCATTGTTAGTTTGACAGAACGCCCCAGCCCAGGTGAATTTAGAATGTCTGTGATGGGGCAGCCTAATGCAGTGCACTGTCTGAATAAAGGGCCACTTGTGCTGTCTGAACATTGCCAAAATTATATTTTATTAATTAAATTTATGAAAGGACATGACATGGCCATTCAAAGATAACACTACCTTAGGTGTAAACCAAATACTTCATTGAAAACTATATGTTACCCAGCGCCTTGGCAATTAAGGATCACTTTTCTAAATTCCATTTCATGTTCAACATACAGCCTGAGGAGCTTAGTAAGTTTCTGGACCTTGGTGTACTATGGCAGAAAAGCTCGGATGCTGTATTTTTCGGTTGCACTTTTGCAGCAGCTGCCCCAAGCATTAGAGTGTTCCTCAGCGTGGAGTCCCTGAATTTGGAACATGCCAAGTCTGGAATGTCCACAGCTGGTTGCTGTATTCGACTCTTTTAAAATGATTAGCTACAATCAATTTTTCTCAGGAATAGCATGGGCTGATTGAAAGATTTCAACTGGTCACTCATATACATACAGTTCAGAGATCACTGAAGAGAAGTTTGGAGTAACATCATTGTTTAGAAAAGATGGAAGATGTTGAGAGAAGTAAATTCTATGCTGATAAAATACTGTTAAACTGTACTGAAAGGCAACTGCACTATCCAATCAGAACACAGAAGTTCTAGGAATAAGATGGCAACAAAGCTTTGGATTCAGGTCTCCTGAAAAATCCCCAGTGAGGGGATGGAACCTGGCACAGAATAATTGTTTTGAACTTCTTGTGAAAAGTTGGAGTTGTGCCCATGAATAAATGTAAGATTGCAGTTTCCAAGAATCAAGAGATGAATTGTCTACAGTTGGGAAGGTGAACTATCAGAATGTGGACAGTCATTGAATTGGTTGATGAGGAAGTGGTTCTTGAGGGCCTTTCAAGGCCAGGCCATCTACAGCGAAGCACCAAAATTCCTTTGAACTTTTAATGAGGTTTAGTGACCCATAGTGTTATGAACATCTGGGGGAAGGTGGATTGTTGCGTTTTATAACTGAATTTTCCTAATACTTACGAGATAGCATGAGATTTCTCAGCTCTTGTAACAGTACTTAACTTTCCAAAATTCTGTGAAAACAAAGGAAAGAGTAACAAGAAACACAGACAGCATGATGCCCAAGACTAGCATCTGGTACCAAACAGACCCAATTATCGGGATGTTGCTTTCAAAAGTAAGAAATATTTATTCTAAGGAAGAATGGTAAACTAACCCTCAGGTGAGGGCAAGGCAGAGTCAACAATTATCTGATGTCGAGTTGGTGTCCAATGGCAATTGCCCAAATGCATTCAGACAATGGAGGCTACATGCTCTGGGAAATATAATACAACAATAAGCACTGAGGGCAGAGAGAAGTTTGTCTTGCAGAGTTCACATCAAGCAGATCTTGCAAGCTGCAGTTCTCATCAGGCAGTCCCCAGAGAGCAGTCTTGATCGAGCAGTCCTTATCAGGCAAATGGAAGACAGATGAAGAAGAGGAGGACGACTGAGGGAAGAGAATTCTCTAACACATCAGCGAGCGAGCTCGATGCTCACCTCAACTTTAACAAAACTGAAACATACTGTGCTGCCAGCCAGTTTGTCTTCTGGCATCAGTCAACCATCTCCAATTGTATAGTTTCTTTATCTAATTAAATAAATGATATAATCAAAGTAATGCTTCTCAACAAACTCAATAAACTATCAGAAAATAAATTACAAATTGACAATCATTTTGTTACACTTTGTGGATATTTAAACCACATTTAACCGACTAAAATAAAAAGAAACATTCAAAGGTCAAGAAGGGTCTAGACCCAAAAACAACAGCTTTCCTGCTCCTCTGACGCTGCTTGGCCTGCTGTGTTCATCCAGCTCTACATATTGTTATTCCAAAGGTCAAGATTATGTTAAGGAAAAAAACACATTAAAGTTGAAGGAATGTGTGCTGAACTTTCCATTATTAGATTATACCTAGAATATAAGACTATTCTTTGTGAAGCCTCTTCGAAAAACCTTTGTGATGGGTTTTCAAACACAGCTGATTCATGATGTTCCTTTTGGGAGAAAGTGGTAAATGTTACTCCTTGGTTTGGGAAGCCAAGAAAATAAGGAGAATTACGAAATGCACTGATTGCTGAAACTCTTGCACTTGCTGGGGTAGACGAATTGATAAAAAGAATGAACATAGAACATAGAACTTTACAACACAGTACAGGCCCTTCGGCCCGCGATGTTGTGCCGACCTGTCATACCGATCTCAAGTCCATCTAACCTACACCATTCCATGTACGTCCATATGCTTATCCAATGACGACTTAAATGTACCTAAAGATGGTGAATCTACTACCGTTGCAGGCAAAGCGTTCCATTCCCTTACTTCTCTCTGAGTAAAGAAACTACCTCTGACATCTGTCCTATATCTTTCACCCCTCAATTTAAAGCTATGCCCCCTTGTGCTCGCCATCACCATCCTAGGAAAAAGGCTCTCCCTATCCACTCTATCTAACCCTCTGATTATTTTATATGTTTCAATTAATTCACCTCTCAACCTTCTTCTCTCTAATGAAAACAGCCTCAAGTCCCTCAGCCTTTCCTCATGAGACCTTCCCTCCATACCAGGCAACATCCTAGTAAATCTCCTCTGCACCCTTTCCAAAGCTTCGACATCCTTCTTATAATGTGGTGACCAGAACTGTACACAATACTCCAAGCGCGGCCGCACCAGAGTTTTGTACAGCTTCACCGTAACCTCTTGGTTCCGGAACTCGATCCCTCTATTAATAAGAGCTAAAACACTTTATGCCTTCTTAACAGCCCTGTCAACCTGGGTGGCAACTTTCAAGGATCTGTGTACATGGACACCGAGATCTCTCTGCTCATCTACACTGCTAAGAATCTTACCATTAGCCCTGTACTTTGCCTTCTGGTTACTCCTATTAAAGTGCATCACCTCACACTTGTCTGCATTAAACTCCATTTGCCACCTCTCAGCCCAGCTCTGCAGCTTATCTATGTCTCTCTGCAACCTGCAGCATCCTTCGTCACTATCCACAGCTCCTCCGATCTTAGTGTCGTCTGCAAATTTACTAACCCATCCTTCTACGCCCTCATCCAGGTCATTTATAAAAATGACAAACAGCAGTGGACCCAACACCGACCCTTGCGGTACACCATTAGTAACCGGTCTGCAGGATGAACACTTCCCATCAACTACCACCCTCTGTCTTCTTTCAGCAAGCCAATTTCCGATCCAAACTGCTATATCTCCCACAATTCCATTCCTCCGCATTTTGTACAATAGCCGACTGTGGGGAACCTTATCGAACACCTTGCTGAAATCCATATACACCACAACAACCGGTTTACTCTGATCTACCTGTTTGGTCACCTTCTCAAAGAACTCAATAGGGTTTGTGAGGCACGACCTTCCCTTCACAAAACCGTGCTGACTATCCCTAATCAATTTATTCTTTTCTAGATGATTATAAATCCTATCCCTTATAACCTTTTCCAACACTTTACCAACAACTGAGGTAAGGCTCACTGGTCTATAATTACCACAGTTGTCTCTACTCCCCTTCTTGAACAGGGGAACCACATTTGCTATCCTCCAGTCGTCTGGCACTATTCCTGTAGACAATGATGAGTTAAAGATCAATGCCAAAGGCGCGGAAATTTCCTCCCTGGTTTCCCAGAGGATCTGAGGATAAATACCATCCGGCCCAGGGGACTTATCTATCATCACACTCTGTAAGATTTCTAATACCTCTTCCGTGTGAACCTCAATCCCACCTGGTCTAGTAGCCTGTATTTCAGTATTCTCCTCGACAACATTGTCATTTTCTAGAGTGAATACTGTTGAAAAATATTCATTTAGCGCTTCCCCTATCTCATCTGACTCCACCCACAACTTACCACTACTATCCTTGATTGGCCCTAATCTTACTCTCGTCATTCTTTTATTCCTTAAATACCTATAGAAAGCCTTAGGGTTTACCCTGATCCTATCCGCCAACAACTTCTCATGTCTCCTCCTGGCTCTTCTGAGCTCTCTCTTTAGGTCTTTCCGGGCTACCTCGTAGCCCTCAAGTGCCCTAACTGAGCCTTCACATCTCATCCTAACATAAGCCTTCTTCTTCCTCTTCACCAGAGATTCCACCTCCTTCATAAACCACGGCTCCCGCACTCTACAGCTTCCTCCCTGCCTGACAGATACATATTTATCTAGGACACAGAGGAGCTTTTCCTTGAATAAGCTCCACATTTCTAATGTGCCCATCCGCTGCAGTTTCCTTCCCCATCCTATGCTCCCTAAATTTTGCCTAATCTCATCGTAATTGCCTTTCCCCCAGCTATAACTCTTGCCCAGTGGTATACACCTATTCCTTTCCATCACTAAAGTAAACATAACAGAATTGTGATTGCTATCACCAAAGTGCTCACCTACTTCCAAATCTAACACCTGGCCGGGCTCATTACCCAGTACCAAATCTAATTTGGCTTCGCACCTTGTTGGCCTGTCTACATACTGTGTCAGGAAGCCCTCCTGCACACTCTGCACAAAAACTGTCCCATCTATAGTACTCGAACTATAGTGTTCCCAGTCAATATCTGGAAATTTGAAGTCCCCCATGACAACTACCCTGTCACTCTCACTCCTATCGAGAATCATCTTTGCTATCCTTTCCTCTACATCTCTGGAACTATTCGGAGGCCTATAGAAAACTCCCAACAGGGTGAGCTCTCCTTTCCTGTTTCTAACCTCAGCCCATACTACCTCAGTTGACGAGTCCCCAAACATCCTTTCTGCGACTGTAATACTGTCCTTGACCAACAATGCCACACCTCCGCCCCTTTTATCATCTTCTCTGTTCTTCCTGAAACATCTAAATCCCGGAACCTGCAACAACCATTCCTGTCCCTGCTCTATCCGTGTCTGCGAAATGGCCACAATATCAAAGTCCCAGGTACTAACCCACGCTGCAAGTTCACCCACCTTATTCCGGACATTGAAGTAGACACACTTCAATCCAACTTCTTGTTTGCCGGTGCCATCTTGCTTCCCTGAAACTTTATTTCGAACCACCCTACTCTCAACGTTTTCTATAGTCGAACTACAATTTTGGTGCCCATCCCCCTGCTGAATTAGTTTAAACCCACCCGAACAGCGTTAGCAAATTTCCCCCCCAGGATATCGGTACCCCTCTGGTTCAGGTGAAGACCATCTTGCTTGTAGAGGTCCCACCTACCCCAGAAAGAGCCCCAATTATCCAAGAATCCAAAACCCTCCCTCCTGCACCATCCCTGTAGCCATGTGTTCAACTCCTCTCTCTCCCTATTCCTCGCCCCACTAGCACGTGGCACAGGCAACAACCCAGAGACAACTCTGTTCGTCCTAGCTCTCAGATTCCATCCTAGCTCCCTGAATTTCTGCCTTAAATCCCCGTCTCTCTTCCTACCTATGTCGTTGGTGCCAATGTGGACCACGACTTGGGGCTGTTCCCCCTCCCCTGTAAGGATCCCAAAAACACGATCAGAGACATCACGCACCCTGGCACGTGGGAGGCAACACACCAACCGTGAGTCTCTCTCATCCCCACAGAGCCTCCTATCTGTCCCCCTAACTATGGAGACCCCAATGACTAATGCTCTGCTCCTCTTCCCCCTTCCTTTCTGAGCTGCAGGGACAGACGCTGTGCCAGAGACCCGTGCCCCACTGCTTTCCCCTGGTGAGTCGTCCCCCCCAACAGTATCCAAAACGGTATACTTATTGTTGAGGGGAATGGCCACAGGGGATCCCTGCACTGCCTGCCGGTTCCCTTTCCGTCCCCTGACTGTAACCCATCTGCCTTTTTCCTGTACTTGAGGAGTGACTACCTCCCTGTAACTCCTCTCAATAACCCCCTCTGCCTCCCGAATGATCCGAAGTTCATCCAGCTCCAGCTCCAGTTCCCTAACGCGGTTTTCAAGGAGCTGGAGTTGGGTGCACTTCCCGCAGATGTAGTCAGCAGGGACACTAGTGGTGACCCCTACCTCCCACATTCTGCAGGAGGAACATTCAACATTCAAAGCTTTAGAAGAAATCTGCTTGAGTGTTATTCAGGCAGTTGTTAAAAAGTTGACAAATAAGGGTTTTATGATAAAATGATGAGGATTTTTTCCCCTCAGAGTTTAATCTTTGGAACTGTCCTTGCTCTTCCCCTGGGAACAATGGGAATGGTAGGATGCACTAAATACATCAAAGGTAGAGGGACATAGATCGTTGACTATCAAGGCAATTAAAGGTTGTCAGGGTAGGTTAGAATATAGGGTTGACACCACAGTCAGATCAGCCATGATCTTCCTGAATGTTGGAGCAGGGAACATGGGTGTGTCAATGTGCAGGCAGGATTTGCAGTGCGGTGATACCACAATGATAGTGCAGTGATATTGAAGAGGTAGTGGCTCTGGAAGTGAACCTGAAGGCCTTGATTCAAATCCCGCCTTCCCCAGAGATTGGTATCATGACATATCCAAAAAGCTTGATTAAAAGAGTTTACGTAAGAACTAGTTTCCAAGTGGGAGGGGCTGGTCTGTGAAAAGCTAAAGCAGTCTACATTTACAAAAATTGAAAGAAATGTGAATGCTGGTGATCAGAAACAAACAGAAACTTCTGGAAAAGCTCAGTCGGTCTGGCAGCATCTGTGGAGAGAAATCAGAGTTAATATTTCAGATCCAATGACTCTTCCTCAGAGCTGATGCTAGCTAGGCAAGTATTGGTTTATATACAGAAGATAGAGTCGGGGAGGGGGTAAAGAGTCAATGATAGGTGGGGGTAGAGCCCAAAGACAGAGTAGAACAATTAGACAGACAAAGGGATGGATAATAATATGGCTAGAAGGGTGAATAGCTATTAATGGGGAGTATTAGTGGCATACAATGGGTTGCATGTAATAGCAGACAACATTAATACAAGCTCTGTTGGGGATAGGGATAAGGACATTGGAGAGCTAAAACCTTAATGTTGTTGGACTTGATATTGAGTCTAGAAGGCTATTAAGTTACCAAGCAGAAAATGAGATGCTGTTCTTCCAGCTTGTGCTGAGCTTTGCTAGAGCACTTTAGCAGGCCTGAGACAGAAATGTTGGCATAGGAACATGGTGGTGCATTGAAGTGGCAGGCAACTGGAAGCTCGGACCCCTTTCTCCAGGCAGAACTTACCATTTGCAATTATGTGTTAGGCTCTTCCATCATTGAGGATGGGAATATTTGTGGAGCTTCCTACCCTAGTGAGTTGTTTAATTGTCCACCAACATTCATGACTGGATGTGGCAGGACTGCAAACCTCTGATCTGATATGTTGGTTGTGAGATTGCTTAGCTCTGTCAATCACTTGCTGCTTATGCTGTTTGGCATGCAAGTAGTCCTATTTGGTAGCTTCACCAGGTTGATACCACATCTTCAGGTATGCCTGGTGCTGCTCCTGGCACACCGTCCTGCACTCCCCGTTGAACAAGAGTTGATCCCCTGGCTTGATGGGAATAGTTGAGTCAAGTATATGCTGGGCCATGAGGTTATAGATTGAGCTGGAGTAAAATTCTCCTCTTGTGGATTGCCCACAGGACTTCATGGATGCCCAGTCTTGAGTTGCTAGCTGTATTCAAAGTCTGTCCCATTTAAGATATTTTCAATGGGAAGGCAGGACTCCACCTCCACAAGGACTGTGTGGTGGTCACTCTCACCACTTGCTGCAGACCCAGTCAAACAGCTATATCCTTTCTCTCAACAAAGAGAGCACAATCCATGGTTTACCTGCTTCACTGCATTTCACAGCCTCTCTGACAGAGTTACACCCACCCAGCTTGGGTTCTGTTGCTGGGTGAAAACACCAACCCTTCAACTTTCCTTTGTGACGATCTGAATCCCCAAAGGAAAACAAGCAACTGCTGTTAGACATCCAACACAAAAGGGCAAAAGGCCAAAGGATATGTATGAAAATATTAGGAACAGGCTGTTCAGTGCCTTAAGCCTCCTCCACCACTTTATAAAGTTATAGCTGGTTGGATTATAGCCTCAACCCCATTTTTCTATACATAAACCCCTTCTCCTTTTTACTGTTTGGCTTCCTTGTCAATTGAGAATGTAACTCAGCCATAAAAATATCCAGTGAAGATGTTTCCACTACTTTCTGAGGACAAATATTTCGTATGACTAATGACCCTCAAAGAAAATGTTTCTCGTCTCCATATTAAATGAGAGATTCTGAATTTTGAAAAATGTCCCCCAATTCTAGTCTCATATTTGGAATCATCATTTCAACGTTCATTCTGTCAAGCCCCCACAAGATCTTATGTATTTCAATAAGAACACTTCTCACACTTCTAAACTCCACATTCTATATAGAATAATCCTTCATCCCAGGAGACAGCGGAGTGAGCCTTCTCTAAACTGTATCTAAACCACTTATTTTGTAAAATATGGGGATCAAAACAGGATACATTATTTCAGATGTGGTCTTACAATGATCTGAACAATGGGAGCAAAGCATTCCCACTTCTTCATTTCATTTCTCTTACAATAATCAACAATCTATTTGCATTACTAATCAAGTGTGGAGCTGGATGAGCACAGCAGACCAATCAGCATCTTAGGAGCACAAAAGCTGACGTTTCAGGCCTAGGCCCTTCATCATCCGAAACGTCAGCTTTTGTGCTCCTAAGATGCTGCTTGGCCTGCTGTGTTCATCCAGCTCCACACTTTATTGCCTCGGATTCTCCAGCATCTGCAGTTCCCATTATCTCTGCATTCCTACTCCATTATTTTCCTGCATTCTAACACTTCTCGGTTGAGTTATCAAGAGCAGCTTGAATTATTTACGAACATTTCCAGTATTCCAGCAAATATTTTGCAGTTTACAATTCTCATAAACATGTAGCTTATTATTTGCAACTCATGATTTAAAAATATTTGTGATTGCAATATTATGTTGTTTTAGCAAACATTAGGGGTTTACAATGAGAAAGACCAACCTGCAACTCTCAGATCTATCACTGCTTCATCATGGCGCGTTTTGGAATCAATGGAACATGTATAACTCCCTTCATCTGATATTTTAATGTTCTTCAATTTGAGAGAAGCATTTCCATGGGAAAATTCGTCTTTAAACAGTTCCGTCCTGCCTTGATAACCTTTGTCCTGTACATCAGGTCGATCCTGCCCATCGGTGTATAAATGAACTGGTGAAGCTGAGTCTGATGTAAACCATCGAACATCCAGGGTGTCCAGAGATATATCTGAGACCAATTGACACTCTAGTACAGCGTCTTCACCCACAGACACTATGATGGGATCATCCTTTCCAAACACATTGAATGTCTCTGGAAAAATAAGAAATTGCAAACAAAATCAGCACTCCTACCAGAGGAATGGATTTAATTCCAGGGAGATATTTTAAGGGCCAGTAATCTCACTTTTTTGCACTTTCTCCAGTGTGTCTGTTTCTGGTTGATAACACGGAGGCTAGTGCTGGTCACAATGCTTCTTTAAATGAGTGGTCTACAAAAGACTCAATATATGCTTAACACAACACCTCTATTTCTTAATTTATCTCTCTAGAAGTTAACCCAGTGCTTTCTTTGCTTTTATCTCTGCATTCCTACTCATTTATTTTCCCTGCATTCTAACACTTCTAGGTTGAGTTATCGAGAGCAGTTTGAATTATTTACGAACATCTCCAGTATTCCAGCAAATATTTTGCAGTTTACAATTCTCATAAACATGTAGCTTATTATTTGCAACTCATGATTTAAAAATATTTGTGACCGCAATATTATGTTGTTTTAGCAAACATTAGGGGTTTAACAATGAGAAAGACCAACCTGCAACTATCAGATCTATCACTGCTTCATCATGGCGTGTTTTGGAATCAATGGAACATGTGTAACTCCCTTCATCTGCTATTTCAATGTTCTTCAATGTTCTTTATATAATGCAGGAGTGTCCCAGGCACTTCTCAAGAATGTCACAAATGTAAATTCGACACCAACCCAGATTAGACAGACTAGGGTAGACAGCCAAGAGCCTGGTTAAGGAGGTAAATTCTGAGAAAAGCTTTAAAGGGGTAAAGCTAGGTAGTGAGTCAGAGAGATTTAACATAAATTACAGAGATTAAAACCAAAGTGAATGAAGGTCCAGCCACTAATGAGGGAGTAATTAATTTTTGGGGAACCTGAACAGAGCAGAATCCAATTTGTGCAGACCTCCCAGAAGGTTGTGGGCAGTATTCCATTTAACATGAATATTTACTCATAAGTGTCCAAAAGCAAAAACCTGGTCCCTTTAAATTAGTACACAGGCGTGGCTACATCCTGAAAAAAAAATCACCTGCACCCTTAAAAACAAATTAGGAGTATTAGGTGTGAAGTTGGAGGAGATTACAGAGATAGGGAGGAATTAAGATATTTGAAAACAACGGTGATAATTTAAAATTATGGTTTTGCTTAAGCTGGAACCAGTGCACATTTATTTACTACATTTGAGTCCCACTGTTTTATTTCAGCACACAATATGAGCTGCAGCTTCAGTCAATACTGAGAGAGTGTTGTATTGTTAAAGGTGGCATCTTTTCATGAGCCATTAATCCAAAGTATAGTGTGTCAGTTCCAGTGTGAGCGAAGTATTCCACATCACTATTTAAAGATGTTTAGAGATAATCTCTCAATGTTGCAGTGACATTCCTCATTCAATAAATACCATGAAAAAAAGCAAAAGAACCGCGGATGCTGTAAATCAGGAACTAAAACTGAAGTTGCTGGTAAAGCTCAGCAGGTCTGGCAGCATCTTTGAAGAGAAAATCAGAGGTAATGTTTTGAGTCCGGTGACCCTTCCTCAGTTCCTCAGTGGACCCAAAACGTTAACTCTGATTTTCTCTTCACCGATGCTGCCAGACCTGCTCAGATTTTCCAGCAACTTCAGTTTTTATTCAATAAATACCACAAACTGATTTTTATTGTTTGACTTATTTTCTGTTTGCATGACCTTACTTTGTAAAAAAAATGCTTCCATTGTTAAACTTGTTTTAATCTTGTAGAGAAAATTTGGCTATTTACAAAATATATATTTGACATTCGGCAAGTTAGGGCTGAAAGCCAAAAGCTTGGTCAAGAAAGTCAGTTCTCAGAAAGGAATAAAGAGATTAGGAAATTTTCAAACTGTTTGATGCTGATACAGCCTTTGTTGTATTCATAGGTCTAAATAAGCTTGACAGAAATCGGGAATTAGGACTAGAAAAAACAGGTGCAAACTTTTCAACCTTTTCACCCCTGAGTTGCAGCAAATAATGAGAAGAAAGAAACCCACAAATGATGAATATCTGAACAGAGAAATTGCTGGGAAGACACACCAGAACATCAGTATCTATGAAGAGAAAGGATAAGATCAGGTTTAGTGTGTGTGCACTCTTTTCCAAAGCCTTTTCTTGTAACTTATTGTCCAGCAAATTGTGCAATTAGATGCTGCTGAATTGCAATTGGAGCAGATTGTATGATGCCATCAAGAGGCATTTTAGAAAGAACAGATTTAAGGATATCCAGGAAGAGAGGTCAGTGGGTTTCCCTATGAAAAAATAACCTGATTTCAGGCTTTTTTAATTCTGAATATCTTTATGTTAACTGAGCAAAATTAGCTAAGCTGGTGAAGTGGTGCTGCTCCTGAAGTGTAACAACTTTCAGTAACAATTCTTTTGCTTACCTGACAGGACAGTGTGAAAACCAAGGAGCAACACAATACTCAAGTGTCTTCTTTTCATTGTGGGAAAGAACTGATTGAAGTATCTCACCTGAAACAAAAAGTTCTCGATGTATTTCTTAAAGAGCAATATCAACTACAGGATTGAGACACTGACATAATGAGCCAGATTGTTTGATGGTGATATTGTACCAATCACTGTTAACAAGGTATACAATGCATGGGTGAAGTGCTGGGTTTAGAATAGTGAGGTGGTTGCTTTGACCGACACAGTCTCGATGGGCTAAAGAGGCGTTTTCTATGCTGTTGACCTCAATGATTCTACGACAGCAGCGAACAGCATGTTCTTATCTTTTTGTGCCTTTCATGATGCTATTCTGGTCTCAACTGAATCACAGAGCGCTCAGAGCGGGGATCCAGAAGGAAGCTGATGATATACCGTAATTCATGTCCATTAATAATTCATAATTGTATCACTGTTCATGTTGGCATGTAATATTAACTATAGACTTATGTGTACTAACCACTCCATTCAGATTGACTCAGAAGCTCACTGCCATATCAGGTTACATTCCACTTTAAGGCACAGTCATGCATAATGCACCATGTATACATCTCCATTTAACAAAGCTGCATAAATATCACAGGATAAAATATTTTTACACCTCCATGCCAAAATTAGTGCTTCTCATATTAAAACTTACCCTTGAATAGGTGTGATTCCCAACCCCTTATTCTAAACCCGTCTCCAGCCAGTGTGGCTCAAGAATCATTCAAAGATGGGATTGCTGTTTTCATGAGTGCAGTTCCCCTCTTCCACATTCTATGGATTGGGAGCATGCCACTGAAAACAGCATTGTATAAGTAATTGAATACTTCTTCTGGCTACCCTACTAGATTGTAGCCAGTTCTTCAGAGCAGGGTAAGATTCTAGCCAAAGGATCTACTCCCTCTGGAAAGGGAGGTGGGTATCCCCAACCTTCGTCACTCTTGGTGTACCTGCAGGCTTGATCTTCTATTTCCTCCCAGTCTATCCCATAATCACAGTTTCCATCTGGTTCTCTTGTCCCAAATGGGTATAACATTTTGTTTGGACAGAAAAGGGAGACTAGAAAGTTTGGACTAGAAAGGTTGATGAGGGTCGAGCTGTGGATGTGGTGTATATGGACTTCAGTAAGGCATTTGATAAGGTTCCCCATGGAAGGCTCATTCAGAAGGTCAGGAGGAATGGGATACAGGGGAACTTAGCTGCTTGGATACAGAATTGGCTGGCCAACAGAAGACAGCGAGTGGTAGTAGAAGGAAAATATTCTGCCTGGAAGTCAGTGGTGAGTGGGGTTCCACAGGGCTCTGTCCTTGGGCCTCTACTGTTTGTAATTTTTATTAATGACTTGGACGAGGGAATTGAAGGATGGGTCAGCAAGTTTGCAGACGACACAAAGGTCGGAGGTGTCGTTGACAGTGTAGAGGGCTGTTGTAGGCTGCAGCGGGACATTGACAGGATGCAGAGATGGGCTGAGAGGTGGCAGATGGAGTTCAACCTGGATAAATGCGAGGTGATGCATTTTGGAAGGTCGAATTTGAAAGCTGAGTACAGGATTAAGGATAGGATTCTTGGCAGCGTGGAGGAACAGAGGGATCTTGGTGTGCAGATACATAGATCCCTTAAAATGGCCACCCAAGTGGACAGGGTTGTTAAGAAAGCATATGGTGTTTTGGCTTTCATTAACAGGGGGATTGAGTTTAAGAGTCGTGAGATCTTGTTGCAGCTCTATAAAACTTTGGTTAGACCGCACTTGGAATACTGCGTCCAGTTCTGGGCGCCCTATTATAGGAAAGATGTGGATGCTTTGGAGAGGGTTCAGAGGAGGTTTACCAGGATGCTGCCTGGACTGGAGGGCTTATCTTATGAAGAGAGGTTGACTGAGCTCGGTCTCTTTTCATTGGAGAAAAGGAGGAGGAGAGGGGACCTAATTGAGGTATACAAGATAATGAGAGGCATAGATAGAGTTGATAGCCAGAGACTATTTCCCAGGGCAGAAATGGCTAGCACGAGGGGTCATAGTTTTAAGCTGGTTGGTGGAAAGTATAGAGGGGATGTCAGAGGCAGGTTCTTTACACAGAGAGTTGTGAGAGCATGGAATGCGTTGCCAGCAGCAGTTGTGGAAGCAAGGTCATTGGGGTCATTTAAGAGACTGCTGGACATGCATATGGTCACAGAAATTTGAGGGTGCATACATGAGGATCAATGGTCGGCACAACATTGTGGGCTGAAGGGCCTGTTCTGTGCTGTACTGTTCTATGTTCTATGTTCTATGTTCTATGACAATTCGACTAGCCCTCTTCCTTAAAAAGTAAAATGTTACTTCCTTGCAGACGTTCTTGTGCTAGATGATGCATATTATGATTTGTATTATCTTGCCTTAAGTTTTAATTCAATATTGTGTAGATAAGCAACTTTTAACCTACTAATGAATCAAATAGCACTATGTCCAGAACCGTGCGACTTTGAACAAAGGAAAAGATGAATGAAACTGACAGCACTGTAAGAATAGACACGAAAATGGGAAATTGAATGAATAAATGAGTGATAGTA
This sequence comes from Stegostoma tigrinum, assembly GCF_030684315.1. Lineage (NCBI taxonomy): Eukaryota > Metazoa > Chordata > Chondrichthyes > Orectolobiformes > Stegostomatidae > Stegostoma > Stegostoma tigrinum. The sequence goes on from NC_081387.1 coordinate 23,795,010, forward strand.
AACAGAACTCACAGACAGACGCGACTGAAACTGAATGAATAGGTGATAGTTAACAAAAATCATAGACAGCCACAACTGATAGAAATCCAAACTTTTATTTAACAAAAGGATACGTTTTTTACCAACATTCTAACTTTGGAGATAACGGAGTTAACAACTTTTGAATTATGCAAGGACAAACCAGACAGACACTAATCTTGTTAGAATAACTGCCAACCCTTAGACCATCATCGATTTCCTGCAGGACAGTTTTCTGTACAACAGCTATTACTTATCACTCAAATGTCAGAATGTTGATATCTTCACAAACTATGTATAAAAGAGGCTACTTTTGAGCTATGGTTTTGGGATTCTATTTTCGCCTCTCATCAGGCTGCTGTGAATGTACAATAAAGAGGCTATTTTCACCACTCACTGATCTCTATGGTCTGGTTCTTTGAAGATGATCCCACACTGACAGAGGAGCAGAAGGGAGGGGATGACCTGTTTTACAACAACAGCTGCTGTACTCTGGTAGGATTTTAAAGGTAACAAGTGTGATGCTGGATGAACACAGCAGGCCAAACAGCATCTCAGGAGCACAAAAGCTGATGTTTTGGGCCTAGACCCTTCATCAGAGAGGGGGATGGGGTGAGGGTTCTGGAATAAATAGGGAGAGAGGGGGAGGCGGACCAAAGATGGAGAGAAAAGAAGATAGGTGGAGAGGAGAGTACAGGTGGGGAGGTAGGGAGGGGATAGGTCAGTCCAGGGAAGACGGACAGGTCAAGGAGGCGGGATGAGGTAGGTGGGAAATGGAGGTGCGGCTTGAGATGGGAGGAAGGGATAGGTGACAGGAAGGACAGGTTAGGGAGGTGGGGACGAGCTGGGTTGGTTTTGTGATGCAGTGGGGGGGAGGGGGCGAGCTGGGCTGGTTTTGGGATGCAGTGGGGGAGGGGGAAACTTTGCACAAGCTTCAAAATCTCCCCCTCCCCCACTGCATCCCAAAACCAGCCCAGCTCGTCCCCACCTCCCTAACCTGTTCTTTCTCTCACCTATCCCCTCTTCCCACCTACCAACCTCATCCCGCCTCCTTGACCTGTCCGTGCTCTCCAAACTGACCTATCCCCTCCCCACTTCCCCACCGATACTCTCCTCTGCACCTATCTTCTCCTCTATCCGTCTTCGGTCTGCCTCCCCCTCTTTCCCTATTTATTTCAGAACGCTCTCCCCATCCCCCTCTCTGATGAAGGGTCTAGGCCCGAAATGTCAGCTTTTGTGCTCCTAAGATGCTGCTCGACCTGTTGTGTTCATCCAGCTCCACACTTTGTTATCTTGAATTCTCCGGCATCTGCAGTTCCCATTATCTCTGATAAGGATTTTAAAGGTCTCTGTATTTCAGTGGGGAAACTGGGTGAGTGCATCACTGGGTCATGTGGTGGTAAGTGTGAGAGGGATAACACGTGTCTCAGAGAGCGAGTTGGTGACAAAGGATAATCGGATTGGGAAGTTGGGATGTTGTGGGTATGAAAAGAGCGGGGGTGTGCTATCGGTTTCAGTGGTGATGGATTGGTTTAACTGTTAAAAAAAGAGTTACACTGAAAGTTAAACAGCGTAACAATGATCAGATAAATAGCTGAGTATGTGTTGTGTATCTCACCCAAGTCTGACAAGATCATTTGAGGGTTCCAGGCAGCACAACTCAGCTCATCAGACACTGACACTTCTTGTGAAATTACACAATATGTTTGTAAGTCAGGGCTGTGTAAAAGTCCTGACACGCACCAGCATTGCACGTTTAAGTCATTCCAATACTGGAAGATCTAGCCCATTCTTTCAATTCTGTCATTGATTCATGCAGGTAAATTTTCATCTTGGGTTCAGGAAGAATGAGACTGGTTGCTTCTTGATGTTGGATTCCTGACTTCGGGAGATCAGCTAATTCACCTGGAATTTTGGTTTCTAAGATATAGGTATAGTGTGGAGTGAGGGCTGCTGACAACAGAGGTGGATGCATATTGAGGTTGGCAGGTCAGAAGCTTTTCCTCCGTTTCCTAGGACAGGAGCCCAGTTCTGTTCCTGTTTGTAAAGCTGTCTAAGCATTAGCCATCACTCAACCACTATGTTCCCCTCCAAAACTCCCCACGTCAACCCCCATGCTCCACTTGTAACTAGAACCATTTGTAAAATCTTCTTCACACCCTCTCAGGTTCACTCGTATCCTTTCTAAGCTGTGGTGCCAGAAATGAAAACAGTTCTCATGTTGATGAGACCGGCCAATAGAGCTTGCCAACAGTTCAGCGTAATGTCCTTGTTTGTGTAGTCAATCCCTCCGTTTATGAAGCCCAAAGTCTGCTATGCTTTGCTTACCTCTCGCTCCTGATAATGGCAAGAGCAATTAGGAATGGTCAGTTGGCCCTCATCTCCCAAAAAAAATACATTTCAAACATGCATTAGCACAACATGATCCTCTGTCACCGCAAAACTTGTAAAATTGTGTCATTAAGTCTATTTTGCCTCTCGGTATTATCAGCTCACACTTCTCTGTGTGAATCTCATCTGTCACTTGTCAGACCATTCTGCAGCCTATACATTTCCTGTTGCAATTGATTTGCATCATCTTTACTAATTGCCACTACCAGTGTTTGGTAGCATCAGCAAATGTGGATATTTTATTCTGTACTGCAATATCCAGATCATTAAGGGGTTTTAGCACTGACCCTTGGGAAACGCCACTGTCTCCCATCCTCCAGTCAATTTTCTAATGAACGTTAATGCTGAACTTTCTATCCCATGAACCACAATATTTTGAACTAGCCTGAATATTCACCCCATTCCCTTCGTCAACCTTCTCTGTTACTTCATCCTCAAAAACATCAATGTGATGAGGATGATCTACCACTCAGAAATGCCTGCTGGCTATCCTTAATGAACTGGAAGTTATTGAAGAGACGATTGATTTTTCCCTGATTATTTCCTCCAAAACCTTACCCACCATGGATATTAAACTAACTTGCCTATATTTAATGAACCGTCCTTACCATGTCTACAGTGTGGAAACGGGCCATTAAGCCCACACTGACCTGCTGAAGGGCATCCACCCAGACCTTCTCCCCTACACCTATTTCTACATTTCAGTTGGTTAATCCACCTGACCTACACATCCCTGGACTGTGGGAGGAAACCAGAGCACCCAGAAGAAATCCATGCAGACACAGGGAGAACATCTATGTGGAGTTCACACAGTTATCTGAGGGTGGAATTCAACCCGATTCAAGATACTGTGAGGTGGCAGTGCTAACCACTGAGCCACCATGTCCTATTTGCCACTGTCCAATCCTCTGGCACCTATTCTTTAACTCGGGAGATTAGAGTTTTGACAAGCTCTCCATTCAGAAGATGGAGGTGTGGTGGTGATGTCAATGGACTAATGTTCCATTGGCCAAATGACATTCCCCAGTTTGGGGTATGTGGATCAAGGAAATAAGATGACAGTAAACTCAGATTGTGGTCAAAACACAACTGGTTCACTAATGCCCTTTAGGGAAGGAAATCTGCCATCTCCACCCAGACCAGTCAATACATGGCTCCAGACGCACAGCAATGTGGATGACACTGTGCTGCTGTCTCAAATGTTCTAACAAGCCAGTGAGTTCAAGGGCAATTAGGGATGAGTAATAAATACAAACCTTGTCCGTGGCTCCCACATCATATTAAAGGATAAAAGTGAAAATCTTAACTTGTGCTAACAGCCTGCTATTTTAACTGGGGTGTAATCTGTTTGAAATAAGGCATGTGCACTTTCATGTATGAAAGTTTCCCATCATATAATCTCAGGGATGATATTTGTGACTTGTCTCTATTTATGCTGCTCAGAACGTGTAACTTTTTCAAACTATTCTCATTAAAACATGCAGACTGAAAACTTACCTTTAGCTTCAGAAAGCCAGACGATTCCGTAGTGAGATATTTTTCACAAATGCTGCAGAGGAACTCTGATCAGGAAGTACATCCAAGAACATTATAGCGAGCAGTGAAATCAGCTTTATCGTATTAAGCTGCAGGAAGATAGTTAAGACAGGGTTACAATTACAGTGGGATAGAGGGGGTGAGGAGTTTGGATGAGGAGGAGATTGAATGAGAATAAGGTGATAGTCAACTCAAAGGATAGACAGCATAACGAATAAGTAAGTATCCTGTGCATAATGCTACATAGACCACAGCTGAAGTGATGTGTGCAGTGCTGGTTGCCACACTGAAGTAAGGATATGTTTGCACTGCAAAGGGCGAGTGGACAGGCACCAGGCTGTTCCTGGGTCTGCAACATGAAGATAGTCTGGAGAGGTTGGGATAGTTTTCTCAAAGTAGAGAAAGTTAAGGAGGGAATCAGATTGAAGTGTAAAATGTTTTAAGTGGCGTAGACATAGCAGGAAGGGGGAATCTTTTCCCCTTTGTAGAAGGAGTAGTTTTAAGGAAAGAAGGAGGAGGTTTAGAAGGAATTCGCATAATGTATTTCTTTCACAGAAAGGGTTTTGGGCATCTGGAACTCACTGTCTAAAAGGAACAGGAATGTTCAGACATTTCACAACAATTTAGATGAGTACTTGAAATGCCACAGTTGACAAAGGTATGGCCAAGTGATGGGAAATAGAATCAAACTAGGTGGATATTTGGTGACTGGCATCGATGCAATGGGCTAAAGGGCCTATTCTGTGTTGTAAAACTCTCTGACTCTAATTGAGATGAAGGTTCTTCAATCATTAATGGTGAGAAGTTAAAAATAACATCTGAACTAACTCAATCTGTTTGGCAGCATTGATAGAGACAGAAGGAAAGTTAATATTTCAAGGTGATGACCTTTCATCAAGGTGGGAAGTTGTTTAGTGCAGAGGATGAGGGAGGAAAACAGTGAAGGTCCCTCAGTGAGAAAATTACTGGGAAGGATGGGTTAGAATGAGAATTTAAATGAGATGAGATGCTCAGTGGGGGAGAAAGAACCAAAGTGCACAGGGTCAGGAAAGGGTGTGAAAAAGACAAACAGCCAGCAGAACAGCCTCGATGGGTCTCATGATGGAAGTACAGCCAGATGGGGAGGATTCATTTACAGAGAAATTGTCATCACGACTCGGCCAAGTTTCCATCATGGACAGGCATTGATTCAAACGTCCACAAAAACACATGGATAACAACAGTCATGTTCACAAGTGATTTTCTGACATCCTCAGGAATAAAATAGGCAGGCGGATTGAATTAACACTGCAGATTGTTAGGTGATTTATCTGAGCAGAAAGAGCAAGGAAGCATAAGGACACAATCCTATAGAGTGAGCAGGAACTGTGGGACTGGGTGGGATGGTTCATGTGGTTCAATCTCTGATCGTGACAGGACATACAGAGAAAGCAGTCAGCAAAGCACAGGAGATCCTGGGCTCAGCGATGGAAATAAAATGAGAGTACAAGCAGGGAACAGACTGTAAATCAAGTCTTAGACAAAGCCAAAAGATTTTCTGAAATAACTGCACAAAGGCCAGCATGCTGTCACAAGGCTACCCTTGATTTACATGTGCATTGGACATGGGCTATGACCAATCAGCTCAATGACAGTCCCTAGACTGAGGAGAACTTCTGAATCCCAGTTCGTCCCCTCCCCCCACTGCATCACACAACCAGCCCAGCTCATCCCCACCCCCCACTGCATCCCAAAACCAGCCCAGCCTGTCTCTGCCTCCCTAACCTGTTCTTCCTCTCACCCCTCCCTTCCTCCCACCTCAAGCCGCACCTCCATTTCCTACCTACTAACCTCATCCCACCTCCCTGACCTGTCCATCTTCCCTGGACTGACCTATCCCCTCCCTACCTCCCCACCTATACTCTCCTCTCCACCTATCTTCTTTTCTCTCCATCTTCGGTCCGCCTCCCCCTCTCTCCCTATTTAGTCCAGAACCCTCACCGATGAAGGGTCTAGGCCCAAAACATCAGCTTTTGTGCTCCTGAGATGCTGCTTGGCCTGCTGTGTTCATCCAGCATCACACTTTATTATCTTGGATTCTCATCATCTGCAGTACCCATTATCTCAGAACTTCTGAATCTCCTGTTTATATCTGTCAGCCTGGACCCAGGTTTGGCCCAGATTAATAGCCCCAGTCAAAAATCCAATATTTAATGAGATCCACCTGGCCATGGCTCTAATCATCGCCTTTTCAGAAATAATCTAAAGAGAAAAATGAATAGGTTTCCTGAAAGGAACAGAGGGAGTGGACAGGGGTCGATGGACTGAGGAAGGGAGCTCCGGAGCATGATCGTGGAGACAGAAAAACTGAATGGGAAAGAATGGAATCGGCAAAAGAACTGAATAAGAGAAACTCTACAATTAAAGTGTAGCCAGAAAAGAAAGCGTCACAGCTATCTCCCAGGCTGAATTATTTGCCTTTAATTGTTCCATCTCATGGCCCTCACTGTGTTCGTCTCCCTTTCCAGTCGCTGTGTCTGACCCTGAGAGGTGAATGTTACACATTGCCTCTCCCTCCTGTTCCCTTATACTGACAGGAACCAGCTCCAGGCTCTGTGCAGCTGATCAGAGACACTGGAGAAAGGTTTCACCTTTTCACTGCACAATCCCCAGCGGCTCCCCGTTCAATTCGTTTGATTGGGATCTTTCAGCGGGAATAAAATCCACCCGATCCCACTGGGATTGAGCCCTTCCTGAAATTAAAGTGGATTTGGGACTCACCTCTTACTTTCCCACAATCTGATCGAACATTTTGCGCCTTTTCCCGGACAAATGTGTAAAAAGTAAAGTCGTTCACGACAGCCCCTCCCTGAAAACATTTACTTCCGCTTTCATTGAATTCATTCTTTGGATTTTGCTCCTTCCTTCGTCCAAATGTGTAACAGCAGGGAAATTGCTCTTTCATCCTCAGAAAGTAATAATGTTAATGGAGTTAATGATCACCTCGAGACATATGTTTTATTGGTAAAGTGAAGTCTGTGTGAATATATTTCATGCTGGGACCAGAATTATTTTCGAGCTTACGCTTCGAAATCCAGAACACAAACAGAAATTGCTAGAATAATTCAGCAGATCTGGCAGCATTTCACATGTTTGTGGAGTAAACAGAGATGCCGCCTGTTCTGCTGAGTTATTCCAGCAATCTGGAATTCAAAGAAGGCAATTAATTGTTGATCAGGAACAAAAACAGAAGTTGCTGGAAAGTGTCAGCAGGTCTGGCAATATCTGTGATGAAATAATCAGAGTTAAAATTTCAGGGCCAGTGACCACTCCTCAGAACTCAGTCACCAGACCGAAACAATAACTCTGACTTTTTTCTTCACAGATGTTGCCAGACCTGCTGAGCATTTCTAGAAACTTCTGTTTTTGTTTCTGAATTATAGCAACCACAATTCTTTTGTTTAAAGAACCGCAGATGCTGGAAATCAGAAATGTTTGAGTGCCCATGACCGAGCAGCACAAAAATGCAAAGGCAGTAAAACATGGTTGACAGGGTTGTTAAGAAGGCATACAGTGTTTTAGCTTTTATTAACAGAGGGATTGAGTTCTGGAACCAAGTGTTTATGCTGCAGCTGTACACAACTCTGGTGCGGCCGCACTTGGAGTATTACGCACAGTTCTGGTCACCGCATTATAAGAAGGATGTGGAAGCTTTGGAAAGGGTGCACAGGAGATTTACTAGGATGTTGCCTGGTATGGAGGGAAGGTCTTATGAGGAAGGGCTGAGGGACTTGAGGCTGTTTTTGTTAGAGAGAAGAAGGTTGAGAGGTGACTTAATTGAGACATATAAGATAATCAGAGGGTTAGATAGGGTGGATAGGGAGAGCCTTTTTCCTCGGATGGTGACAGCGAGCACGAGGGGACATAGCTTTAAATTGAGGGGTGAAAGATATGGGACAGATGTCAAAGGTAGTTTCTTTACTCAGAGAGTAGTAAGGGTATGGAACGCTTTGCCTGCAACGGTAGTAGATTCGCCAACTTTAAGTATATTTAAGTCGTCATTGGACAAGCATATGGATGTACATGGAAGAGTGTAGGTTAGATGGGCTTGAGATTGGTATAACAGGTCGGCACAACATCGAGGGCCAAAGGGCCTGTACTGTGCTGTAATGTTCTACGTTCTATGATGGTGGGAAGTTTGGGAAAATATTTGCTGGATATAGTCTGCATAAGTTACAGCCCAAGTCAACAAAACTGACATAGCCCAATAAACTATTTCACAGAAGAATTCCACATTTAATTACTGAGTCTGTAATTAGTCAATCTGTTGTAAAAGTAGATTTTAGACTCTTCAAATAGTCTTGGGTCTAGAGTCTGAAGTAATTATAGACTCACACGTGCACACAAAATATCACTAAAAGCATCAGAGAGATTTCAGGAAGATTATGCGAGAGAGCTAATCATGGACATTGAAGAGTAGCTGCTATATCTTCGTATGAAGAATTGAATGACAGATGCAGAAACAAGCAGACACTGGAAGGTGGATTGGATGAATACATTGTAAGAAACACAAGTATAAAGATTTGATTGCGCTGAGATCTGTATTGGGGCAGAGTTTGAGAGCTACTTGTCACTCCACAGCGTCGAACCTCAATCACTAAACCTTTAAGAGAAATTCGCCAGCTCAAAACAGTCCAAGTGAAGGGGTGCCTCTCGCTTGGTTCTAAATCTCTTGTCTTTAATCTTACAGCATCTGATTCCTCAGCCATTGGAAACAATCTGCGATCTCTCCATAGACTGCATTGAAAGATGAGTAACATGAGAAAGTCAGCAAATTGTGCAAAGATAGAATGGGCTTAACGCTGAGCTCGCGCCCATACTAATGTGGAATGTATCTTTGATAGCCTGTTCTCCTGACCTGTCATACAACTGGTTTCCACTTTATCCTTGGGGATGGATATCACTGGCAAGTGATTTGATGTCAGCCTCGCTTGGCTGTTCTTGAAACATTGGGAAAGGTTTGGCAGCACTGAGTGGTTGGTTAGATAAGTAGTTCTCAAATTACTTAGGCTGATGGTCTCATTTTCAAATGAATCATTAATAGTTGACCCCCACACTAACTACCACCACCCTGCACTGCTCCTTCCCTCCAAACCTAAATTAGAATGGTCATAAGATGGAATGTGTTAATCATAGGACCTTAAGAAATAGGAACACGAGCAGGACCTTCAGCCCCTCAAGTCTGCTCCACCATTCAATAGAATCACGGCTGATTTTTCATTCCTATCATCCACTTTCCTGCCATTTCTCCATAACTTTGACTCTCCTACTCCCCTAATCAAGAACCTATCTCACGGTTTTAAGAAAAGCAATACTCCTACTCCCTTACAGATATCTGTGAGAGAGTGGGTAAAGTTTGTCACACCTGGTCCCAACTCAGAAAATAAATTATTCTGTTGTCAGAGAGAAATAGCTAATTGAGATTTTTTATCTTTCCCAAAGCGTTTTTACTCTACGTGGTGTAATTAAAAATTCCAGTTGACAACTAACCGCAAGTAGATGAACAAGAGTATGCCATAGAGTAGGTTGAGACATATTTGCAGCTCCTGATGTCTTCACAGCCTTGGTTAAAACATTGACAAAACAGTTGAATACCAGGTGTCAGGTGAAAGTGACAGCCCTTGATATCAAGGTTGCATTCGACCAAGTGTGGCATCAAGGAATCCCAGCAAAGCTAGAATCAATGAGAACCTGGGGGCAATCTCTCCGGTGTTTGGAGTCATACCTGACACACAGGAAGATGGTTGCGGTTGGTGGAAGTCAGTCATCTCAGCTCCAGGACATCTCTGCAGGAGTTCCTCAGGATAAATGTCCTCGGCCTAACCATCTTCAGCCACTTTATCAATAACCTTCTCACCATAAGGTCAGAAGTGGGGATGTTCACTGATGATTGCACAATGTTCAACACCATTCACATCTCCTCTGATACTGAAGCAATCCGTGTTCAAATGCAGCAAGATCTGGACAATATCCAAACTTGGGCTGACAAGTGGCAAGAGACATTCGCACCACACAAATGCCAGCCAATGTCCATCATCTAACCATTGCCCCTTGACATTTAATGGTGTTGCCATCACTGAATCCCCCACTATCAACATCCTGGGGGTTACCATTGACCAAAAACTCAACTGGCATCACCACATAAACACAGTGGTTACAAGAGCAGATCAGAAGCTATGAATACTGAGGCAAGTGACACACCTCCTGACGTCCCAAAACCTGTCCCCAATCTACAAGGCCCAAGTCAAGAGTGTGATGGAATAATCTCCACTTGCCTGGATAAGTGCAGCTCCAACGACACTCAAGAAGCTTGACACTATCCAAGGCAAAGCAGCCGGCTTGATCAGCATTACATCCACTCCCTCTACAACCAACGCTCAGTAGCCACGGTGTATATTATCTGCAAGATGTGCTGGAGAAATTCACAAAAGATCCTCAGTCGGAATCTCATGACCACTTCCATCTATAAGGACAAGGACAGCAGATAGATGGGAACGCCAACACCGTCATGTTCCTCTCCAAGCCACGCACCATCCTGACTTGGAAATACATCACCGTTCGTTGCTGGGTCAAAATCTTGAAATTCGTGCTCTAATGGCATTATGAGTCAATCCACAGCAGGTGGACTGCAGCAATTTAAGAAGGCAGCTCAGCGCCACCTTCTCAATGGTAGCTAGGGATGGATAAGAAATACTGGCCAGCCCATGATGTCAGGTTTGTTTTCAGAGACCCCGACGGACTTGCTGCAATAACAAGACACTGACCCGTTTAGAAAAACACAAATCCTTTATTCCCAAGCAAGTACAAGCTGTGGAGAATCACTGTACTCAACCCAGTACAGAGTGCTGTGTCTCGTAAGTAATTCTCCCCGAGCAGCGGACAGTCCCTGCTTTTTATACTTTACTAAGCACATAATACATAAAACAATTTCACATCACACAATGACATGATACATGAAACAATTATTACAACAGACAAAGACAGGATACCAAACAATTATTACATCAAGAACATAAAAGACCAGGATCTAGTATCGATTGTTCGTGAAGTGGCTGCTAATGGCAGGAGGCGATTTCAAGTTGTTATCAGGACAGATTGCGATTTCAAGTTACCAATGTGCCTGGCTGGAACAAAGTCAGTACCCTGGCCCCTTTGTCAGAGACAGAAGTTACATACTTCAGAAGTCTCACACCTTTACAAATGTTCCTCGCTTGACCTTATTTGAGACAGTTTAATTCTAATTTTATTCAGTCAGGAAGCTTAAGACAGTGTCTGCATACCAATGTGTGGGAAGATAAGGAGTTACAAAGTCTTACACTGAATTCCTCGCTGGGCAGGAAGCTTCAGGGCAGTGCCTGCATGCCTATGTGTAGGCAGATAAAGGACATTAATTTATAGAAGTATAGAAATCAATGGGATGTTATCACATTAACATCTCATTCCCTCCTTTTATCATTTCATGATAACCAATAATGGGGCCGAGAGGGGATCTGCTAACCTGTCAAACACAAATCTGCCGCAAGGGCTCAGACATGCCATAAATGTACAGCAGGCAGCTATGACAACCACGAGAACAACTAACCCAAGCAGCAAATATGAGCCCCAAGAACCGCCCATAAGCCATCCCAACAAACCCTCTCCAGGGCGGGGTCCCTCACTGTGCTGTTCCAACTGCCCCTGTATGGCTTGGATAGCCTGGGTAATGTTATAGGACTCGTTGGTGACGTGGGTAATGCACTTGTCCCCGATAATAGTGCATACTCTCCTTGCTGAGCCAGCTGATAGTCCACTGCATACCGGGTTTGGTGAGCATAGAGCCGAAGTTTGGCTAAGTCGTGGTTGACTGCCTCCAATGCCGTCATTGTGCTGTTTCCCAGGGCGGTGAGTCCACTTACAAGGTAATTTTGAATTTTCTTTTGTGGCCACCACCCCAGGGGAGCTTCCCAAGCCAACAGTTCCCAGGAAGCCGTATCCCAAGGAACAGCCCAAGGCAATCGGGTTCTGCCATGCAGAGCAAAACTCCCGGCTCATGAAGCGTGTGACAATCCGCCATCGAGTTTGTGCTTGTTGGGGACAAGGGACCGTGAGGAGCCCAATGGTCCCAACAGCAAACAGCATCGGCAGGGCTGGAGCAGCAGTTGTGAAGGCCCTGTTAAAGAGGAAAATGAATCCCTTTTTAGCCCAGTAGCAGGTAACAGACTCACGTATTTCTTGATAGCTATGCCAGGAGGACTGACCCTTATGTGGATGGAAATTTGCGGAGTTAAATAGAAATGACCCATAGTCCATTCCTACATGAGTGCCACTGCAATCCCCACAAGTCCACTGTATGCCCGGGGTCACAGTTATTGGGTTAGATTTCAAGCAGGGGCAGTTCAACAATCCGCCTCTAGGGGTGCAATTTCTCTTTATGTACCGATGGGGCCAGGAAACATTATGGGGGTGATTAGTGACTAGAGCATGCACACAACAAGCCCCAGTTCCATTAAAGCAAAACGGATAGCTGTTGGGACCTGTACAGTTAGCCCTTTTTTTCCCATGCCCAGGTCTAGTGTCCCCACAACCAGGGAGCCACTAACTACCAGGTTTACACATGTACCCTGCACACCCCTCGTCCAAGTTCCCCTCTCCCCTCGGCAAGGCTTACCGGAATACTCTATTTCATAAAGCTGACTAGGGTTCTAGGTAGGTGTTGCCACAAATAACACTTCTACAGACCTGCTAGTGGGTAACATACTGTCTCGTTCCCATGCAGCCGGGTGTGTGTTCTATAAAACAGATTGTCCAGCTGGCCATGCATGGGCAGAATAACACTCAGTCCAATGGTTAACTGCACGCTGATGGGGAAATCCATTGTTTACAGTCACTAAGGTGGATCCAGCGATCCTGTCCTTTAACTTTAAGGGCTGTTGGAGTCTGAAGAAGCACTTGGTACGGTCCTTTCCACCTTGGTCCAAGCTTGGAGCGACCCCAGTCCCGGACAAGTACAAAATCTCCAATCTGCGGCCACGAAGATCGATCCTGAATTTCGAGGTCTTGTTCCGGTGTCTGCGGAGGCAGTCCGAAGGCGCACTTCACCTGCGAATGGAGAAACTTTCAAGATGATGTTAGTTGTTGGAAGTACATTTGCATTTCTTCTCCCATCACATTTAGGTCAGTTTTGGTGGGTGGGCTGGTATTGGCATCCCATGGTGTTCTGCTGTGTCGGCCATAGACTATTTCCGCTGCTGAGATCCCAGTAGTAAAATGGGGTGTTATTCGCATGTGATACAAGGCTAGTGGCAAAACCTTTAACCAATTCAGGCCGGTTTCTGATGTCAACTTGGTTAGTTTAGTTTTAAGTGTTTCATTAGCCCTTTCCACTATCCTTGCCGCCCGAGGGTGGTTGGCACAGTGGAATTGTTGTTGGATGTTTAATGTATCACACAGTTCCTTATTAATTTTCCCTACAAAATGAGGGCCGTTGTCCGAACTAATTTCTCACGGTACTCCAAACCTCAGTATTATTTCAGTTAAAAATAGTTTTACTACGGTTGAGGCTTTGTTATTTGTCATTGGGAAAGCCTCTATCCACCTACTGAATACATCTACAATGACAAGACAATATTTGTAACTGTTTACGAGCAGCAATTCAATACAATCTAGCTGAATGCATTCAAACGGTCCACCTGGCAAGGGTGTTTTTCCTGGTGAGCATCTCACCCCGACCCACATTGTTTTTCTGGCATGTGGGACATGATGCTATACGAGACTGGGCTGCCTCAGTCAGTCTGGGGTGCCACCAGGCACGGACCATAATACCACTCATTCCCTCCTTGCCAAGGTGGGTGTCAGAATGCAGACAGTCAACAAGCAGAGGTAACAAAGTATCAGATACACACACCTGGCCAACTGGGGTAACCCAAAGGCCTCAGGACGCAGAATGCAACATCCATGCGCCTTCCAAATATTCTTTTCAGAAGCAGGGGCGTCCCCCTGTAAGTGCCGAACAGTGACCATATCTGGCATGCCCATCTTGTCTGAAGGCGTGCGATTGACCACCTGCTTGTTCACAGAGGGTATAATAAAAATTTCATCTGCAGCAGCCTGTTTAGCAGCCAGATCAGCCTGAGCATTTCCCCCGAGTAACTATAGAATCAACAGAGGCATGGGCAGTGCATTTGATAATAGCCAATTGTTTAGGGAGGAGGATTTCCTGGAGAAGGTTTTTAACAGACAGGGAATTGTGGATGGATGTACCTGAGGACGTTAAGAATCCACACTGGGACCAGAGTGGGGAGTGGGGCATCAGTAAGGGCCGGGCGGGGAGAGGTTAGAAATTGGTTCCTCAGCAGGCAGTCATGTGGGGGTTCACTCAGAAATGTGGCTGGGTTAATAGTGGAGCAGGAAGAGATAAGGAACAAATCACAGGAAGAATTTGGGAACAAGGGGGGTAATCCCTGAGCTACAGTGTCCAGGCAAGTGGAGTAGTAGGCAATCGGTCATTATAATTCAAGTTTAAAGGGCCTATTGTAAACCTGTCATTAAGGTGGACAAGTCCCCATGACCGGATAGGATCTATCCCAGGTTACTGAGGGAAGCGAGAGAGGAAATAGCTGGGGCCCTAACAGATATCTTTGCAGTGTCCTTCGACACGGGTGAGGTCCCAGAGGACTGGAGACTTGCTAATGTTGTCCCCTTGTTTAAGAAGGGCAGCAAGGATAATCCAGGTAATTATCGACCGGTGAGCCTGATGTCAGTGGTAGGGAAGCTACTGGAGAAGATACTGAGGGGTAGGATCTATTCCCATTTGGGAGAAAATGGGCTTATCAGTGATAGGCAACATGGTTTTGTACAGGGAAGGTCATGTCTTACCAACGTAATAGAATTCTTTGAGGACGTGACAAAGTTGATTGATGAGGGTAAGGCTGTAGATGTCATATACATGGACTTCAGTAAGGCGTTTGAGAAGGCTCCCCATGGCAGGCTGATGGAGAAAGTGAAGTCACATGGGGTCCAGGGTGTGCTAGCTAGATGGATAAAAAAACTGGCTGGGCAACAGGAGACAGAGGGTCGTAGTAGAAGGGAGTTTCTCAAAATGGAGAACTGAGACCAGTGGTGTTCCACAGGGATCTGTGCTGGGACCACTGTTATTTGTGATATATGTAAATGATCTGGAGGAAGGTGTAGGTGGTCTGATCAGCAAGTTCGCTGATGACACTAAGATTGGTGGAGTAGCTGATAGTGAAGGAGACTGTCAGAGATTACAGCAGAATTTAGATAGACTGGAGAGTTGGGCAGATAAATGGCAGAAGGAGTTCAATCCAGGCAAATGCGAGGTGGTGCATTTTGGAAGATCAAATTCAAGGGTGAACTATACAGTAAATAGAAAAGTCCTAGGGAAAATTGATGAACAGAGAGATCTGGGTGTTCAGGTCCATTGTTCCCTGAAGGTGACAACACAAGTCAATAGGGTGGTCAAGAAGGCATATGGCATGCTTTCCTTCATTGGGCGGGGTATTGATTACAAGAGTTGGCAGGTCATGTTGCAGTTGTATAGGACTTTGGTTCGGCCACACTTGGAGTACTGTGTTCGGTTCTGGTCGCCACATTACCAAAAGGATGTGGATGCTTGGAGAGGGTGCAGAGGAGGTTCACCAGGATGTTGCCTGGTATGGAGGGTGCTAGCTATGAAGAGAGGTTGAATAGATTAGGATTATTTTCATTAGAAAGACGGAGATTGAGGGGGACCTGATTGAGGTCTACAAAATCATGAGGGGTATAGACAGGGTGGATAGCAAAAAGCTTTTTCCCAGAGTGGGGGACTCAATTACTAGGGGTCATGAGTTCAAAGTGAGAGGAGGAAAGTTTAAGGGAGATATGGGTGGAAAGTTCTTTACACAGAGGGTGGTGGGCACCTGGAACACATTGCCAGCGGAGGTGGTAGACGCATACACGTTAGTGTCTTTTAAGATATATTTGGACAGGTACATGGATGGGCAGGGAGCAAATGGACACAGACCGTCAGAAAATAGATGACAGGTTAGACAAAGGATCTTGATCAGCGCAGGCTTGGAGGGCCGAAGAGCCTGTTCCTGTGCTGTAGGTTTCTTTGTTTCTGTCAGTTTCAGTATGATGTCTGTGCGTGTGTAAGTGATGTAGTACCACACGGGGTAGGACAGCTTCAATACCCACTCTGCATGGTGAATGCGATCAGTCAGGAGGAAGGGCAACAGGGTTAGTACACGAAAGGGATCTCTGCTCTGTGTCATGTCTCATTTGCACTGTCACCATATCCCATTTGCCAAACTGAACCAGGGAGGCAGTATGGGCATTAACATTGCAATGGTTTCCTGAACTTAGAGAGAGAGTGGCATGAGGGGGAAGAAAGCTCTAGTTCGTTTAAAAAATTACCAAGCAAGAGTTGCGTGTTTTAGAGATGCGTGTGTACAGCACCATCAGTCAACAACTAGTCAAGAATTATCGTGTAAATTGACCAAATTATACATGCTATAAAAATTAACCAAATTTACCAAACACAAAAATCAGAAATTCTTGGTAATAAAAAGAGAATTAATGTTGCACGTCCAGCGACCCTTCCTCAAAACAGGAATGAATGAATGGATGGTGGTCCCTAGGACCCAGTGGAGCCACAGCTGTGGGAAAAACAGCAAGTTTCAAGAGGTATCCATTACCTGGAGAAGTGGTTGTGAATTTCAAATCAATAGCGTGTGCCATTGATGGAAAGGCGTTCTCCTGCCTTAAAGCTGCCTGGGGGGGAGGGTGGAATTTCACGGTGCTGGATATCTCGAATGGTTTCTGGTCTGTCCCGGTTCGGCAGGACCAGTACAAATTCGCATTTACTTTTAAAGGACAACAGTACACGTGGAGTTGTCTGCCACAGGGTTTCCATTATAGCCCCAGCATTTTCCACCAGTGTTTGACAGACTGTTTAAAAGATTGCAGTGAGCCACACAGGGTTGTACAGTACGTGGCCGACATCCTGTTGTTCACAGACAATAGTGAGGAACATGGCCCCCTACTGAGTGAGTTGTTACAACTCCCGTACAAGAGCGGGTTGAAGGTAAACCCTAGGAAGGCACAGATAGGGTTAAGGGAGGTCAAGTTCCCGGGACTGACCCCGAGGGCTGGAGAGCGCAGCATAGATGCAGCACAGGCTAAAGAGAGCTTGGGGGTGGCTTGGTACATTTGAATAGTGCCCAGGATGTAATCTATAAAATCTTCTGGGTTAGTCTTTTCGATCAGGGGCCCTTGACATAATTAAACACATCTCTTGTGGCTTCCAAGGGGCATAGACCTGCATTGCATTTTGACCCACTTGTGTTGGGTCCGGGTTCGGGACCGTGTGAGTAGGAATTTGTCGGAGATTTTTCTTACGGGGGTCCTTCTTTAGGGGATTGCTATTCGAGGGTCTTTTCCAAACTCTGTCCTCACATTCACTATCCTCTGCCTGTGAGTCGGGACTATCATATTCTTCGCTCCTTGTAGAATCACTAGGAAACACTGAACAGGCGCTAGAGGGTCAACTGAACTGCACACGGGACTAATGTTTTCCCAGGCTTCTCTTATGGGTTTTAAAAGAATCCTGCCATCCCTCCTTTTGTCCACTAATGGTCTGTTCTGAATTCTGTTTCCTGTCTGTTTAGTTTTAGACCGAGTACGACAGGAGATAGGGTCTGTACAAGCCGTGGGTTTGTCAGGGGATTCACGTGGGCTGACTACTGAAGGGCTTGGAGATTCTATAGCAGGTTTGGTTTGGTCTGGTCAGCGTACGGTGGCAGCGATACAGCTATGGGAGATGGCTGGGACTGATGGCAGTGTTGGGGTGCCTGCAGATGTAGGTTGGCCAAGGACGGGTAGGGTTGTGGAGGGGGTAGTGGTCCCGATGGGACAGAGGGATGCCTTACCCAGTCCTCCTCGTCTTGCTCACCTGTATCATTAATTTGGAACAACATCGGCACGCCAGATATGTCAGGAGGTACCTCCGATTTTTTGTTTTCTGTCAACGCGGCCTGCCACTCTAGCCCCCGATCTTGTCTCGTTGTTCTCTCTCCTGCCTTTTTCATTTAACTCTTTCCCTTTCATTCATCTCATGATCCTCACACTGCAGTTTTAAAACTTCCCAAGTTTTAGGTTTCCCCTCGTTATCACAGGCACTGATCCCTCTCCTGTGCGCATTATCCACCCAACTGGCCAGTTTTGATTTTTCAGTCAGCTCCTCAGCTCTCTTTCACCAGAATGACATTAACCCTTTCCAGTGTCTCTCCTGCTGTAGTACATAGATCTATATCCCACGTTCCCCCCAACGGCCAATTCTCATTTCCCAATTTTTTGTTTAAGCATGCTGACAGACGTCTGTATTGTACTTCATTTTCTGTGTCATCCCGGCATAACCGACGTAAAAGGGGTTCCGACACCCGACTTATCCAGCGCTTTCACTTTTTACTTATCTCTATATACTACAGCAGTGTCCTTAGTCTCAACACCCACTTCAGAGTCCTGACCTTCGCGTGGGGGATTCCCCTCTTAACAACCGGTCTAAGGCAGGGTGGTTGAAACAGACAGACATTGTAACTATTCTATACCTAGGTCTTGTACTAACTCCCCTCCCTTTTCCCAATTGCCCGACACAGGGTTTCACCCCCGGTCACCGGGGGATCTATCCTCCCAGATTTTAATTTTTTTTTCAGCTACTTGTCCCAGGGACTTTAGCCCCGGCCACCGGGGGAATCGAACCTCCCGGATTTTTGTTGTTTTTTTTAAGTTACTTGACTCAGGGACTCGAACACTGACCACCGGAGGACACCAACCTCCCGGATTTCTTTACCCAGTTCTACCGGGGGACTCCAACCTCCCGGATTT
This sequence comes from Stegostoma tigrinum, assembly GCF_030684315.1. Classification (NCBI taxonomy): domain Eukaryota; kingdom Metazoa; phylum Chordata; class Chondrichthyes; order Orectolobiformes; family Stegostomatidae; genus Stegostoma; species Stegostoma tigrinum. The sequence continues at coordinate 23,813,856 of NC_081387.1, forward strand.
CTTTACCCAGCTCCAGTGGGGGTCTCCAACCTCCTCGATTTCTTTACCCAGCTCCAGTGGGGGTCTCCAACCTCCTGGATTTCTTTACCCAGTTCCACTGGGGGACTCCAACCTCCCGGATTTCTTTTACCAGTTCCACTGGGGGTCTCCAACCTCCTGGATTTCTTTACCCAGTTCCACCTTAAGAGTTAACATTTCGGAGACAGTAGGAACTACAGTTGCTGGAGAATCCGAGATAACAAGGTGTAGAGCTGGATGAACACACGCCAAGCAGCATCATAGGAGCAGGAAGGTTGACGTTTCGGGCCTAGGCCCTTCATCAGTCTGGTGACCCTTCCTCAGAACTGATTGTGGCTGGGATAACATCAGTTTATATGCAGAAATTAGGGAGGTGGGTGGGGTAGGGAGTAAATGATAGGATAGAGCCTAAAGAGAGAGAAAGACAGTTGGACAGACAAAGATGTTGATAACAACCTCGCTGGAAGTGTTAATAGTTGTTAGTGACTAACAAGAGGTAGTGTGTAATGTGATAACAAGGCCTGGTGTGAGGGGTAGGAGGCTGAGGCATGGGAGAGTTTAGACCCTAAAGTGATATTGAGTCTGGAGGTCCCCAAGTAGAAAATGAGGTGTTGTTCTTGAAGCTTGCATTGAGCTTTGCTGGAAAACTGCAGCAAGTCAGAGACAGAGATGTCGGCCAGGGAACGAGGTGGTGCATTAAAGTGGCAGGCAACAGGTTGTTCAGGATCTTTTTTGCGGACAGAACGTAGATGTTCTGCCAAGTGGGTCACTAAGTCGACGCTTAGTTTCCCCAATGTAGAGGAGACCACATTGTGAGCAGTGAATGCAGGAGACTAGATTCTGGGGAGTGCAGGTGAAGTGCTGCTTCACCAGGAATGTACGTTTGGGCCCTTGGATAGTGGTGAGGGAGGAGCTAAATGGGCAGGGATGAGGCCAGGGGTGGGGAGATTTTGAAACTGGTCATATCCACTTGAGACCAATGGGTTGTCGGCTCTCAACACGGAATTTGAGGTCCTCGAGTTTCAAACTGGACTGGTCTTTGTACAGCTTGCCATCACTATCTTCTGGCTGAAACTGGCACTGCAATAAACTGCACAGGAAAGGGCAACACTCTGGGCTCGATTTTCACTTTCATCATAGATCATAGAATCCCTACAGTGTGGAAACAAGCCTTCAGCCCAACATGTTCACGCTGACCCTTAGCACACCCACGCAAGCCCACTCCCCTGTAACCCACCTAATCTACACCTGAACACTTTGGGCAATTTAGCATGGCCAACCCACCTAGCCTGCACATCAACCTCTCTCTTTAATTAAGCTTTTGGGAATTTGATCTAATATATTATGAGGTGGCCTATTTCTCCACCTTGGGCCCCTCTCTTCTGTGCTTGTCCACTCTCTTCCGTGTTGGGCTCACTATCCTCTGCACTGGAACCACTCAGGTCCATACTGGGCCTACTTGAGTCTGCGTTGAACCCAGTTGGGTCTGTCTTGGGCCCAATTGAGACTGTACTGGACAAGCTTCGGTTTAGCAGTCCTACTCCACCATCGTGTTGGTGATATATGAGAAGGCAATTGCTCAAAATTTTGACAAGGCTTCAGACGGCTCAACAGCAGTTTTGTAATTGGTTTCATTTTTAAAAAACCTGTTAATGTTTCAGTTAAATAAAACACCATTAACTCTGATTTATAAAAGAATACAAAAATGGTTCCTGTGAGCACAGTGAACTGTGTAAGTTTCATTAGGTATTGCATGGAATGGTGTCACAGGATCTGGGGAGAAGCAGACTTACAAGGAAATTCCAAAATGTAATAGTGAATTGTTGTGGTGTTTTGACAATACTGCTTTGATATCAGCGTGTGTCATATCTCCTTTATACTCAGTACAAACTGACCACTAACACCAATAAAGGTCATTATTTTGAATCATGTCAGTAATTAAGAAAGGCAGGGGGACACAGTGGGACGTGACTCCCTGAGCCATGAATTCCAATAACATATCAAGATGAATATCATCTACTCCTGGAGCACCGTTAAGCTGGTGAAAATTACTACTCTGTGATCTTCCTGCGTTTGTCAATCTTACAGACCAAAGAGCTGTCAATAACTGTGAACTGTCGATTTGCACATTCCAAGGTCCAGGACGACATGCTGTGAGCTCAGAACATTCACTGCAAAGCTCAATGAAGAAACGCCATAGTCTAAGGTCATCCCAACAATTTTTTTTAAAAAATCAACCTTTTCAAAAATGTTATTATACATCTCTCAAGTAGGTGGATCTTGAAACTAGACCTTGTGGCTCAGAGGTAGGGACACCGCCATTGTGCCATAACAGGCTGGATCCCATGTCAAATCTCTCAAGTTGTCTGCACCAGAGAATGTTTAACATGAAATACAAATATAAATGTGTACTGTAAATGAAAACTCAAATTGTAAGTGTAATGAGACGCCTCAAAGTGTGATATTGTCATGACAAATGAAATCCATTGCAGCTTTAAATTCAAACTAATGTAATTTGTTTCATGGATTTCAGGAACACTATTTATTATGTAAATAAAACTGTATTTTATCATTTACTGGCCTGCTATCTGGATTGCTGCTTCTAGTTCTTCTTTCAATAGATGGTTATGTATGACACACTTGAAGCTTTTTTCAAATATTTTATTATGCCACACTGCTGTGGACATTTACAAGACCTTTCGAGTCACATCGATAGTTTATTTCAGGCTGTGCTGTTAGGTTCTGTCCATTTCCACCAGTCAATGATATCTGGGGCTGTGGGAACCATCCATTGATTCACAAAGAAGCCGAATTCCATTTTTACGGTAACCATCGACCTGGATCCAGTGCTCACAGCCCAGTGGTACACTAGTCAATAAACAACTTTTAAAACATCTTCCAAACAATTTGCAACTCACAAGTCAGCTTATTTACCGTTATTGAATGATAATACAGTTCAAATATTTCTGTGACAGCACAGTGTGGAGCTGGAGGGGCTCAGCAGGCCAGGCTGCATCAGAGGAGCAGCAAAGTTGAATATTTGGAACTCAACTCTTACATTCCCACAATCTGATTGAAGACTTTTGGTTCTGAACGAGGGTCACTGGACTCGAAACATGACTTTTCTGATTTCCAGCATCCCCAATATTTAATTCCATTGACTCTGTCCACAGATGCTGCTTGGCCTGCTGAGTATTTTCAGCATTTTCTGGTTTTATTTCTGGTTTCCAGTATCCCCAGAATTTGATTGTGTAACAGTGTCATCTGTTGGATTTGAATGTCACTAAATGATTTTGGGCCACAGTACCGTGTCCTGCCAGGCAGAGACAGAAAAAGAGGACATTTTCAGAGATTAACTGTTGTTTTGAACATGTTTACATTTTACTCTTCATTGAAAAAATTGTGGAAAGTAAAGTCTCTAAATCCTCAGCAGGTCAGGCAGCATCCACGCAGAAAACTGGAGTTAATGGAGTTGAATTCTGGGGATGCTGGGAGAGAGTGGATTTTGTGTAATTCCCTTCCCCATGATGCAAGGAGCTCAATACAGTATAATATGTAAATACAGTTCTGTCACCATGTCAGTGTTTGGATTTGCCCCTCAGGATTTCATGTTCTGGGTGCAGAGTGAGAAATGGAAACACAGAGAAATCCCAGCTCCAGACTGGACAAGATGTGAAGGGATAAAGAATGGGACTGGGGCGGGGCGGATGAATGAAGGTGGAATAAATAAACTAAAGGGAGATGTAAGATACTTAATGTAATTTTCATTGTAATCCGTTGACCTTGGTTTTTGCATTTTACAAACTATTATCTGGAAGCTCGCTGGCAGCTCTGCTGCCGCGCAGTGCCAGAGTTGGTGGGTTCAGTCCCAGCCTTGGCTGGCTGCCTGAGTGGAGTTTGCACATTTTCCCTGTGTTTGTATGGGTTTCCTCCCACAGTCCAGAATTGTGCAAATTTGGTGGCCAAATTTGTAGTGACTAGGTATGTCCAGGCTAGATGGATTAGCCATGGTAAATATGGGGATAGGGTAGGGGACTGTGCCCGGACCTCTGCAGATGGCAAGCACAGACTTGAATGGGCTGTTTCTGCAAACAAACAAACGAAGAAACCTAAAACACAGGAACAGGCCCTTCGGCCCTCCAAGCCTGCGCTGATCAAGATCCTCTGTCTAACCTGACATCTATTTTCTAACGGCCTGTGTCCATTTGCTCCCTGCCCATCCATGTACCTGTCCAAATATATCTTAAAAGGTGCTATCGTGTCTGCGTCTACCACCTCCGCTGGCAACGCGTTCCAGGCGCCCACCACCCTCTATGTAAAGAACTTTCCACGCATATCTCCCTTAAACTTTCCTCCTCTCACTTTGAACTCATGACCCCTAGTAATTGAGACCCCAACTCTGGGAAAAAGCTTTTTGCTATCCACCCTGTCTATACCCCTCATGATTTTGTAGACATTTTTGCATTGCAATCATTCTATGATTTAGTGATAATCTGTTGTCAATAGTGGTTTCTGACTTCCACCATCTACAGTTCTTTGTTTTTTTCCTAATTTCCTCCCATCCCAGCGTCAGGTCATTGTGAGGTGAAGGAGACTCTGAGGCCTACCCCTTTCCCAGATCCCGATCTGAGGTGGAGCAGATTTTCAGAAATTGGTTCACATCAAATGTTTGAAAGAAAGGATAAAGTTTCTCAGTGAATTTATTCCCAGCGAAGGTGTGGAGATGAGACTTGGTGTCTGCGTTGTAAAATGAAATTGTCCCAGACTCATAACTGAGATAAATTCCCACCTTCCCAGGGACCTGATCGACACAGAGTGGAGTTTGAGGGATTGAGTTTACATCAAAATTCTCCCTAAACCGCTCAATGGTCCAGAATCTATTATCTGGGATCAGTCTGACCCAATCCTTCCTCTGTACAGACTCTGAGGCTACTCCCAGAATCCAGCGCTGATTCCCCAGCACCTCCACCTCCCAGTAATGTCTCCCCGATGTGAATCCCTCTGATCCAAGGGCACAGTCCCAGTTTGAAAACCTCTTCCCAGTGTCAGGGAGACTCCTCCAGGTCCAGGTCCGTTTCATACTCTTCAGATCCTTCGACACCTCAAGCCAGGAACTTACTGTTTCCAAATCCAGGGTAACAGAGACTGGGAGAGAAAACAGAAATTAGAAGCAGCCCCTGGGGATGTGTCTGTCTGTATTTGGTGACCTTGGGGGGATATGAGAGTGTGTGGGTGGAATGGTTTGTCTATGCGGGTCAACGTGTGTATGGGCATGGGAATTGTATAAGTGTGTGCCAGTGTTTGTGTGAGTGTGTGTTTTTGTGGGGGGGTTCAGTGCAATGAGATGTGAGTGTGTATTCTGCGGTATGGTGTGGGGAGGCAAGGGGGACATGCGTGTTGGACACAGGAATACAGGTCATCATCATATTGGGAAGTGCACCTTGAGGCAGGCAATAAATGTGATCTTTGCAGTGATTCCAAATACTACAAAAGAAAAATAATTTTTAAGACTTTCTCTTTTTCAGATAACTGAAGCTACAGAAGACTTTTGCCAACAGCTTTGAATTTCTGAATGTCTGCAGACTTTCAACGTCACAACACAGTGATATATGAGGCATTCAGTGATAAAGCTGTGAACTTAAAAATGTTATTTTGTCCTGAGTTTTTCGGAAGAGAGGTTGTAAAGGCAGAGGTATGAAGTGGCTATGGAAGAAGGCCTAAGTTAACAGTCAGAGGAGGCCTTTAGGTTCTTTGTTACAATAGTAATTTGTTGTAACAATAGTTGTAGCAATGGAAGGCGAGTGGCCAGTTTTCACAGATCAAGCTTTGTAGCTTTTTTCAGTTGTAGCAGTCAGAAGCTATTTGGGGTTCCAGAAGAGTTGGAGCTTTAGTAAATGATTTCTAGCTGCTACTTTCTCTGAAATCACTCTTGATGTTGTTTCCTCCTGGACTGGGAACTGCCTGTCAGAGTCTGCATCTGAATTTACCATTTTTCCAAGGTGTGTACTTATGGGATGTTACTGTATTGGATTAATTATTAATAGGTTAATTATTAATCGGTACCGTATCTATCATTTGGTTAAGTTTTCCAATAGTTAAGTTATTCTAAATTTCTCTTTCTTTTGTTATTACTTTAACTGTCATGTTTAAGTAAATTGTGCTTTGCTTAATGTCAAATAGGTTGCCCATTCACCACCTCTGGAACGTGCACTTCACACCTTCATTTAAAATAAGAAAAAGTGACAGTCTTGGCTACCCTCTTAAAATACTTTGAGGGGATCTAGTCTGGTTCATAACAAACTGGGGGCTCTTGTCGGGATGTAATTCCATAATTCCAATTTGGGTTTAGGGCTGTTGAACTCAAAGGTGGCGAGTGGTAGGTGTTAGTGTCTTTTGTTTCAGCTGTTGTTTCAGATGGTTTAAACAGTGCTTTGTGCAGTAATGGCTCTTTCAGTCACTAAGAGTTTTCTGGGGGTGGAAGAAATGATTTCAGGGGTTTGACAAAAAGTGAGCAAGGTGAAACTGTTGGAATTAGCAGACAAGCAGGAGCTGAGGTTGCCTTTGTGAGAAAAGGAGAAATAATTATAGCAATAAAATCCGAATGAACTGCAGATGCTGTAAATCAAGAACAGGAACAAAGTTGTTGGAAAAGTTCAGCAGGTCTGGCAGCATCTGTGAAGTAAAAAACAGAGTTAACATTTCAGGTCCGGTGACCCTTCCTCAGAACTGATGGTGGCCGGGAAACCATCAGTTTATTTGCAGAAAATAGGGAGGTTGGTGGGGTAGAGAGTAAACGGTAGGATAGAGGACAGACAAAGGAGTTGCTAATGATCAGGCTGGGATGGTGATTAGTTGTTAATGGGGACTGTTAGTGACTAACAACAGGGGATGTATAATGACAGGCTATGTGATAACAAGGCCTGGTGTGTGGCGTAAGGTTCCGGAACATGGGAGAGTTTAGGCCCTAAAATTATTGAACTCAATATTGAGTCCGAATTTCAGAAAGTTTTCTGAAGAAGGGTCCTGACCCGAAACGTCAGTTTTCCTGCTTCTCTGATGCTGCCTGGCCTGCAGTGTTCCTCCAGCTCCACACTGTGTTATCTTATTTTGTCCTAGGATTTTTTTAAAGAGAGGCTGGAAAGGCAAAGGTGCTGAAGTCAACAATCCGTGGAGGCCTTTATGTTTTTATTACAACAGTTGTAACAATGGAAAGAGGGTGGCCAGTTCTTACAGATCAAGCTTTCTATATTTTTTAGCTGTAGCAGTCAGAAGTTGTTTGTGTGACCCTAAGACGGTTAAATAGATCTTCAAACAGATTTAGCAACTCAAGTCTGGGCCTCCGTGAGGTTCTGTAGGCCGTCAGTAGCATCAGAATTGTACTCTAGCACAATCTGTAATCTCATGGCCTGCATTTCCCCCACTCAACCATTACCATCAAGCCAGGGAATCAACTCTGGTTCAATGGAGAGTACAGGAGGACATGCCAGGAACAGCACCAGGAATACCTGAAGATGACGTATCAACCCGGTGAGACCACCAAACAGGACTACTTGCACACTAAACATCATAAACAGCAAGTGATAGACAGAGCTAAGCGATCTCACAACCAACGGATCAGACATGAGCTCTGCAGTCCTGCCACATCCAGTCGTGAATGGTGGTAGATAAACAACTCAATGGAGGAGGAGGCTCCACAAACCTCCCCAACCTCAATGATGGAAGAGCCCAGCACATCAGTGCAAGAGATAAGCCTGAGGCATTCGCAGCAATCTTCAGCCAGAAGTGCCGAGTAGATGATTCATCTCCATGTCCTCCAGTTATTCCCTTCATAACAGATACAAACTTCAGCCAATTTGATTCACTCCATGCGATATCAAGAAACGGTTGGAGACACTGGACACAGCAAAGGCTACCGGCCCTGACAACCTTCTGGTGACAGTACTGAAGACGTGTGCTCCAGAACTTGCTGCTCCCCGGCCAAGCTGTTCCAGCCCAGTTAAAACACTGGTATCTACCTGACAATATGGATTTTTTAAAAAATTCATTCACAGGATGAGAGCACCACTGGATAGGCAGAATTTATTGTGCATCCTTAATTGCCCAGTAGGCAATTAAGAGTCAACCACGTTGCTATGGGTCTGGAGTCACATGTAGGCCCGACCAGATGAGGATGGTAGTTTCCTTCTCTAAAGCGCATTAGTGAAACAGATGGTATTTTCTAAGAATGAACAATGCAGTCACAGTCATTGTTAAATTCTTAATTCCAGATATTTTACTGAATTCAAATTCCACCATCTGCTGTGGCGGGATTTGAACCCGCGTCCCAGGAATGTTATCTGAGTCTCTGGATTAACAGTCCAGTGATAATACCACTCGGCCATCACTTCCCCAAATTCCTAAGTATGCCCTGTACGCACAAAGCAGAACAAATCCAACCCAGCCAATTACCACCCCATCAATCTCCTCTTGATCATCAGTTAAGTGCTATCAAGCAGCTTCTGCTCAGTGATGCCCAGTTTGGATTCTGCAGGGCCACTCAGCTCCTGACCTCATTACAGCCTTGGTTCAAACATGGACAAAAGAGCTGAATTCCAGAGGTGGGGTGAGAGTGACAGCCCCTGATGTCAAAGCTCTTTGACCTTAGCATCAAGGAGCCCCAGCAAAACTGGTGTCGGGAGCAAACTGTCAGTGGTCGGAGTCATACCTCACACATAGGAAAATAATGACTCTGTTTGTCGGAAGTCAATCATCTCAGCTCAGGACATCTCTGCAGGAGTTCCTCACAGTAGTGTCCTAGGCCCAACCATCTTCAGCTGCTATATCAATGACTCCGTCATAAGGACAGAAGTGGGGATGATCGCCGATGATTGCACAATGTTCAGCACCATTCGTGACTCCTCAGACGCTAAAGCTAGAAGAAGGGTCTAGGCCCGAAATGTCAGCTTTCCTGCTCCTCTAATGCTGCTTGGCCTGCTGTGTTCATCCAGCTCTACACCTTGTTATCTCAGATTCTCCAGCATCTGCAGTTCCTACGATCTCATGTTAAAATGTAACAAGATCTGGGCAATATCCAGGCTCAGGCTGACAAGTGGCAAGTAATATTCATGCCACACAAATGCCAGGCTATAACCATCACCAAAAAGAGATCATTGAACCATCGGCTCTTGACATTCTATGGTGTTACCATCACTGAATCCCCCACTATCAACATCCTGGGGATTATCATTGACTCAAAACTCATTTGGGCACAACAAATAAACACAGTGGCTATAGGAGCAGGCCAGAAACTGGGAATACTGCTGTGAGTAACTCACCTGCTGACTCCTCAAAGCCTGTCCACCAACTACGAGGCACAAGTCATGAGTGAGATGGAATATTTCCAACTTGCCTGAATGGGTGCAGCTCCACCAACACTCAAGGAATTTGGCACCATCTAGGGCAAAGCAGCCCACTTGATTGGGACCACATCCACAAGCATTCACTCCCTCTACCATCGACGCTCAGCAGCAGCAGTGTGCACTATCTACAAGATGATCTGCAGAAATTCACCAAAGACCCTCAGACAGTGCATTCCAAACCCACAATCACTTCCATCTGAAGGACAAGGGCAGCAGACAAATGGGAACACCACCGCCTCCAAGTTACCCTCCAAGCCACTCACCATCCTGACTTGGAAATATATCGTCGTTCCTTCACTTTTACTATGGGAAATCCTGGAATTCCCTCTTTAATGGCATTGTGGGTCAATCCACAGCAGGAGGACTGCAGTGGTTCAAGAAGGCAGCTCACTACCATCTTCTCCAGGGCATGGGCAACAAATGCTAGCCAGCAACGCCCACATCCCACAATGAATAAAAAAATTCTGGTCTCCCTACTACAGAAAAGATGTTTTGAAACTTAAAGGACTCAGAAAAAAATTACAAGAATGTTGCCAGGCTCGTAGGTTTGAGCTATTGGGAGAGGCTGAATAGCCTGGGGCTTTTTTCCCTACAGCGTTGGAGGCTGAGGGGTGACATTATACAGGTATATAAAATCATGACGGGTATGGATAGAGTGAATAGCGAAGGTCTTTTCCTCAGGGTAGGGGAGTCCCAAACTAAAGGGTACAGGTTTAAGGTGAGAGAGAAAGATTTAAAAGGAAACTAAGGGGCAAAGTTTTCACATAGAGGGTAGTGCATGTATGGAATGAGCTGCCAGAGGAGGCTGACTCAATTACAACCTTTGAAATGCATCTGGATGGGCACATGAATAGGACAAGTTTAGAGATATGAGTCAAATGCTGGCAAATGGGTCAAGATTAATTTTGCATATCTGGTCTTTTGAGTTTCTTTCCCTCCTGTGTGTTAAAATACAAGTTGAGAGCTTACCTTCACAGTCACAAATTCGCTTCCACTCTGAAAACAAATAATAAATAGTTTGAAGAACTTGCTGTGATAGGAAGCATAACTAAAAGGTTTTCACAGACATTTTTGAATGTGGTAAATACAGCTTAATAGACCTCCTGTTGTAGTGCTCATTACAAACTGGAAATTAAGAATCAAATTTTCACAACTGTTACTGAGGCAGATAGCTCCAGTTGGGATGTTTCAGGACTCGCTTCAGTAAAAAGGACCTGAATTGTGCAATTTTCCCTCCAAAGGCAGTGGTGGATCGGGGTGTGGGAGTTGGGGACGTGGGATGGGGGTGAGTGCAGTGGGAAAGTCTAGGACAGAGTGGGACCTGACTGATCCTGGAAACAGATCCTTGGCCACCAAGGCAGCAGGCGAGGGCTGAGATGGACTGGTTAGAAGCCCTGCCTTGGTTCTCTGGGACTTTCTCACCCAGCTGTGATAAAACCAGGGGCTCTCTACCCCCGAACTCTCTAATTCCTTCACACAATCCCCATGGCCCTCATACTGTCCATGCCAACTCATCTCCCAAAACAATTTCCATGTCCCCTCTGATATTCCCCATGCCAGCTCAATGTCAACTCATACCATTCAGATATTTCTCGTGATCATTCATACTTTCCACACCATAGAACATAGAACATAGAACACAGAATATTACAGCACAGTACAGGCCCTTCAGCCCTCGATGTTGTGCCGGCCTGTCATACCAATCTGAAGCCCATCTAACCTACACTATTCCATGTACGTCCATATGCTTGTCCATACTCAATGTCAAATTATGTCCCAGTAACTGGGACTTGCTGGGAGCCATGGGTAAGATCTAATTAAATTACATTTCAAGATATTCCTGAATCTTGCTCACAATTCCTCTGAGAGGGATAGTTGGAGTCTTGTCATGGCAAATAGTTCACTTATCTGATTTGATTATGTTTCAGAGTTGGTGAGGAGTCACTGTTTGGTTGAATTAAGGACTGGAAGGATCGGTCAGTATTGTGGGAAGCAGGGTCTTGTTGGAATTCAGCTGATCCATTTGATCAGAGTGCTGTGATTAGACTGAATAGTTCATGCAATCCAGATGCGACCTGTCACTGGAAACTTACTGAAGGGGGTTAACAGGAAACAGGTGTGTTATTTCAGTTCTGAAAATATGGATGAAGCAAGCAGCGGTTCTTGTCTATTTTTCAATGCTTCATTAGTTATTCTGTTGAAGGATCTGCAGCCAAGAAAATTTTACTTATGTGATGGTGATTTGCAATTCTTTCTAAACTAAAAGTAAATGGTATCAGAGATAATGGGAACTGCAGATGCTGGAGAATCCAAGATAACAAAGTGTGGAGCTGGATGAACACAGCAGGCCAAGCAGCATCTTGCTAAGATGCTGCTTGGCCTGCTGTGTTCATCCAGCTCCACACTTTGTTATCCCAAAAAGGAAATGGGTTTTAGTTTCCAATTCTATGAAGGTGACATTTTCTTAAGCATCTTAAACTCATTTCCTTTAGCAGTAAGTGAAAGTGGCATTTCTGATAAATCATGTGACTAAATGGTTATCAAAGTTACCTGGTAATTGCTAAAACATTCAATAATTTGAGTTTTTCTGGACCAGAGAAAGAGAGGTAGAAGCAGGTTCGGTTCTGAGGATCCATTCAAAGTACCTGGAAATAACTCAGAACTTTTCTCTTTGATTATTATTGGAAATATATAGATGTGCTAATCAATGGAAAAATGGAGAGATTAATTAATAGAAATATCAACATGCAAATGATGAAGAATGGTGAACATTCAGAGATGGGGGTGCAGGGAGGGAGATTATAAGGCAGCAGCTATCACTCTGATAGCTCATGACATCAAAGGAAGTGACATCAGGTCACATGACACAGTATAAGGAATAGCTAACGGAGTCTATACAGATTTCTGTCAGGCCTTTGATAAGGTTCTACATGGTAGGCTGCTTTGGAAGGTTTGATCACATGGAATCCAGGGTGAGCTGGCAAATTGGATACACAATTGGCTTGATGGTAGGAAGTAGATAGTGGAAGGATGGAGGCTTGTGACTACTGGTGTTCCTTGGGGATCGGTGCTGGGCCCATCGCTGTTTGTTATCTATATCAATGATTTGAATGAGAATGTACAAGGCATGATTAGCAAGTTTGCAGGTGGCACTAAAATAGGTAGTATTGTGGACAGTGAGGAAAGTTATCAGAAATTGCAGCAGGATCTTGATCAGCTGGGGAAGTGGGCTAAGAAACGGCAAATGGGGTTTAATATAGATAAGTGTGAGGTGTTGCACTCTGAAAAGTCAAATCAGGGTAGGAGTTTCATGGTGAACAGTAGGGCCTTAAGGAGTGTAGTGGAACAGATGGACCTTGGCGTTCAGGTTTATAGTTCTCTGAAAGTGGAGTCACAGGTAGACAGGACAGTGAAGAAGGCTATTGGTACACTGGACTTCATCAGTCAGGACAATGAGTATAGAAGTTGGGAAGTTATGTTGCAGTTGTACAGGACAATAGAGAGGCCACATTTGGAATCTGTGGTCAGCTTTGGTCACCTTGCTGTAGGATGGCTGTTATTCAACTGCAGGAGGAATTTACAAGGATGTTGCCAGGACTCGAGGGACTGAGTTATAGGGAGAGGTTGGACAAGCTAGGATCTTTTTCTTTGGAGGATAGGAGACTGAGGGGGGGGGATCTTATAGAAAAGATTAAGATCATAAAAGGCATAGATATGGTGAATGCACTCAGTCTTTTGCAGAGGGTTGGGGAATCGAGGACTAGAGGGCATCAGTTTAAGGTGAGAGAGGAAAGAATACATGGGAACCTGAGGGCCAACTTTTTTTTACACAGAGGGTGGTATGCATATGGAATGAGCTGCCAGCAGAAGTGGTTGAGGTGCGTACATTAATAACATTTAAAAGGTATTTGGACAAATACGTGGATAGGAAAGGTTTAGAAGGATATGGACCAAGGGCAGGCAGATGGGTTTCGCGTGAAAAAAATATTTTTGTTGGCCTGGACCAATTTGGGCCGAAGAGCCTGTCTCCATGCTGTAGGACTCTATGGTACTACAGAACGATTACAATACGTGCACACCCTCAGTCAATAACCTCTTAGTGTATGTACTTTATTTATTGGTAGCTGCCACAGTTCTGTCTGTTTGAGATTCCCCTCTGCTGTCATTGAAATATCAACACCAATGTTCATTGTATTTTAGCTGTGGTCTGACTACTACCTTGTATAGGTTGAGCAAACCAATCTACTTTTATACCTTGTTTCCTTTTAAATAAAAGCCAACATTCCACTTGCCTCCCCTATTATTGGCTAAACTTAGGTGCTAGCTTTGTGTGATTGATGGATGAGGATTCCCAAATTCCTCTGTTCCATAGCTTTCTGCAGTGTTTCCACATTTAAATGATATTCGCTCCTTTATTCTTTTTGTAAAAGTGTCGAACCTCATATTTCCCACATTCCATCTGCCAAGACTTTGATCATTTGCTTAACCTGTCTGTGTTTATTTACAGATTCTTTGTTTCATTTCCACGTTTCTCCCCACCTTTGTTTGTGTCATCCACAAACTATGTGGTTGGATATTCACTTGCATCATCAAAGTCATTAAAACTGCACGGTGGCTCACTGGTTAGCACTACAGCCTCACAACACCAGGGGCCCAGGTTCAATTCCAGCCTCGGGTAACTGTCTGCGTGGAGTTTGCACATTCTCCCCGTGTCTGCGTGGATTTCCTCCGCGTGCTCCGGTTTCCTCCCACAGTCCAAAGATGTGCAGGCTAGGTGGATTGGCCATACTAAATTGCCTGTAGTGTTCAGGGGTGTGTGGGTTACTTGGGGATGGGGATGGGTCTGGGTGGGATGCTCCAAGGGGTAGTGTGGACTTGTTGGGCTGAAGAGCCTGTTTCCACACTGTAGGGAATATAATCTAACTTTACATTTGCCTATCATGTGCCAAAAAAACATGTGGTACTCTACTAGTTGCAGGTTGCCATCCTGAAAATGATCCCTTATCCAAACTTTCTGCCTTCCTTTAGTTAACCATTCTCCTATCCATGATAATATACTACCTGCAACACCATGGGTCCTTGTCTTATTACGTGGCCTTATGTGGAGTGCCTTTCCAAATACCTTTGGAAAAGGCCACATGTATTACATCCACTGTTTTTCCCTTCTCTGTGATACTTGTTATCTCCTCAAAGAATTCTAGTAAATTTGTCTGCCATAACTTTTCTTTCATGAAGGCATCCTAACTTTACTTGATCATAGTACTTATTTCTAAATCCTCTCTATTGCATTCTTTATAATAGATCCTAATATTTTGCCAGTAACAGTTGGTTATAGATAACTGGACAAGAGTTACCTGCTTTTTTGTCTCCTTCCCTTTTTAAATAAGTGTGTTACACCGGCAGATTTCCTATCCTATTGGGCCCATCTTCAATCTAGAAGATTACTACTAGTGCACCCATTATCTCTGTATCTACTTATTTTAATGTTCTTGGATGCAGCCCATCAAATCTAGACAGGTTTTTGTTTTCTAGCCCCATTTGTTTACCTAGACTTATTTTCTTTTGACAATTATTGTAGTTATTTCCCCTCTTCCTTTTGTCTCTTGAATACTTCGTAGTTTTGAAATGCTATTTGCGTCTTCTACAGTGAAGATTGGTGCAAAACCTTTATTCAACTCCTCGATTAATTCTTGCATTCCCCATTATTATTTCTCCAGCTTCATTCTCTCAGGATCCCATGTTCACAATGGCCTCTCTCTTACTTTGTGGACATTTACAGAAGCTCTAACTGTCCAGCTTGATATTAATTGAAAGTTTACCCTCAAAATTTTATTATCTCTCTCTTGCTTGGTCATTTTTTGTTTGTTTTTCAAACTTTCCCAACTTTCTGGCTTGTTACTAATCTTGCTTTATGTTTTCTTTCAATTTGAAGATGTGCTTAACTTACGTATTTAATCATGGGTGGTTTATGTCCTTCTGCTGCGAGCCACAAACTAATTTTTAAATGTCTGCCATTGTTGCTAAACTCCTTGTCCAGTCCACACCAGCCAACTCTGCCCTCATTTCTTTTTTTAAGCTTGGCAAAGATATTTCTGAATCAAATTCCTCCTTCTCTGACCATAACTTGGCAGAATTTAACATTTAATTTAGTGTTTTCTAGGGAATCTTTTTATCTTAACATACTTTTACTCCCTGTCCTTTGTTAAAATTGCCTCATTACACATCAGTAGATCCAAAATATCCTGATCTCTGGTTGTATCCTCAACATATCATTCTAGAAGAGGTAGTAAAAATTACCGATGCTGGAGTCAGGGATAACACAGAATAGAGCTGGAGGAACACAGCGGGCCAGGCAGCATCAGAGGTGCAGGAAAGCTGTTGGTTCCAATTGAGAGCCTTCTTCAGAAAACTGTCATTCTAGAAACCTGCCCTGAATATACTATGAATTCTTCCTCATAGCTTCCTCTACCAATCTGACGATAATAATTCAGGTTAAAGACACTTATAGACAGGAGTTTTAGAAACATTGTCACACCCAAAGTTCAGGCACGTAGGTGGGTGACCATGAGAAGGCCAGCAGGCAATGCAAGAGTCTTCTGTGGTTCTCCCCCACTCTAACAGGTATACTGTTTTGGACACTGTTAAGTGATCCTGTATCATGCGGTGGTGACAGAAGCACTTGCAGCAGTGGCACCATAGCTGGCTCTGTGGTACAACAGGAGGGTCAAAGTGCAGTAGAGCATGTGTCAGAGGTGACTGTATAATCAGGGGCTCAGATAGGCATTTCAGTGGCCACAAAAGAGACTGCAGGATTATGCGTTGCTTACCTGATGCCAAGATGTCTCTGAGTGGGCATGGGGCATTCTGAGAAAGGATGGTGAACAGCCAGAAACTAATGACATAGGTAGGAAGAGTGTTGAGGGAATAAGTTGAAAAGGAGGACCTCGAGAGTGGTAATCTCAAGTTTATTCCCTGTGCCACCTCACAGTGAGGCTAGGAATGGAAGATAATATAGTTAAATACGTGGTTAAAGAGTTGGCATACTAGGTAGGTCTTCAGATACGTGGATGATTGGGATGCCTTCCAGGCCGGAATATGTGTTGTACAGGAATAGGAAAGGTGCAATCACTTTTCTGGGACTATACTACTGGCCTACCAACAGCCAATGAGAGGTGGAGGAACAGATATAGAATATAGAACATAAAACATAGAACAATACAGCGCAGAACAGGCCCTTTGGCCCTCGATGTTGCGCCGGCCAGGTTATGGAAAAATGGGAAAACAACAGAGTTGTTGTGTTAGGTGATTTTAACTTTTCTGATTTTGACTGGGAATCACTTGGTGTGCGGGGCCATATTCAACCTGGTATTGGGGAATGAACCTGGCCAGGTGATAAATGTTTTAGTGGGGGAGCATGTTGAGAACAGTAACCATAAGTTACTTACGGATAAGGATTAGAGAGATCCTCAGGTGACAGCACTGAATTGGAGAAAGAATAACTGACAATATTAGGCAGGAACTGGGAAATGTAGACTGGGGACAGCTATTTGAAGGTAAATCCACATTTGGCACGTGGAGATACTTTGAACTTAGTCAAAAGACAAAAGGAGGCATAAATAACGTTTAGGAAACTAGAGATAGATGCAGCCCTCTGGTGGGGGGTCTGGGCCCGGGGCGTCAGCTTTTGTGCTCCTGGGATGCTGCTTGGCCTGCTGTGTTCATCCAGCCTCACATTTTGTTATCTTGGAATCTCCAGCATCTGCAGTTCCCATTATCTCTCTTTCCCAGAGTCTTGTACTGATTACCCCATTTGAATTTGTTTTACAATAGTTCCACAACTTGAGGGTATCCAAAAGCTATCATTCTTTTTGGTTCAACTAGCCTGAAAAAGTTTGTGAATCAGCAAACAAGACCATTTGACATTTGAGATGATGGGATGTGGGGCTGGATGGGCACGGCGGGCCCAGCGGCATCTCAGGAGCACAAAGGCTGACAAAGGGTCTAGGCCCGAAACGCCGGCTTTTGTGCTCCTGGGATGCTGCTGGGCCTGCTGTGTTCATCCAGCCTCACATTTTATTATCTTGGATTCTCCAGCATCTGCAGTTCCCATTATCATTTGACATTTTCTTTGGGTGACCAGGTTTTTGAGTATCGTGAATTGAATTTTCTTGATCTGCATCTGATATCTTTAACAATAAGTGTGAGTAAGATGGTAATTCTGAATATTGAAGAGGAGGCTTAGAATAAAGAGCAGCATTGGTGAGTCATCTTTTTACATAACACTTTATAATAAGCTTCATTATTGAAGACAGCAAGCATTGAACAAAGAAACTACAGTGGACAGGTAGTGCTGTCATATGACTGCAATCGTAACTGGGTTTATTTCAAATATATTCTTCAAGTCTTATGTTTAATTCAGTTGATTGCATTCGGTGACTGATAATGTACATCAAGTTCAGTTTGTACCAATTATGCAATTAAAAGAGTGCTATCAACTGAAATGGTGCGCAGCTGTAAGGATGAACTATCAATTCAACTTCAAATCCAAACTGAATGAACCTGGATTTAGTCTTATTTGTTTGTCTCCTGAATTTAACCAGCTAAACTCAATTCAGTGTTAGGATGACATATTTATCCAGTCAAAGTGAGTCAGTTTGCATTAAGTTAATTTGTATACAGTTGTGGCTGAATCACCAGCAGTGGAACCAAAATATCAGCGCTGCCCAAAAGCCAAATATGATTTTCACAACACTTGGAAACAATGCTGAAGTCTGGAAATATGACTTGAAACATGGTTTTCAAAGTTCACGTAGATGTGAGGCTGTTTTTATCTCTTGCTGTTGAGTTGTGGGATTGATGGGGTGGTTATGAAAATAATAATAGCTGGTATCATAGATGGCTGATTGAAATCCATCATGTCAAACTCTAATGGAAGAGAGACTGCCAGGAATTTTCATTCTTTGATTCTGGGATAATTAATTTCCCTTGCCGAAATTATCGAACATGAGTTGATCAGTTTACCTTTCAAACGAATGGGATTTCTTGCTGGCAGAAATATGGACCCCTGTGAGTTATTATTGTTAAGATCAAAGAGATTTTTGATCCATGGGTCTTGATGATCTTGTCAAATGCCCAAGTGCGAGATGAGAAGTTGTAGTCATTCAGTGGACCTATTTGGAAAATGCACAAGCAGCTTTGAAACTCTTGACAAATTAACATATTGATGTTGAAAACATTTCATGTATAAAGGGAACTAAGTTATTTCTGTGGAATACCACCTTGGTTCTGTCCCATTTTCAAGAGGACAGTTTTCCATGTACTTCTCAGCACGAACAGTTTTTCTCTGATTATCAAATATTTATATTTACATTCTTAATTTGTTGATTAAATCGTCCAAGCTCAGTTCAGGAAATGAGAATAACAACTGCCAACTGGGTCCCTAAGGATCTCAGATATTCAGAGAAAGCTCATTGTGGCCTTCATAGCATGAATTCTTTTGGAATCGCTTTTCAGATGTACCATCATGAACTCACTGCACAACTGCTTGATGATGCATCAGGTGGAATGTGTAATCCTTTCAGCTTACACAATTCCAGATGTATGCTACTTAAAACATGTCCCAGTTACAATATTAAGGACACAAATGCAAAGTAATTCCCTTCCACTGTATTTGACATTTTGTCAGAGAAAAAGATTAGAACTAGGAAACTACTACTGTCTCTGGTTTGTCGGCCTCAGGAAAGCAATGCAGACACACAAAATGAGAGCAGAAACAGAATAAAATAGGCCATCCAGATCTGTTCTAACATTCAATAATTTCATGGTTGATCTGTTCGTATTTGAAAGATCATATTCCCATCCACTCCGATGACCTATGATTCCCTTACCCAGAAAGAATCTATCTACCTCTGTTGTTATGGAGCAGACCAGAACCCCTTCAAATAGATCAAGGAGATAGCCTAGACCTTAACTTTTATTGTGTGTAAAGGCAAGTGTATGGTGCTGTGTTCCAGATGTAATTCTATTGGTTACAGTACTCAGCTTTAAACAAAATGCACTTTATTCTTAAAATACAACCAAAAGAAAGAAGACTTTTTGTAACTTTAACTCGATTGGAAAACTTTACAGAATTATAGATTATTTTACTGCTAAACAGTAACTGTTCCAGAATAGTAACATCCCAAAAGCACACCATTGGCAAAGGCAAATCCAGCAAAATAGATTGTTGCACATGCGATGTTTCTCCAGTCCATGAGAAATGAACACTAAGAAAAACTTACGGCAGAGAGAGAGAGAACTCCAGCTTTTTGCTGTAGGAACAAAAAATGAAATTACTTGCACAAACAAGTTCAAGACTCCAATTATTGCAGCTCTATAAAACTTTGGTTAGACCGCACTTGGAATATTGCGTCCAGTTCTGGTCGCCCTATTATAGGAAAGATGTGGATGCTTTGGAGAGGGTTCAGAGGAGGTTTACCAGGATGCTGCCTGGACTGGAGGGCTTATCTTATGAAGAGAGGTTGACTGAGTTCGGTCTCTTTTCATTGGAGAAAAGGAGGAGGAGAGGGGACCTAATTGAGGTATACAAGATAATGAGAGGCATAGATAGAGTTGATAGCCAGAGACTATTTCCCAGGGCAGAAATGGCTAGCACGAGGGGTCATAGTTTTAAGCTGGTTGGAGGAAAGTATAGAGGGGATGTCAGAGGCGGGTTCTTTACACAGAGAGTTGTGAGAGCATGGAATGCGTTGCCAGCAGCAGTTGTGGAAGCAAGGTCATTGGGGTCATTTAAGAGACTGCTGGACATGTATATGGTCACAGAAATTTGAGGGTGCATACATGAGGATCAATGGTCGGCACAACATTGTGGGCTGAAGGGCCTGTTCTGTGCTGTACTGTTCTATGTTCTATGTTCTATGTTCTAATACAAAGAAAGCAGGAAAGAAATTAAACAAGGAGTTAGAAAGCAAACAGGAGCCATGAAATAACCTTGGTAAACAGGATTAATGAAAATCCAAAAGCTTTCAACATATATATGGAGCATAAGGGTAGTTAGGGGAAGGGTAGGTTCACTCAAGGGCAGAGGACAGAATTCATGTGTGGACCTAGAGGAAGTGGGTGAGGTCCTTAATAAATACTTTGTGTTTGGAATGGTGAAGAAATGGCAATTGGTGAGACTGAAGACAGATATGTTGATAGTTTCGGGCATGTCAATATAAAAAAGATGTCAAGTGTTTTGAAAAACATTAAGATAGACGTGTCCAGTACCTGATGGGATCTACCCCAGAATAGTGAGGGAGGTAAGGGAGGAAATTGCTGGGGCCTTGTATAAAATCTTTGCATCCTCCTTAGGCAGAGGAAAGGTCCCAGAGGACTGGAGAATAACCAATGTTGTTACTTTGTTTAAGAAGGGCAACAGAGATAATCCAGAAATTACCGACAAATTTTCATTTGAACATCAGAGACTGTAGGGCAACCTATTGAAGTTTACAAAATTATGACAGGCATGGATAGAATGGATAGTCGGAGTTTTTTTCTGAGGGTAGAAATGTCACTTTGAGATGACATTTGTCTAAGGTAAAAGGGAGAAAGTTTAAAGGAGATGGGAGAGGCAAGATCTTTACACAGAGGGTGGTAAGTATCTGGAACATGCTGCGAGAGAAGGTGGCAGATTTGCATGCGAAAGCAACATTTAGAAGGAATCTTGCCGGATACATGAGTTGGCAGGACATGAATAGGCCAGGAACACAGGAATATGGACCACGGAGAGACAAAGGTTTTTGGTTAAGACAAGTGTCATGTGTCAGAATAGGAATAGTCAACTGAAGGACATGTGACTGCGGCACACTGTTCTTAAGATCCATTCTAGCATATGTGCCATTTTCTGCCTCAAAGTAACTGGAAAAGAGGTTTTCTCAGGGTGGAATGTTTTAGAGCCCTGTGTAACAGCACATTCCCTAGGTGAGAGACTGGTGTAGTATTGTGCCCTACAGCAAGATGGCCATTGCCTGGACTGATCCCGACTGACAGACTGTGGTGAGAAATCTTAGAGAATTATGTAAGAAGTGCAGTGAAGACTTTCTCAATGTTAGGAGCAACTTGTAACATTTTCAAATAGGTGTCCACCATCAAGATGAGATTCTGTCTATTGACGAGCTGAACCTCTCAGTGCTCCCTCACTTCACACCGACATGGAGACTCACAGCATCCTTGCCCTGTCTTGCCTTTCAGCACATTGGACCATCATCCAGACTGTTAAAATCTCACAGTGCTGTTGCATTGATTTACTGTTTAGTGCAAACACAGCCAGGCTGTGTGTCGTGTCTGTCATTTGGGATCCGTCCAGGTGATGGACATCTTGCTGTAGGGCACAATGCTTCACCAGTCTCTCATCAACAGAATGTGCCAGCTGCCTGCAGGGCAAACACACTGCATCATTTTTCACCCAATGGCCATGTCTTGGTGGGGGGAGAGTGGGGGGTGGTAGTCCTCCATTGAGATGTGGGCTGGGGGAACGGATCTGACCTCAGTCAGTGGACCCCAGTGTCCAGTCAGTTCAGGGATGGGTCAACACATGGTCCAAGGGCCGGGCCACAGTCAGACATCTGCTTGATGTGGTGATGGTCAGGAGCTCTCTCTGAGTACAGCCCAGGGAGTGAGCCACGGTCAGTCCTGTACGGCCATTGTAAGCAGTGAGGGATCTCGCATAGCATCAATCATAGAGTTGTAGAGTCATATAGCACAACTTGTCCATGCCTACAAAGTTTCCAAACAAAAATGATCCCATTTGCTTATGTTTGGTCCATATCTCTCTATACTTTTCCTTTTTATGTGCCTGTCCAAATATCTTTTAAATGTTGTAACTATATCTGTATCTCCCACTTCCTCTGGCATTTCATTCCACATACAAATCATGCTCTGTGTGAAAAAATTACACCTCAGGTCCCTTTAATATCCTTCTCCTCTCACCTTAAAAATATGCTCCTTAGCTTTGAACACCACTACCCTAGGAAAAAGGCCTTATCCATACCCTTCATAAACCTCTACAAGGTCACCCACCAGCCTCCTACACTCCTGAGAAAATAGTCCTAGCCTATTCAGCCTCCCCATATAACCCAAACCCCCCCAGTCCTGGAAACATCCTTGCAAATATTTTCTGAGCCTTCTCTAATTTAAAAGCATCCTTCCTATAGCAGAGCAATCACTACTGTACACAGTACTCCAAAAGAGGCCTCACCAAAGTCCTATACAACCTTGACATGATGTCCCAGCTCCTATACTCAATGTACCCTGCACTGAGTATATTACGATATATGTTACTGTGTGTAATGATGGCTTTCATGGTCGATGCTGTGCCGGGATGGGAAGGGTTCAGAGCACATGGTGCCCTACTAATAGACTGCAATGTGTTTGTACTGAGAACCTTGACCAAGAAGGCACTGATCCCAAAGAGACTCCACAACTCCACATGGAGCCCCCAGTGTCGGAAACTTCATGTCTCATTGTTTGGGGGAATGTGTGCAGTTGGTGTCTGCAGAGTACAGCAGCACTGACTATGTTCCAAACGAGGAACCTGTTCTGTTCCTTACAATCCCAACGCGGGTCATTCCCAGTGAGAGGGACGGATCTAGACACAGATGGGATGCTGCTCATAGTCGGTGTCTTTCTAAGAAGGTGAAGGCAGATTGAGGAGGAGTGGAAACAGCAGCGTTCCCAGGATCAGCGGTGATCCCAGGATCAGCAGCAATCCCAGGAACAACAGCAATCCTGGGAACAACAGTGTTCCCAGGAACAGTAACAGCTGCCACAGAGGGCAATGAGACTCCAGCTCAGAAAGAGGTTACACCTGTAGGGTCCTGCACTATTAGGGCCCAAGTCTTTCACCCTCGGTTCCATTTCCTCAGGATGGGCAAGGCGCAGTGTCAATACAGACTCTGTCTGTCCTGGACCTGTGACACTGAATTGTCCCAGCTGCTGGATCAGGCTCTGAGAGCTGAAGAAGTGGGGGCCAATCCTCTGTCGGTGCCTGGAAATGGGACAGCTGTGTGGGACTGCGATGTGACTGGCTTCTCCCAGGGACCCACTGGGGATCTGTGTGGGATCTCTCGGTCATCCACCCACAAATAGATCAAGCCAGTTATTGATGCCAACTGTACAAGAACTCAGCATTTCCTCTCATTTCCCCACATTGAGGCCAGTCCTGCAGCCCACGCAGTAGGATTCAGGAATAGCACTATCTTCCCCCAGGTACAGGGCACCATCAGCTGCACCCATGTCCCATTGAGAGGGAAATAGGACAACGCAGTGGAGTTCATCAGTAGGAAGGGTTTCCATTCCATTAATATGCAGGTTGTCTGGAATCACCAGTTCCACTTCTTAATGGTGTCCCTGGTATGTGAGAGCTGCCATGGCTTCTACACCTTGGGGCAGTCTCATGTCTCTGCTGTGTCGGAGGGTCCAGGTGCCTGACAACGTTACTTGGAGGCAAGGGCTACCCACTGTGATCCTGGCAGGTGGCACCATTGCTCAACCCCTAGACTGATGGCGACAGTGATATAACGCTGCCTCATGCTTTGACCAGGGCCATGGTGGAGAAGACAAGAGACCTTCTGAAGATGTAGTTCCACTGTTTGGACCAATCTAGCGCAGTGGGGCCTGCAATATACACTTGATAATGTATCACATCATCCTAACATACTATGCTCTGCACAAATGGAGTAGGCAGGGTGGAGATGTGCTGGATGCTGAGGGCATGTAAATACAGGAGCAGTCATCCAAGGAGAAAGATGAGGACATCATGAGTATCAGAGTTCAGCAACATTGGGCTACAAACCACACAGAACTTGACTGACAACCAGTTCCAGGAGATAAGAGCTGAATGTAACAGACAATCCTGGATTGTAATAAAGTCATTGATCATTATATAAGAATTTCGTTTTAATGGTGGTGGCAAACAGCCTGTAGCCTCTGGAGTTACATTGATTCAGAAGAGATTTCATTGAATCTTAGAAGGTCATGAAAGAATGTGACCAGTTGGATTCCTCTCATGAAGGAATCTAAAACTTGGGCTCACAGTTTGAAAATAAGGCATCACCCCATATAAGACAGACACAAGGAAACATCTTTTTCTCTCCAAGATTTGAGTGCCTTTGGAATTCCCTTCCACAAAAGGTGGTGCATGCATTGTCTTTAAATATCTTTAAGGCAGAGATAGACAGATTTTTGATCACCAAGGGGTTGAATGATTATCAGGAATTGGCAGGAATGTAGAGAGATGGTAAAATCAGATCAGCATGATCTATTGAAAGGCGGAGCAGGCATGAAAGGGTCAGTTGCATACTATTGTTTCTTATTCATATGTTTGTATGTCTAAAGTGGCCAAAAGATGTTTTGATGTTCGTGTAACCGCGTGTTCTCATCGGTACAGCCATAGTTCTGTACAACTCGTTTGTCAGAACATCTCTGGTGTATGACTCTGCCAAAGTGACAATACTTTAGAGATTGTTGCTGAAGTTTATCAATTAAAATGTAGGAAGAAAACTGATCAAATATTTGTAAAATTTACAACAGAATTGGGCCAAATGGTCTTTCTCTGGGCTACGAACCTCTATGTCTCTGTAAGAAAAAAAAATGTAATGAGATCAGTGGTCTTGTTCACTGAAGCCAATTTCTTTTTATAAAAATGAGAAAATGAGGAAAATCATAATTATGGATAAATTCTGGCATAGTGTTCTGGTGAACTACTTAGATGTGTGCCAAATATCAAAAATACAAGAAGTGAATGTTCTGGCCTTTACCTATGATATTGATTTTCAGACTGGAGGGCTGTGAGCAGTGGGTTGCCATAAGGATCAGTGCTGGGTCCACTGCTTTTTGTTATTTATATAAATGATATGGATATGATCACAGGAGGTATGGTTCATACATTTTCAGATGACACCAAAATCGGAGGAGTAGTGGACAGTGCATCTGGTTATCTCAGAGTACAACAGGAGCTTGACCAGAATGGCCAATGGGCTGAGGAGTGGCGGATGGAATTTAATTTAGATAAATGTGAGGTGCTGCATTTTGGAAAGGCAAATCAGTGCAGCACTTATACACTTAATGGTAAGGTGTGTTGCTCAACAAAGAGACGTTTGAGTGCAGGTTCATAGTTCCTAGAAAGTGGAGTCACAGGTAGACAGGATAGCGAAGACAGTGTTTGGTACGCTTGCCTTTATTGGTCATTGCATTGAGTAATAGCAGTTGGGAGGTCATGTTGTGGTTGTACAGAACATTGATTAGGCCACTTTTGGAATACTGCATGCGCAACAATTAATTTACAAAAATTGACTTGCTGTAAGGATATCGGCAAGATCTACCGAATGAGAAATATCAGCATTTGTTACATCAGGTGCACCTTTTTGGAAGTTCATTCTGCACTGTATTAGATGCTTTCACAAGCTTGTTAAAGAAAGACAAAAACTTTGAATAGAGAAAAGAACACCAGGGTCTCTTTGGAAACTTGGAATCTGTGCTACCACACTGGTAATGCTAAGTTATGATAAGCCATTTTAACTGCCAGTGATGCCGGTGATATTAGTCTTAATGCAGTGTTATTACAAGGGAATGATATGGGGATTGGATGGCCAGTCATTTATTTTTGATGCAAACACCCTGGTGTTCTTTTCTCTATTCAAAGTTTTTGTCTTTCTTTAACAAGCTTGTGAAAGCATCTAATACAGTGCAGGATGAACTTCCAAAAAGGTGCATCTGATGTAACAAATGCTGATATTTCTCATTCAGTAGATCTTGCCGATATCCTTACAGCAAGTCAATTCTGTCAACAGAAACCCATTCATGAAATGATTGAGAATCAGCTAAGGCTACTGACAAAATAAGGAATATTCCCTTTTCCTTATAGATTTGAGATATTTATGTCACTGGTTTAAAGAATAGAAGGGATTTTAGTAATTTTAAAAAATATTTTAATTGTCATAATGATTAAAATATTGTCACATTGCCTATTTATAAAATCAATCTAATCTTTCATTTTCAAACAAATTAAAATTAATCAATATTGTGAGCAATTTCAAAAGTTACTTAGCAATATTAATCACATGTCAAAAGTAATTCTGCAGTGCTGAGGAAGTCCCTGGGAAATAGTATGTACCTTTGTAAGTGCAATTTCTTTCTCAGTCTGTTATCAACAGTTTTCATCTCCCTGTTTTTGCTCCTCTCTTTCTGCTCCCACCCAGAAACTGCAGCTTTTATCAGTGATTATGGGCAAATAATAGTTTGTTCTTGGAACAATTTTTCATATATCAGCCCAGACCAGGGATCAGCAACTGTTTTAGCTGAAGAACCATTTTGTTAAAAGCCTAAAATAGAAGATATGATGTGCTGCATGCTGAGAATTCAGCATTTCTCAGCCAAATGCACTGTAAATGACCATGAGTATGGTTGAATGTATAATTTGCATGAGAATAAACTAAATACCTGTTTCGAATTTGAATCATCAAGTCATACAACACAGAACAGGCCCTTCAGCCCATCAGGTCTAACCATCCTATCTACACTCATCCCACTTTCCAGCACTTGGCTCACAGCCTTAAAAGTCTGAGGTTTCAAGCGTTCATCCACATACATTTTAAAAAGTTGTGAGCCTTCCACCCTCTGCTCACCTTCAAGGCATTGCATTCCAGATTCCCACCAGATTCTGGGTGAAAAGGTTTTCCTTAAATATCCCCTAAAATTCCTGACCTTTGCCTTAAAATAATGACTACCCCACCCCCAGCCTTCATTAAGGGGAGCTTTCTATCTACCTTGTCCATGCCCTTCACAATTTTTAACACCTCACCCAGGCCACTGAACACCCCCTCATGCTCCAAAACAACCTGAGTCTATTCAGCCTCTCTTCATATCAAAAATGCTCCAACCCAGGCAACACCCTGTAAATCTCCTTTGCACTCCCTCCATTGCAATTTCATCCTTTTTATTATGTGGTGACCAGAATTGCACACGGTACTCCAGCTGTGGCCCAATCAAAGTCTTATGCAGCTCCACATAACCATCCTGTGCTTATAATCAATTGAAAAACAATTTGAAATAAATCTAACTAAATGATCACATTTCAGATATTTTTGCCAATAGTTTTGTCAGAAACTTCTTCACAACAACTTTAAGACCTTTAGAAAACAGACTATTTTTGCTATTCGTTCCAATGATTGAACACAATGCTTCAGACATCACACACAAGATCACATATTATGTCAATCCCATCAGAAACTAATTACTGGAACTATATTTAAGCATTATGATGCTAATATTATTGAAACATTTGTTTGCTGGAATTAGCGTAATAGAACAGTCTCTTTAAATTATTTTTCTTATTTTCCTTCTCAACCTTTAAATTTGTAATCTTTTTCCATGATTATTTTACACCAATGTCTAATTTCAATCTGATTGTAGGTATAAATGAATTAACACCATTAAGTATAAAGAATTTTTTAATGAATCATCTTTTTTTTCTCTCAACATTTTGGGTCAAAATAAACCAAGCCTGAATGAATACTTTAAAACCAGAAGTCTCACAGTGTATTTGTCACTCCATCAATATATATTAACAATTGATCACAAAAAGGTGAATACAAGCACATTCAATCAAAATTTCAATTATTCCAAAACCCATAATCTTAATGGTTTGTGAAATTTTAATATGAAACACTTACCACATTCTACGAAAGATTTCTGAAGTTCTAGTTCTACAAAGATACAACAAAAATATTATCATGAGTATCAGAAAAAAATCATTTAACTGGTCACATCTTCTCAATAAAATTATTTACACAAATCTGATAATTTTTCAATGAAAATCAGTTCTTACCACTAATGATTCATAACTGTGCCGCAATTCATGTACTGTAATGTCTTACTAAGCAACTGATTTGTTTCTAAGGATGATGAAGTACAAGATGGAAAATTAAAACAATGGAATATTTAGGCAACTGCTTAAAGAAGCATAGGATAAGAAAGAAAACTAAAATACCACACCCAAGGGATTGTGGTTAAATTACTTCTAAAATTTACAAAGAAACATGAGCTGCAATAAAATTGTTCCAGAAAGAAATCACATTGTGCATGCAATTCATTAGAGATTAATGTTCCTGAAAATAAAATTAAGGCACCAGGTGGCAAAATGTAACCAGAACAGGGAGACACCAGAGAGTCAGATGGGAATAATAGGTGAGACTCTGCAGATTATAGAAACCTAAGAAATTTGTGACTTTGCCACAAAATGAGACATGAAAATGTTAAATACTAAAAAGGTTCTTTTAAAAGATCAGGGAACAGAAGATAATGATCAGGAAATGGCAGGTGTGATGCATGAGTTGGCTCAATCAATCCTTACATTTAAAGACTATGGACAAATTTCATTCAAAAGAGTCAAACTAAAATCGGACACACAGAACTTGTTTGATATACATTCTCATTAAGAAGGGAAAAACAACAACATTATAGATGAGTAATAAATGGTTAGATTCTGTCTAGATGGAGATAGTTGTAACCTGGCATTATGTGGTGTGAATGTTACTTGCCAATTGTCAGCTCAAACTTGGATATTGTCCACGTCTTGCTGCATTTGGATATAAACTACTTCCATTTCTGAGAATTCACAGATCGTGCTGAACACTGTGTAATCTTCGGTGAATATCCCTCAATTGTATCGTCAGAATTGGAGATAGTCATGGATAAAGCACCTGGAAATGGTTCAAAATGATACGTCCCTGAGGAACTCCTGCAGACAATGCCTGGAGATGACATGACTGACCTCCAACAATCATAACCATCTTCCTTTGTACCTATTATAACTCCTAACAGTGCGGTCTCAATTCCTGTATTGGTTGTGGTTACCATGAAGGTCCCAGTATCTCAACCCTATCCCTTGCCTGATCTGTGGTGACCCTGAGGTTAAACAACCACCAGTCATCTCTCTCTAATGAGAGAGAAGCCCTCTGGTATCTGAGACTATGGCAACTCTGCCTTTTACTATTGCTTAAACATGCGCATTCCTGGTTGTGAAGTCCCAGGGAAACAATTTCCCACTGTATTCCATTGTTCCAGTGCTTCTGCTGGGAATGTCTTGCCCAGAAGAGACAGGCAGGTTGATGATAGATGTTCATTTTATTTTAATCTACTTCAATATTTTCTCAATACAGAGAAGACTGTGACAGGAATGTCACAAATTAAAATGCCAGCAGCAAAGGTATAAGTACTGAGTGAGGCCTTTCTTTTTCTGAGGAATGTGGACCAGTCTTGGTCACAGTCCTACTCAGGCCCCGTCCCACAACTCTTTCCCTAGTTTATCAATGACTGCATTGGTACCACTTTCTGCACTCATTCAGCCCTAGAAACCAATAAGTTTTATCTCTAATTCCCACCTTTCTCTCATCTTCACCTGGTCCGTCTCTGACTCTTCCCTTTCGTTCTTTAACCTCTTGGACTTATTCCTGAGGATTGTCTCTGTACTAATATGTATCATATGTCTACCAATTCCCACAGCTATTTTGAAAACATGTCAGTTTCTCCACTGCATCTGTACTGATGATTGCACCTTCCGCTATGGTACTTCCAACATGTCCTTCTTTTTCCTCAACCTCCACCCATCTTTACCCTAGTGTGGTTAACAGGGCCCTTCATAGTGTCAAGCCCATTGCTCACATTTCTGTTCATTTGCCTTTCCCTCTTTCCCAGAATTACAACAGTTTTCACCACATCTTTGTGTTCCATTCCACCAGCTTCTGGATTTAAATGACCTTCATCCATAAACTCCACAAGATCCCACATGATGACACACCAAACACATCTTTGCCTCTTCTCCCCTGTCAGTACTCCAAAGGGATTGTTCTCTCCCTGGCCCACTCTGTTATCATCTTCAACAATTTGTCTTTCTCCTCTCAT
Organism: Stegostoma tigrinum; assembly: GCF_030684315.1. NCBI lineage: Eukaryota > Metazoa > Chordata > Chondrichthyes > Orectolobiformes > Stegostomatidae > Stegostoma > Stegostoma tigrinum. The sequence goes on from NC_081387.1 coordinate 23,844,212, forward strand.
TGCAGAAGTTGTTACATCTCCTGATTTACCTCCTTCTCCTCACTGTTCAAGGTCCCAAACGTTCCTTCCACATGAAGCAGCTATTCTCCTGCCCTTCTTTCGATCTAGTCTACCACACTGACTGTTCTCAATCCAGTCTTGCCTTCACTGGGAGACTAAACACAAACCGGCTGATTACTTTGCACAGCGAGATTCTGTTTGCATGTTATTTCAAAACAGCACCATCCTCTGAAGCTCATGTTCCTGTCCAAGGCCTGATGCACGTTCCACTATAGCTGGAGGAACAGCATCACATTTTCCACGAAGGCATTTGACAGCCCCATGCCCCGAACAGTTGACTTCAACAAACCAATCAAGAACTCTGCTGTCCATTTAGGATGTTTTTCCCCTAGTGTCCGTATTTTATTCTCATGCTTTTGCTTTTAATCTAACCTTTCTCTGACCTTCACTTTTGTCCCATCACAACTCACCAATTTCCAACTCTAATCAGTTCTAAACAAAGGTTACATTGCACTGAAAACACTAACTCTGTTTTTCTCTCCACAAAAGCTGCCAGAACTGCTGAGTTTCTCCACCACTTTTGCTTTTTCTTGTAGCTGAAACAGTGCAATGGAGCTGTATTTGTTCACCTGTTAGTCACATACTTGTTACGGGTAAAGTTATTATTCCAGTTCCAAACAAGCATCACTGAACTTAAAATGTTAACTTTGCTTTCTCTCTACAGATGCTGAATTTCTCCAGTAATATCAGTTTTTGTTTCAGATTTCCAGCATCCACAGTTCCTTCTATGATATGTATTGTTCTGGACTATTTTTGCTTCAAATTTGCCCACCAAAATGTTATGCATATATACAAGAGGAGCATAACAACAAAGTATTCAACAGGTAACATTTGATTTAAAATTATTAAAGGAGTGTTTTTTGTTCAGCTGGAAACTGGAAATCACAACTGTTTCTTTGTTCTTCACCTCAATGTGACCAGCTCTTCACACTACCCTTCCCCAAACATTCAGCATCAGAACAAACCTAATCCTTTTCTACACATGTTGCACTGGAATAATATTGTGGTTCTGAAATTCCACAGGGTTGTTTGTGTGTCACAGCTTAACTGATGGAGACTGGGAGATTGCCAATGGATTTCCCAGGCTTGTACCTTTATTGTCTTTAGTCAGTGTTACACTGAGACTGTACCTTTAATCTGTCTATGGTGTTTCACACTCCAATAAAGCAGAGCAGCGATGCCAGCAATCACACAACAGAGGGTCGTGAGTAATGGTGCCAGCCAATCAGGGACACCAGGGAAGATATCGTCTGCAAAGTGAATACCAGTGAGTTATACAACTATATTTTCTATAGCATATGCCGTGAAAATATGATGACAAAACATCAACATATTAGTGAATGTGCATTAGGTAGAAAATCGGTAGTCCTTGCAGTAGTCTGCTGATTTAACGTCAGTAGGGGTCCACTGGACACCCAGAAACACCAAAACTGATGTTTGTTATGGGATAGAGCCCCTGCCCATTTCAATCACTGGCAGTGATGTTTATTATGGTTCTCTCTATAAAGACAGGGTCTCTAATATTGGCAATAGCAAAGGGGGAAAACAATAAAGCTCCATCTCTACTTTGTATTCCAGAATTCATTGGACCAACAATCCTGCTCTTCCTGACTCTCTGCCTGGAAAGGTGTGTCAAATGAAAGCAACATACTGCAGATACTGGGAATCTGAAACAAACACAGCAAATGCTGGAGAAACTCAGCAAGTGTGTCAGCACCTGCGGAGAGAGAAACTCCACAGACATTGCCAGACCTGTGATGTTTTTCCAACATTTCCTGTTGTTATCTCAAATATGCCAAGCCACATCCAAACCACATTTAATTTGTGACTCCATCCCTGATGCTGTGAATTCTGAAGGAGCCAGTAGCCGGAACAAGGTGCTGGCATGTTACAGCGCATACAGAGACACATAAGGCAGCTGGCAAATTATCCTTTTCTAGGCTACATTTAGTGGGTTATGAAATGTTTCACAAAGCAGTAATTTGCTAACAGTGGATAATAGGTCAAACGAAGAGATATTATGAAGAATGATTGCTCCCCGATCCACATTGCTTTTCATTGGTCAAACAATGTCTTGATTTTAAAATTTTCATCCTTATTTACAGGTTCATCCATTCCCTTGCCTTCCCTACCTCTACAATCTCCTCTAGCCCTAACCCTCCAAGCTACCTTCACTTGTCTAATTTTAGCTCCCAGACCAACCCCAGTTTAAGTGCTCCATACCAGCAGCAGCACCTAATGTTGCTGAGGACCTGAGCTTTAGAAATCATTCCTAAAACCTCTCCACCTTATTCTCCTTCTGCATGAAATAATTTAAAACCTATCGCTTTAATCAAGCATCATCCAATTTAATATCGCCTTAGCTATACCGCTTTAACTAAGTATTTCTTCATCTGATTTTATATCTCCTTTGTTGGTTAAGGATTTTGCTTCATTAAGCACCTGAGAAGGGCCTTGAGGCGTTTTCTTATATTGAAGTACTGTGTCAATACAAATTGTTGTTGTGAGCAACCGACAGTGAGAGTCCATCGCTCTCAGTTGGGTGTCAGCACAAGTGGGAAAAGACCAAAACCCTTTATTGCAGTTACAGAATTTGAAAACTGCCAAGATAAGTGACCAAAGATTCTGTCAATTTTGCAGAATGAAATACTCATTTTGTGTCCATATATAGAGTGTGACATTTTTTCAACACGTGAGATGTTGACACAACTGAGTTTGAAATAATCAAACAATTTTTATGAACATCTCATGGATTATCACATGAAGGCATCTTGGGGACAGTTAAACACATGATGTGATGTACAGTGGAATATAAATGACCTTTAACTGTATTGGTCAAACATTGTCATTTACAAACCTGATATCCTGATTGTTGTTGTTCGTGTAATTCCCAAATGGTCATTCTTTATCAGACATGTGAACTTGTTTGTCAATTGTTTTGTAACAATGATGATGCTCTGGACATTTACAAGACCATTAGAGTCTATATCGTTACTTAGTTCAGCTTGTGACAAGGCAAGTCCATCTTCATTGATCCACTGGATTTCCGGCTGAGAGAACCATCCACTGGATTTACACACAAGCTGGATTCCATTTTCATGATATCCCTTCAGCTGAATCCAGGGCTGATGACCCAAACCTGTAATTGATAGAGAACAGATTCAGAAATAGCAAACTATAGGAGCACTTCCTGTAGTCTGTTGGAACTATTTATTTTATCTATTAATCGATATCTAATCATTGTTTTATCACTGTCTTTAATAAGATTATGAACTACATTTTACCTCAGAACATGTCCGTATGGAAGATTTATAGAATATTGTAGAATACAATAATTGAAATGAATCAGATTACAATTATTAAGATTAATTAACTGTCACAGAATTATACTCCTTGGAAAGGAGAGGAAGAGAGAAAATCAGCGGGATTAAAAAAATTTTATACATTTCTGCTCAATTATACCTGTGAGGACAAGTGATATGTATGGACTTTAGAGTAATAATTGCCAATAGATTTTCAAGTTTCTGTTTCTCATGTTTTTCCCTGTTTTAAACCCAGTTCAAGACCTGTAATGGGCCTTCTTATATTTTAGGTTAAGATAAATGTAGCAGTAACAGTGCTTCGACTGCTCACAGTCATCTTGGGATTTCAGGTTGTGATGATAGTCTAAGAGTTATTTAGACTACAAGAGTTACATGGTGGTTTCTTTGTTCACAGTACACAACATTCTCCAGTCAAACATTGTGCACTGAAGAGGAACTGTTCCCTTATCCAAGTTGAGGAAAGCACTGATGGCAAACACGTTACCCAATCAGATTACAAGGTGGGGTTTGGGAGAGGGAATAAAAATGGTGCCAATCTCCTCAGCCTACATTAGGCATTCAGGGGGATGCCCTTCTTTCAATGAGCCTTAATGAGTTTGCAAATATGCACACACAGGGCCACTTCTCTCCAGGCAAAGTTTCTGAGTTCAAGATCCTGGAACGAGAGCCCACAACCACTTGTTTTGGCTGTGCCCGCCCGTGGCTGGACTCTTGCCCTCCTATGTAGGCACCAGCCCACTGAATGACTCCAACACAAAATCAGAAATTGCTGGAAAAACTCAGCAAGTCTGGCAGTATCTGATCTCCAGAATCTGCATTTCTTTGGTTTTGTGTTAACTGAATGATGCCATGTTGTTTTCAGAGCACACTCTCCTTTTGGCTAAATGACATATCTTCACTGAGCTTTGCAGAGTGATGAGTCTGGTGAGTTTTTTAGCTTCTCACTTCCCACAAGGAGATGCTCTATCATTTTGCAAACCCTGGTGTTTAACCCCAGTTTCATTCCCAGTCCATGTGTTTGGATTTTCTGAGCTGACATGACAGATTCAATTGAGTGGATCAGGCAAGCAAACTCAACCACAGCCACTGAAGAAACTAATGAGAAACTTTCCTACATCCCAAAGATTATTGTTTATTCACCCAGCTCTGTCACTCTTACTGTGTCAGAAAAATGAAGGAGGAAGGCATGAGAAATGTTTTTCGGTTGTCAGACAACAAAACAAGATGCCAAATCTCTCCTCTCTCTCTTGAGTTGGATTGAAGTTAGATCTTATTTTTAGGAGCAGAAGATATCAAATGGGAGAAGCAGGAACAGAGAATCACATCAGGGCAAGGGCTTGGCTCCCACTGTTCTTGGGGATTCCTTTGGACGAGGGTTAAGGTGACAGTCTTTGTGGAAGAGTAGATGGAAGGGATGGCTGTGATGGGAGCATGTGCTTTGATCCATTGTTCACATGGAGGTGTTGCAAGTGAGGCTATCATTTATTCTCCTTCTGCAGTTTGGAAAAAAAGTTCACAGAGTCAGGGCTACACAGAAAGGTACTATTGGCCCATGTGCTGGTGAGACTTCTCCTGAAACCAGATACTAGGTTGGATACTACTGAGTGTCTGAGCCACTGAGCAGGTTGTTCAACCAATCATGTTGGTGTGGGACGTATTGGCCCAGCCTCGGTAAGTACAGCAGGTTTTCTTCCCAAATGAACCACTGGATTTTTGTGGGAATCTGATTTCTTCATGTGCTTTGTCTCCAGATTTTTAAATCGGAACTTAAAAGTTCTCAAATAGCCAGGGTAAAATCTGAATTCCCTTCCTGTGGATTACAAGCCCTCTTGTGTGGACGGCAAACATAATATTGCACATGGATTGTTTGGTTCCAATTTACTGGAACTTTTGCTAGTTTAAACTTGGAAGTGAAGCCAGAAGTCATGTGTCAATCGAATATCTCAATACCAGGACTAGATATTCTCATTTGTCATGAGTAATGTTCTTTGTCATGCTTGTGAGAGTAAGGTCTTTTGCATCCTGGTGTCCAGATATTGCACAGGACCAGTTTGAAAGAAGCAGGGCTAGTTTCATGACATGAAATTTCAAATTATAAGCAATTGCATGGGCAGTGTGGTGGCTCAGTGGTTAGCACTGCTGCCTCACAGCACCAGCAACCGGGTTCAATTCTACTGTCTGTGACTGTCTGTGTGGAGTTTGCAAGTACTCCTCATGTCTGCATGGGTTTCCTCCCACAGTCCAAAGATGTGCAGCCTTGGTGGATTGCCCATGCTAAATTGCATGTAGTTTTCAGGGATGTGTAGATTAGGTGAGTTATAGGGGAAGGAATCTGGGTAGGGTGCTCTGACAGTCAGCGTGGACTTGTTGGGCCGATGGGCCTGTTTCCATGCTGTATGGATTCTGTGGATTTTTTTTGTCTAACAATGGCATGTTTGTCAAATATTTCATACTGAAGCCTGAGTTTTGGGGTGGCACATTGGCCCAGTGGTTAGCACTGCTGCCTCTCAGTGCCAGGAATGCACTGCCAGTGCAATTGGGTTCAACGCCACCATTGAGTGGCTGTCTATATGGAGTCTGCGCATTCTTCCTATGTCTGTGTGGTTTCCTCCTCATGCTCCAGTTTCCTCCCAAAGTCTGAATATGTGCAGGTTAGGTTAGGTTGGCCACAGTGTCGAGGGTGGGAAATGTAATGAAAGGGTGGGTCCAGATAGGATACTCTTTAGAGGGTCAGTGTGGACTCCATCCCCACTGTAGGGATCCTATGAGAGGTACAGTTTACAGAAGCTAAGATATTTTCCTAATTCCGAATAGGACAATTGGACCCTACTGAGACAACGGTGCCCAATATTCTGGACACGCAAAGGATGTTGGGGGATACGAGGAAGAGAAAGCACCCAGAAACAAGTCTGGGTCTTGTGATTCAACTCCCTGACCCTGATCACAAGTGCATCTTCAGTTACACCGCTGGCATGCAATATTGTACTATTAGATAGAAGTACAACAGATCGCAATATTAATTTTGTTTTCACGGCTTCTTAATGTTTTCTCAAGGGCTACCTTTTGGTTTTCAGGGGCTCATTTTTCATTCTCATCAACAATAATAACCGCTTTATTTATGTTGACTTATAGGGAATTTGAACCTTCTAGGAAGAATTTATCAATGCCCTCAATAATTATCAACACTCCGTTAAACATAAAGCTGCAAACACACAGGCAAACATTAATTTCCAACACATTACAGCATGTCAAATGAAACAAAATAGCAGGTTTAAGTGTGCAATTATTTTTACAGTAACTGTCAAACACTTCTACACAAAAAAAAATCACAATGACTACACATACCATACACTAAAAAGTCCGCTAATGTATTTTTGTTGCATATGCACAAAGCTGGAAGATTTTAAGAAGGCATTTATAACTCCATATACTGCAATGTAGATTTCAACCTGAGACTTAAAATTTCACATTTGACATAGTGATCATGACAATGGCATCTACTACATTTTCCCTAATAGTATCTTCTCAACATTTGCTGCTTTCAGCTGTAAAGCCCACAACCATTTGAAAAGAATTCACAACGTCAATGAATTGAAATTTTCTTGGATCCCTTTCAGCTGGATATTCCCTAATTGACAGGTTTAAAATTGTTCTCTCTCCTTTGCAGACCTGCTCTCACTGAGCAGCCCCTCTGTCCCTCCATGCACAGCCTACCCTCCACTGCAGCCTCCTTCTCCCCCGTCCCATGTCAGCTTTCACTGTCTCACTCTTTTGACCCCCTTAAAATCTCCTTCTCTCTATGCTTGGTTGCAGCCTCTTTTTCACTCCTCATGCAGTGTCCATCTCCATCCTTGTCTTCTCTTGAGCATTCTTCAGCCCCACAACCCCTTGAAGTTTCTTTGTCATGGCCACGTCCACCACCATCTCCACTCAGGTCTCTCTCATCCATGCACCTCCCTGTGGAACCTCTTTCTCTGCCTCCCCACCTACCCCTTTGGAGTTTCTTTATTGCTGTGGCCAGAGAATACCAACCACACAGTATCCAACAGACAACCCCTTGGCAAAACTCTGCCTGGCCTGGGCCCTTCAGCAGAAGGTTGCTTTTTTCCCGTGTTTACCCAAAGGTTCATTGCTCTTCCAATCATACACTGCTTCTCTTGCCCTTTTCTGGTGACTAACCCACTCATGAGCAGTAAATATGAGAGACTTTGAATAGTCTTTGATGGAGGAGAAACTCCTCACTTGTTCTGCCCATTCTACGACTGATGGGAATTTTGTCTGGTTGGGTTCCCCTGCTGAATTTTCAAGGATTGGTTTGGGGGGGCTCAGGACAGATTTACCTGCTGCCCTGAGTCTTTGAGCTGTGATATAGGTACACTACTGAATACAAACCATTAAACATCCACTCCCATTATTGAGGGATGTGGCGATAGAGATCGTGGATACATTGGTGGTTATCTTTCAGAAATCCATATATTCCTGTAGACTGGGAAGTAGTAAATGCAACCTCACTATTTAAGAAGTTGGGGGGAGAAAACATTTAAAATTTCAGACCTGTTAGTTTGACATCAGAAGTCAGTCATAGCGAAAATATTATAAGACATTATAAAGGATGTGATAACTAGACACTTCAAAAATAATTACAGGATTGGGTAGTTACATGGATTTATGAACAGGAAATCACATTTGACATTCCTGTTACATATTGTTGAGGATATTGTTTGCACCATTTATGAAGGAACATCAGTGGATATGGTGTATTTGGATTTTCACAAGGATTTTCATGATCCCACAGAAGAACATAGAACATAAGACAGTATAGGATCAGGTTCTCTGGCCCATCATGTCTGCACTGACCATGATGCCATTCCTAAATTATTCCCATCTGCCTGCACATGGCCTATATGCCTCTATTCTCTGCATGTTCCTGTGTCTTTCAAAATGCCTCTTAAACATTGCTTTTGTATATGCTTCTACCACTACCCTGGCAGTGTCTGGCACCTACCACTCTCTGTGTAGAGCTTGCCAAGCACATCTCCTTTAAACATTTCCCCTCTCACCTTAAACCTATTCCCCCTTGTATTTGATATTTCTACCCTGGGGAAAAGACTCCATTTATCCACCCTATCCATGCCTGTCATATTTTTATATCCTTTTATCAGGTCGGCCCCCCTCACTCTCCAGCTCTGTAATGAAAACAATCCAGGTTTGTCCAATATTGCCTTTTAGCTAATACACAGCAATCCAGAAAACATCCTGGTAAACCTCCTTTGCACCCTATCGAAAGTCTCCATATTTTTCTTGTAGGGTAATGACCAGAATTGCACACAATACTCCAACTAAAGTTTTATGCAGCTGCAAATGACTTGCCAACTTTTATACTCAATGCCCTGACTAATGAAAGCAAGCATGCAGTACACCTTCTTTACTACCATATCCAATTGTTTATCCCCTTTCTGGGAACTATGGATTTGAACCTCAAGATCCCTCTGTATATCAGTGCTCCCAGGGATTCTGCCATTTACAGTGTACTCTCCTCTTGCATTTGACGTCCAAAAATGCATCACCTCACACTTCCCTGGATTAAACTCCGTCCACCATGTCCCTATCCAACTTTTCAACAGATCAACACATCTTTTGATAGTGTTCCTTACTCTCCACAACTCCATCAATTTTTGTGTCATCTTCAAACTTACTAGTCAGATCAACTACATTTCGATTGAAATCATCATTATATAAATATATACTGCAAGCATAAGTACCATATCTGGAAGGGCTAATAGGACCAGGAATTCAAGAGGAATGTTTCCCACTTTTCAGGGCACAGAGCTAGGAGCCATTCAGGTTAGTTAGTTGTCTGAGGACAGTAGCATCATTTGTTGTGTGACAAGTAAACATTAAATACATCCGCCACCAATAAAAAAAATAAAAAGGATACACCATGTACTGATGCTTTAATCAGCTGTCTTTGAATATTTAATGATGACCATGAAATTACTGTTAGTCATTGTATAATTCATCTGGTTCACTAATGTTTTCAAAATAAGGAATATTCCGTTCACGATGGTGAGGAAGAGGAATATCTGCTCTCAGAGGGTAGTGAGTCTCTAAAAGTCTCTACCCTAGAGCCTGTAAAAGCTCAGTCATTGAAAATGGTCAAGATAGAGATATTTCTGGTTACGAATGACATCAATGGATACAATGATGGAGTAAGAAGGTTGTAGTGAGTTAGATGACCGGCTGCGATCTAACTGAATGGGAGAGCAGGCTCAATGGGCTCCACGGCCTACTCATGTCCAATGTTCCCACGCCTTATTTCATATTGATATATTACAAACGTTTAATTAGTATAATTATTCAATGTAATATTATATAATTTAAACCGGGCTTTTAGAAGACAGAAACATATAACTTCTCCAAAGTAACTGAATTGTACGAACCTATGACATTCAATTTGACTGCAGTTTCTTCAGAATAGTTTCCATCATCAATTAAACATCTGTATTCTCCACTATCAAAAACTGTTATGTTCTTTATTCGAAGAGAAATGGCTCCTTGGGTCAGTTTGTTTTTCAATAGTTCTGTCCTTCCCCTGTAATTCCTGTGCTGAGCAGCAGCATCATCTTCACCATGTCTGTATATGTGAACTGGGGATTCTAGACCTGATATAAACCACTGCACTAACATATTGCTGGCAGATAAATCTGGCACAAGGTGGCATTCCAACAGAGCATCTTCACCCACTGTGGCTTCCACAGGCTGAGCAGGTCCAACGACAAGGAACTCACCTAATGAATAACAATAAAAAAATCAGTATTTATGTCATCCACAGAACAAAATTACATTGAAAACAGCTGGTTTTATAAATCATAAACTGTCCTGCGATATAAAATTCCTCCAGAATTCCTGGACTTGTAAATGAATTTGAATTCAGCAAGTTTTTTATTCTGATTTTCAACCATTGGGTCATAATCAATTTGGAAGAGTCCTGACAACTTTTAACTTATAAGTTTACATGTCAATATTCCATTAAGTTATGATCCCTGTAACTTTTAAAGAAAGTAAATCCGCAAATTACATCAGCAAAAATAACAAATGGACAAGATTTTACATTTTAATTTATTACTGTAAACAAACAAAATTACAAGTGGCAAAAATAAGGACATATGAAATAAGAGCTAAGTGGGCCATTCAGTCTCTCAACTGTGTCACTAGATCATCGAATATATTCTCCCTCCACTCCATTTTGCTGCAACAGTACCATATCCCATGATTCCTTTGTCTAAAAATCTATTGATCTCTGACATGAATGTACTCAATAGCTGAACCTCCACAGGCCTTTGTGTTGGATTGTATTATTTTTCAATAATAAATACTATTGACTTAATTTAGCAAGTGAAAGATTAAATTACATGCTATTTAATTGTTGTTAGTAATTGAACAGTTTCTGTAGAGAATTGATCCATATAATAAGACAAAAAGTAAGGTTGAGACTTTGAAGGCATAGGAGCTGAAGTAGACCAATCCACTGATCAAGTCTGCTCCCACCATTTAGTATGATCATGGCTGCTCTGACGTCCTACAGCAAGTACTCTGGAAAGGTAATAGAATATTCTAGTTTATTGCAAAAGCAATTGAATGAAAGAGCAGGGACGTAATGCTTCAGTAGACTACATCTGAAATACAGTGTGCAGAACCTGTCATCATACTTACACAAGGATGTTAATGCGTTGGAAGCAGTTAAGAGAAAGTTTACTACACTAATACTAGAATGAGATTGCTTTAAGACGAAATGCTGGACAGGGCCCGCATATCGTCTGGAATTTAGAAGAGTCAGAGGTGACTGAATTGAAACAAATGATAGAAAACCTTGACTGAGTGGATGTTGAAAGGATGTTGATGTAGAGCAGACCAGACCCCTCAAAATATTTTAAGAAGGCAGTCTAGACCCTAATATTTTCTTATCTTAAAGGTAGAAGAGAAGCACAGTGTTCCAGTGCAATTCAACTGGTCAAACTACTCAACATTAAGCAGAAACAATTTATTTAAACATTATACTTAAAATATAAACACAAGAAAGAACTTAGAATAATTTTACTCTCATGGGAAACTTAACTGAGTAATAGATACAGTAACTATGTTCCAACATAGTAATATTCTATAAACACACCCCTTGGGAAAAAAGGAAAATTCAGACACAGATTCTCACATGCAGTTCTCCAATCGAGGAGGAAAAAAAATCACGAGAAAATTCAGAGAGAGTAGCAGCCAGGAGACATCTTCTGAAGCTTCCAACACTGATGACAGCCCAGTAGCTTTTGATGGCACTGAAAAACCAAAACCCAGAAATCCTAACCTGTGAGTCCTGGTCACACCCATTCAGGTTGTGAAAAAAAATACAAGACCTCCAAAGCTGTTTACTCAAGTGGTATTAACTAGCTAGCACTGTACCTCTCATTCAATCTGTCTTTGACAATAAACCAGAACTAGGAGTCATAGTTTAAATATAAGGATCACCCATTTAAGTCAGAGATGAGGAAACATTTTCCTCTCAAGAGATTTGTGAGTCTTTGGAATTCCCTTCCTCAAAAGGCAGTGGATGCAGAATCTTTGAATATAAAGCAGAGGTCAATACATTTATTTTATATATGAGGTGTTACTGAAAATTGCTCTTTTAGGCTTAATGTTATTGAGGGCATAGACTAGGCGCAGAGTGAGATGGCAAGTAGATTTAGAGAAACGACTACACAACAGGATCAGTCAGATAGATGAGTGACTGTCAGGAAAGGTAAGAAGTCCGTTCAAAAGCCTTCTGAGGCTATTCCTCCATCAAACAGGTATTCCATTTTAATAAAATGTGAGGCTGGATGAACACTACCTCTCTGATGAAGGGTCTAGGCCCGAAACGTCAGCTTTGTGCTCCTGAGATGCTGCTTGGCCTGCTGTGTTCATCCAGCCTCACATTTTATTATCTTGGAATTCTCCAGCATCTGCAGTTCCCATTATCTCAGGTATTCCATTTTGGGTACTTTTGAAAGGTACAGTCTCTCAGAGGAAAATAGAAGGAGCCGTCAGTTATTGGAGACTAGGAATGATTCTTATGTTAGGTAGCGTTTGTCAAAATTTGAAAGAATATTTGTTACAGGAGACTCTCCTGTTAGGGACATAAACAGGAGATCCTTTGGCAGTGAGCATAAATTCAGGATGGCCTGTTGCTTTCCTGGTGCTAGGATTAAGGACATCTCGAAATGATTCAAGTATATTGTTAAAGGTGAGATTGAGAAGCCGCAAATTATCATACATATTGGGGGTATTTACATTTTTGTGGAAAAGATTAAAGCTTTACAAAGTGAATGTAAGAGGTTAAAGAGAAGATTAAAACCTGAAAAGTAATAATTTCTGGTTTTCTCCTGGTGCCAAACTCAAATGAGGGAAGGAATAAAAGGTTAAAGAAGACAAATCAATGGCTGCAGAGGTGGTGTATTGTTGAGGGATTCAGGCTTTTGGACCATTGGAATCTCTTCTGGGACAGAAAAGACTTGTTCAAAAAAGATGGGTTTAATCTGAACCAGAAAGGATTCAATATGTTAGTGGAGTGATTTGTTGGCTCCATTAAGGGAGACATTACATTGCTAGAGGCCGGATGGATGGATTTAAGGTAGCAGTTTAACTGAAAAGATTGATGAGGAAGGTTCAGAATATGAAAAGAGTAATTCAATTTGAAAAGAAGAACAAAAGAGAGTCAGAGAACACAGTGCCTGTGAAGAATTAAATTGCAGTTATTTTAATGCAAGGGCCCTTACAGGTAAGGCTGACGAAGTCAGGCCATGTTTGCAAACATGGGATCGGGATGTCACAGAAACTTGGCTGAGGATTGACAGACTGGCAGTTCAATGTCATTTTGATGCCATTCCTACTAATGTGTACAATAATTTCCGACTTCTTGCTCTCCCCTTTAACAACATGCTTGAAATGTTGAGAGACTTCCTTAATCCTAACACCAGGTTTTAAATGCTAAAAAAGATAGAAAGTGGGGCCAAGAAAGAAGGGGGAATGGTATTTTTGATTAAAGAATACATTACTGTTGTATCTAGAGAAGATATTTCTGAAAAATCGCCCAGTGAAAATATATGGGTAGAAATTAGAAATAAAAAAGGAAAGATCACCTTGATGGGATTTACTATAAGCTTCCCCAACAGCCAGACAGAAATTGAGAAACAAGTATGTAGACAACTCTCAGATATATGTAAGCATTATAAGGTTGTACTAGTGGAGGATTTTAATTTTCTAAATATTGACTGGGGCTACAAGATTGTGAAAGATTTTTATGGTGAAAAATTTGGCAAATGTGTTCAAGAAAATTTTCTTTATCAGTGTGTGAATGTTCCAACTAGAGAAGGAGCAAAACGTGATTTTCTTGTGGGCAAGAAAGCAGGGTGACTGAGGTGAAAGCAAGGAAACACTTGGTGTAGTGGTCGCAATTCTATTAGTTTTAAAATAACTATCGAAAAGGATAAGCCTTCCATAAAAGTTAAAGTTTTTAATTGGAATAAGGCAAATTTTAATGGTATGAGGCAAGACTTTCAAAAGTTGATTGGAGTACACTGTTTACCAGTAAAAGAGTGTCTGGCAAGTAGGAGGCTTTCAAGAGTGTGATGGAGAGAGTTCAGAGGCATTATGTTTGAGTGAAGGACTAGCAAGATAAAGAACAATGGACGAATAAAGATATTGCAGCTCTAGTCAAGGATAAAAGAGAATCTTATTTTAGGTATAGAAAGCTGGGTTCAAATGAATCACTTAATCAATATAAAGAGTACAGGGACATTCTTAAAAGAGAAATCAGGAAAGGAAAGAGGGAATATGAGATAGCATTGGCAGATAAGGTTATGTATAATCCAAAGAGATTCTATGAAAACATTGACAGTAAGAGGGTAACTAGAGAGAGGGTAGAGCCCCTTAAAGATCAAAGAGGCCTTCTTTGTGTTGAACCACAGTAGATGGGAGAGATGCTAGATAAATATTTTGCACCAGTTTTTACTGTGGGGTAAAAAATGGAGGCTGGAGACCTCAGGGAAATAAAATTGATGTTTTAAAAACAATTGATCAAGGAAGTTCTGGAGGTCTTAGAGAAAGATGCATAAATCATTGGGACTTAATCTAATGGATTCTATGGGGCAGAAGGGGGTAAATTGTGGGTGCCCTTGCTGAAATGTTTGCATCATCTACAGCTACAGGTTATAGCCATGTGAATCTGACTTTAGGTGAATTGTTTGAGGTTATTCTAAAAGATTGGATTTATAAATATTTCGAAAGGTAAAAATTGATTAGGGATCATATGCATGGCTTTGAGCAAGAAAAATTGTGTCTCACAAGCTTGATTGATTTTCTTTTGAGGAAGTTACCAAAAAGATTGATGATGGCAGAGCAGAAGACGTTGTTCACTTGGACTTTAGTAAAGTCTTTAACAAGGTTCTGCATGGTAGAATAGTTTATAAAGTTCGGTCACATAGGATTCAGGGTGGGCTTACCAACTGGATACAGAAATGGCTTAATGGCAAGAGACAGGATGGTAATAGAAGGTCGCTTTTACGACTGGAGGCCTGTCACTAGTGTTTTTTTTCACAGGGATCTTTTGTTGTCATTTATAATAATGATTTGGATGTGAATATATAAGGCATGGTTAGTAAATCTGTGGAGACACTAAAATTGGTAGCATAGTAGTCAGTGAACGTTGTCTATGATCAAATAGGTCAATGGGCTACAAAATTGCAGATGAAGTTAAATTTGGATAAATTCGAGATAAACAAACCGGGCAGGACTCATACAATTAATATTAGGGCTTTGGATAGTGTTGGAGAACAGAGAGACTTGGGAGTTCAGATGTATAATTCTTTGAAGTTTGCATCACATATAGATAGGGTGGTTAAAAAGGCATTTAGCACACTTGCCTTCATTGCTCTGTCCTTTGAGTATAGGACTTTAGAAGTCCTGTTGAATTTGGACAAGACATTTTTGAAGCCTCTTCAGGAGTACTGTGTCCAGTTCTGGTCAACCTGGTACAGGAAGGATATTAAGCTAGAGGGGGTTCAGAAGAGATTTACCAGGATGTTGCTGGGTGTAAAAAGTTTGAATTATAAGGAGAGGCTGGACAGGTTGGGACATTGTTCACTTGTTCATAGGGGGTTGAATAGTAACCTTATAGAGGTTTATAAAATCATGAGAGGTATAGATAGGGTTAATGGTAGGTGTCTTCTCCCTAGGATGGGGGATTTCAAGATTGGGAGCAAATGTTTAAGGTGAGAGGATAAAGACTTACAAAAAGAAATGAAGTGAAATTTTTAGACAGAGTCTGGCTCACATGTGGAATGATCTTCCTGCAGAAGTGGTGGATGTGGACAGCGTTGCAATGTTTAAAAGACACTTAGCTAGTACAGGAATAGGAAATGTTTGAAGGGAAATGGGCCAGGAGCAGACAGGTAGGACTCATTTCATTTGGCATTATGTTTGGCATGCACTGGTTGCACTGAAGGGTCTGTTTCCATGCTGTATGACTCTATTTGCCTTCCCTATTATCTGCTGACCCTTTGTGTCAGCTTCTTGTGATTTATGCACAAGGACCTTCAAATCATCTGTGCCAAATCTTTCTACAGTTTGTCTTCTTTTAAATAATAATCAGCTCCTCCGTTCTTTCTGCTAAAATGCGGAACCTCACATTTTCCCACATTAAATTGCATCTGTCAAGATTTTGCCCACTCATATAGGCTATTTATTTCCTTTGTAGACTTTTTGTGTGATTGTCACCACTTGTCTTCTCACTGATTATTATGTCATTTGCCAACTTGGGAATAAGCTATTCACTATCCTTATCAGCATTGTTAATGTATATTGTAAATAACTGTGGCCCTGGCAATGATCTCTGTGGTGCTCCACAACAAGTTTCCAATGTCAAAATAACACAGTATGGAGATGGAGAAGCACTGATGTTGCCTGGCCTGCTGAACTTCTCTAGCTCCATGCTGTGCTATCTCTGTCTCCAGCATCTGCAGTTCTTGCTTTCTCCTTTCTGTAAATGTCCTCTTATCTTAACTCTGTCTTCTGTCCATTCTAATATACTACCCCCAACACCATGGGGTCTTACCTTATTATGTGGGATACCTTTCTGAGTATACTTCGGAAATCCAAATACATTACATCCACTGCTTCCCCTTTATCTTTCCTGCTTATTACATCCTCAAGGAATTCTAATAAATTTGTCAGGAACGATTTTCTGCTTCATGAAGCCATGCTGACTCTGCTTGATGGTACGTATTTCTATAGGTTTCACTATTACATCCTTTACAATAGGCTCAGATGTTTTCTCAAGAACAAATGTTAAGCTAACTGGCCTATAGTTCCCTGTTTTTGTTTCCTTTCCTTTTTGAGTAAGTGAGTTACGCTGGCAGTTTTATAATCTTATAGGAAGCTTGAAAGATTACTGCCAGTGCATGCTCTATCTCTGTAACTACTTTGTTTAATATAGTCCCTTTAATTTCCTTGATACTTCTTCTCCATTTCATTCCCCTTTCCCCTTTTGCTCTTTGATTATTCAATATTCAGTAGTTCTAAGCAAGATCACTGGACTCAAAGCATTAACTCTTTTTCATTCCCCACAGGTGCTGCCAGATCTGCTGAGTTTCTCCAATTATTTGTGTTTTGTTTACTTGGTTTTCCATCTGGGAAGGGCATTTGCGAATGAGATGGATTTTTATAGCAATCAGTAATGGTTTCATGGTCACCATTATTTCTTTGTCCTGGAAGGTGTTAAACTTCTTGAGTATTGTTGGAGCTGCTCTCATCCAGGCAAGTGGGGAGCATTCCTGGATTGTGCCTTGTAGATGGCAGTCAGGCTTTGGAGAATCACACGCCCTGGAGCGTGTCCAGCAGGGATTCACACGGATGATCCCTGGAATGGTAGGTTTAACATATGATGAACGGCTAAGGATCCTGGGATGGTACTCATTAGAATTTAGAAGGTTGAGGGGAGATCTAATAGAACTTACAAGATAATGTATGGTTTAGAAGGGGTGGACACTAGGAAGTTGTTTCCGTTAGGTGGGGAGACTAGGACCTGTGGGCACAGCTTTAAAATTAGAAGGGGTAAATTTAAAACAGAAATAAGATGACATTTCTTCAGCCAGAGAGTGGTGGGCTTGTGGAGTTCATTGCCACGGAGTGCAGTGGAGGCCGGGACGTTGGATGCCTTCAAGGCAGAGATCGACAAATTCTTGATCTCAGAAGGAATCAAGGGCTATGGGGAGAGTGCAGGGAAGTGGAGTTGAAATGCCCATCAGCCATGATTTAAATGGCGGAGTGGACTTGATGGGCCGAATGGCCTTACTTCCACTCCATTGTCTTATGGTCTTATGGTGTAAAGTGAGTTACTTGCCACAACATTCCTAACCTATGGTGTGTGTGTATGTGTGTGTTTGTGTGTGTGTCTGTGTCTGTGTGTGTGTGTGTGTAGAGAAAGAGACAGAGACAGAGATATAGTTTTCTGTATTTATTTGTAGAGTTGGAGCTTTTGTTTATCATCACCACTTGAGTAATGTTTGATTGCATCAACCTAGTTCTTCATTTGTTATGAAGAGAACCTGGTTGACTTGTTTCTGACACAAAAAGCTATATAAAATCTGATATACTATAACATATAATTGGCAATCTCTATAATCACTAATATCTATAATATAATCTCAATTCAACTGCAAGAAATGTCACAACCTGCTGTGAACCTTTCTGCTAAAATCTGACTCCAGCTTGAGACGTGGAATTCATTGTAGGACTCATTGTGGAAGATCAGTGACTATTACAATTTTCAGACTATTCCAATTGTAATCTGTGGTCATCCCATCATTATTTTTACTCAATGTGAATGTGTGTGAGAGTGTGGACATGCTTGAGATCGTGTTTATGTAGCATTACAATAATTCAGGTTAAGCGTATGAAATAAATAATGTTTTTTAAAATTCTAATTAATGAAAGCCTGCTGCTTAATACCACAACAAATGGTATCAGAAAAGATTCCACAAGTTCCTCGGAACCATCTTGTTTATGGAATAAAAGACACCACACTAAATCTGTCTGTAACACCTGGTCACCCTTGTCAGGGACATCACCGCTGATAGTTGGCTTCTGCCTACTAGCTGTTATGAACTGAAACCCAAGAAGATATTCCCTATCACATCGCGTCTTATTTAGCAATTGCCCTGCCCTCTTTACAGTGATACAACACAGATTCATCAGGATTTTGACTTTTACCAACAGACTTTGAGCTATTCTCTTCAGGTTCTAGCTTCTAATCTCCGTCTTCTTTCCTGAAAGTGTGCTTTCTTTTAAATTTCTAAATCTTTCAAAAACAAATGCCAACCAAGCACCCGAACTGTCCTTCATTCCAAATTGTGTTGAATTCCAAATTGTCCAATTCACCTCAGCTTGTTTAAATTCAGGATTATTTTTACTTTTACATTCTTTTTCATAATGTGAAGCTTAGGTTTTGTGTTCCAGGAAAGCCTGTTTAATGCTATTGTATTCCATACTTGCCATATATTTTGCTGCCAAGTTAAGTTCTGCTTTAAGAACTTCATTGAGGCCACTTTGGTGATTGTTGTCGTGGCCCATGACTAAAGTTGACAAGATGGCTGCTTGGGGATTTTTTATTTTAACTGACACAAGATGGCTGAAAGGGTTAGGCAAATAATATAGCAGATATTTACAGCCAGACTTGTAGTCAGCATACAGAGATACTGGATGAGATAAGGTTCTCCGAAGGAAGAAACGTCAGGGAAGATAATTAGGTTCTAAATAGCCGCTGTTAAAACATATAAGCATTTTAATAAGGGACATTTTGAAAGGCCTAGTTTAGCCACAGTCCCCAGTTTGTTACTTAGTTAAAAAGTAGAAGAGAAAGTCTTACCATACAGTGTTCTGAACCTTTTAAGTGTTTGTAAAATTAGAAATGCAAACAACGAATTAGTGTGAAAAGGTTAGTTGCATTCCTTGAGCAAACGATTGTCAGCGGTAAAGAGGCCCATTTCATTATTAGGAAATATAAAACGGTGTAAACAGACAACCTCTAAGAGAGCAAAGGAGGGTGGAAAACATGGAGAGATTAACATTTGCAGTTTAAGTGCAGATTCTTCTATCCAAAGATCAAAGGAAGCGTGACCGACACAGGTTATAAAATACAGAATGAAGCTGTGGTTATGTCCCCTCGTTATTTATGGAATCTAAACAAGTTTTGTTTAATGGTTTCGTAAAGTTGAAAAATGATTGAATTTCACCCTCATCAGTGGAATTTGAATAGATGCTTTTTATTGAGAAAATTAGTAATGGAAAGTGTTTAGAGCAGAAACAGTAAAAGATTCATCCAAGACAACAAGGCATAGAGCTGGATGAACACAGCAGGCCAAGCAGCATGTTAAGAGCAGGAATGCTGATGTTTCGGGCCTAGACCCTTCATCAGATTTCATTTCTACTGAAAGGTCTAGGCCCGAAACGTCAGCTTTCCTGCACCTAAGATGCTGCTTGGCCTGCTGTGTTCATCTAGCTCTACACCATGTTGTCTCAGATTCTCCAGCATCTGCAGTTCCTATTATCAAAGATTCATTCAAGATCTGATTTAAAATTTTCTAATAGAATGTACATAGCAGGGTGTCATATACTGTAGCTGCAAGTCAGAAGGACTGTTGTTTGATCTATCAAGCTGAAGTGAGAGAGGCTTGTCCCGATCTGTCAGTGTGTCGCGGAACTGTAGTAACGCAATTTTGATTTCAGTTGATTTTAAAAACTATTAAATGATTAGTAGAAATTGATAGTCTTCTGTTCAAATGTTTGCAGAGAATTTGGAGGAGTTTTTTGTGAAAAGTGACTATTTAGATTATTGGTATATAAAATGCAGTGCAGCTGACAAATGTCAGGGAAGGAATAGAATTGTCAGAAGCTTTGCAAGATCCCAAAGACAGAAAATGCAGGTATCTGGTAGACATCATGAGATTATGGGAGTATACAGGGTTGTCCATAGAGTTGTCTGTCATTGATCACTTGTTTACTGGATTGGATGTATAGATTAGGGGGATATGGGTAGTGATGACATTAACGTTGCATGTCATTATTGTAATGTGAAAGACATAAAAATGTTCTATTCTGCTGGGGAAAGTTGTAACGTCATTGACCTCTCCTGTGATCTGAGCTGTCATCAAGAGGGCCCCACGTGAAAAACAGATTTGGAGGGGTCTCTGACCTCTCCCACTTATGTGGTAGTGGAGCTCTGAACAAAGATTGTTTCTGCTGCTGAAGATTCCTCTTTGATATTTCTCCCTACAACATTGATCATCTGAGAAAGCATGATCTGTTCAGTTCATGAATTCTTCTGATTTCCTTTGGTTTTTCATATCTCCCTGAGATTAATATTAGCCTAATTTTGCCCTGGCAAGAGCTAGTGTTTCCTCAATCTGTTGCTTTAATTTACATTCAAGATCATGTATTCATCCCTGCAGCTTGATCATGTCAACATTGGATTCAGCTTTCCACCTTTCTTCAAAGCAGGCTTTTTCCTTTGGCTTTCCTTTAGCTTTGAGGCTGTTGCTATCTGCTTTTCCAAAGTTTGCTCATGCCTTTACTGCATTTTTAAATGAGGTTGTCTTAAAATTTCTCCAACTACTGCTAAATTTTATCCTCCACCTGATGCTACAATGTTCTTTTTAAAAGTTTATACTTGCTCTGCAGAAGACCTCAAGGTTCTGACCTCAAGTTTCAATTACCTTCCATTTCAACATACCACCATATTCCCTGGCCACCAGCTATGTCTCAGGCTTGTTGCAATGCCCTGGTGAGGCTCAGCATAAGCTGGAAGAACAGCATTTCGTTTTTCACTTGGGGTCTCTGCAGTCTCTAGAAAGTTAGAAGCTGATTATGTCACTCCATGTTTGTTCCTCACCATGGTCCTGTCATGACATTTGTTGCTAACAGCACAGCATACCCCTTCTCTCCCACAGTCAGCTCTTATTCAGTTTCTCTTCTGTCCTGGCTTACTGTCAACAATTCCCCTGTCTGTCTACTCCTTTCCTCTCTCTCTCTCTCTCTCTCTGGCCTCTGTCTCCGCCTATCTGCTCACTTTTCCTCCCTTCACCCCTCCCCCATCCCTGTCTTCAGCATAAATATCACTCGTTCTCACCTGGTTATGAGTTCTGATGAAGAGTCACCAATCTCAAAACATTAACTCTGTTTTCTCCCCAGGCATGCTGCTAGATCTGGTGATTTTCACCAGCAATTTCTGTTTTTGTTTCAGAACCAGTTTAAAACATTTTTGTGCGATACTAAGAACTTCCGATGCTGCAGTCAGAGATAACACAGTGTGGAGCTGGAAGAACACAGTGAGCCAGGGAGCATCAGAGGAGCAGGGATGTTGATGTTTCGGGTCGGGATCCTTTATCATTTTTGACATATGTTTAATCTGAACATTAATTGCAAAAACAGGTTTTCAAAAATTATTTGGTACTCGGAATTTACTCAACTTTTCCCATAAACTTTTGTATCAGCAGAACCAGCGAAGAGATGGCAATGATTTATCCCCAGCCAAGTCATTCAGTAACAAGAAGTCCATACCTTCAACAGGTAAATTAGGATTGATTTGTTCCTCTATATAAGGTACAAATACAGGAACAAATACAACAAAGAACTAGAAACCTTCTTCAGAAATAAAACACTTCTTTCAATACCAGTACTTCTTCACTCAGCAAACTTTCTGGAGAGAAATTCAGGTCATTTGCTAACATCAGTGACAGCTGCCCATGGATCCTTCAAGATGATAAATAACTTCCTGCCTCACGAAACTTTGTGTTTAAACAAAAAGCAGAAAGCAAACTTCCTGCATGCTGTCTTTTTTCAGAAAATTCATTCACAAGATTTATTGCCCCTCCCTAATTGCCCAAAAGGCAGTTCAGGGTAGGCTACATTGCTTTGGATTTGGAGCCACATGTAGGTCAGACCAGGTAAGGATGGCAGTTTCCTTACCTAAAGGATTTACAGTGGACCTTGATGAATTGGACTGATGGTCTCAGGAGTGGCAGATGGAGCTTAATTTAGATAAATATGACGTGCTGCATGTTGGAAAGGCAAATTAGGGCAGAACTTATATACTTAATGGTAAAGTACTGGGGAGTATTGCTGAACAGAGAGACCTTAGAGTGCAGGTTCATAGTTTCTTGAAAGGGGGTTCCAGGCAGACAGGGTAGTGAAGAAGGCGTTTATTGGTTAGTGCATTAAATATAGAATTTGGAAGGTTATGTTGTAGCTGTACAAGACATTGGTTAGGTCACTTTTGGACTACTGCATTTAACTTCAATTTCTCTGCTATGGGAAAGATGTTGTGAAACTTGAAAGGCTTCAGAAAAGATTGGCAAGAATGTTGCCAGGGTTGGAGGGTTTGAGCTCTCCAGAGAGGCTGAATAGCCTCGGGCTATTTTCCCTGGAGTGTCAAAGGCTGAGTGGTGACCTCACAGAGGTTTATAAAATCATGAGGGGCATGGGTAGGATAAGTATCAAAGTTTATCCCCAGGATAGGGGAGTACAAAATGAGAGGGCATAGGTTCAAGGTGAGAGGGGAAAGATTTAAAAGGAACCTAAGGGCAGTTTTTCACGCAGAGGATGGAGCATAAGTGGAATGAGCTTCCAAGTAAGTTTTGGAAGCTGGAACAATTGCAGCATTTAAAACGCATCTGGATGGGTTCATAAATTGGAAGGGTTTCAAGGTAAATGCACTGAATGCTGGAAAATGGAACAAGATTAATTTCAGATATCTGGTCGACATCGATGAGTTGGACCAATGGGTCTGTTTCTGTGCTGTACAAATCTATGACTCTAAGAGATAACAAAGTGTACAGCTGGATGAAAACAGAAGGCCAAGACTGTATCAGAGGAGCAGGAAAGCTGACGTTTCAGGCCTAGACATGTTTTCAGAGGTTCACAATTACACTCTTAATACCGCTTTTATTGGATTGAAACTCCATCGTCAGCCATGGTGGGATTCAAATCCAGTTTCCTGAACATTACCTAGGTCTCTGGAGTAATAGTCCTGTGATAATAACAGTGGGCCAGTGTCTCCTTTTATTCAATCTATCAGTAAACATAGAAGGGCCTCGGGTTTAGGACATAGTATAGGACATATAATTTTACCTATGGCTGCCATAACCTCTGGAAGGAGGAGGAGTTATTTATCATTGGACAAGTAGCCTAGAGGCTCAGGTGATGTTGCAGGGACCTGGGCTTGAACCATATCTTGACCTCCAGTGCAATTTGAATTCAAATAAAGTTGAGAATTAGAAATCTAATAATGATCATTTGTTGTGTAACTCCACTGTGATCACTAACATCCTTTAAGGAAGGAAATCTGCCATTTTTACCTAGTCAGGCCCTGCAGCTCCTGTGAAGAGATGAAAGAATCTTCCCCAGTTCTCTTTTCTCCATCCAGAGCACCATTTGGTTTGATTTCTCTATGTCTCTACATGTGTGCGTGATTATTAAAAAGGTACACAGGGTTTCAACTTGTTGAACTGCATGTTGATAATTAATTGTTTTACCCTGCCTGTGATTAATATTTAGTTACATGTACCAAAAAGCAATTTTATGAAGGACAGGAACCTGGTTAGTGTTTTCTGTTAAGCTGAGTACATCAGACTTCAAAGTTGGGGGATATGAGCATTTGAATTAAAATGTTAATTTTTTGTGATGACGTCAGCAATTGTGGGGTTTGAGGATTGGTGCATTTTCTCAAGAGGGTTGTAACAAAACATGGATGTTAAATATCAAAGCTATGTCATATCTCCTTAGAATGTTACAGCTCCTTTGTGAAGATCAATTCTATTTCCTTTTTCTCTGACTGGACAACACTCAAGCCTGGCCTCCCCCAATCCAACACACTGGCCCTGGTTCCTCCTCCCTCCAACTCCCGTCCATCGAACACCCATAACCCTTCCCGTTCCCCTTATGCCGGAAAAACCTATCCACAAACCAGGCCAGGTGAGGAGGAAAGCCCAGGTAGTGAGGAAAATTGTTTCTGATGCCCACTTTGATATTAATTCTATTGTGCTATGTCTGCAAGTGTCCCATTAGAGGCAAATGTGAATTCAAGGTTAGTTCAACTCAAATCGTCAGGTGAACCGAGTTCTCCTCTCTTGGTGACCTGGACTTGTACGTTTCCTATCTGTCCCTTTTTCTCTCATGCTATGCTTCTGACACAAAAAGGCCAAAGATGTGTTATTAACCCTGCTGCTTGGAACTTTTTAAAGGTCATCATTATTGTTTATTTATCCATAGAGTTCCTACAGTTTGGAATCAGGTACTTTGGCCCAACAAATCCACACTGACCCTCACAGTATCCCAATCAGATCCATTCCCCAAACCCACCTGACATACACATAAACACGACGGGCAATTTACCATGGCCAATTCACCTAGCCTGCACATCTTTAGACTGTGGGAGGAAACCGGAGCATCCGGGGAAACCCACACAGACACGGAGACAATGTGCAAACTGCACACAGACAGTCACCCAAGGTGGGATTGAACCCAGGATCCTAGCTCTGTGAGACAGCAGTGCTAACCACTGAGCCACCACGCCACCCCAAATATTAATATTAAGTTTCAATTTAACATCAATTGAAAGATCAATTTATTGCTTTGGCTTTTTACTTGCTTAGCATTTTTTAAAAAATCCTGAATTACCTTTCTGAACACAACTTTCATAAACAACCCAGTGTATGTGCCTACTCCTTCCTCCTAAATTAGGTACCAAGTGAATACCATTTGTGGCAACTGTGTCCATTCTTAGATAAAAGACCAAAAGTGTACACAGAACCCCAGGTGAGGTCACACCAAGGATCTATTCAACTGCAGCAGGGTATCTTTACATCTGAACTCAAATCCTTTTGCAATAACAGCCAACATACCATTTGTTTTCCTCACTGCTTGCTGCACCTGCATGTAGACTTTTAGTGATTTATGAATAAATATTGCCTTATTTTCCTGTCATATTGTTTGTCCCTGTTGCTTTCTCATGAATTATCTCAATGATATTGACATTCATTTCCAAAAGTCAAATATTGATGTGCATCTTTGATGAAAACTAGAGGTTAGTGAATCGTCAGAAAGAGAATATAACTTCAATTTACACAATGTTTATTATTATCCATCAAATGAAAAATTAATTCTAATATCTTTACTCCAGCATTGGAATCACTCCAAACTCCCCACGATTGCACAAAACATAGGCCTATCATTTATGGTTTTCATAGAATACTGCCTAGAATTATGAAGTGGTATTCTCAAATCTCCTTTGTAAAAAAATCCAGAATACGA
Source organism: Stegostoma tigrinum (assembly GCF_030684315.1). Lineage (NCBI taxonomy): Eukaryota > Metazoa > Chordata > Chondrichthyes > Orectolobiformes > Stegostomatidae > Stegostoma > Stegostoma tigrinum. The sequence goes on from NC_081387.1 coordinate 23,869,984, forward strand.
TTTAATAAAAATGGCAACTGACTTATAGAATCGCTGCAAATTATTGACTGGGACATTATTCCATACTTTGTAGAAATCCTACACATTAAGTAATGAATATTCCCTTCAAATCAGTGTAAGGAACAGCACTGGAGGGCAACTGGTAATTTCATTAAACAGATTACAAAGATCCTTACCTTTCGCCGAGTCATGAATCACAAGCAGTAATAGCACAAAGTGGTGAACACCTTCCATCCTCAGATCTCAGCAGAAGAAGAATTGCCTGAGAGGTAGAGATGTGATAGTCTACTTATTTGTCACGGATCTCATGTTATACCAACAGTGCACGCATGCCATTGTTAAAACAATTTCTGCAACTATTCCCTCTTATGAACATTTGTGTGTTATTAATGCATTCCCTTATAATTCTTTTACAGCTGTGGGTAATGTCTCTGGAATCTTTTTAAAAACACAATGATCGATAATCACCTGGATAATAACCCTGACTTAAGATGAGTCAAAACTTCACATTTGATATGCATGTTATTCATTGGGTTGTCATTGCTGCCCTCAGGGTTTGGTGCCCAACAGGAACTGAGTCCCTGATGAATGGAGATTAGTCACTGTGCCATTAGAATATGCTGTGAATATGCACAATATCTCGGATATCCTGACTGGCAATCCTCCACTTCTCCTTCTCCCCCTTTGAAGAGCTCAGCTATGGGTTAGTGGGGTGAAGAGGGGAGTAGAATTCCAAAGGGGAACCTACAGTTCTATTATTGTGGGGGTGAAGCTGGATTTTTACAGCAAGCAACTCACTTCTAACTCCCTGAAGCGTGGTCACCATCTACCAAGTGTGATGGCACTTTAAGAACGACGTGATCGGTCCTGTTTCTCTTGAAGAGAAATGTTGCCACAATGTTATCGGAATGCCTCTTACTGATAGGCAGTTGGTAAGCAGCCTTTAAGTTCTACCTGGATGTTATTTTAAAATGAGACAAAAGAATCATGATTGGGCAGGGTCAGGGCTCACACGGACAGAGGAAGTCTTTTAGTTTTGCTCTTGGTTCGTGAGGTCTGCTGACTGCTGAGCTAACAGCTTGAGTTCTCTGCGAGGTCGAAATCTACGACAGTGAGAGTTCCTCTTAAAAATCAAGAGGTGTAGTTTTTTTTCTCCCGGACTGGAGAGAACCAGCAAGTGAATCAGAGCTGTTTTGCTGAAGCGCGTTTTTGCCGAAGAGTGTGTTTATGGGCGGCTGCCTATAATGGAACAGCTGATGATTAGTGGTTAAATCTTATATTATGTTGTTAAGTCATGCCAATTTTATTTTGTATTTTAACTATTCTGTAAGAATAATGCATGTTTTACTTAAAGTCTAGTGTTGGGCCTTTCAAACTACATCTGCAGAAAAGTGCGTGACACTTGGCTTTAAACAAATATATAAGTTTGGGAGATAATAAAATGTGAGGCTGGATGAACACAGCAGGCCAAGCAGCATCTCAGGAGCACAAAAGCTGACGTTTCGGGCCTAGACCCTTCATCAGAGAGGGGGATGGGGGGAGGGAACTGGAATAAATAGGGAGAGAGGGGGAGGCGGACCGAAGATGGAGAGTAAAGAAGATAGGTGGAGAAGGTGTGGGTGGGGAGGTAGGGACGGGATAGGTCAGTCCAGGGAAGACGGACAGGTCAAGGAGGTGGGATGAGGTTAGTAGGTAGCTGGGGGTGCGGCTTGGGGTGGGAGGAAGGGATGGGTGAGAGGAAGAACCGGTTAGGGAGGCAGAGACAGGTTGGACTGGTTTTGGGATGCAGTGGGTGGGGGGGAAGAGCTGGGCTGGTTGTGTGGTGCAGTGGGGGGAGGGGATGAACTGGGCTGGTTTAGGGATGCAGTGGGGGAAGGGGAGATTTTGAAACTGGTGAAGTCCACATTGATACCATATGGCTGCAGGGTTCCCAGGCGGAATATGAGTTGCTGTTCCTGCAACCTTCGGGTGGCATCATTGTGGCAGTGCAGGAGGCCCATGATGGACATGTCATCAAGAGAATGGGAGGGGGAGTGGAAATGGTTTGCGACTGGGAGGTGCAGTTGTTTGTTGCGAACTGAGCGGAGGTGTTCTGCAAAGCGGTCCCCAAGCCTCCGCTTGGTTTCCCCAATGTAGAGAAAGCCGCACCGGGTACAGTGGATGCAGTATACCACATTGGCAGATGTGCAGGTGAACCTCTGCTTAATGTGGAATGTCATCTTGGGGCCTGGGATGGGGGTGAGGGAGGAGGTGTGGGGACAAGTGTAGCATTTCCTGCGGTTGCAGGGGAAGGTGCCGGGTGTGGTGGGGTTGGAGGGCAGTGTGGAGCGAACAAGGGAGTCACGGAGAGAGTGGTCTCTCCGGAAAGCAGACAGGGGTGGGGATGGAAAAATGTCTTGGGTGGTGGGGTCGGATTGTAAATGGCGGAAGTGTCGGAGGATAATGCGTTGTATCCGGAGGTTGGTAGGGTGGTGTGTGAGAACGAGGGGGATCCTCTTGGGGCGGTTGTGGCGGGGGCGGGGTGTGAGGGATGTGTCGCGGGAAATGCGGGAGACGCGGTCAAGGGCGTTCTCAATCACCGTGGGGGGGAAGTTGCGGTCCTTAAAGAACTTGGACATCTGGGATGTGCGGGAGTGGAATGTCTTATCGTGGGAGCAGATGCGGCGGAGGCGGAGGAATTGGGAATAGGGGATGGAATTTTTGCAGGAGGGTGGGTGGGAGGAGGTGTATTCTAGGTAGCTGTGGGAGTCGGTGGGCTTGAAATGGACATCAGTTACAAGCTGGTTGCCTGAGATGGAGACTGAGAGGTCCAGGAAGGTGAGGGATGTGCTGGAGATGGCCCAGGTGAACTGAAGGTTGGGGTGGAAGGTGTTGGTGAAGTGGATGAACTGTTCGAGCTCCTCTGGGGAGCAAGAGGCGGCGCCGATACAGTCATCAATGTACCGGAGGAAGAGGTGGGGTTTGGGGCCTGTGTAGGTGCGGAAGATGGACTGTTCCACGTAACCTACAAAGAGGCAGGCATAGCTGGGGCCCATGCGGGTGCCCATGGCCACCCCCTTAGTCTGTAGGAAGTGGGAGGAGTCAAAAGAGAAGTTGTTGAGTGTGAGGACGAGTTCCGCTAGGCGGATGAGAGTGTCGGTGGAGGGGGCCTGGTCGGGCCTGCGGGACAGGAAGAAGCGGAGGGCCTTGAGGCCATCTCCATGCGGAATGCAGGTGTACAGGGACTGGACGTCCATGGTGAATATGAGGTGTTGGGGGCCAGGACTGCTCGACCATGTCCTGAAGCAAACCAGGTACCACAGCCACATCACCTTTCTCAGCACCTGCCTACGGAACCAGATCATCCCCAAGGGACTACAGTCTACATTTCAGCCTTCCCAATTTGGCCCCAACCGTGACCACCTCTACACCCAGAATATTCAGACCCTTCAGAAGCGGTTCTCCCTGCGAGTCCTGAAACAGACACTCGCAGCCATGCGCCGGCACCTCCAGGCACTGCAATCCAGCCTGCCCCAGCTCAGAGCCTCCCTCTCCCAGACCTGCAAAGGACCTCTGCTGTTTTTTATCCTCCGCAGGATCCACAGACTGAACACCCAGTTCCACTCAGCTTTACTGGACACCAAAAATCGTAAGTACAACAAACTCACTGGCCCCTGCCACCCACCAGAGGATTCCTGCGCCTCCCAAATCCCGACTCTGTCCCTGCCCCTCCCCCACCATGCACCCGCCGCCATTGACCATGAGGACACGGCCGGAGACCCCACCGATGACGTCACATCGGCCTCCGCCGGCCACAGAACTTCCGGAACCGCTGCTGCAGTCACCACCTCCACGTCCAGGTACGACAGCCCACACACCACCCTCACCTCAGCTGCTGCCGCCCACCCCGATCCTCCCACCGCCGACGGAACCCCGCCCACGGCCGACGCCGACGGAACCCCGCCCACGGCCGACGCCGACGGAACCCCGCCCACGGCCGACGCCGACGGAACCCCGCCCACGGTCGACGCCGACGGAACCCCGCCCACGGCCGACGGAACCCCGCCCACGGCCGACGACATCATCGCTCCGCCCACAACCTCCACAGCCTGCAACCCCAGAGGAGACAGCCACCCTGAGCCCTGCCGAATCTTCACCATCCCCCCAGACCTCCCACTGACTGAGGACGAACGGTCAGTCCTGAGCAAGGGGCTCACCTTTGTCCCCCTACAACCACACATCAACGAATACCAGTCACGGTCGGACACAGAGCAGTTTTTCCGCCGTCTTCGCCTGCATGCCTACTTCTTCAACCGGGAACCCAACCCTCCTTCCACTGACCCCTTCACCCGCTTCCAACACAAGTCCTCCTCCTGGACACCACCCCCAGGCCTCCTACCCTCCCTCGACCTCTTCATCTCCAACTGCCGTCGAGACATTAACCGCCTCAACCTCTCCACCCCTCTCACCCACTCCAACCTCTCCCCCGCAGAACGGGCAGCCCTCCGCTCCCTCCGCTCCAACCCCAACCTCACCATCAAACCCGCAGACAAGGGTGGCGCAGTGGTAGTATGGCGTACTGACCTCTACATCGCCGAGGCCAGACGCCAACTCTCCGACACCACCTCCTACCGCCTCCTCGATCATGACCCCACACCCGAGCACCAAACCATCATCTCCAACACCATTCATGACCTCATCACCTCAGGGGACCTCCCACCCACAGCCTCCAACCTCATTGTTCCCCAACCCCGCACGGCCCGTTTCTATCTCCTTCCCAAAATCCACAAACCTGCCTGCCCTGGTCGACCTATCGTCTCAGCCTGCTCCTGCCCCACCGAACTCATCTCCACCTATCTGGACTCCATTTTCTCCCCTTTGGTCCAGGAACTCCCCACCTATGTCCGTGACACCACCCACGCCCTCCACCTCCTCCAGGACTTCCAATTCCCTGGCCCCCAACACCTCATATTCACCATGGACGTCCAGTCCCTGTACACCTGCATTCCGCATGGAGATGGCCTCAAGGCCCTCCGCTTCTTCCTGTCCCGCAGGCCCGACCAGGCCCCCTCCACCGACACTCTCATCCGCCTAGCGGAACTCGTCCTCACACTCAACAACTTCTCTTTTGACTCCTCCCACTTCCTACAGACTAAGGGGGTGGCCATGGGCACCCGCATGGGCCCCAGCTATGCCCGCCTCTTTGTAGGTTACGTGGAACAGTCCATCTTCCGCACCTACACAGGCCCCAAACCCCACCTCTTCCTCCGGTACATTGATGACTGTATCGGCGCCGCCTCTTGCTCCCCAGAGGAGCTCGAACAGTTCATCCACTTCACCAACACCTTCCACCCCAACCTTCAGTTCACCTGGGCCATCTCCAGCACATCCCTCACCTTCCTGGACCTCTCAGTCTCCATCTCAGGCAACCAGCTTGTAACTGATGTCCATTTCAAGCCCACCGACTCCCACAGCTACCTAGAATACACCTCCTCCCACCCACCCTCCTGCAAAAATTCCATCCCCTATTCCCAATTCCTCCGCCTCCGCCGCATCTGCTCCCACGATAAGACATTCCACTCCCGCACATCCCAGATGTCCAAGTTCTTTAAGGACCGCAACTTCCCCCCCACGGTGATTGAGAACGCCCTTGACCGCGTCTCCCGCATTTCCCGCGACACATCCCTCACACCCCGCCCCCGCCACAACCGCCCCAAGAGGATCCCCCTCGTTCTCGCACACCACCCTACCAACCTCCGGATACAACGCATTATCCTCCGACACTTCCGCCATTTACAATCCGACCCCACCACCCAAGACATTTTTCCATCCCCACCCCTGTCTGCTTTCCGGAGAGACCACTCTCTCCGTGACTCCCTTGTTCGCTCCACACTGCCCTCCAACCCCACCACACCCGGCACCTTCCCCTGCAACCGCAGGAAATGCTACACTTGTCCCCACACCTCCTCCCTCACCCCCATCCCAGGCCCCAAGATGACATTCCACATTAAGCAGAGGTTCACCTGCACATCTGCCAATGTGGTATACTGCATCCACTGTACCCGGTGCGGCTTTCTCTACATTGGGGAAACCAAGCGGAGGCTTGGGGACCGCTTTGCAGAACACCTCCGCTCAGTTCGCAACAAACAACTGCACCTCCCAGTCGCAAACCATTTCCACTCCCCCTCCCATTCTCTTGATGACATGTCCATCATGGGCCTCCTGCACTGCCACAATGATGCCACCCGAAGGTTGCAGGAACAGCAACTCATATTCCGCCTGGGAACCCTGCAGCCATATGGTATCAATGTGGACTTCACCAGTTTCAAAATCTCCCCTTCCCCCACTGCATCCCTAAACCAGCCCAGTTCATCCCCTCCCCCCACTGCACCACACAACCAGCCCAGCTCTTCCCCCCCACCCACTGCATCCCAAAACCAGTCCAACCTGTCTCTGCCTCCCTAACCGGTTCTTCCTCTCACCCATCCCTTCCTCCCACCCCAAGCCGCACCCCCAGCTACCTACTAACCTCATCCCACCTCCTTGACCTGTCCGTCTTCCCTGGACTGACCTATCCCCTCCCTACCTCCCCACCCACACCTTCTCCACCTATCTTCTTTACTCTCCATCTTCGGTCCGCCTCCCCCTCTCTCCCTATTTATTCCAGTTCCCTCTCCCCATCCCCCTCTCTGATGAAGGGTCTAGGCCCGAAACGTCAGCTTTTGTGCTCCTGAGATGCTGCTTGGCCTGCTGTGTTCATCCAGCCTCACATTTTATTATCTTGGAATCTCCAGCATCTGCAGTTCCCATTATCTCTGATACTATATAAGTTTGGGTCAAGGTTATCTCCTTACCATATTTTGGGAAGATGTCTGGTCTGGGAACATGGCAAGGAATATGATAAAAAAAATCTCCCACTTGTCTGGATGAATGCAGCTCCAACAACAGTCAAGAAGCATGACATCATTGAAGCAACCCACTTGTTTGGCACCAGACCACCATGTTCAACATTCACTCTCTCTGTGACTGATGCATAGTCAAAGCATTTTGAAGCACTCAAAAGACAGACTGCAACAACTCATCAAAGGACCTTTAAAATCATCTTCAAAATCCACTACCTCCATGGAATGACAAGTGTAGCAGATGTATGGAAACACAACTGCCTATAAATTCACTCTAAGGAATGTGGAGTGTGCAGCAGGTCAGTATCACTGTGAAACAGACTGGCAGGAGTGTGCGGCAGGTCAGTATCACTGTGAAACAGACTGGGAGGAGTGTGCAGCATGGCAGTATCACTGTGATACAGACTGGGAGGAGTGTGCAGCAGGTCAGTGTCACTGTGAAACAGACTCGGGGGAGTGTGCAGCAGGTCAGTATCACTGTGAAACAGACTGGGAGGAGTGTGCAGCAGGTCAGTATCACTGTGAAACAGACTGGGGGAGTGTGCAGCAGGTCAGTGTCACTGTGAAACAGACTGGGGGGAGTGTGTGGCAGGTCAATATCAATGTGAAACAGACTGAGAGGGGTGTGCGGCAGGTCAGTATCACTGTGAAACTGACTGGGAGTGTGCAGTAGATCAGTATCACTGCAAAGCAGACTGAGAGGATTGTGCGGCAGGTCAGCATCACTGTGAAACAGACCGGTTAATGGATCAGAATAAGAAAGTGAGTGGCAGCAAATGTTAAATCTGGCAGCAGTGAACCACTTCAACCTGATACTATCTGTCAGAGCTGAAGTACAACATAACAGAAAAACATGTTGGTGATATGTGGGTATTTCTTCATGTTTCTTTTCATTGGCCCAACTTGTTTAATTCAGGAGATATTATTGAAAGCTGAAAAGTGCAATTCAGATATGCATTTTTAAACCATTTAAATCAAAATTAATTTTATAAATAAACAATTAAATGAAATTAATAGAACAGAATGGAGAAAGCAGGGCAGGTAATGTGTTTCATCTGTAATATATGGGTGCTGGTGGATTCCAGTATGATCCATTATGACCACATCCATAACGAGTGTTGGCCACTCCCGAAACTTTGACTGTGAGCTGATGAGCAGGAATTGAGCTGCAGATACTGTGTCCCATCAGGCAGGGGGAGAAATCCCTGAACACGGTTTCATGAGGTAGTTGTATTTCTTTGATAAATTACATCAAATTTGGTCCATGGTCAGGGCCAGGGCAGTGTGACTGTGATTGTGCAGGTTTTGGAATCAAGATTTCAGCTTCACAGAAGCCTCGGCCAGTCCCTTATCCTGTGGGTATGAGGTGTTGCTGATGTGGATGACAGCTCATACTGCAGGAAGAAAAAGTGAACTGACTACAGAGCACCAGCCTGATGCAGGAAGGAAACAGTATTGTAGAGATAGTAGGGGATGAGCACAGTTAGGGAAATAGATACTCTTCTCTGTAGCAAAGACAGGATATCCCAAAGGATGTGTTGCCTACTGGTGCCTTGATTAAGAACATCTCTTCTGGGCTGGAGAATAAATTAAATGAGGAGGGAAGGATCCAATTTGTATGGTCCACAAACATACCAATGACATAGGTAGAACTAGGAAAGAGGTGTCCTGAGAAATTATGAGCAGCTCAGGGAAAAATTAAAAAGCACAGCCACAAAATTAATGATATTCAGATTGCAACATGACATGAACATTGGATTTGGGTAAATAAGAGTAGAGAGGCTTCAAGACTGCTGCGGAAGAAATGTGTTTTGATTCATGAGATACTAGGATCAGTACTGAGCAAAGAGAAAGCTGTTCCCTTGAGATGGGCTTCATATGAGCCATGCTGGGAGCAGTGTCCTGGCAAATCGTCTAATGATGATTGTAAATACTACTATAAACTGATTAGTGAAGGAGAGGGATTGGTCAAAGGAAAATTTTAAAAATCAAAGACAAATTTTAAAAATCAAAGACAGAACTGAGATGCAAGTAATACCAAGGCAACTGATGATCAATGAATGACAGGATGGACAAAGATAATTGCAGAACAGTGGAATGTGTGGCCTGTTAGACATGGGAAGTCATGGATCCTAAATGATCATATTTGCAGGAGGTGCTCCAGCTGCAGAAACTTGAGCACCAGGTTTTGGAGATTGAGTCCAGCTGGAGTCAGTGTGGCACATCCGTGAGACCATGAGGTATGTGGATAGCACATTTAGAGAGGTGGTCACACTATAAATCAGAAGGGAATGGGGTACCATCAGGTAGTCAAACAGAATCAGGTGGGCACTGCAGGAGGCTCTTGGGGTCCCAATTTCAAATCTGTTTTCCATTTTTAAAGCTGATGGGATCATTGTTTCATCAAGGGAGTGCCGACAGACCCAAGCTTCTGATATCACAGGCATCCTGACTGTACAGGAGGGAAGGAAGAAGAAAGCAGGAGCAATCGTGATATGGAATTTATTATTTAAGAGAACAGGCAGGCATTTCTGAAATCACGGACGTGTCTCCAGGATAGTATGTTGTCTCCTTGGTTCCAGGGTCAGGGATGTCACTGAACTGCTGCAGGTCATCATAAAGGGTGAGGGTGATACCAATGATGTTGGTAGAATGAGAGATAAGAATTCAAGGAATGAGGAAGTAGGCTAAAGAGCAGCACACAAACACAGGCACAGAATTAGGCTGATAAATGTGTATTTCATGAGTTGGTGCAGGAGGGGAAGGATTTTAGATTTCTTGGTCACCCTGGGACCTTAGGAAGGTCAGACCTGCACAAGCAGGTTAAACACAAACTAGATTGGAACCATCATCATTGAAGGTGGGTTAGCAGTGCTTTTGGGAGAAATATAATCCAGTTCAGCAGGGAAAGGAGACATAGAGTGTCAGTGCAATAAGGATAAGACCTTGGTAAATGAACCAGTACCAAGGGAGTTCAGCCATGTTGAGTTTGAAGGGAGTAAGACAAGGCTGAATGGTGTCTACAATTCCCAATATTACAGGTAAAACAGATGAGCTAAGTGGAAACAAAAGCAGAAGTTGCTGGAAAAGCTCAGCAGGTCTGGCAACATCTGTGAAGAGAAATCAAAGTTAATCTTTTGGGTCCAGTGATCCTTCCTCAGAATGGTCACCGGCCCCAAAGTATTAACTGTGATTTCTCTTCACTGATGCTGCCAGACCTGCTGAGCTTTTCCAGCAACTTCTGCTTTTGTGTCGATTTACAGCATCTGGAGTTCTTCCGATGTTTATTTAGGTGAGTTAAGTGTGTTGACTGACACATGGAATTGTAATATTTTTACCATCACAGAGACATGGTTGCAGGAGAGGCAGAACAGACAACTCAAGATTCCAGGAGATGGGTGAAAGGCAGTGGTGGCGGATGGCGGGGGGTAGTGATCAAGGAGATGGTGTTGTATTGTTAAATAAGGAATGTTACTGCAGGAAGGAGGATTCTGTTGTGTTGGGTGAACCGGCCTGCAAATTGGATACTAAACCATTCCACTACATCCTGCAGATAGTGCAGGTTTGTTCTATTATCCCTCATATGTTTTCTTTGTATGGGAATGGACAACATTTGGAATAATTTGACAATTCTAAAATGTTATTTAGAACACGGTGTCAGATATTAATCAAGATATTTACCTAAATGATTTTTCCAAGACCACAATGCACCCCTTACGGAGCGTTTATTGTGCATTATGTGCTGTTGTCATGACTGTATCCAAAAATGTAGCACATGCACAAGGGAAAATGATGTAGCCTGGATAGCTGTGATATGACCCACCAGATACTGCAGTATGTGTAGATGGGATCGTTTTGCTCCACCCTGTAAAATCAGTGATACTCGGGTATTAAAATCAGTTTATGGTCCATAGGAAACCGAAAAGGAGTTCCATATTGTGTTATCTGAGTGTGGGGTTTGCAGATATTTGATAGGGTTTCTCTGAGAATGAGTATATGGTAGTGGGTTGCCCAGCATACAGCTCAGACAAGAAGCCAGAGTTAGGACGGCGATGCCCCAGAAGCTCCACCAGGGAGAACTCCTGGAGTATGAAATTAAAAATGGACTAAGACCGCCAGTGAAGGCTCGTCCCCTAGTTTCTCCATCACACACACCAGGCCCTTGCAACGGACTAGTCATTACAATCACAGGTAAAAGTTTGTTTGACAACATTCGCCATGAGCTAATGCCAGTCATAATAGATTTATCAGGGATACAGTTACCGCAGTGATATCCTTCACAATTAAATGATTACATTCCCACCTCACAGAATAATGGGACAAGGAACAGGGAAATATGAGGGAAAACCCAGACCAGCAGCTAATAGACAGAAGAGAAGAGAACTCCTTACTCCTGAATGATCTAGCCACAGGATATGGAGCAGGAGTACCAATAGTCAATACCCTGGATTTGGCTAATTTGGCAAATAAACTCAGGATCTTGACCCAACAAGTCAAACAAGCCCTGGAGGGACCGAATACAGGCAATCGACAGAAGACCATGGGACAACTAGTGGAGAATCAGGACAGCCATCACTTAGTGACCATACTCTAAGGTCACGCCAAGACAATTACCCTGATAATCTAGGGCAAAATCAGGGAGGAGGGTGAGCAGCAAACCTGCACCCTGTGCAGCATCTACGGAAACTGGATGATTGAACAGTTGAGGGAGAACCTCAGACAGGCAAGCCAAGTGATTTCCCTTCCTGGATTATTGATGAACAGCTCAAACATTTGTTCCAGGAGAGAACCCACACTAACATCTTCACATCTGCCAATGTGGTATACTGCATCCACTGTACCCAGTGTGGCTTCCTCTACATTGGGGAAACCAAGCGGAGGCTTGGGGACCGCTTTGCAGAACACCTCCGCTCGGTTCGCAATAAACAACTGCACCTCCCAGTCGCAAACCATTTCCACTCCCCCTCCCATTCTTTAGATGACATGTCCATCATGGGCCTCCTGCAGTGCCACAATGATGCCACCCGAAGGTTGCAGAAACAGCAACTCATATTCCGCTTGGGAACCCTGCAGCCCAATGGTATCAATGTGGACTTCACCAGCTTCAAAATCTCCCCTTCCCCCACCGCATCCCAAAACCAGCCCAGTTCGTCCCCTCCCCTGACAGCACCACACAACCAGCCCAGCTCTTCCCCTCCACCCACTGCATCCCAAAACCAGTCGAACCTGTCTCTGCCTCCCTAACCTGTTCTTCCTCTCACCCATCCCTTCCTCCCACCCCAAGCCGCACCTCCATCTCCTACCTACTAACCTCATCCCACCTCCTTGACCTGTCTGTCTTCTCTGGACTGACCTATCCCCTCCCTACCTCCCCACCTATACTCTCCTCTCCACCTATCTTCTTTTCTCTCCATCTTCGGTCCACCTCCCCCTCTCTCCCTATTTATTCCAGAACCCTCACCCATCCCCCTCTCTGATGAAGGGTCTAGGCCTGAAACGTCAGCTTTTGTGCTCCTGAGATGCTGCTGGGCCTGCTGTGTTCATCCAGCCTCACATTTCATTATCTAACATCTCTAGATGTCTATTGCAACAGCTCACCAAGGTGTGGTATAATGACAACTGCAAGGACACTGTTGGTGAGGTGCTGGGCTTGGTGCTAGTGACAAAGTTGGGTTGAAGACCTTTGAAGCTGAAAATATTGGAATTATAAAAAACTGGTATTTGGATAGGTATCCATGACATCCTCCCAAATGCTGTGGTAAGATATAAGATATTAATAGGAACCACTCTAAGTAAATGCAAACAAACAGGCCGAACTATTGTCTGTATATCCTAATGAACATGCTCTCTGTTATTTTAAAACAAACAGTGATTCAAACTGCACTGTTGAAGCTAGGACACAGGTCTTATATGGCAGGGAGGGAGAATACTATGTAACACCCTCACTTGATAACTATCAGAATGGACATTCCACCTGCAACATCCACCTTTTGTTTCAACCCCCACATCCCTGCACGCACAGGCTGAATAGAGTTAACTGACATACATCGGAGACAAATGACATTCATCAATGCTGCTGATTAACTGAGAGATTCTGTCAGGAAATTCTTTGAGAAATTCTTTGACACTGGGATAAAACTCTGACCAGAGAAGCTGCATGAGGTCTGAACACAACTAACAAGTGCCCACCAAACTGTCATTTGCACAGTACAGCATACCCAAATGCTACAGTATGAAATAGATGAGTTTAAGTTTACTAATTGGTGGGATGACTTCTGGAACCGAGGCACAAATATTCAGATCGATCCATGGATCCGTCTCTTCTCCCATCTGGCTGTCATCACAGTCTCATTTACTCTAGTGTATGTCACAGTGATAACTCTAAAGATCAGGAGTTGGATAAAGCGGATATCTCAACAACTTGACACAATCACCATAAGCAGTGCACATGCCTGAGTTAGAGATCCATTGGACACAGGGAACACTTTGGTTATTTTCTCTATTCTCTGATGTACATATGCATGCTTATGTATCCCTTCCTACTTTGCTAATTACTTTAAATTCTGAATTTTTTTTTGCAGTGGCTTCTTTTATGTATACTGAAAAACAATAATGTGCAGTGTTGCAACAATTTACTGCTGCATGTAATCATGTAAACATTGTGTAATTATGATGTACTGAACTTTACCAACTTGATTTGCATGCTCATTTAATTACCTGAATTCATGATGGTTTGTCCTGTATGTTGCCTTTACGACACATACACCCCATGATAGACCTACATCAGCTTTGTACCTTTACAGTATTTGCAAATGCTTTTTCTATTGTTCAAGAGAAGGAATGTAGCAGCGTGTGACTGTTCAAGTGAAATAAAAATCAGAAATACAGGCACAGCAACTGAAATAAGCAGGGCATCAAATTTGGCCAAAAAGCAAAGTATGCTGGAAATGCCTGAGCCAAAACAGACACAAGAGACAATTCAGGATAATAAAATGTGAGGCTGGATGAACACAGCAGGCCAAGCAGCATCTCAGGAGCACAAAAGCTTATCAGGGATAATGGGAACAAGAGACAATTCAGGCTGGGGGCAAGTCCTTGCAAGATTAAAGCCCAGACAATTGAAACCAGAGAGACACCAGAACACATCAGGAGGTGTGAAATGGCAACTGAATTCCTGACAAACAACACTACTTGCATGGGATAACAAGGTGTAGAGCTGGATGAACACAGGAAGCCAAGCAGCATCAGAGGAGCAGGAAAACTGACGTTTCAGGTCTGGACCCTTCTTCAGTTGCATGGTGCAGACATGATGAATAGAATTCACAGAATTCATCAGTCAGACAAAAAAAAAGTGTATATTCTGGGATAAAACCAGGCTTCCCGGCCCCCAGAGCAGATACACGAAAGGACTCACTGATAAGCATGCCATGGAGAGCGATAAGCAGCATTTCAAGGTGACAATTCCAATTAATTTGATTCCTCTGATTGGTCAAGTCCTTGGAAAACTCTGGAGGGGAACCAGGAGGGTATAAGAACCCAGTCTGTCAGGCCTTGGGGTACTGCCCCACTCTGCGTGTCAGGATACATCAGTGACCGGAGCAGCTCACTTTTCAAACAGAGAGAGAGAGAGAGTCAACCTGTGAAGACAGGTACAGACTGAACACTGCATCAGACCAGCAAAAGTTACTGGTATCTGGGAAGTATCTCAAGTTTCTAAAGAATTGGATAGTTAGGAATAGTTATTGAAAGTGTAAAATTTAACTCTTAGCCTTCATTGTCTTAAAATAAAGTTGCGACCTGGCTCATTAACTGCAGATTCATGCTGTGTAGTCTTTCCTGTAACATACTAAGGTGCCTGGGTAAATTAATATTGTGTACACTGGTTGAGGAGTCTGCAGGTCTTAGAGACAATCTATTCCAGACAACAGTATGAACAATCAAAAGGCAAACTATTATGTAAATAGAAGGAGACTCCAAAGAAAAATGCTGTGCAAAAGGATCTGAATGTTCTTCTGCATGAAACACAAAGACAATAATAAGAAGGAATAGCAAGTAACATGATGGCAAATGGAATTCTGGTCTTTATTATTAGTGAGCTTGAGTTTTAAAATGAGAAAGCCTCGTTTCACCTATGTAGGGTGTTGGTGAGGCTGCACCTCGATGACTGTACCAGTTTTGGTCCCCAGACTTAACAAACGATACAATGGCGTTCACATGAATGATTCCTGGGATGAAGGAGTTAATTTATCGAGTATGCTGAGCCTTTATTCATTTGAGTTTAGATGAATGACAGGTGGTCTTTCTGAAACATATGAAATTTGAAGGAGACTTGACAGGATACCTGTAAATTAGATAACAAGGTGTGGTGCTGGATGAACACAGCAGGCCAGGCAGCATCAGAGGAGAAGACGAGCTGACAATTTGGGTCTGGAAACTTCTTCAGAAAGGGGGAAGGGGAAAGAGGCTCTGAAATAAATAGAGAGAAGGGGAGGTGATAGTAGAAGGTGGATAGAGGAGCAGACAGGTGCAGAGAAGACCGAAAGGTCAAGGAGGTGTGGATGAGACGAGTAGGTAGGAAGTGGGGATGTAATTGGTCAGTGAGGTGGGAGAAAAGATGGACAATTCAAGGAGTTGGGGACGAGCTGGGCTGGTTTTGGGATGCAGTGGGGGGAGGGGAGATTTTGAAGCTTGTGAAGTCCACATTGAGACCATTGGGCTACAGGGTCCCCAAGCGAAATATGAGGTTCTGTTCCTGCAACCTTCAAGTGGCATCGTTGTGGCAATGGAGGAGGCCCAGGATGGACATGTCGTCCAAGGAGTGGGAGGGGGAGTTGAAGTGGTTCTCGACTGGAGGTGCAATCGTTTGTCACGAACTGAGTGTAGGTGTTCCACAAAGCGGTCTCCTTGTTATCTTGCTATCTTGTTATCTCAGACTCCAGCATCGGCAGTTCCTACTATCTCTGAGTGAGGATATCTGTAGTACTTATCACTGTTACAAGATGTGCCTATAAGAAGTATTTGTTTTGTCATTTTTCTTTTGAAAGCAAGTGCAGTAAACTTGGAGATAATGGGAACTGCAGATGCTGGAGAATTCCAAGATAATAAAATGTGAGGCTGGATGAACACAGCAGGCCAAGCAGCATTTCAGGAGCACAAAAGCTGACGTTTCGGAAACGTCAGCTTTTGTGCTCCTGAGATGCTGCTTGGCCTGCTGTGTTCATCCAGCCTCACATTTTATTATCTTGCAGTAAACTTGGAGCCAGTTTGTTTACTCTGAGCCCAACAATTTATCTAGCTTTCTGTATTTTTTAAGACAAATGAAGGGCAACACAGTAGCTCAGTAGCTGGCACTGCTGCCTCATAGGACCAGGATCCTGGATACGATTCCATCCTTGGGTGACTGTCTGTGTGGAGTTTGCACATTCTCCCCATGACTGTGTGCATTTCGTCCATGTCTCCGGTTTCCTCCTACAGTCCAAAGTGTGTAGGGTAGGTGGATTGGCCATGCTAAATTGCTCGTAGTGTCCAGAGATGTTTAGGTTAGGTGTGTCAGACGTAGGGGAGTGAGTCGGTGGGGTGGTGTGGACTTGTTGAGCTGAATGGCCTGTTTCCACACTGCTTGGATTCTGTGAACAACGCACAGGCTCAAGGTTTTGTTTTTCAGCTGGGGAAGCTAGGATTTTGAAAGTCATAGCTCTCCCTATTCAAAAGCTGCTGTTCTCTCTTTACTGCTTGGTTTGTGTTTCCAAGTTCTCCTGTCTATTTTGCCTTTGCCAAAAGTGTTTGTAGGAGGCTGCTATACTGGAACAGGTCATCAGTAGTAGTTAACTGGCCTACTATTTTGTTGAGAATTTTGATGGAGTTACAGTTAAAGCAATTCTTTCATTTATTTTTCTTGTTGTATTTTAACGGTAGTTTAGGAATAAAGTGTGTTTTGCTAAAAGCCGAGTAGTTCAACCAATCGAATTGCATCCGGAATGCAACACCTGACATTTGTCTTTAAAATAAAAAAAAGGTCTAGGCTATCTCCTTGACATATTTTGAGAGGGATTGATCTGGTACATTACATAGCACAAGGGGATACTCGTTTTAAACTGAGAAAAATGAATTTCTTCCTGAGAGGATAGTGAGCATCTGGAAATTCAAAGTTCAGAGTTGTGGCGTGATCACTGAAAGTATGTAAAGAGCGTGTTGATAGATTTTTGAAATACAGAGGAGCTAAGGGCTTTAATGAGCTGACATGAAAAACAAGTTGAGGTCAGGGTCAGATTTGCTGTGAATTGAGATTGGCCAGGCCTTTTTTATTATTCAAGGAAAGTGAGCAATGCTGGTTAGACTAGCTTTTACTGCCTATCCCAAACCATCAAGAGGCCTGGGGGGTCACAAGCACTGATTGACAACAAATTTGTTGTTGGTCAAAAGGCAAGCATTCACTGCCTGTTCCCAGAAACAAATGCAGCATTTTTTGACTTTGTTTTTGCTGTTTATGAACAACATTGAACATTTTTAACCAACTGATGGATTTTCAGTGTTTACCGCTCCCACATTGAACAATGTGAAGATGTTAGGCTATCCTGGATATTATGGAAGGAATAGCACTCCCTTAGTCAGGCTTCTCAGATGAGATGACACAAAGTACAGAAACCTGTGTAGCATGCTTCTTAGATAGCAACACAGTTACAAACATACACTGTACTAACAATGAGTGTCGGCATGTCACCAAATTACCTTTAGTAGGGTTCATTTGCCATTCCCTTCCCACAGTGCACTGTGAAGGCAAGCTCCTTCCTGGCAGTGCTTGACCTGTCACTCAGCTAGCCTTTAAAATGGCACCACACTGGGAAGCTCAGGAGGTGCCAGAAGTGTGTAATTTATATGTATTTTCACATCTTTTGTTTTTCGATTTTGACCAAGTGTCATGTGGGTTTTGATGTGTGCATGAGTAATTTATGAGTAATTTAGGCTTTTTTAAACAATCAAAGTGAAACAGTCAAAGAGAAATAACTCCTGTCATGTCATTGGAATTTGTGTGCCTTCTGAGAGTGTTTGATTGATTTGATTTATTGTTATCACACGTAAATGAGATACAGGGAAAAGTATTGTTTTGCATGCTATCCAGGCAGATCATACCATACATAAGTACATCAGGGTAATAGAACAGAAAGCAGAATTTAGTGTTACAGCTACGGAGAAGATGCAGAGAGATATCAACTTCAATATTTGAGAGGTTATTCAAAAGTTTGATACCAGCGAGGAAGAAACTGTTCTTGAATGTGTTGGTACATGTTTTTGTATCTTTTGCCTGATGGAAGAGAGTATAATTGGGGAGAGAGGGGTCTTTAATTGTGTTGGCTGCTTTGCCAAGGTAGCGGGAAGTAGAGATGAAATCATTGGATAGAGGGTTGATTTACATGATGGACTGGGATGTTTTAATTTACTTATTCAGGCATAAGGGCATCACTTGCCAGGCATTTATTGTTCATTCTAATTTCCCAGAGGGCAACTAAGAGTCAACCACATTGCTGTGGGTCTTGAGTCATATGTAGACCTTCTCTAAAGGGCATTAGTGACAGTCAGCAATGGATTTATGGCCATCATTAGACCCTTAATTCCAGATATTTATTGAATTCAAATTCCAACATCTGCCATGGCTGGATTCAAACCAGTTCTCCGGATCATTGCCTGGGTATCTGGAGTAACAGTCCAGTGATAATACCACTAGGCCATCTCCTCTCCTAAATTAAGGATTACAAGAAATTCTCTGTAATTTCTTGTGATCTTGGCCTGAGTAGTTACCATGCTAAGCTGTTATGTACCCAGGTAGAATGCTTTCACTGGTGCATTTATAAAAATTGGTAAGAGTTATCAGGAAACGTGAATGGAGTTAGAGCAGAATTTGGTCACACAGTTGGGAGTGTGTAAGGAGTATAACAAGGGACTGAGTATGCAGCCTTGCAGGGCACCAGTTTTGAAGATTAATGTGGAGGAGGTATTGATTGTGGTCTATGGGTCATGAAGCTGAGGATCTAGTTACAGAGGAGGGAGCAAAGTCCTAAGTATGGAGTTTGGAGATGAGTTTGCTTGGAATTATGGTGTTTAAGGCAGAAATATAGTCAATAAATAAGTGTCTAATGTAAGCATGCTTGTTATCCAAATGTTCACAAGCATAGATAGGAAACAATGTAGTGCATTAAGTTTTCACTGAGAAGGATCCTTTTTTAAATCTTAGAGGAAATGCCAATAACTTGTAAACATCTTAAATTCAGTTTTCAGAGTTCCAGGTGGAAATTCTTGAGTGTTGTCGGAGCTGCACCCATTCAGCCTGCTGGAGAGTATTCTATCGCACTCCTGACTTGTGCTTTGTAGGTGGTGGACAGGCTTTGGAAGTCAGAAGTCATAGAGTCATACAGCATGTAAAAAGATCCTTTGGTCCAACTTGCCCATGCTGACCAGGTTTCCTAAACTAAACTAGTCCCATGTGCCTGTGGTTGACCCTTACCCCTCTAAACCTTTCTGATTCATGTACCTTTCCAAAGGTCTTTTACATGTTGTAATTATACCAGACTCTATCACTTCCTCTAGAAGCTCTTTCCACACATGTGCCACCCTCTTTGTAAACATATTGCCCCTTAGATCGCTTTTATATCTTTTCCCTCTCACCTTAAACCTATGCCCTCTTGTTTTGAAATCCCCTATGCCAGGGAAAAGACCTTTGGTATTCAACTAATTTATGCCCCTCATGATTTTATAAACGTCTAAAAGGTCACTTCTCAACGTCCCATGGAAAAGTCTCAGCCGATCCAGCCTCTCCATATAACTGAAACCTGCTGTACCTGTAAGATTCTTGTAAATCTTTTCTGCACTCTTTCCAATTTAATAATATCCTTCCTTTAGCATGGCTACCAGAACTGCACAAAAGTGGCCTCACCAATGCCCTGTACAGCTTCAACATGACGTCCCAACTCTTACACACAATGCTCTGACCAATGAAGGTGTTTGAAAAGTACTTGCTATAGTATTTCAAGCCTCTGGCCTGTTCTTGTAGCCACTGTGTTTATATGACGAGTGCAGTTGATTTTCTGGTCAATGGCAATCCCAAAGATGTTGATAGCGGAGCATTCAGTGACGGTAACACTATGTTGCATGCCACTTATCAGCCTAGATTGGATATTGTCCACATCTTGTTGCATATGAACATGGATTGCTTCAGTATCTGAGGAGTAATGAACGGAGCTGAACATTATGCAATCACTGGAGACCATCCGTCTTCTGGCCTTATGATGGAGGGAAGGCCATTGATGAAGCAGCTGTAGATGACTGGTCTAGAACACTACCCTGAGGGACTCCTGAGCTGAGATGACTGATCCTCTGACAACTATCTTATGATGTGCCAAGTATGATTCTAACAATTGGAGAGTTTGCCCTGAGGTCAGGAACTGAGTGATGATGGTGGAACCCAAACTGGGCATCACTGAGCATGTTATGGCTGAGAAGGTGCTGCTTGATAGCACTGTTGATGACACATTCTATCACTTTACTGAAGACTGAGAGTAGACTGATGGTGCAGTTATCAGCTGGTTGGATTTGTAATGCTTTTTAGTGGATGGAATATACCTGAGCAATTTTCCACATACTCGGTTGTATGCCACTGTTGTAACATTACTGGAACAATCTGTGTTACACCTCACTGTGTATTGAGCTAGACATCAAGTCCTGCTATTTCTACAGTTATCACAAAGTTAAGTATTTTATAAAAGTACACAAATTTCATCTGTTTATCTGTCTTTTAGGTGCAGGTTGGCAAATAGAATGGGCCAGCTTTCTGTAATTAACAGGAATTACTATTTCTTACAAACAATAAATTGTAGCTACAGTTAAGCAATTATGAACCTTCACTATCTGTATGTAACTCTTTTTGATAAAACTGTAACCTCCTTATAAAACTCTCTCTGTAGACACATTCAGACGGATAGACATCAAAATAAAACATGAGTATTACGGATGGACTGTAGGCCTGGGAATACAGTTCAACGGTCCTACTTCACAGAACCCACTGAGGTGGTACTTTCAACTTGTCAGGGCATGCTGCTCCTTGATTCTCCTTCTCCAAATACCTTCATTTATTTGCAGAAGATATAGGGTGGCTGGTTCACTCTCATGTAAGTCCCTGACTGAATGGTTAAGAGCCACAGCTTACAGCAACCAGTGACGAGAAAACAAACCAGCTTTCTTCAGGCTTCTGGTGGTTTTTGCAGCAGAGAAAAGAGACAGCTCCTGCTCTTACAAAAATCCAATTGTTTCTGCCACTTCATTCACATCACCCAAGCTGTTCAGCTATCCTGGCCATTGAAAGGCAGAAGGCCTTTGTCCTTGATAACTCACTTGTCACAGACCAATCAGCCATTCGTCAGCCAAAGCTCCATTCAGCCAAAACCATTGGCGACAGTTCATCTGCAAACTTGGCTTCTAGTTCTGCTTGAACATGTGGCTGTTTAAATTGTACTTATAATGAGTTCCACTTTCCTTGCTTTTAAGATATGCAACAATCCTTCGAAAGTCCTTGATTTTAAAACACAATTTTTTTCCCATATGAATCCATAATCGAAAATACAGAATATTTAGAAGGTATGGTTCTTGCGTCTGGGTGAAGAATTCACGGCCATTGTGCAGGAATAGCGGAATAAAGAGAAAGTATGGATTTGTGAAGGAACAACAAAGTTGATATTTTTAATGAGGTCACTTGGAGGCAGGTGGGGATAACACACCTGATCGGTCTATCCACTTTCAAACAATGACTTAAAAAATTAATAACGTTCTTCTCAGAAAATTTGAAAATATGATGGCTTCCAAGGTGTCCTCCAGGCCACAAACTATTCTGATGATAAACTATTTCACTGTTAATTCACTTTCATTGGGGTAACACCTAGGAATTTCCTCCGAAACAGCATTGTGGGTGTGGCTGCTCCCCAAGGAGTTAGCTTGTCACCAGCTTCTCCATCCTCCAGAGATGGATGATAGGTCTGCTGGCCTAGACACTGACACCTCACTCTCTATCATCCCTCCCACTCCGGCCATTGCACGGACAAACCATTAAGTAATGAGAGGGCAGCAGAAATACAACATTAGCTAAGGGCTGGAACACACTTGAGTCATTGGAAATATAAGTTTTACAGGCTGGAGCAAGGGCTTTCAAAGTTGAATGACCATTCCTATTCCTGAAATGCATTAACGTCTTCAAAGAAGGGGTACAATTGCTGGGTATGGATGGCAAACATCCCAAAAGTGCAGTCAAAATTTCAAGAGATTATAACCAAACTTGTTGAATGGCCACATGGTACATGGTTCAATGCAGACATTTGTCACTTGCACGCTTCTGCCAGGTCACTTGCATACAAGCATACACACATCTCCTGCATCTACATGCGATGTACCTCATGGCTGTTACTTTATTTCCTTAGTGCTCACTCACTTTGTGCTAACTTGCTTGTGCTGCTCATTAGTTCAGAGGGAGAGGCAGGCAACTTGTGACAGTGAGGACTGAACTAGAGAGGGAACTGACAGGTAGCTGTATGGTACTTGGCGAAATCACACCCACAGTTTCTGCCAGCTGGATCTGGAATGCACGATTTGAGATGGCTGTAAAAAGCAATTAGATAAGCAACAGAATTCAAATAAAGTACCTGGACATGGGCAAAGATCAGGGAGTGGAGCTAAGCAAATTATTATTGTAGAGAGCTTGTACAGACTGGAATAACTGAATGGCCTTCACTTGTACTGTAACCACTCTATGAACTTCTTGACGACCATTGATTTCCAAACATGAAATTACTTTTTTGCTACGAAACATCTCAAAAGCAGCCCAATTGTTCAGCTGATAACATAAAACACTGAATGTGCTGGTGAAAAGCTGAAACTGCCTGTAGACGCTGTTTTATTTCTTTATGGGATGTGAGTGTTGCTGCCAAGGTCAACATTTACTGCCTAGCTTTAACTGCCATTGAGAAAGTAGAACAAAACAGTTATTGGCTTCAGTGATAATAGGAACTGCAGATGCTGGAGAATCCAAGGCAATAAAATGTTAGGCTGGATGAACACAGCAGGCCCAGCAGCATCTCAGGAGCACAAAAGCTGACATTTCGGGCCTGGACCCTTCATCAGAGAGGGGGATGGGGTGAGGGTTCTGGAATAAATAGGGAGGGGGAGGCAGACCGAAGATGGAGAGAATAGAAGATAGGTGGAGAGGAGAGTATAGGTGGGGAGGTAGGGAGGGGATAGGTCAGTCCAGGGAAGACGGACAGGTCAAGGAGGTGGGATGAGGTTAGTAGGTAGGAGATGGAGGTGCGGCTTGGGGTGGGAGGAAGGGATGGGTGAGAGGAAGAACAGGTTAGGGAGGCAGAGACAGGTTCGACTGGTTTTGGGATGCAGTGGGTGGAGGGGAAGAGCTGGGCTGGTTGTGTGGTGCAGTCAGGGGAGGGGACGAACTGGGCTGGTTTTGGGATGCATCCCAAAACCAGCCCAGTTAAAAACCAGCCCAGTTCGTCCCCTCCCCCCACTGCACCACACAACCAGCCCAGCTCTTCCCCTCCACCCACTGCATCCCAAAACCAGTCCAACCTGTCTCTGCCTCCCTAACCTGTTCTTCCTCTCACCCATCCCTTCCTCCCACCCCAAGCCGCACCTCCATCTCCTACCTACTAACCTCATCCTTGACCTGTCCGTCTTCCCTGGACTGACCTATCCCCTCCCTACCTCCCCACCTATACTCTCCTCTCCACCTATCTTCTTTTCTCTCCATCTTCGGTCCGCCTCCCCCTCTCTCCCTATTTATTTCAGAACCCTCACCCCATCCCCCTCTCTGATGAAGGGTCTAGGCCCGAAACGTCAGCTTTTGTGCTCCTGAGATGCTGCTGGGCCTGCTGTGTTCATCCAGCCTTACATTTTATTGCCCAGTTATTGGCTTCAAGCTTTTTCAGAGGGCCAACATTAACCATAACCATGTTGATCTGGAATAAGATCTGATCAGACCAGGTATGGAGAACAGGTTTCCTTCCTGAAAGGACACTGGTGAACCAAATGAGTACAACAGGATCTTGACCAAATGAGCCAATGTACCGAACAGTGGCAGATGGAATTTCATTTATATTAATGTGACGTGCTGCATTTTGCTGAGGTAAATCAGAGCAGGACTTACACGCTTAATGATGAGGTTCTGGGGAATGTTGCTGAACAAAGACAGCCTGGGGTGCATGTTCATAGTTCTTTGAAAGTGGAGTCACAGGTAGATAAGATAATGAAGAGGGTGTTTGGTAAACATGCCCCCTATTGGTCAGTGTATTTATCACCCAGACATTTTTCCATCCCCACCCCTGTCTGCTTTCCGGAGAGACCACTCTCTCCATGACTCCCTTGTTCGCTCCACACTGCCCTCCAACCCCACCACACCCGGCACCTTCCCCTGCAACCGCAGGAAATGCTACACTTGCCCCCACACCTCCTCCCTCACCCCTATTCCAGGCCCCAAGATGACATTCCACATTCAGCAGAGGTTCACCTGCACATCTGCCAATGTGGTATACTGCATCCACTGTACCCGGTGCGGCTTCCTCTACATTGGGGAAACCAAACGGAGGCTTGGGGACCGCTTTGCAGAACACCTCCGCTCAGTTCGCAACAAACAACTGCACCTCCCAGTCGCAAACCATTTCCACTCCCCCTCCCATTCTCTAGATGACATGTCCATCATGGGCCTCCTGCACTGCCACAATGATGCCACCCGAAGGTTGCAGGAACAGCAACTCATATTCCGCCTGGGAACCCTGCAGCCATATGGTATCAATGTGGACTTCACCAGTTTCAAAATCTCCCCTTCCCCTACTGCATCCCTAAACCAGCCCAGTACGTCCCCTCCCCCCACTGCACCACACAACCCCCAGCTCTTCCCCCCCACCCACTGCATCCCAAAACCAGTCCAACCTGTCTCTGCCTCCCTAACCGGTTCTTCCTCTCACCCATCCCTTCCTCCCACCCCAAGCCGCACCCCCATCTACCTACTAACCTCATCCCACCTCCTTGCCCTGTCCGTCTTCCCTGGACTGACCTATCCCCTCCCTACCTCCCCACCTATACTCTCTCCACCTATCTTCTTTACTCTCCATCTTCGGTCCGCCTCCCCCTCTCTCCCTATTTATTCCAGTTCCCTCTCCCCATCCCCCTCTCTGATGAAGGGTCTAGGCCCGAAACGTCAGCTTTTGTGCTCCTGAGATGCTGCTTGGCCTGCTGTGTTCACCCAGCCTCACATTTTATTATCTTGGAATTCTCCAGCATCTGCAGTTCCCATCATCTCTGATACTATTTATTACAGGAGTTGGGAGGTCATGTTGCGGTTTTACAGGACATTGGTTGGGCCACTTTTGAAATGCTGTGTGCAGTTCTGATCTCCCTGCTATCGGAAGGATATTGTGAAACTTGAAAGGGTTCAAAGAAGATTTCCAAGAATGTTGCCAGTGTTGCAACATTTTAGCTGAAGGGAGAGGCTAAATATACTGGAGGTATTTTGTCTCGAGTGTCAGAGGCTGAGGGGTGACCTTATAGAGATCTATAAAATCATGAGGGGCATGGTTAGGGTAAATAGACAAGATCTTTTCCGTGGAATGAGGAACCAAAACTAGAGGGCATAGGTTTAAGGTGAGAGGAGCAAAATTTAAAAGGGACCTAAGGGGCAAAGTTTTCATGCAGTGAGTCATGCATGTGTGGAATGAGCTGCCAGAGGAAGTGGTGGAGGTGGTACAATTAGAACGTTTAAAAGGCATCTGGATGGGTATATGAAGGGGAAGGGTTTAGCGGGGTGTGGGCCAAATGCTGGCAAATGGTACTAGATTAAATTAAGATAGCTGGTTGGTATGGATGATTTGGACTGACGGGTCTGTTTCTATGCAGTATATCTCTCTGACTCTATAATGCTAATATTATGGAGAACTAGGAAATGGCAGACAAGCTGAATAAAAACTGTGCATCAGCGTTCACAGTAGGAAACATTAACATTCCAAAATGATCAAATATTCAAGGCACAAAAGTTTAGCAAGAAATAAATGTAGCAACTATCGCTGGAGGAAAGATATAGCAGGAAACTAATGGTGCTAACAGCTGATAAGTAGCATGACCCTGATATCTTGGGATATTAAAGTAAGTAGCCACACTGATCAAGGATACATATTGTACAGGAATTCCTTAGTTCGGAAAAATGCCAGAGGAGTGGAAAGTAGCAAAGTAACATTTTTATTCAAAAATGAAGGGATCAAAACACATGTTATTATCCATCAGTTTACTGAAGATTTGCTTATGGAAAGCTATTATGTGTAATGTAAAGGCTATTATAAATATAAAGGCTATTGGAAAGGATGTAACATCAGAGTATTTAGGAAGACATTGTATGACCAATCAGAATCAGCATGGCTTCATGAAGCAAGAATCACACCTGACAGATATACAGGAATTCTTTGAAGAGGTAACAAGCAGATAGATAAAGGGGAAGCAGTGGGTGTAATGTACTTGGATTTCCTGAAGGCATTTGATGAGGTAATATATAAAAGTCTATTTAACAAGTTAAGAGTCCATGTTGGAGGTTGTATATAGAAACATGGAAGATAGGAACAGGAGGATGCCATTCAACCCTTTGAGCCTGCTCTGCCATTAATCATGATCATGGCTGATCATCCAACTCAATAACCTCATCTTGCTTTCTCCCCACAACGCTTGATCCCAAGTGTGATATCTAGCCGCCTCTTGAATACATTCAATGTTTTGGCACCAACTATCTCCTGTGGTAATGAATGCCATAGACTCACCATTCTTTGCATGAAGAAATGTCTCCCCATCTCCATGCTAAATGGTCTACCCCAAATTGTCATACTGCGATCCCTGGTTCTGATCACACCCACCATTGGGAACATCCTCCCTGCATCTATCCTGTCTAATCCTGTTAGAATTTTATAAGTCTCTATGAGATCACCACTCATTCATCTGAACTCGAGCAAAAACCATCCTAAACCATCGTCATTTGTCAGACCTGCCATCCCTGGAATCAGCCCGGTAAATCTGCACTGCACTCCCTCAACAGCAAGAGTGTCTTTCCTCAGAAAAGGAGATCAAAACTACACACAGTATTCTAGTTGTGGTCTCACTAACACCCTGTACAACTGCAACAACACATCCCTGCTCCTGTACTTGAAACCTCTCACAATGAAGGCCAACATACCATTTGCCTTCCTTACCGCCTGCTGCACCTGCATGCTTCCCTTCAGTGACTGGTGCTGAAGGACACCCAGGTCTCACTGAACACTCTCCTTTCTCAATTTGCAGCCATTCAGATAGTAATCTGCCTTCTTGTTTTTGCTCACATTTATCCAAATTATAATGCATCTGCCACTGATTTGCCCACTCACCCAACCTGTCCAAATATTAGCATGAATAGAGGGTTGGTCAACTGGAAGAAGACAGAGATAAGGGATCCCATTTTCAGGATGACAGCCTGTAACAAGTGGAGTGCCACAGAGGTTAGTACTGGGGCCCACAATTATTCACAATAAAAAGACTTGGATGATGGAAGTGAGCATAATGTTATAAGCTTGCGGTTGACACAAAAATAGTTGAGAGCAATTTGGATGACACAGAGCCTACAGAGGGATACAGACAGGGTAAGCCTGTGGACAAGATCTTGGCAGATGGAATGTGAAATGGTGAAATATCAGTCTATACATTTTTGCAGGAAGAACAGAAAAACTGGCTATTATGTAAATGTAGAAAAAACTGCAAAGAGCCACATCACAAATGAATTTGGGAGTAACAGAGTTGTATAATATGGATATATACTCTTCGGTCCTGCTCACCCGCATCGAGCAGACATCTGACCAAGTCCACTTTACCAGCATTTGGCCCATATCCCTCTGAAGCCTTCCTATGGATATACCTCTGGTGCCTTTTAAATGTTGTAATTGTGCCAGTCTCTGTCACTTCCTCTGGCAGGTAATTACACACATGCACAACTCTCTCAGTGAAAATGTTACCATTTAGGTCCCTTTTAAATCTTTCCCATCTCGCTTTAAACTGCTGCCCTTGTGTTTTGGATTCCCCCATCCTAGAAAAAAAGACTTTGGTTATTGTCACTATACAAGTCCCTTGTGATTTTGGAAATCCCTGTAAGGTCACTCTTCTGTCTCTGATGCTCCAACCTATACAGCTTCCCCCAGCGGCTCAAACTGCACCCCCCTATAGAATCCCAAGCCCCAGTCCTGGCACATCCTTGTAAATCTTTTCCACACACTCTCAAGTTTAACAGCACTCTTCCTGTAGAAGGATGACCAGATTACACACAGTATTCCAAAAGAGTCCTAGTGCATAAATGACCAAGAGAAATGAGCATCCAGGTTTATTCAGAAGACAAATGGAATTCAGGCTTTTATTTCAGAGAGACTTGAGCATAAAAATACACAAGTCTTGCTGAAACTATACAAGGCAGTAGTTAAAACAAGCCGAGAAATTGTGATTGGTTTTATTCTCCTTATCTAAGAAAAGATACACTGGCATTTCAGGAATCTAGTGAAGATTCACTGAGGTGATTCCAGGTATGGAGGGATTTTTTTTATGAGGAGAGGTTTAGAGGGTTGAGTCTCTACACATTGTAGTTTAGAAGAACAAGGGGTAACCTCACTGAATAGCATGAGACAACATTCTTGGGGAACTTGGCCAGGTAAATGCCAAAAGGTTGTAGCCACTTGTGAGAGAGTAGACAATTGGAGGGCATAACCTCAGAGTAAGGGTCACCCACTTAGGAGGGAGATCAGGAGGAATTTCTTCTCTTAGGGATGGAAGATCTGCAAGGTTCTTTCCACTGAGGGCTGAAGAGGTTGGGTTCTCAAGTATATTCAAGGTAGAATTTTAACCAGTAAGCGAATCAAGCATTATAGGGAAAAGGCAGGAAAACTGGAGTTGAAGGTCATCAGATCACCAATGGTCTAACTGAATGGCAGAAAAGGATTAATGGGCTGGATGGCTTACTTCAGCTCTTACATTTTATGGTCTTGTGGAACCATCTGGCAGGATTCAACATCTTTTGCCCGCAGTGCCTCAAGGAAATTACATGCGTGCCACTTCCTCATGGAATTGTGGTCATAATTATCTCCACATGGACAGGCAATAAGGCACATACCAAGTATAGTGTGAGCAGACCCATCCTTCACAACATAGGGGACAGGGAGAAGCTCAGCACATAGTGACACTCAATGTTTATGTACTGAGGGTCTAAGCACAGCCTGATGAAGCCACTCACAAAGGTGACCATCAGGATGAGGTCAATGTTAGGTATGTTCTGTCTCCTTTATCTGGAGTTTTGTACATTGTGACCCAGGGAACACAGTCCATCTTTGCCCTCCCAGTAGAAAGGAAGACAGCCTGGCTGATTGCGGTGATGTGGGAGTGAGGAGTGGCCCAGAGCTGCTGTAAGGGCAGGAACACTGAGAGCACACCACACATAATGACCAGCTTCTTACCCACAACCGAGAGGGAGCATTCATAGAACATAGAACATAAAACATTACAGCACAGTACAGGCCCTTCGGCCCTCGATGTTGTGCCGACCTGTCATACTGATCTCAAGCCCATCTAACCTACACTATTCCATGTACGTCCATATGCTTGTCCAATGACAACTTAAATGTACCTAAAGTTGGTGAATCTATTACCGTTGCAGGCAAAGCATTCCATTCCCTTACTAATCTCTGAGTAAAGAAACTAGCTCTGATATCTGTCCTATATCATCCAGCTCTCAGTTTAAAGCTATGCCCCCTCAGGCTCGCCGTCACCATCCCAGGAAAAAGGCTCTCCCTGTCCACCCTCTGGTTATTTTAGACATTTCAATTAAGTCACTTCTCAGCCTTCTTCTCTCTAATGAAAACAGCCTCAAGTCCCTCAGCCTTTCCTCATAAGACCTTCCCTCCATACCAGGCAACATTCCAGTAAATCTCCTCTGCACCCTTTCCAAAGCTTCCACATCCTTCTTATAATGCGGTGACCAGAACTGTACACAATACTCCAAGTGTGGCCGCACCAGAGTTTTGTACAGCTTCACCATAACCTCTTGGTTCCAGAACGCGATCCCTCTATTAATAAAAGCTAAAACACTGTATGCCTTCTTAACAGCCCTGTCAACCTGGGTGGCAACACTCAAGGATCTGTGTACATGGACACCGAGATCTCTCTGCTCAACTACACTGCTAAGAATCTTACCGTTAGCCCTGTACTTTGCCTTCCGGTTACTCCTACCAAAGTGCATCACCTCACACTTGTCTGCATTAAACTCCATTTGCCACCTCTCAGCCCAGCTCTGCAGCTTATCTATGTCTCTCTGCAACCCACAGCATCCTTCATCACTATCCACAACTCCA
The DNA here is from genome assembly GCF_030684315.1 of Stegostoma tigrinum. Lineage (NCBI taxonomy): Eukaryota > Metazoa > Chordata > Chondrichthyes > Orectolobiformes > Stegostomatidae > Stegostoma > Stegostoma tigrinum. The sequence goes on from NC_081387.1 coordinate 23,900,303, forward strand.
CCGACCTTAGTGTCGTCTGCAAATTTACTAACCCATCCTTCTACGCCCTCATCCAAGTCATTTATAAAAATGACAAACAGCAGTGGACCCAACACCAACCCTTGCGGTACACCACTAGTAACTGGTCTCCAGGATGAACATTTCCCATCAACTACCACCCTCTGTCTTCTTTCAGCAAGCCAATTTCCGATCCAAACTGCTGTATCTCCCACAATTCCATTCCTCCGGATTTTGTACAATAGCCTATTGTGAAGAACCTTATCGAACGCCTTGCTGAAATCCATATACACCACGTCAACCGGTTTACTCTCATCTACCTGTTTGTTCACCTTCTCAAAGAACTCAATAAGGTTCGTGAGGCACAACCTTCCCTTCACAAAACCGTGCTGACTATCCCTAATCAATTTATTCTTTTCTAGATGATTATAAATCCTATCCCTTATAACCTTTTCCAACACTTTACCAACAATATAACCTTTTCCAACAATATAACCTTTTCCAACACTTTACTACACACTCTGTTTCTCTTTGTCCAGAACACCTCACTCCTTCCAATTTTAGCACAAACCACAGCCTCTCAGAACAAAATTCCCTTCAACTCCAAATTGTCTCCCCTGACAATGAAGGGAACAAGGATCTCTCACGCCAGTTTCCAAAGAACATGGCCCTCGTTCTTACTCTGATTCATGTTGGTTCCTGAGGGCAGTTTGAACTGGTCAGAGACATTAACCCAGTCTTCACACTGACAGTGAATCCCAGCTGGAGACAGTGATGGGGTCTACGTGCAGGGAGATATTGACCTCAGTGCCTCCACAACCTGAGACCATCCCCCCTCACATTCCCCCTATCCTGGGGGTGATGGGATTTAGGAAAAGGCCCCATACAATACACCTGGAGGACAGGGGAGAGAGGGTAGCCCTGCCTGGCTGGGACAGCTTTCTGATTCCCACCCACTGATGGCAACTGGGTCACTGCTGTTTGTGTGGAACAGTTCTATCCAAGTGCAGCTTCCCCCACCCCCCAAATCCCATGTTACAGAGTGTGTCCAATCTGTCAGCGCGGGAGATTCTGTCAAAGGCCTTTCTCCTGGACCAGGTAGATGATGCAAGTGCCCACAGCCCCTGACCCGCACATGGGCAATGCTATCCCTGAGGAAGTGGAGGCTCTCGGAGATGGTCTTGTTGGATACAGCACAGGTCTGTGTGAATAGATCGGCTCAAATTTCACACAGTCACAGAATGATGCTGATGCAGAGGGAGGCCATTCTGCCCATCGTGCCTGCACCATCTCCAACATTGTGTCTGGGTCTATGATCTAGGGCCAATCTCCTGCCTTTTCCCAATATCCCTGCACACCATTATCATCCAAAACACCATCCCATACTCTCCCCAATTCCCCAACTGAGCCTGCCTCCACCACATTTCCAGGCAGCACATTCCAGGCTCGAACTACTCGCTGTGTGAAAGTGTTTTTCCTCACATTATCCTCGCTTCCCTTGTCCATCTCTCTAAAATGTACAAATTAAATATTTACACAGGGGAAGGGAAAGTTAGTGCATCAATACTCTTTAAAGACCCGACTTAAACAAAGCAGCAAACTGCAATCAATGTGGATGGAGGAATGGCTGAACATTAACTTTCTGCTTTAAAGCGTTGTTCCCCGAGATGAAACACGGAATTATTCAAAGGGCTCGATTCTTTATCTTCAAACACCCAGCGTCTCAGTTTCACCTCAATCTTCCGTCTCCCTTTCCAGTCGCTGTGTCTGACCCTGAGAGGTGAATGTTACACATTGCCTCTCCCTTCTGATCCCTTATACTGACAGGAACCAGCTCCAGGCTCTGTGCAGCTGATCAGAGACACTGGAGAAAGGTTTCACCTTTTCACTGCACAATCCCCAGCGGCTCCCCGTTCAACTCCTTGGATTTGATTGGGATCTTTCAGCGGGAATAAAATCCACCCGATCCCACTGGGAATGAGCCCTTCCTGAAATTAAAGAGGATTTGGGACTCACCTCTTACTTTCCCACAATCTGATCGAACATTTTCCGCCTTTTCCCGGACAGGTGTGTAAAGAGTAAAGTGGAAGTTTGCAGCTTCCTCCCACACGGAGACCTTTCACTTTCAGAGTTCACTCACTGAGTGCTGCTCCCTCGCTTCCAGATTCTTGGTGCTCGGCTGCTCTCGGAGCGTCTGGCCTTGAGAAAGTAACTCTTCTCCCTCAGGGTCAGAAAGCTGCAACCGGGTCTCTCCATTCCCTCACAATCCCTGTCCCTCCCATCTCACTTCATCCGCCTTTAGCCCACTTTCCACATTCCTCTCCTCTCCCATCACATTCCCCTCTGCCAACTTCCCTCAACCTCCCCATGCCAAACATTCCTCTCTTCTCACCAACTGACCCACTTCGCTCTCACTCCTCTCTCCATGCCCCCCTCTTTCCCACTCACCAGCCTCCCTACTCCTCACCACCCCCATTCCCACATTCCTCCCTCCCCTCTCCAATCTCCTCTCCTTTCTCACTGCTCTCCCCACTCATGACCAATGGTTCAACAGGAGGAGAAAGAGGTTGGAGGTGGAGGGTTGTTTTTCAGACTGGAGGCCTGTGACCAGCAGTGTTCCACAGTGATCGATGTTGGGTCATTTTTTTTTGTCATTTTTACAAAAGATTTGGACAAGAATTGAGGAGGCAGGGTTAGTATGTTAGCGGAGGACCCCAAAATTGGTGATCCAGTCAACAGTGAAGAATGTTATCTGACATTACAAACAAACATTGATCACTTGTGTCAGTGGGCTGAGGGAGTAGCAGATGGAGTTTAATTGGATTAAAATAAGGTGTCGCATTTTGGTTAAAAAAAGAGCAGGAGTTATACAATTAACGATAGGGCCTTGGGTAGTGTTGACGAACAGAGAGACTGAGAGGTTCAGGGACCGAGTTCTTTGAAAGCTGCACTGCAGGTAGAGATGATGGTTGAAAAGGTATTTAGCGCACTTGCCTTCGTTGCTTAGACCATTGAGTATAGGAGTTGGGACGTCATGTTGAGGTTGTACAGGATGTTGATGATGCCACTTTTGGAGTACTGTGTACATTTCTGATCACCCTGCTACGGGAAGGACATTATTAAATTGGAGAAGGTTCACAAAAGACTGACCAGGATGTTACTGGGACTGGAGGGTTTGAGTTGTCAGGAGAGACTGGATCGGCTGGGACTTTATTCTCTGCACCTCAGGAGGTTGAGGTGTGACTTTATAAAATCATGCGGGACATAGATAAGCTGAATAGCAAAGATCTTTTCCCGAGGGTGGGGAAGATCAAACCTAAAGGGCATAAATTTAATGTGTGAGGAGAAAGATTTAAAAGGGACCTGAGGGGTAACTATTTCACTCAGGGGGTGATTTCCATATGGAATGAAATGCCAGAAGAAGTAGACTTAGGTACAGTTACACTGTTTAAGGGATATTTGATTAGATACATGAATAGGGGAGGTTCAGAGGGATATGGGCCGAATACAGGCAAATGGAAGAAAAACATAAGTTGCAGGAAAAGCTCAGCAAGTCTGGCAGTATCTGTGAAGAGAAGTCAGAGTTAATGTTTTGGGTCTGGTGACCCTTCCTCAGCAACTTCTGTTATGATATCTCTGATTTTTCTTCATAGATGCTGCCAGACCTGCTGAGCTTTTCCTGCAACTTCTGGTTTTGTTTCTGATTTACAGCATCTGCAGGTCTTTCGGTTTTAAAGGCAATTGGAACTAGTTTAGTTTGGGAAACTTGGTCAGCATGGACACATTGGACGAAAGCATCTGTCTCTGTACTGTATGACTCGATCCTTCCCCGCTGATCACATTTTCTCCTCCTCTCTCATCACCTCTATTCCTCACAATATCACTTCCCTCACCCTCCCCTCCCCATGCACACACTGTTTTCTCACCACCTTCCCCACTGCTCTCTATCCCCTTCCAATACCCCCCCCTCAGAACTCCTCTCTCAACATCCTCCCCAGTTTCTACCTCATCTCTTCTCTACCCTCCCTATCCTCTCTTACCAACCTCCCCATTCTCCTTTATCACCCTTTTCCCCCTATCCATCCACCTTCTCCTCTCTCACCATCCTCCCTGATATCCTTAATCACCCTTCCCTTCAATCGCCTTCTTCTCTCTCATCATCCTCTCCATGCCCCTCTCCTCTCTCACCCTCCTCTCCTCTAAACTCCTCATTTCCCTCCACTCTCCCTTCTCACCACCATCCCGAGTTCTCTCTATCCTCCTTCCCTCCCAATCTCCAGTCCCCTCCCCTCTCCTCCTGGGATGGAATTGTTGGAGTGAATGTTGAGTATGAAGGTTGTAAAGCCTCAATTGAAAGATGAGGTTTGATGTCTTGAGCTTTCATTGAGCTTCATTGTGTTGTGGCGATTCTATAAGCATCATTATTGTGGGTTTGGGTCCATCACATTTACACTTCATGCAAATACTTGCTGGAAGATACGTTTCATGAAGGCTTACAGAGCTTTCTTCTTGAAACACGTAGGAATTTTATTTACTTACGCGTGGGACGTGGTCATCACTCCCCGGCCAGTATTTATTGCCTGTCCCTAGGAACAGGAGCTGGCCATTCAGCCCTCAAGCCTGTTCTACCATTCAATGAGATCATGGCTGAGATAGGGTTTGAGAGACGTAGTAAAACTTCTCTCTTGAATGAAGCTTCTGGGAATCTCATCTTTGAGGTGGCTAAATGTCATATTTTATCCTGTAATGCCTCTGTGAAGGCCTTGAGCTGGTTCTTTCAGTTAAAGAGATATGCACATTTGTATGAGTCAGTCACTAATTTGAAGGAATCTGTCACTCAGTCAACTTTGAACACAAGTGGCAAATGTCACAAACCTACAACGGTGCTGCAGGATGTAAACCTTGTCACCTGAAGAGGTTTACTTCAATATTAAAGTAAATGGTCAGAATTTTGGTACCATTTCTTATCTGGCATCTTTCCAACATGGGCCCCTGCCAACCTAACACCTGATCCTCACATCATCCCCAAACTATTCCGAACTATGAAGGACCTGTCAGAATGTAAGAACAGCTCTGCATTTCTGAAGGGGCCCTGATGGACTCTCCTGTTAAAAATGGGAAGATCTTCCCGTACATTAAAAGGAAGGAGTGGAATGGCAATCCATGTGTGATTGCTTCTCATTTGAAAATCTGGCCCAGAGTTTGGCTTTGTAGATCCAGCAGTCAGTGAATGAAGCAGATACTTCAGAAGCTACAGACACCTGGAATCCTGTTATTGAGAACTCCTCGGTCAAACCTGAAGTAGTTGACTGTGTCCAATTCTCAAGAATTTGAATCCAACTTGGCTAGAATCAGAACCGAACATTTATCATCAATCTGCAGCTGTCAGAGATTCAGCTTCATGAGCAAGAAATTCAGCAGATGTGAGAGTTCATCACATTATATTGTCTACCTCCAAATACAGCAGATGCCCTTTCCCTTTTTCATTCTAAAATCCTGTCATCTTGAAAGAGATTTGTTGTGTTTTTATGGGTCCTTGTGTGGGATTGTGCGGTGTAATTTTAGTTCCAGATCACAGTTTAGATGCTAACCAAAATTTGCCCTTTTCTTTCTAAAGGGACTGATGGGACGTGGGTGTTGCTCCCCAAGCTCACATTTATTGCCCAGGCATCATTGCCCTTGAGAAGGTGGTGCTGTTTTCTTGACCCACTGCAGTCCCCAGATACGAGGCAGCGAATTCTAGGATTTTGAACCAGCGAAGGTGAAGGAATGGTAAAATATTTCCAAATCAAGAGTAAGTTTTACTCATAATGCAAAGACTGCATATTTTTCTTTTGGAGTGCAACTGGAATGGAAGTTGGACATTGCTGTGTGGAGGAAATATAAGGATAGTTTTGCAATGTGCAAATTTAATGGCATCTTTTGAAAGTTGTACACATCTCTGATTCTTTTGGGATGAGGGAGATTGTTACATTACTGAGATGACTGTTTCAAGCCAAAGAACAACTGCTTGACAGCAGCTTTCTGCTTGGTCCCATGTGTAATGCAGCCAGGGAGATATCGGAAGCCTGACCAAGGGAATAGCTCCCTCTCCCTTTGCTGTGTGCGACATCCCGAGCCCTGAAAAGAGAAAGTTTCTCCCTCATCGTCGAGAGAGTTTCAAAAGCCTGCAGGAAAGAAATGGTTCCCTTCCTTTTTCACTGTGAGTGGAAAAGACAATCAAGAAATTTGTGAAGGAAGAATTCTATGACTGAAAAAGACTGAGGTCCATTGAAGAGAAAAGCCTATCAACATCACATTAAAGAATCAAATTCCTGTGAGAGACAATTCTGCTCACCTTTGATGGGTGCAGACTTTGATGTATAGAATTTGTTTCCCTGTCTATATTTCTCTCCTTCTCTACTCTATTTGTGTCAAAGTGTCTGTCTTTGTCTGCCATTCCTTCCCATTCCCCCACACACAAACATTCACAAAGAGGGATGCAACGTAACCCACATTGCAGGAAATGGGAAATCTATTTTTCTTTTGTCACTTCGAAAACATGAAGTTGGTTTACAATAAATGGTTATTTTTCCTGTAAGGACAAACCCTGGTGTGAATTCATTTTAACCTGAATCAGAGTCAGTTCGACAAATTGGGCATCTTGGTGATTTAATTGGGTATTTACACATTTGTGATGGTTTGTGGAACCCTGGGGCTCACTTATCCATACAGTCCCTGACTGAGACTGAGCGACAGTAAACAAATGATGTGAGCGCAGCAATGAAGCCCGGTGATGTTTCTTTTATGTTTATTAGAAATACAAAGGAGAAGCAAATGGGTATTTTCCATTTGTACAAATGATGTCACTGGAGGAGTCATGAGGCTTGACTATTCGTGCTCATTGCCCCATCGCAGTCATAATATTCAATTATACAATTCACACTGTGCAAGGAAAAGCAAAATGCTTCGTACAGTTGAACAAAAGTAGCAGAACATGGAGATAAGCACCAGTTCAGGCAGTATTAACTGGAAAACAGGACACGGAGTAGGCTATGTCTGTCTTTTTTAAAAACTCACACTTGAACATTCAGAGTTAACTTGGCAGCCCTGAATTCTGCACTGTGAATGGCAGATACAACCACCTGTCATTTGTGGCAAGGTTCACACAACACATTGGGCGACAAAGCAGAATTGATCAGAGTGACTGATGACGGTATATCACTCCCCGAGGAGCTCAATGCATTCTCTGCTCATTTTGGACAGAAAGCCAGTGAAATGATGTCTCAAGCTCCAACAGCCTCAGGTGCACCTGCACCTACAGTCCCTGCTGCAAATGGCAGATCGACCTTCCTCAGGGTGAACCCAGGGTAAGTGACTTGTCCGAATGGAGTTCCCGGCTGTGCATCCCAATCCTGCACGGACCAGCTGGTGGGAATATTCGCAAACATCTTTAACCTCTCTTTGCCATGGCTTGAAGTCCCCACCTGCTTCAAGAAGACCACCATCATCCCGGTGCCAAAGGAAAATCATGCAACATGCCTCAATGACTCCTGCCTGGTGACTTTGGCTTCATAAATATGAAGGGCTTTGGGAGGTTAGTCATTGGTTCTCATCGACTCCAGCCTCCCAGAATGCTTTGATCCTTTGCAATTCTCCTACCTGCATCAGGTCCACAGCAGACACCATCTCCCTGGCCCTACACACTTCGCTGGAACATCTGGATAACAAGGATACCTACTTCAGGCTCCTACTTATTGACTACCACATGATAGTTTCAAACAAACTCCAAAATCTGAGACCTAGGACCTCACCTTCTGACCCATAGACCACAATCAGTAGGATAAGCAACGACAACCCCTCCAAGATAATCCGCAACTCTGGTGCCCCACAGGGTGGCGTACTCAGCCCCCAATTGGACTCCTTGTAGTTTCATGACTGTGTGGCCAAATTCTGCCCCAACTCCATTTACAAGTTTGCTGACGACACTACCATTCTAGGTCCGATCTCAAACATCAAGAGACTGAGTACAGGAAAGAAATTGCTTGCTTAGTGGCATGGTGTAAAGACAACAATCTCTCCATCAACATCAGCAAAACAAAGGAGCTGGCCATTGACTTCAGGAAGCAGAGTGGAGGGCACATCCCTCTCTGCATCAATGGGACTGAGGTGGAGGTGACTGAGAGCATGAAGTTCCAGGGAGCTGGATGGTCACCATGTACCTGTGGCAGTCAAGGAAGTACAGCAATGCCTCAAATTCCTCAGGGGGCTCAGGAAATTTGACATTTCCACAGTGACTCTGACCAATATTTACAGATGCACCACAGAAATTGGAGGGGATTTTAACTTTCCAAATATAGACTGGGACTGCCATAGTGTTAAGGGTTTGGATGGAGAGGAATTTGTTAAGTGTGTACAAGAAACCTTGCTGATTCAGTCTGTCACTGTACAGACAGGAGGAGGAAAACGTGACCTACTCTTGGGAAATGAGACAGGGCAAGAAACTGAGGTGTCAGTGGGAGAGCACTTTGGGGCTAGTGAGCTGAATTCTATCAGTTTTAGAATAGTTATGGAAAAGGATAGAGTGGATTGAAAAGTTTAAGATCGAAATTGGAGGAGAGCCAACTTTGACAGTAGTAGACAAGAACTTCCAAAAGTTGATTCGGGGCAGATATTTGCAGGTAATGGGATGGCTGGAAAATGGGAACCCTTCAGGAATGAGATCATGAGAATCCACAGACAATATGTTCCTGTTCGGGGGAAGGGTAAGACTTGCTGACAAAACAACACCACTACCGGGTTTCTAACCATCAGCCTTTAGATGCCGTGTTTCAATTTCAGGAGCTCTCTGTGCACCTGCACTTCCTTTTAAATCTGCAAGCCATTAATAGCGAAGTAAGTCCAACTTAGTGATGTCAGTGGTCGTCCAACTTTATCCACACAGTCCTCCAGCCTTGAAATTAGGTATGAGTCTGATTCAGTCACAGCAGTGATCTTCTGATAATCCAGGCAGAATCGTTGAGGACCATCAGGTTTGGGGACCAACATGATCAGTGAACTCCACTTGCTTTGACTTAGCTCAATGATGTCTTCTTTAGAGCTTCACTTCCACTTCCTTCTGTCCCTGTGCTGCTTTGAGAGGATTAAGCCTTTAGGGGTCTTGTCTTATTAGAACAGAATTCCATACGTCAACCTCTTGTACCGTGATGTTCATCCTCCCCATTCTACTTCTATGTCCATCCTCATTGTACTGAAAAAACAATTCAATTCAGTTCTGTGTTCCAGGTCGGATCGCTCGCTTCCCTATCCCATTCTTTAAGGAATTCCTCATTCCTCAATTTATTCCGAGGCACATCAAAGTCGGAATTATCTGACAGTAACTGATACCTGTTTCTCCACTTCCCTTTCCCTGTCACAGTGAGGTTTCAGCATGTTCACATGAAACACTCAATATTTTGCACACCCCCCACCCCCGTCCCCTTTACCAGGTAATTCACCTGACAACATCTACTCAATCTGATAGGGACCATCACACTTTGCTTTGGAGGGATCTCCTACAACTGGGAACAGCACCCATACTTCATTCCCATGGGAAAACATACTCGTTTTAGATTTCTTATCTGCTTCTTGCTTCGTTAGATGCTGTGTCACCTTCAAATGTTGCCTCGCTAATTCACCTCCTCTGTTTAATCTCTCTCTGACCTCAGAAACCAACCTTCAGATCTCTTAGTTCAGACCGATTAACTGTTCCTTAATGTTAGACATTGCCTCTCCCTCCTGTTCCCTTATACTGACAGGAACCAGCTCCAGGCTCTGTGCAGCTGATCAGAGACACTGGAGAAAGGTTTCACCTTTTCACTGCACAATCCCCAGCGGCTCCCCGTTCGACTCCTTGGATTTGATTGGGATCTTTCAGCGGGAATAAAATCCACCCGATCCCACTGGGAATGAGCCCTTCCTGAAATTAAAGAGGGTTTCAGACTCACCTCTTACTTTCCCACAATCTGATCGAACATTTTCCACCTTTTCTCGGACAAATGTGTAAAAAATAGAGACGTTCATAACGACAGCCCCTCCCTGAAAATATTTATTTTCGTTTTCACTGAATTTGCTCTTTGGCTTTTGTTCCCTCCTTCGAACAAATGTGTCACTGCGGGGAAGTTTGTCTTTAAAGTATAATCCTCAGAAAATTACTGTCAACAAAATTAATGATCACCTCAAGGCATCGTTAATTGATAAAGTATAGATAGAACATAGAACAGTACAGCACAGTACAGGCCCTTCAGCCCACGATGTTGAGCTGAACTTTTAACCGAATCCTAAGGTCTTTCTAACCTCCCCCCCCTACCTTTTACTATCATCCATATGCCTATCTAATAGTCGCTTAAATGTCCCAAATGAGGCCGACTCCATGACCCTCTCCGGCAATGCATTCCACACCCCAACCACTCTCTGAGTAAAGAACCCACCCCTGACGTCTCCCCTATCTCTATCTCCACTCACATTAAAACTATGCCCCCCGACTCCGTAATTGCTGCCTCCACCCCAGGAAAAAGTCTCTGGCTCTCCACTCTATCTATATCTCTGATCATTTTGTACACTTCTATTAAGTCACCTCTCATCCTTCATCACTCGAAAGAGAAAAGCCCTAGCTCTCTCAACCTTTCCTCGTAAGACCTTCCTTCCATTCCAGGCAACATCCTGCTAAATCTCCTCTGCACCTTTTCCAACGCTTCCACATCTTTCCTGTAATGAGGCGACCAGAACTGGACACAATACTCCAGATGTGGCTGAACCAGGGATTTGTGTAACTGGAGCATAACTTCACGGCTCTTGAACTCAGTCCTCTATTAACGAAAGCTAACACAGCATGTGCCTTCTTAACAACTCTATCCACCTGGGTGGAGGCTTTCAGCAAACTGTGGACATGAACCCCAAGATTCCTCTGGTCCTCCACATTGGTACCACAAGTAATTTTAAAAATCCAGCTAATATACAGTATTTAAAGAATAAAATTTTAATTTATCACGTCGCCAAGCTTTCCCTTTGTCATTTCATGACATCGAACCACACTCACAAACTCATTTACTCAATCGCTAACATATACACTGTACACTCCCACAGACTCGTCAGGATGAGCTAGGTGGATTGGCCATGCCAAATTGCCCATAGTGTTTGGGGGTGTGTGGGTTATAGGGGGATGGGTCTGGATGGGATGCTCCAAGGGGCAGTGTGAACTTGTTGGGCAGAAGGGACTGTTTCCACACTGTAGGGAATCTAATCTAATCTAATTGTACAGGTCCTGGGCAATGTGGGGAGGAATCGTGGTGACCCGTGTCAGGATAGTTCCTGGTGCAATCCCAAGGGGAATTGTCCCAGGATGGACTGGGAGGCAGATCAGTTGCCCACTTCAAGGAAGCAATCAATTAACGTTTAATCAATTAAATCTAGATGGGACTATTTTACCAGCAACTGAAATTAGGGTTCAAGTCCATGGCTCCCTGAAAGTGGCCACTCGAGTAGATAGGGTGGGAAAGAGGTCTATGGCATGCTTGCCTTTATTGGACGGGGAATTCGGTTCAAAAGTCAGGATATCATGTTGCAGCTTCATAAGACTTTGGTGATGCAACACTTTGAGTTTTGCATTCAATTCTGGTTGCCACATTACAGGAAGGATGTGGAGGCTCTGGGGAGGGTGCAGAAGAGGTTTATCAGGATGCTGCCTGGATTGGAGGGCCTGAACTGTGCAGGGAGGCTGGTAAAACTCGGGTTGTTTTCTCTGGAGCAGCAGAGGCTGAGGGGAGATAGATATTTGTAAAATTGAGAAGTGTAGATGGGACTGACAGTCCAAATCTTTCTCACAGAGTTGAAATGTCTAAAACAAGGGGGCAAGGTGAGACGGTAAAAGTTCAAACGGGATGTAAGGAACATGATTTTTACGCAGAGAGTGATAGGAGTCTAGAGGTGATGGTGCTGACAGACACAATTAGGGATTTTAAGCACATGAATATGCAATGTGTGAAAGGATATAGACCAAGGGCAGGCAGAAGGGATTTGTTTAATTTCGCGTCTAGTTCAGCACAAGGGTCTAGGCCCGAAACATCAGCTTTTGTGCTCCTAAGATGCTGCTTGGCCTGTCATGTTCATCCAGTTCCATACTATGTTACCTCGGATTCTCCAGCATCTGCAGTTCCCATTATCTCAGCACAACATCATGGTGTGTTCCTGTGCTGGACACTTCTATGTTCGATTAACCCTGTGAACTCCATCTCACTGGCGGCCCCTTCCAGATGAGAATGACTCTCTTTCACTCTCAGGGTGAGTCTGTAGGTGCCTGTGTGAATACATCTCACTGTGGGGCCAGAATTATTTTCCAGGCGACGCTTTGAATTCCAGCCTTTGGCTGCGCTGGGATCTGTATTGGGGCAGAGTTTGGGAACCACTTGTTCCCCCACAGCATTGAACCTCAATCACTGAACCTGCACGAGAAATTCAACAGGTCAAAACACTCTGTGTGAAGGGGCGTCTCCCTCTTGGTTCTAAATCTCTTGTCTTTAATCTTAACAGCATTTAGATTCCTCAGCCATTGGAAACACTCCGCTAAAATAAAAACCGAAAGAGCTGCAGATGCTGTAAATCAGGAACAAAAACAAAACAAAACAAAGTCGCTGGAAAAGCTCAGCAGGTCTGGCATCATCTGTGAATGAAAAAAACAGAATTAACGTTTCAAGTCCGGTGGCCCTTGCTCAGCTGCCAGACCTGCTGAGCTTTTCCAGCCACTTTAGTTGTTGTCATTGTAAACTACTATCCCGCCACAAACTGCATTGAAACACGAGTAACATGAGAAAGTCAGTAAATGCTGCAAAGATACAATGGGATTGACACTGAGCCACCATTCTAATGAGGAATGTATCTTTGATTTCCTGGCCTCCAGACCTGTCATTCAACTGGTTTCCACTTTATCCTTGGGGATGGATATCACTGGCAAGAGATTTGATGTCAGCCTGACTTGGTCCTTCTTGAAACATTGAGAAAGGTTTGGCAGAACTGAGCAGATGTCAAACTTCTTCCTTGAACAAAAACAAAGTTGCTGGATAAAAAGGAGGAGAAAAGAGACTAAAGTTTCGGACCGGAAACGTTAACTCTGTTTTCTCCTCCACAGATGCTGCCAGACCTGCTGAGCTTTTCCAGCAACTTTGTTTTTGTTCCTGATTTACAGCATCCGCAGGTCTTTTTGTTTCTATTTTTCTTATTGAAGGCCGTGTTTTCTTTCATTTGTTTTTCTGACCACAAGAGGTCCCCTTGCAACGTTTTTTCCCTGCTCCAGCCAAGTTTGGTTTCTCCCTATGTCTGGAGCAGAGGGGACATGAACCCAGGCCTCCTAGCTCAGAGGAATTGGTGCAACCAACCCAGCACAACAGCCCATCATTCCGGCTTTATTCTGTTTTGTTGTGAATCCCAAACACCCGAGTTCAGAGATATATATATTTATAGAGAGAGAGAGAATGAGGACAGATATATATTTATAGAGAGAGAGAATGAGGACAGATATATATTTATAGTGAGAGACAGAATGAGGACCTATATATATTTATAGTGAGAGAGAGAATGAGGACATATATATATTTATGGTAAGAGAGAGAATGAGGACAGATATATATTTATAGTGAGAGAGAATGAGGACAGATATATACTTATAGTGCGAGAGAGAATGAGGACAGATATATATTTATAGTGAGAGAGAGAATGAGGACAGATATATATTTATAGTGAGAGAGAATGAGGGCAGATATATACTTATAGTGCGAGAGAGAATGAGGACAGATATATATTTATAGTGAGAGAGAGAATGAGGACCTATATATATTTATAGTGACACAGAGAATGAGGACAGATATATATATATATTTATAGTGAGAGAGAGAATGAGGACGGATATATATTTATAGTGAGAGAGAGAATGAGGACCTATATATATTTATAGTGACACAGAGAATGAGGACAGATATATATATATTTATAGTGAGAGAGAGAATGAGGACAGATATATATTTATGGTGAGAGAGAGAATGAGGACCTATGTATATTTATAGTGAGAGAGAGAATGAGGACAGATATATATTTATAGTGAGACAGAGAATGAGGACAGATATATATTTATGGTGAGTGAGAGAATGAGGACATGTATATATTTATAGCGAGCGAGAGAATGAGGACAGATATATATTTATAGTGAGAGAGAACGAGGACATGTATATATTTATAGTGAGACAGAGAATGAGGACATATATATATTTATGGTGAGTGAGAGAATGAGGACAGATATATATTTATAGTGAGACAGAGAATGAGGACATATATATTTATAGTGAGAGAGAGAATGAGGACAGATATATATTTATGGTGAGAGAGAGAATGAGGACATATATATATTTATAGTGAGAGAGAGAATGAGGACAGATATATATTTATGGTGAGAGAGAGAATGAGGACAGATATATATTAATAGTGAGAGAGAGAATGAGGACTAATATATATTATAGTGAGAGAGAGAATGAGGACTAATATATATTTATAGTGAGAGAGAGAATGAGGACTAATATATATTTATAGTGAGAGAGAGAATGAGGACAGATATATATTTATAGTGAGAGAGAGAATGAGGACATATATATATTTATAGTGAGAGAGAGAATGAGGACATATATATATTTATGGTGGGAGAGAGAATGAGGACATATATATATTTATAGTGAGAGAGAGAATGAGGACAGATATATATTTATGGTGAGACAGAGAATGAGGACACCGCTGTGAACACAGTTTATTTCTCCACCACCAGGAAAACGCGTGCTGCCAACTGAATGTTTACAAACAAATCCTGTTAAGGGGATTGCAAACATTAAAAAGTGATGGGGTGATATGGAGAGAGGGAAGATCCCGTTTTCAAACGAATCTGTGACGACTGACCACCCGCCTCAACTTTCCAGTTCAACTTCCCGCTCCTGTTCGTGAATAAATGGTGCAATACCACCGCCCGCTGGCGTTCACTGGTACTGCATTAGATAATTTCCAACTGATTATTCTTTTCCATGGTACAGCACCGCCACCAGCTGGCAGGATACGGGACTGTAACCATATAGAGATAATGGGAACTGCAGATGCTGGAGAATCCAAGATACTAAAATGTGAGGCTGGATGAACACAGCAGGCCAAGCAGCATCTCAGGAGCACAAAAGCTGACGTTTCGGGCCTAGACCCTTCATCAGAGAAGGGGATGGGGTGAGGGTTCTGGAATAATGGTATCAATGTGGACTTCACCAGTTTCAAAATCTCCCCTTCCCCCACCGCATCCCTAAACCAGCCCAGTTCGTCCCCTCCCCCCACTGCACCACACAACCAGCCCAGCTCTTCCCCTCCACCCACTGCATCCCAAAACCAGTCCAACCTGTCTCTGCCTCCCTAACCTGTTCTTTCTCTCACCCATCCCTTCCTCCCACCCCAAGCCGCACCTCCATCTCCTACCTACTAACCTCATCCCACCTCCTTGACCTGTCCGTCTTCCCTGGACTGACCTATCCCCTCCCTACCTCCCCACCTATACTCTCCTCTCCACCTATCTTCTTTTCTCTCCATCTTCGGTCCGCCTCCCCCTCTTTCCCTATTTATTCCAGAACCCTCACCCTATCCCCCTCTCTGATGAAGGGTCTAGGCCCGAAACATCAGCTTTTGTGCTCCTGAGATGCTGCTGGGCCTGCTGTGTTCATCCAGCCTCACATTTTATTATCTTGGAATTCTCCAGCATCTGCAGTTCCCATTATCTCAAATAAAGGAAGGAGAGCTTTCCCCCAATGGGGTTTGTGATTTTTTTTTCAGTTTCAATCTGTAGAGCAACCTTTTTAAAAATTACATAAAATGAAGGCAAAGGTGAACAGATTGTTTTGAAATGGAGTTCATAGAGAAGCCTACAAATGGAGATCTCTGAAGAAAGTTGTTTTTAGCTGGAGATTGAATTCTGAATGTTGGATTAGTTGAGGAGTCGTTCTTTTCATTTGTTCAGCTAAGTGCTTGATTTCTTTTTAATGTTGATATGTTTAATTTTCTTTCTAATTTAGGATGTTTTAGGGGCAGCACAGTGGCACTGTTGCCTCACAGAGCCAGGGACCTGGCTTTGATTCCACCCTCGGGCGACTGTCTGTGTAGAGTTTGCACATTCTCCCTGTGTCTGTGTGGGTTTGCTCCGGTTTCCTCCCACAGTCCAAAGATGTGCCGTCTAGGTGGATTGGTCATGCTAAATTGCCTGTGGTGTTCAGGGAAGTATAGAGTAAGTGGGTTAAAGGGGGATGAGTCTGGGTGGGATGCTCCAAGGCTTGGTGTGGACTTGTTGGGCCAAAGGGCCTGTTACCAAACTGAAGGGATTCTATGATTTTTTTCTCTATTAACTCTCTGGGGAAGGAAAGGTGGTTAATTTGTATATATAAGGGTCCAATGAGAGTTTTTTGGGCTTAGTGTCACTGAGGGCATACAAGAGACACAGAGTGTGATGATGAGCAGATTTAGCAAGGTGATGACACTGATGGATCAGTCAGATAGATGGGTGACTGTCAGGAAAGGTAAGAACTTAGTTCAGAGTCTCCTGTAGCTGTTCCTCTCTCAAACAGATATTCTGTTTTGGGTTCTGTTGAAGGAGGGAGACTCTCAGAAGAAAATAGAATTGGTAGTAAGATCTCGGGCACTAAGAATGAATTTTATGTTGAGTGGTGTTTGCCAAAATTTAGAAGTATAATTGTTGTAGGAGGCTCTCCTTGTCCGGTGAGATGGATTGACCATGCTAAATTGCCAGTAGGATCCAGGGTTGTGTAGGCTGCGTGGATTAGACATGGGAAATGCAGCATTACAGGGTGAGGGAAGGGTGGTGGGCTTGGGTGGGATGCTCTTCAGGGGGCTGGGGTGGTCTTGATGGGCCGAATGGCGTGCTTTCACACCGTAGGGAATCTGTGATTCTCCTGTCGGGCGCAGATTCTGTGGCAGTGAGTGTAAATTTAGGATACTCAGCTACTTTGCTGGTGACAGCATTAATGATGTCTCAAAACGTTTGAAGCATATTGTGGAAGGGGAGAGTGAGAATCTGGAAGTTGTTGGACACATCAGTAGGAATGTTATAATTAGGGAAAGGATTAAGGCTTTGAAGAGTGAATACAAAAGGTTAGATAGAATGTTAAAAAAACAAAACATCAAAAGTAAATAATAGAACATGGAACATTACAGCACAGTACAGGCCCTTCGGCCCTCGATGTTGTGCCGACCTGTCATACCGATCTCAAGCCCATCTAACCTACACTATTCCATGTACGTCCATATGCTTGTCCAATGACGACTTAAATGTACCTAAAGTTGGCGAATCTACTACTGTTGCAGGCAAAGCGTTCCATTCCCTTACTACTCTCTGAGTAAAGAAACTACCTCTGACATCTGTCCTATATCTTTCACCCCTCAATTTAAAGCTATGCCCCCTCGTGCTCGCCGTCACCATCCCAGGAAAAAGGCTCTCCCTATCCACCCTATCTAACCCTCTGATTATTTTATACGTTTCAATTAAGTCACCTCTCAACCTTCTTCTCTCTAATGAAAACAGCCTCAAGTCCCTCAGCCTTTCCTCGTAAGACCTTCTCTCCAGACCAGGCAACATCCCAGTAAATCTCCTCTGCACCCTTTCCAAAGCTTCCACATCCTTCTCATAATGCGGTAACTAGAACTGTACGCAATACTCCAAGTGCGGCCGCACCAGAGTTTTGTACAGCTTCACCGTAACCTCTTGGTTCCGGAACTCGATCCCTCTATTAATAAAAGCTAAAACACTGTATGTGAGGCTGGATGAACACAGCAGGCCAAGCAGCATCTCAGGAGCACAAAAGCTGACGTTTCGGGCCTAGACCCTTCATCAGAGAGGGGGATGGGGTGAGGGTTCTGGAATAAATAGGGAGAGAGGGGGAGGCGGACCGAAGATGGAGAGAAAAGAAGATAGGTGGAGAGAGTATCTATCTGGACTCCATTGTCTCCCCTTTGGTCCAGGAACTCCCTACCTACGTCCGTGACACCACCCACGCCCTCCACCTCCTCCAGGACTTCCAATTCCCTGGCCCCCAACACCTCATCTTCACCATGGACGTCCAGTCCCTATACACCTGCATTCCGCATGCAGATGGCCTCAAGGCCCTCCGCTTCTTCCTGTCCCGTAGGCCCGACCAGTCCCCCTCCACCGACACCCTCATCCGCCTAGCCGAACTCGTCCTCACCCTCAACAACTTCTCTTTTGACTCCTCCTACTTCCTACAGACTAAGGGGGTGGCCATGGGCACCCGCATGGGCCCCAGCTATGCCTGCCTCTTTGTAGGTTACGTGGAACAGTCCCTCTTCCGCACCTACACAGGCCCCAAACCCCACCTCTTCCTCTGGTACATTGATGACTGTATCGGCGCCGCCTCTTGCTCCCCAGAGGAGCTCGAACAGTTCATCCACTTCACCAACACCTTCCACCCCAACCTTCAGTTCACCTGGGCCATCTCCAGCACATCCCTCACCTTCCTGGACCTCTCAGTCTCCATCTCAGGCAACCAGCTTGTAACTGATGTCCATTTCAAGCCCACCGACTCCCACAGCTACCCAGAATACACCTCCTCCCACCCACCCTTCTGCAAAAATTCCATCCCCTATTCCCAATTCCTCCACCTCCGCCGCATCTGCTCCCACGATAAGACAATCCACTCCCGCACATCCCAGATGTCCAAGTTCTTCCAGGACTGCAACTTTCCCCCAACAGTGATCGAGAACGCCCTCGACCGCGTCTCCCGTATTTCCCGCAACATGTCCCTCACACCCCGCCCCCGCCACAACCGCCCAAAGAGGATCCCCCTCATTCTCACACACCACAGCCACAACCTCCGGATACAACGCATCATCCTCCGACACTTCCGCCATCTACAATCCGACCCCACCACCCAAGACATTTTTCCATCCCCACCCCTGTCTGCATTCCGGAGAGACCACTCTCTCCGTGACTCCCTTGTTCGCTCCACACTGCCCTCCAACCCCACCACACCCGGCACCTTCCCCTGCAACCGCAGGAAATGCTACACTTGCCCCCACAACTTCCCCCTCACCCCCATCCCAGGCCCCAAGATGACATTCCACATTAAGCAGAGGTTCACCCGCACATCTGCCAACGTGGTATACTGCATCCACTGTACCCGGTGTGGCTTCCTCTACATTGGGGAAACCAAGCGGAGGCTTGGAGATCGCTTTGCAGAACACGTCCGCTCAGTTCGCAACAAACTACTGCACCTCCCAGTCGCAAACCATTTCCACTCCCCCTCCCATTCTTTAGATGACATGTCCATCATGGGCCTCCTGCAGTGCCATCATGATGCCACCCGAAGGTTGCAGGAACAGCAACTCATATTCCGCCTGGGAACCCTGCAGCCTAATGGTATCAATGTGGACTTCACCAATTTCAAAATCTCCCCTTCCCCAACTGCATCCCAAAACCAGCCCAGTTCGTCCCCTCCCCCCACTGCACCACACAACCAGCCCAGCTCTTCCCCTCCACCCACTGCATCCCAAAACCAGTCGAACCTGTCTCTGCCTCCCTAACCTGTTCTTCCTCTCACCCATCCCTTCCTCCCACCCCAAGCCGCACCCCCATCTACCTACTAACCTCATCCCACCTCCTTGACCTGTCCGTCTTCCCTGGACTGACCTATCCCCTCCTACCTCCCCACCAATACTCTCTCCACCTATCTTCTTTTCTCTCCATCTTCAGTCCGCCTCCCCCTCTCTCCCTATTTATTTCCAGAACCCTCACCCCATCCCCCTCTCTGATGAAGGGTCTAGGCCCGAAATGTCAGCTTTTGTGCTCCTGAGATGCTGCTTGGCCTGCTGTGTTCATCCAGCCTCATGTTTTGTTGTCTTGGATTCTCCAGCATCTGCAGTTCCCATTATCTCTAAAACACTGTATGCCTTCTTAACAGCCCTGTCAACCTGGGTGGCAACTTTCAAGGATCTGTGTACATGGACACCGAGATCTCTCTGTTCATCTACACTACTAAGAATCTTACCATTAGCCCAGTACTTTTCCTTCCGGTTACTCCTACCAAAGTGCACCACCTCACATAATAATCTCTGGTTTACTTCCAGCATCAAAGTCTAATGTGGGAAAGAACAAAACAACAGGGGAAATAAATCAATGGCCGAAGAGGTACAGTGATGTCCAGGGATTGGGGTTCTTGCATCATTCGGATCTCTTCTGGGACAGAAAAAAACCTGCTCAAAAAGAGATGGGTTTCACGGCTCTCTATTGCCGCCAAGTGGTCGGGGTCGGCATTGCAGGAAACAACCGTGCACTTCCGATTTCAGCCAGGAGGTGTCAGGCCTTTTCCACGCAAAAATCGAACTCTGATGTTAAAAATGTTCTTATTCATCTACTTTAGCCAACATCAATTAAAAACAACATTGGAAAAGTATATTTAACTAAACAGTGAACAAGGCAGTGATATTGCCTCTGACGTAGGATATGAAATGATCTGAAGAAGGGACTTTGAACCCGAAACGTTAACTTTGTGCCTCTCTCTCACCCCAGAGGCTCCTCGACCTGCTGAGTCTCTCCAACACTTTCTGTTTTTGTTGTGAATGAAGTTGTGTCTCGTTAAACGGCGAAACAAATTCAGGTCCTGGAACAAGGAAATATGTTGCTGCAGTATCACTAGAAACCATTGGGGGGTGCTGCAGCACCACTTCTGAAATCGGTCGCCTCTCATCCCCGCAATACCATTTCCAGCCTCGTGGTGGTGGTATTGCACCGCCTAATACTAACTTTCACTTTATATCCCCAGGACTGGCAGCTCGATATTCCAGGGTTATGGATTTCAGGGGAGTTTGGGAAGGGTTGGGTGATGGAAAAAGAGGAAGCCGTGTCTCAATATCAATCAAGGATGTCAGCAAGAATGGATAATGTCTCGGAAACTTCTCCCAATGACACAGAAATGGAGCAATCACTTTGCTGGGGGTGTGCCATGTTCAGGACACACTCCCCCTAAGAATTGTGGAAAGATAGAAAGACAGATGTATTGGCAAATTTCAGAGAAGTGTAAAAATGATAAGGTGATCGTTTTAAGGGATTTCAACAAACCCAGTACTCCCTGGGATAGTCAAAGTGTGAAAGGCTTCGAGGGAGCAGAATTCTTAAAATATGCCCAGGAAGGATTTGTCAGGCTGGATTGTAGAAAGTCCTGTAAGAGAGTCGGGGGTGAGCCGGATCTCAGTTGAGGGAAATGTTGGAAGTGTAAATATGGGAAGGATTCAGTGATAGTGACCACAATTTAACGATATTTTATTGGGTCATGGAAATGAACAGACAGTCCAGAGATAAAAGTTTAGAATTAGGGAGAGAGTTGACTATAATATGAGAAGACAGGATCTAGGAAAGAAAAACAGAGTGGGAGCAGCTACATCTAGCCTTTATTGGTCAGTGCAGTGAGTGTAGGAGTTGGGAGGTCACATCGCAGCTGTACAGGATATTGGTGAGGCCACTTTTAGAATACTGCGTTCAATTCTGGTCGGTCTGCTTCAGGAAGGATGTTGTTAAAGTTGAAAGGGTTGAGAAAGATTTAGAAGGATGTGGCCGGGATTGCAGGGTTTGAGCTACAGGGAGAGATTGATCAGGCTGGGGCCTATTTCCCCGGAGGGTGGGGGGGTCCAAAACTGGCCAGCACAGGTTTACGGTGCGAGGGGAAAGACTGAAAAGGGATCTGAGCAACAACATTTTCACACAGAGCGTGGTGTGTAGGACATTGGTGTAAGGAGTCTACAGACCTCCAAGCAGTCACCACTCTGTGGGTAAGTTTGAAATCAATAAATAATAGGAACATATAAAAAGGAGAGTAATAATTCTGGGTAAGTTTAATCTTAATTGTGATTGGCGGTTAATCAGTTGGAAAGGGTGGGGATAGTTTCAGAGAGCAGTATGTTCCTGGAGCCAACCAGGGAGCCGGCTATCATGGATCGGATGATAATTCTGGGTCATTCAGATAATAATGGTCTGGGAGAAAGGCAAGAGATTGGGACTGGGTCATGGGCCCAAAACTACCTGAAGATTTCTGTCACAGTATTATAAATTTCTCTCTGAGCAGCTCCGTGATGGTGGACTCTGTGCCCCTGGGACACACACTGACACAAACCCTGACTGCTCCCCGAGCTTCAGTGCATCCCTCAGCCCATAGACCTGGACGTTGGACTGTGCCGGTCTGCAGCACTTGCTCAAGGTCAGCTCCTTGCCCTGGAGGATACAGTGGGTTTTGTCGCAGTTTGTCCCAAGCAGCTCCGTGCTGCAGGACTCTGTGCTCTCCGATCTGTTCCCCCAAATGCACACTGAGACAAACATCGGCGTTGCCTGGAGGGCGATCAGCTCAGTGATGGTCTTCTGGAACAAGGAGGTGACCCTGACTGAGCTGCAGACTGGCACATTCCAAGGTCCAGGACCGTGTGCTGAGGGACGTGCTAAAGCTCAGGGCAGCTGCCATCAAGGCACTGGGTGGAAAGACCACTGTCAGAGGTCTGTCTGCAGAAGGTAAATGGGAATCATTTACTGGGCTCTCCCAGTGTCTGAAATATATGTAAATGTTAGGATTGTACGTATAAGAGAGGACTTTGGTTTATTTGATGGAATCAAAGTCCAATGTTTTGTGTCTTTACTTGATATGCAACTGTACAGAACCGAACTGCATTTGTGACAATGTACATACAGAGATTTCTTTATGAAAATAAAATATATTTTTGAAATAAAACTCCTTGCACTGGAAGTCCAACATGTTTCGAGCAGGTCAAAGAGCTGAAAAAATGTCACTGGATTCAAAATCTTAACTGATTTTTATCTCCGATTTCCAGCATCCCCAGGATTTACCTCAGCTCCCTCTGGTTCTCTGTACACAGATGCTGCCTGTCCTGTTAGGGATTTGCAGCATTTTCTGTTTCTGGTGCGGACACTTTCCACCTTTTCTCCAGAACATGTTTAAACAGTAAACACATTCCCAACAACAGCTCATCCCTGAAAATTCTGCATTCAATTTTCAGTAAATTTACAGGTTGATCAATGATCCTCAGACTCTTTCTTTCAACACAGTTCAGGACCACCAGCATCCAGTGGGACATGATACTGTGGCCCAATATTACTCAGTGACAAACATATCCAACAAATGGTGTTACACAGTCAAATTCCGGGGGTTGCCGGTTACTCAGAAATAAAGTGAAATCCTGGGGATGCTGGAAATCCTGGGAGAGAGTGGATCTTGTGTAACTCCCTTCCCCAATGACACAGGCAGCTTAATAGAGCGCTATGTAAATGCAGCTCTGTCACCCTGTCAGTGTTGGATTTCTCCCTCAGGATTTTCATGTTCTGGGTGCAGAGTGAGAAATGGAAAAACAGAGAAATCCCAGATCCAGACTGGGAAAGAGGTGAAGGGATGGAGGGTGGGACTGAAGCTGGGGGTAAATGAAGGAATGAGAGACACAATACATTTATTTATTTTTAATTTTTATCCTGACATTTACATTTCTGTCTGATTTATTTACACTTTGGTTGTGATTTTCAAAAATACAATCTTGAAATTGAATGACACATTGAGAACACCCTCACCCCTAACCCAGTCCCTCACCCTGAGGTCAGGTCCATCTGACATTTCTATTTATATTGAAGTTATTTACAGTCTGATTGTACAAAGTATAAATTGTAAATTTTAATGAACATTTTATACCAATCTGTTCTCAAAGTATGTTTCTGACCCCTGACCCCAGGGTCGGGTCACTGTGAAGTCAGGGAGACCCTGAGGTCCCACCCCTTCAGGTGCAGATTCTCAGAAATGGGTTCAAATCCCAACTATCAAAGTAAGGATAAAGTTTCCCAGTGAATTTATTCCCAGTGAAAGTGTGGAGATGGGACATGGTGTCTGCGTTATAGAATGAAATGGTCCCAGACTCATAACTGAGATAAATTCCCACTTTCCTCGGGACCTGACTGACAGGAAGAGGAATTCGAGGGAAGTTTATATAAAACTGATCCTCATCTCGCGCAATGGTCCAGAATCCATTCTCTGGGATCAGACTGACCCAGCCCTTCGTCTGCACAGACTCTGAGGCTACTCCCAGTCTCCAGACCCGATTCCCCAGCACTTCCATCTCCCAGTAATGTCTCCTCGATGTGAATCCCTCCAATCCCAGGACACAGGTACAGGGCCAGTCTGTAAACCTCTTCCTGGTGTCAGGGAGATCCTTCCAGGTCCCGGTCCATCTCAAACCCTTCAGATCCTCAGACACCTCGAGCTGGGGATGTGCCGTTTCCACATTCAGGGTCACAGAGACTGGGAGAGAAAATACAGAGAATTAGGGACACTCTGTGGGTATGTGTCAGTGTCTGTGTGTGTGTGACTGTGTGTGGGTATGTGTGTATAGGAGGGAGGGGGATGGTGGGAATGTTCACGTTGGGGGGATATGTGTGTGCATGCGTGTGCATGTCTGTGTGTGTATGTGTGGGGAGGGAGGGGGTTGGTAGGAATGTTTGAGTTGGGGGGAAATGTGTGTGTGTCTGTTGGGGAGAGGGTGAGGATGTCAGGGGCTTGGGTGTTATTTGAGGATCAAGGATTGTGAGGGGACTCACTGAAGGTCCTGAGGAGGGGATGTTGTCTTATGGGGGCATCAGGTGGAGTGTGAGGGGTAATGCAGCGGGCAATGGGGAGGGCACTCATGGGGTGTAAGGGAATGGGATTCACTGGGGGATTGGGAAGTTGTCATGGGCTCGGGCAGGACTTAGCAAGTCACGTGTGGGATTGGGGCAAGTGAAGGGGGAGCAGGTTTGCTGTGGGATTGGTGTCCAGGCTGAGGGAGAGCAGAGGGGTTCATGGGAAGACTGGGATTGGAGTCTCCCTGGGATTGGAGTGATCTTGTTTCGTATCTGAAGTGTGGGAGGGATCTTGTGGGGGAAACTGGGAAGGGGGTAATCTCTCGTATTGGTGAAGGGGAGGGCAGGACAGGGGACTGGCTGAGGGGAGATGGACAGAGTCAATAAGGCATCAGGACAGTGAGAGAACAAACTGGGGTTGAGGGTGGTGCAGGGATCCATTGGGAAATTGAGGGGGCAGTGAGGAATGTGACTGGGATGAGGGGGTTCAGGACAGGGGAGGGGGAGAGTTGTGCAGTTTGATTGCCATGTTTCCAACACTAAATCATGTCACTGGTCTGGATTTTCTGAGGAGTTACACTCACACTCAGATTAACACTCTGTCCCCTTTACTTACCTGAAGATCAAGCTGTGCATTTCTGACAGGAGATTCGGATCAGGTCCCCTTCAGGAAACTGGGGATACCAACCATGTGCAGGCAGATGGGATTAATTTAGAATGGCACCATGGTCAGCAATAGATATGGAGGGCCGAAGGGCCCGTTCCTGTGCTGGTCTGTTCCATATTCTGTTCTCTAAATGTGAAGCCAGATTTCAAATCTGATAAGTCCCTTGTAAGTGCAGGAGAATCGGGGGAAGGTAAATTGTGCTCCCTTTCTCACAGCAGTCAGTTTCTGTATTCTGTGATATAAAGGTCCAGGATCACAGACAATTACTTTAACAGCTCGTGTGAACGGGTAAATCCCTGAGGTAAATGTAATATTTGGGGAAAGTCAAAATGCTACTCATGCTGGTAATCTCAAACAAACATAGAGAAAACTGGAGAAACTCAGCAGCTCTGGCAGTGCGTGGAGAGAGAGAAACAGAGTTCATGTTTCAAGTCTGGTATCATTCTCAACAGAGGAGCATCAGAATTAGGAGCAGACGTAGGCAGTGCTACCTATTTAACAAGGTCATAGCTGATCTTATCCTGGTCTCACCTCCACTTTCCTTACCTGCTTCCCATCGCCCTTTAACCTGCTTTTCCTCAGAAACATATCTATTTCTTTTGTCAGTCTGTTGATTGATTCTGCCTCCACTGTACTCTGGGGCAGTGAGTTCCACAGATTCACATATAGTTTCTCCTCCCCCGACTCTATATCTGTGACCTCTTGTTCGAGACTGTCCCACAAGTGGAATTGTCTGTTCAATATCTACTTTATCAACTCCCTTTAATATTTTATATCCCTCAATCAGATACCCCCCACCCATTCTTCCGAATTCCAGTGAGTACGATCCCAGTTATTCAACTGCTTGCTGTTGGTTAGCCCTTTCATCCCTGGAATTAATCTGAATTGGAAAAATTGATCAGTTTCATTTCCAATTTCTACCCTGCTCTCACCTTCATCTGATCCATCTCTGATTTCTCCAATCCCTTCCTCGACATCTCTGTTACCATTTCTGGGGACAGACTGGCCACCAATATCCACTAACAACCCACCGACTCCCACAGTTACCTGGTCTGTACATCCTAAAAGCCTGCTTCCTGTAAGGACTCCATCCCATTTTCCCAGTTTTTCTGCTTCCATCACAACGGTCTGAAAATGCTACCTTCCTCAGGGAGGCCTCAGAAACATCCATCTTCTTCCGCAGCCGAGGATTCCCCATTACTATATTCAACAGGGCCATCTCCCACATTTCTACCCTCCCCCCTACTTTTCGCTCCCACAAAGCGATGGGTTCCCTCAGGTCCTGACTTACCAAATGTAGTAGCAGGATTAAAAATATCTGCAAACCAGCTCATTAAGGATTAAGTGCACGTGACAATGAGCAATTGAAATAAAGTGGAACATATGTGGGAAACAGGCTTAATTGTCACATCCAAATGACTGTCAGCTGCTATTTCTGCTTCATCCAATGATTTGCCAGAACCCAACATATTCGCCTCCCCTCCCCTGTCAGCCTTCCACAGGGACCGTTCCCTCCAGGACACTCTCATGCACTCCTTTTCCACTCCCAATACCTCCTCACACCTCCATTGTGCCTTCCCCTGCAATCACAGAAAGGGTGGCATAAACCTGTTTAAATAAAAACCAAAAGAACTGTGAATGCTGTCAGTGATAATGGGAACTGCAGATGCTGGAGAATCCAAGATAATGAAATGTGTGGCTGGATGAACACAGCAGGCCAAACAGCATCTCAGGAGCACAAAAGCTGACGTTTCGGGCCTAGACCCTTCATCAGAGAGGGGGATGGGGTCAGGGTTCTGGAAATAAATAGGGAGAGAGGGGGAGGCGGACTGAAGATGGAGAGAAAAGAAGATAGGTGGAGAGGAGAGTATAGGTGGGGAGGTAGGGAGGGGATAGGTCAGTCCAGGGAAGACGGACAGGTCAAGGAGGTGGGATGAGGTTAGTAGGTAGGAGATAGAGGTGCGGCTTGGGGTGGGAGGAAGGGGTGGGTGAAAGGAAGAACAGGTTAGGGAGGCAGAGACAGGTGTGACTGGTTTTGGGATGCAGTGGGTGGAGGGGAAGAGCTGGGCTGGTTGTGTGGTGCAGTGGGGGGAGGGGACGAACTGGGCTGGTTTTGGGATGCGGTGGGGGAAGGGGAGATTTTGAAGCTGGTAAAGTCCACATTGATACCATTGGGCTGCAGGGTTTCCAAGCGGAATATGAGTTGCTGTTCCTGCAACCTTCGGGTGGCATCATTGTGGCACTGCAGGAGGCCCATGATGGACATGTCATCTAAAGAATGGGAGGGGGTGTGGAAATGGTTTGCGACTGGGAGGTGCAGTTGTTTATTGCGAACCGAGTGGAGGTGTTCTGCAAAGTGGTCCCCAAGCCTCCGCTTGTTTCCCCAATGTAGAGGAAGCCACACCGGGTACAGTGGATGCAGTATACCACATTGGCAGATGTGCAGGTGAACCTC
Organism: Stegostoma tigrinum; assembly: GCF_030684315.1. NCBI lineage: Eukaryota > Metazoa > Chordata > Chondrichthyes > Orectolobiformes > Stegostomatidae > Stegostoma > Stegostoma tigrinum. Next base: position 23,928,125 of record NC_081387.1, read on the forward strand.
TGCTTAATGTGGAAAGTCATCTTAGGGCCTGGGATAGGGGTGAGGGAGGAGGTGTGGGGGCAAGTGTAGCATTTCCTGCGGTTGCAGGGGAAGGTGCCGGGTGTGGTGGGGTTGGAGGGCAGTGTGGAGCGAACAAGGGAGTCATGGAGAGAGTGGTCTCTCCGGAAAGCAGACAAGGGTGGGGATGGAAAAATGTCTTGGGTGGTGGGGTCGGATTGTAGATGGCGGAAGTGTCGGAGGATGATGCGTTGTATCCGGAGGTTGGTGGGGTGGTGTGTGATGAATGCTGTCAATCAGGAACAAAAACAAAGTTGCTTGGAAAAGTAAACAAGCCTGTCTATCTTCTCCCTCCTCACTATCCAGGGCCCCAGGTACACTTCCCAGGTGAAGCAGTGATTCACCTGCACTTCACTCAATCTCGTCTAATGTGTTCGCTGCTCACACTGTGATCTCCTGTGCAATGGGGAGACAAAACACAGACTGGGGGGCTGCTTTGCAGAACACCTATATTCTGTCGGTAAAAAATGATCCTGAGCTTCCAGTTGTCTGCCACTTCAACATACCATCCTGTTCCCACACCAATATTTCTGTCTCAGGCCTGTGCAGAATTCCAACGACCCTCAGCAGAAGCTCAGAGAACAGCATCTCAATTTCCACTTGGGGACGTGCAGCCTCCAGGACTCAACATCGAGTGCAATGACTTTCAAGCCTGGTTCCAGCTTTACCTACCCCACACCCTGTTATGCCATGGGATGCTGTTAGCACAGTTACCCATTCTCACCTACTCCTCAGCCTATTATCACATTATATGGGTTACATTCATTTCAGCTCTCACACTTCCTTATACTCTTCACTCTTACTGTCACTTCTTCACCTTTTCTTCTGTACCGGCTTGCTATCCATAATCTCCTTGTTGACGCACCCCTTTCACCTCGCTCCATCTCTCGGCTCCATCTCCACCTATTCACTCCCCTCTCGCCATCCCTCTGCTAGCCCAGCCTCATCTTTAGCAGAAATCCCAGATTTTCCAACAGTTCTGATAGAGAACCACAGGACTTGACACATTAATTCTGCTTTTTGCCCACGGATGCTGTCAAACCTACTGAATGTCTCCAGCAATTTCTCTTTGTTTTAAATCGCCAGCATCTGCAATTCTCTGTTTTACGTCAGTTTATGAAGTTATTGAATTCAATGTTGAAGTCTCGAGGCTGCATAGTGCCTGAGCAGAAAATGAGGCGTTCTTTCTCGAGCGTGTTTTTGTGCCTAGAGGCCCAGGACAGAAATGCTCCATTAAGAGCAAGGTGTGTTTTAAAATGGTCATAACTGAGATGTTGTGGTCATTCCTACAGTCAGGATGGAGATATTCCTCAAACCAGTCACTCAGTCTCTGTTTGATCTTATCAATGAAAGGGGGACATCAGCACTTTCTTCTATCTCTCCTGGATCATGCCTGCACCTTTGAACATCAGGCTGTTGTTTCTAAGATTGTCACAGACTTCATCTCCTCTGGAAATCTAACCCCTCGCTCCCCCACAGCTTCCCAAATCATTGTGCCTCAAACCCACACAGCTCCCTTCTACCTCCTCCCCAAAATCCACAAACAGGCCTGCACTGGCAGACCCATCATTGCAGCCTGATCCTGCCCCATGGAACTTATCTCTTCCTTCCCTTGGCTCTATTTCTCCATCTTTGTTAAATCTCTTCCCACTTACATTCATGATTGGTCTGTCACTTTTACATGGCTCACATCCTGCTGAGTATCCTGCTCCTTCTCTTCCCGCCTCCATACCCTTCGAGCCTGCAGTTCTAAGAATTATACTGAAATCCTTCTTGAAAACAGTAACTTGTTTTGGCTTCAGCCATTTTCTGTGGCAGAGAATTCCACAGGCTCACCACTCAGAGTGAAGTGGAGGGTGGACTGGGGCGGACAGCATCAGAATCACATGACACCAGATGAAGTCCCTTGACAAAGGGGCAGTGCTCAAAAAGCTTGTGATTTCAAATGAACCTGTTGGGCTATAACTTGGTTATGTGACTTCTGACCATGTCCACTCAGAGTGAAGACAGTCTCCACATCTCAGCGCTAAATGGCCTCCCCCATATCTTTAGATCCTTCGTACGTCCTTTTTTCTGTCTCACAACCCCCTTATCTTTTGCACTGGGTGTCTATTCCATCTGTCCTCTGTCTCATCCTCTGTCTCTCAAAAGCATAAAAATGAATCCATGTTCCATCATCATTCAGTTCTGAAGAAGTGTCAATGGACTTGAAACATTAATTCTGTTTCTCTCCCCATAGATGCTGCCAGACCTGCTGAGTTTCTCCAGCGTTGCCTGAGGGGGTAAGATTTGGGTGCTGTGAGGGGAGGGTGCCAGCTGAATCGGGTGATGGAGCCAGTTAAGTCGGGTTTTGCTGCGCAAGGTAGTGGGGACCAGGAAAGTGATGGAGTGTTTGCAGTAGGTTGTGGTGGGCAGGACAGATCGAGTCCAGAATGAGCAGAGAATGAGGGGGATGGGGAGGGTGGGGGGGGTGGTGGGAGGTCAGGTCCAGGGCTGGGGCAATCAGATCACAGCGATACAGGGTGATGTCATGTCAGGGTCTGGGAGAGGTGGGAGATCAGGTTAGTAGATGCTCAGGAGATCGACCAGGTCCAAAGTTTTCCTGAGTAGCTAGTTGCTTAATTATGGTGCAACTCACCAAGTTCCCTGATTCAAACGGATATTTTCGGACGGATCCACGGGTAAATGAATTGCTGACCGGAAAATTCAATATCCCAGGCAATTCACTTGGAGTATGTTATAATGGGCTTTCTGCAGAGTCCTCTGAGAAAAAGAGCGGGAAATGACAGCACCAACACAGGAAATGATATCACCAACCCAAGGAAACCTAAACACATAAATAGAAAGTGGAACATAACACCAGTGCTTCACCGGAGGCTCACTGATGATGTTACCTAGAATGGTGACGAAACATCTGAAAACGAACCTTCCAGCTCAGCGAGCAAACTCACATCCAGAACTTCAACCTGAGCTACAAATCTTCATGTCAGGGTCTGGGAGAGGTGTAGATGAGCGAGAATTAAGTTGAGGGAGATCAGGTTAGTAGATGCTCAGGAGATCGAACAGGTCCAAAAATTTCCTGAGTAGCCAGTTGCTTAATTATGGTGGAACCCACCAAGTTCCCTGATTTAAACAGATATTTTCGGAGGGATCCAGGGGTAAATGAATTGCTGGCTGGAAAATTCAACATCCCAGGCAATTCACTTGGAGTATGTTATAATGGGAATTCTGCAGAATCCTCATGTCAAGCTCCCATCTACACTGGAATAATGCCTGCACGACAAATGGAAAACCTGGGTCTACATTTCAGAAACACTCCCTCGCCTGGCAAACACTTGGGAATATTCCGCGATCCTGAAATGGGAGAAATCCAAGGGTTTCTTTACATTTCTACACAGTGACCAACTCTCCTGACAGTTTGGTCCCGAAGAGATTCTCCACCTGAGATCCCAGAGTGAGTTCCTGCTGGTGTTTGACCTCTGATTGTATTTTACACTGACCTCACTGACTGTAACCCATGGTTTTCACTGTGACTGCAGTGTGACTGTACTGAAATGGAGTCACTGACACTGACCCAGTGAAATTGACAAACATGCAATAAAATCTAACAGTGATTCAGAGGAAGCTGACACTCAGTTGCAGAACATCAAAAGGAAAAGTTTCCATTCAGACTGTCCTCTTTCACATTTGCCCATTTGATCCCCTGCCCTTGAACTGAACTGTGTGAACAGCACCAGATCACGCAGAGCTGGGATCCTCCTGCAATTCTCCAGGGTGCAGCTCAGTGCTGACATGGACTGTCCAATGAACAATTTAGACAACTTTTATTATTGGCTGCAACTAATACATTCCCCTCTGTGAAATACTGCTCCCTCCCGCCACATCCCTCACTCAGCAAACCTGCAATGACTGTATGTGGGACATTTACTGAACTGGGGAACTATCAAGCAGTCAAGGGTCTGATTCTACAGAACCGATCAGCACTGTCCCTCTGAGCACTTCAACCCACACAATAACCAGAAACAACAATGACCCCAAATAACATGAGGTGGTAAGACAGAACCCTCTGCCCCACTCCCACTCAGCTCATTGTCAGAAACCAAGGCCAACATGTCTTAGCTTCTTGACCTCACCATGTCCTGAAGCCTGAATGTATCAGTGAACTCAGTCCACAAACACTGTGCAAATAAAACATTCCTGCAGTACCATGGAATTATAAATGTGAATATATGGTTAAATACACATGGATTCATGAAATCTATTTAGAAATGCACGATATGAAGACAAAATATCGACATATTGGTAACTTCTACGTTCATATGAAATAAAATTTTTCAGCAGAAATGGAAAGCCAAGTTAAATACCTCATTTCAAATAAAAGATTTCCAATGAGAAGTGTTCTTCAATATCTATCGTCAGTTCAGGTTAGTTTTATTGAATTGTATGTTAGTTCTGTACTTACCACGATTTATTGCCAGTTTGTTGAAACCTGTGTGGAACAAGAATATTGAAAATCACTTTTTTTAGACAGTCGCAGTTGGCGATGATCCTACTATTTCCCTTTAGTCTCATCTCATATAAAAACAGGAACTATGGACGAAATTCAGCACGTTTGGCATCGTTTGTGTCGAAAGGGGCAAAGCACACCATTCGAGTTTGATATTGCCATTCTATGGAACACACACATTCTGTAGAAGAGTCATCATGAATGTGACATTCATTTTGTTTTTCACTCTCTCCACAGACTTTTCCAGACCTGCTGAGTTCCTCCAGCGCTTTCTGTTTTTATTTCAGATCTCCAACATTTACTGTTCTTGCAGCACCGATCAACCATCTTTCATTTCTTAACTTTGTAAAGACTGCTCCTTTTTAACTTCCACTGATTTTTAAATGTGGACCGAAATGGGAAAAGATTTGCTTTAAAAACCAAGGATTGTTGGAGGATTGCTGCATTATTTTTAAAGCAAGTAACTGGACATTGACTGTAAGCACTGTTTACACAGTCGCTGGTTCAAGCAGCAGGAAAAGATGCAGAACCAGATGTAGCTTGGGACTTTAAATAAGATACAGAGACACCAACGGATCTTCATCAGCTCAGAAGTTCTCTCCGTTCTCTGCAACAAAACTCATTTCCAGCCTGAAGAGTATTTGTTTATTTTTCCTTCAGCACTTTCTGTAAGTTATGACTTTAACAAACAAGTCAGGGATCTTTTATATGTGTGGCCTGCACAATCTGGGTCTCCTGCAAATGAAAGCATCTACAGAAGGATGATCAAGAGCACTGTTCGGATAGCAGAAGAGTCAGCAGCTCTCTGTGAACATGAACACCCATGTTTTGTTTTTCTGTGTGTGTGTTTGGAGAGAGAGGAAAGGCATACAAGGCAGTTTCTAATGCGATTGGAACTTTAACTATTCGTGTTTTTTATTCATTCATGGGATGAGGGTGTAGCTGATTTATTGCCCATTGCTAATTGCCCAGAGAGCCGGTAAGAGTCATTACGTTACTGTAGGTCTGACCGGATAAGGAAAGCAGTTTCCTTCAGGATGTTCCCCACTGAAAACCCCACTAGGTTTTTCTGACAATGGATTCATGGTCATCATTAGACTCTGAACTCCAGATTTTTTTTATTGCATTCAAGCCCCACCATCCACAATCTAATGGGATTCAAACCTGGCTCCCCAGAACATTACCTGGGTCTCTGGATTAACAGTGCACTAACACTGCCACTGGGCCATCATCTCCCCCATGCCAATGGTTCAAACTTTTGACCAGTAGCTACAGTCTATTTACTTGGTATATACAGAAACCTGGTCTGTGCTTTTCACCAATCTTGGTCTAAAAGATTGGTAAACTGGGGAACTTGGCATACTTTTTAACATCTTGAACATTTGCGATGACTCCAGGAATAAAGGGACTTGACTTCCCGTGCACAATCCCAATCATGGGTAACAACCTGTCTCACTTCCATCTCCTTTCCTTTACATCATTGTCCATTTCATCACTGAATCACTTTTGCCTTCCACCCTGTCATGAACCTTTCATTCCTTTTGCACTTCCGCCTTCCCCACTGTCGCTTCCCCCCCACCTCAGCACTTGCTCAAGACCTGATACGTCTCTTTTTCCCGAAGGTCACTGACCTGAAACATGATCTTGGTTTCTCTCTCCAAACATGCTGCCTAAGCTGTTGAGTATTTCGAGAAACTTTAGATTTTCTTTTTGTTCAAATGCTCTGTTCATCTCAGAATAATTATCCCATTGATGTAAAGACTGACATTGATTGGAAACTGGGACTGGAATATTGGGAAGTGTTGACAGTATTTCTATCTCATGATCGGCCCATGATTATTACATTCCAACTCTGTCCCAGTGACACATCGGGAGCTGAAAACTCTGACAGCCGAACCTATCCATCAAGCTACTTCCACCTGTTTCGTGCATGTTTGAAAGGGGCTCTTTGTGGTCACATGTCCCTTGGACAGACAGTCAGATTCTGATTGTCGTGTGGAGATTCTTCCTGCTTTTCATTGGCTAACTGGGGAGGAAGTGAGATCAAGTAGCATTCTGCTCAGTTGTTACCTTGGACAGAGTAACCAATCAGCAAAACCTCTCTAAACTCATTCTCCAAAGAAAAAAAAATCAGAGGTTTTAAAAAAAGAGAAAACATGCAAAGTAAATAAAATGAAATATTAAAGATTACAGAGTAATGATGAAATTAATTTGTTGTTTTCACTGATCCAGGACATTGCGCTCTTTTATTCTGTATTCCGTCCTCTCACTTGAAGCATATCTTTCAAGAAATAGTAAAGAATAATGACATAAAGATAACAAAGACTTTAATTAAAGAAGCACTGCGTCAAACTATCTGCATCAGAAAAGGACCACATCTCATCCATTTGATAATTATCAGCTAACAGTGAAATAGCATTTCATAATATTGGAGAATGATAAACAAAAAAAAGTTGATGGTTCTGCGATACAACATATTTGTATCCAATGTACAAAAATGTTTCAAAACGCAAAAAGACAGGATTGGCCCCATTAAGCCACCCAGTCCCAAAGATGAAGGAGCAACATCTCACTCACTGCACACCCAGTCAGGACTGCTGAGGGAAGTTGTTTAACTATAACAGGGTGTGAAGTTCACAGGCATGTGAAATCATCTCGGCCATTGACGGAGATTAATCAGCAAAAAGCAAATCGGATTGTCGAACGTTGGGCTGAATGTAACCTTTTTTGATTAACAATCAGTTTCATCAAGTTTCATGGACTACTTCTCTCCACGTCATCCAGCAAGTTTTCTCACCAGATCTTACCAAATTCACACCATTAACTACAGACCGTGTCACTACGAGCCTCACACTCAGTTCTAGCCCCATCCTACCACACACCATTTCTGAAGCAACTCGCCACTGCTGGGACATCCCAGAACTGACCTGATCCCTGGCAGCGGTGCCATCTCTGCAAGGCTGTGGTGCAGCCAGGCAGGTATGTCAGCCTGCAGCTGCCCCATACAGCTCCTGCCATCTTCCCCAGATGGAGCAGACAGGTGGTAATTATTGCCTCACTTTGTGGACAGGAACCTGAAGGTCCCGCTGGACAGGGTGGGGTAGATAACCTCTTCCCCCAGAACCAGCCGAGATGGTCATGATGCCAATCCCTGCCTGGTCACAGGGTGGCACATGGGTGAGTACAGTCTCAGCGTCTGGAGGACTGCCCAGCACATCAGCGACATTCTCCACTCCACCACCATGTGATCCACCATCTTCTCTCCATGACCACACACTCACTCTGTCTCTGCTGCTGCACCCACCTCCCACCAAGGCTCATGCTTTACCACACTTACCACGGACTGGAACATCTTCACTCACTCTACATCACCCACACCAACACCTGACACCATAAACCCTGTTTGTTCTCTGTGCTGCTAACACATTTCCTCAGGACACCTACACCAACAGTAAGAGCACTTTCGTCTCCATTAACAACTACCTCTCTCTCATTCAGGAGGAAAACAGTGCCGACTAGTCAGTAAGTGTCCGTATGGCTGGGTGGGCTACTAGCTGATAGTTGACCCCTCACAGCTAATGAGGGGTAATGCTACTGACTGACCATATCCTCTGGCTGAAGGCTACCTCCCTTGGCTTGACTGTGTTCTGCTGACAATCTGACCAGCTTCTTGGCTCCGTGTCTCCACTAAACGGTTAAACAGCAGAACTGTGAGCATTGTATCTCTGGCTGAGGGACAAGGAGTAAATGTTAATGAAAAAGCAGGAATGCTGCTAATATCCAGATAAGCTGAGAGTGAGTGAGGGTTAAAAGAACAATTAAAGATCCCAGCGATGCAGTTTCGCCCAGTCCATGAGCTGGGTGTGTGCCTCTGAGTGGACAGTGTCCAAGCAGCAGTTTTACAATGTTTGGAGATGTGCCATGAGGGTGTTTCAAGGCTGGCACATGTTGGATGCCAATGTCCATGGACATGGGTTACGTGTGGCGTGCCCTGAGAGGTTGGTGTCTAATTTCCAACATTGAGATCCCTTTGGAGTGAGCAGTGAGCTGAAGTCAGCAGGTACATGTTTGGATCTCCATGTTGAGAATTCTCAGTATCCCGCCTGTATGACAGGTTTGGTGCGATAGAAGGCTGTATATTAATGAGGTGAGGTATGCATTTAATATGGTCGTTCACAAGTAATATTCCCCTTTCATAGGCAACACGCATTGCAGCTTTGTGAGAATCCCACCTCAATGCCAGGCAGTGACATTAAAATGGGTCTCAATGGACACCTCACACAATTCCATCAATTTCTCACCACAGACCACAGCGCTCAGACCCTTATAAAATTCCACCCTCTTCGTTCAGAATTCCTGGATTCCCATAAAGTGAAACTGGAATTTTCTTTCTCAGTGTCTGTAGATCAGATTCCTGACATGGTTCTGAAATAACTTACCTTCCAAAGTGAGGAATTCCTGTAGTTCTGAAAGACAAGAACACAGGAACGTGTTAGTGAGTGAGATTCTGCAGCTACCGCCACATCCGATAGCAGCAACATCGGGACACAAACAGAACACAGATCAGACTTGTCCAGCAAACCATCAGCTGGGATCAGAACAACATTTTAACATTCTAAATCTCAATCTGAAGATCTGTCAGAATTTACAAATGATGTTTTTCATCTTTCACTAGACGTTCTCATCATGATATAATTTCAACAAAACTGTTCACTTAAATACATCACTTAATGCACATTGGGCTGAAACATAGGCAGTGATGGGATTATATTTCTGGTACATATTCATGATCTTCAGTTGTTTAGCTGTCCTCTTTATCCATGCTTTATCACTTGGACATATGGATTTTAATCTTTCCAATTCATAAGGCCTTGCTATTTCAACAATATTCAACACTGATTGGAATTCCTCTGGTCAATTGCTTGATCATTGATGCAGCAGTTGAAAATGGTTGGGTCAAGGACACTACCTTCAGGAAATCCTGCAGAAATGTTCTGGAACTGACTGACCTCCACAAACCATGACCATCTTCCTATGCGTCAGGTATGACTCCAATCAGCAGTCAGTTTGCCCATTGATTCCAATTTTGTGACAGCAGCGCGATGCCACACTTGGTCGAATGCAGCCTTGATATCAAGGACTGTCACTCACCTCACAATTGTGGACTTGGGACAGGTAACGTCTGCTGAAATTAGCACTGATCACAGCACGTTACTGCATCTTTAACTGCTGCTTCAATGCTAGACTACCAACAGAGCTTCCTGAAACCATTTTATTCATTTTAAATACACCCGGATACGTCCTTTGTAAATATTTCAGTAATAAATTTCTTTCGACCCAAGAATAAAAGCCTTCAATCCCCAAAGGACAATACCATGCTCACAACGAAGCTCACTTTTCCCCAACTTGTAAGGTTTAATTTCTTTTAAAAAATCTCTTGTTTTGCCAGCCACACACTATTATCTGCTTCTCCTTTGAGAATTGTGGGTCTCTGTTAGCCCAGTACTTACTTTGTTGAGCTAAAACAGATGAAAATTCATGGCCATTCCCATCTCTTCCAACACTGTGGGGCCTGTGCCTATCTCTGGTCAGGGAACATGATGAGGGCATCAGCATTGGCTGTTGATGTCCCGGGACAATGTTCAAAGGCCAAAGCTATTGGTCAAATCGCCTTATATTCCCAACAGGGGCTTGTGTTCTGTCACCATATGATGAAATGTCTCCAGTATAGATATTGGTGGAACATTTTGTTGCCACAAATAACTGCTCTGTCATCTCTCCTATTCACAAATAGCTCTTCTCTGTGTCCGACAGTATTTTTGCTGCATTTCCCACAGGTCTATCTGCCCCATTATCCATTGTGTGGGATAAAACTGCCCCAACACCATATGAGGATGTCAGTAATATCTTGCTGGTTGAAGCAAACCAGGAAACACAATAATTGTAGCACCTGCTGGACCTGTTTAAAAGCCTCAGTTTGTGGTCCGACCCAGGCCCTGTTGTTTCTTTCATTATTTTTGTCGTGGCGCTAACATTGTGGAAAGGCTTGGGAGGAATCACCCACAGGACTTAACCATTCCTAGAAAGGATTTGAGTTCAGAGATATTCCGAGGGACCAGTGTCTCCCTGATTGTTCTCACCTTGTCCTCCATGGGGGTGCAAACCCTGTGCATCCACCTGATAACCCAAGCAAACCACCTCATTAACCTGGAAGGTGCTTCTCTATTAAGGTCCACTCCTGCTTCCTGGGATCCCCTTCATATTTCTCCCAAAATCAACAAATGCTCTTTTACAACAGGTTAGTTGATACATTATCCAAGGACACAACAATAACTGGCAAGTCTTGCAGTAAGCTCTCCGTGGTTCTTTGGAAGACAGTACAAGTGAGTAAATTGATACAACTCCTTGTGGATGTTAATAGTCACATATTCCCGTGAGGCTCTGACAGCTCCAGCTGCTGCTCGGCATGAGTCATGTCTAACTCTGAGAATGTCTGACCACCCCCAACCCCGGCCCCAGCTGCTTTCCCATATCGATCTTCCTGTTGGAAACGAGATGCTTATCCAGCCACATCATAGCCACCAGCTTGTAATCCCCACAGATGGGAATGAACTTATCCAGTTACACTCCTGGCACAATGGGTGCTGCCCATTCAGTAAATCACACAGGGTGAATGATGCCAAGGTCTTTTCATTCTCTTCAACTCCATCTCCAACTTCTCCAATAACACACACAGCACAGGCCGAACTCTGAAAAATCTTGGGATGGCCTCTCAATTCATCTGCATTTTGTCTTTATGTCTTTCCTTTTTCCCAGTTTTTCCAGGGAAACATCTCAGTATTTACTGACGTCATTGTGTGACCCCCTCCACCCTGGCACAATGGGTGCTGCCCATTCAGTAAATCACACAGGGTGAATGATGCCAAGGTCTTTTCATTCTCTTCAACTCCATCTCCAACTTCTCCAATAACACACACAGCACAGGCCGAACTCTGAAAAATCTTGGGATGGCCTCTCAATTCATCTGCATTTTGTCTTTATGTCTTTCCTTTTTCCCAGTTTTTCCAGGGAAACATCTCAGTATTTACTGACGTCATTGTGTGACCCCCTCCACCCTCTCTGATGCTAAAAGTCTCTGGTTAATTTAATTTGATCTCTTTGAGCTAATCACACCACATTAAACATGGGCCCTGACCAGACACTGGGCTGAGGGCATTGCTGACAGTCCCTCACTGGAGCCACTGTTGAGCCTATTCATGTAATGCCCACCAGCCACTGCTCACCCCCAACCTACACATGTCGTCAGCCTGGTCCCAGTGCTCTTCAACATCAGAAGGTGAGCTCCTTCTTGAAAACACTGCTATGGAGGTTGGCCTCCCCCACACTGGAAACACTCTGCACCCTCAGGGCCTGTCCAAGGCTGTCGGTTTAATCTTCTGTACACTCTGGCTGTTCCGGTTCCTGGATCCATTCCCTGCTTTCACCAGCACCTTCACTCCGGACACCACCACTGTTGCTTGCAGTTTCCCATCCGAACTGGTGGGCTGTGCTTCTCAAAGCACTTTGTATCTCCTGCTCGCCCTTCTCCACACTCTCCATGCCCAAACTAATCTCCAGCAACCTTCTAAAATCCATTTACAATTTTTACAAAGCTTCTTTTGGATGATTGTATGATTAATGTCTCACACAGAACAACCTCTCACCATCCGAGTTAACACAAATCCAAAATCACAGTATGCCATAATGTGCTTGAGTCTCACCACGAGGGACCGTCTGATGAATAAATCTTGTTACGTTCTAAAATCACTGGGTGCTTGGGGTGATAGTGTCCTTTGAGTAACTTTACAATCTCTGAAAATGTTTTGAAATCGGGGCATTCAGGAATGTTGTGTTTTGATTCAGAGTATATGTCTCTGCCCCACAGCAGTTAAATCACTCACTGTTTCTCCTCCCACTGTAATTCATCCACATGGTAAGAGACTAAAACATTCCACATACCGTACCTTACCTCCTGTTACTGTTCTGAATGACAGTAATTTTCCACAAAATGTGCTTTTTTTTGGTAGTTAAACTTGTCTGACTGTTACAGGCTATTTGAGTTAGAGACATACAGTTATAGAGTTGTACAATATGGAGACAGACACTTTGGTCCAACTCGTCCATACTGATATCGTAAAATAATCTTGTTCCATTTGCCAGCAGTTGGTCCATACCCCTCTAAAGCCTTCCTACTAATGTACCCATCCTGATGCCTTCTAAATGTTGTAATTGTACCAACCTACACCACTTCTTCTGACAGCTCGTTCCATACACGCACCACCCTCTGTGTGAAAAAGTTGCTCCTCAGGTCCCTTTTAAATCTTTCCCCCTCTCAACTTAAACCTCTGCCCTCTAGTTTTGGACTTCCCCACCCCAGGAAAAGACCTTGCTTATTCACCCCATCCATGCGCCTCATGATTTTGTAATCCTCTATGGTTACCCTTCAGCCTCCGATGCTCCAGGAAAAATACTCACTCAGGCAGTTTCGTCAGCGAGTTCGTTGGCACATCTGTTGGTGGCTGTAGGAAAAATAGCCCTTGCCTATTCAGCCTATTTCAGAAGCTCAAATCCCCTCAACACAGCAACGTCCTTGTAAATCTTTTCTGAGTCCTTTCAAGTTTAACAACATCTTTCCTATAGCAAGGAGACCAGAATTGAACACAACATTCTGAAAGTGCCCAAACCAAAGTTCTGTACAGACTCAACATGACAGTTGCTGGCCTTTAGCTCATTGCCAATGTAATAACTTCAAGCTTGGCTCCGCCGGCTCACTTATGAAACACAATGATTTATTACAACTAATAACATTCATTTATACAGTACATCACACAATCCTACACTCCTTGCTCCTCCACTGAACTGCTCAGAAAGTCCACATACACCACCTGCAGATTCCCCGTTCCATCCCTGACTGAGCCAGGAGGTTACACGTCTCCTTCCTCGGAATGCATTTCTTTGAAACAACTGGTGGATACTAGTGGTAATGAAGTTACTGATTGTTTCACTAATATCCATCAGGAAAGGAAATTGGTCAGATAGAATCATAACAAAGCACTTGTCTTTGAACTGCCATCTAACATAGAGTCATGGTCTAAGAAACCACTCAGTTGTCTCAAACTATGACAGAACAAAAACCCAGGTAAGTGCCGATCCCACACAGGTAACAGTGGATCATGAAAGCACCCCAACACCACTTCCTCAATGATAGTTAGGTCTAACCAGCGATTCACATGTCCCAAAACTAAACTTTGAATTTGGTCTTATTCCTTCCCAGAGACAGGATGCTGCATGCTGAACAAGAGATTATTCTTGAAGGCACAAAAATAAAATTCCACCTTCAAATTACATTCTTTCCATTTCAGAATAATTTTCAAATAATTCTAAATTCAGAATCTGCGACAAATATAATTCATTTCTAACTTATCTACAGATTTCAAACACAATTTACAATCACAGATGTGGTGTTTTAAGGATCTCTTTTCCTCCTACCTTTAATCTTTTTGTCTTCTTTTCTGTGGACGATTACATCGACAGTAATAGCCATGATCACAAGGCACACTAACACCCAGAAAATTATCAGCCAGATGTTAACCACATTGACTTTAGGGAAGAACTCATCTAAGATTAAAAAGAACAGAATCAGCATCTGAAATGCAACTCCCAAAACTGAATTTTGAGTTCATCTTCCAAACAGCAACAATGCTTCAATTCTCGTGCAATAATCTCAGCTTTTGATGCCCATCGAGATTATACAGATAAATAATACCAGTGCTAATAAGAACTTGAATTGATCGAACTTGGCTTCATTTGGATTCCAGTGCAGTTCTGAATAAACATCTGTTTCTCTTAATAACAGTCAGCCAAAAGCACAGTACTTAGTGTCCTTGTTCCTAATCTCTATCCAGTGACCACAGCTGGAATATAAAACGTGGACATTGGGTAAGTACACATCAGGCCCAGCTGAAGCTGTGTTTTGGACAGTCTACTCACTTCTCAATGTTTCAGCTTTAAATATGAAAGGCTGCCTCTTGGTATTGTCCAGAGACAAATCAGTGCTCGTGGATTCACACCCAGTCTGAGTTAGTGTCTTCGGCGGGGTGGGGAGGCGGGGAGAGAAATATCGCCCATAAAATGATTACCAAACACACACCTACCTCATATCTGGAGATGGGCCTCTCGTCTTTTGCTCAATAACTGGTTTTCTATGAAACAGAATCACTTTGGACATTATTCCGACTCTGGGCAGCGATGAGGCCTGTGGGGTCCTGAATGAATTCTGTTTCAGACTGTGCTGTCGCATCTCCTTTCCCATCTACCCACTGTATCAGTGGCTCAGGATACCATCCGTCTGATCGACACACAACACAAAGTCCTTCTTTGTCGTTCTCCTCCAGATCAACCCAAGGCCGCTGTCCAAACTCTGCAATAAAGTCGCTTATTCAAACTTATATTCATTTTAAATTATTAAATGTTTAATTTCAACAGGAGGTAATCATTTTAAGCTGTTATACATTAGCAGCGGATTAACATTCCTTTATTACCTGCCCAATATTAAAATCAGTGGATAGGAATTTTAACTGTTTGCGATAATGTTAAAACAGGCGACATCAATTGGTCCAGAATGTGTTAAACTCTTCCATCATCACCAGTGCTGATTCTTGATTCCCAGCCAGGAGGATAACTGTGATTATGAATCAGATCATTCATATCATCCGCATTCATTCTGGATTCCCTGATCTTGCCTTCACTCAATCTCTTCATCAAAGCATGCCACTGTAATATCAACAGTTTCTGCTTCCTTAGTTTATTACTATGTAGCAGCTCTCTGTTCCTTTTCAGATAACATCAAACACACCAACAAAAACAGCCCGAAGGTTGGATGGAAAAAGATCCTCTCCAAGACTGAGGCCGAAACCTGCAAACTGCAAACAAACACCAAAATGTCTTCTCCCGGAATTACCAAACTCCTTCCAGAAACCCTCCTCACCACGAGTGATCTTTCCCCAGCTTCCACTCATATTGTTCCACACCTCTGCTACCCGTCTCTAATTCGTCCCGAAGATACACAAACAGCACTGTCCTGGTGGATAATTATGTTTGTCTGCTGCTGCCCCATTGAGAATACATTCAGGTCCTAACATCAGTGCAGTCCGTAATCATATACATCAGAAAGTGCTTGAACAGCTTCAATCTGTTTTTAGTGATTTCAGATATTTTATCATTCTAGATAAAACAGCATGATGCCAGGGAATGACCAGGGACAGTGCATGCAGACCGAGCCCAGCATTGTTAGTTTGACAGAACGCCCCAGCCCAGGTGAATTTAGAATGTCTGTGATGGGGCAGCCTAATGCAGTGCACTGTCTGAATAAAGGGCCACTTGTGCTGTCTGAACATTGCCAAAATTATATTTTATTAATTAAATTTATGAAAGCACGTAACATGACCATTCAAAGATGACATAAGGCGCAAACCAATTATTTCCTTTGAATACTCAGTTAGTCAGTATATTGACAGTCATAATAATATTTTAAAGTTTCATTTCAGTTAAATACACAGGCCAAGGAGCCTGAGTAAGTTTCTGGGCCTTGGTGAACTATGGCAGAAAAACCTTGGATACTGTTTTTTCTCAGTTGCACTTTTGCAGCAGCTGCCCTAAGCATTAGTGTGCCCCTCAGCATGGAGTCCCTGAACTTGAAACATGCCAGTCTGGAATGCCCACAGCTGGTTACTTCATTTGACTCTTTTAAAAAGATTAGCTACAATCAATTTTGGTCAGGAACAAAGTGGGCTGATTGAAAGTTTTCAGTTGGTCACTCAAAAACAGTTCAGAGATCACTGCGGAGATGTTTGGAGTAACACTGTTTGTTGGAGAAGATGGCAAATGTCGAGAGAAGTAAGTTCTGTGCGAAAAAATACTGTTCAACTGTACTGAAAGACAACTATACAATTCAATCAGAAGACAAACGTTTTAGGAATAAGATGGCAACCAAGTATTCACTACAGGGCCCCTGAAAAAGCTCCACACCAGTAATTGTCCAGTTCAACTGTGAATGAGGGGATGGAATCTGGCAAAGAACAATTGCTTTGCGCAACTCAGCCAGGTCAGAACTCAGAAAACAAGCTCAACTTCTTGTGAAAAGTTGGTGTTGTGCCCATGAATAAAGGTTAGATTGCAGTTTCCAAGAATTCAGGGGAGCATTGTCCCAGGATTGGAAGGTGAAACATCAGAATGTGAGCAGTGGTTGAGGCAGTTCATTAGTAAGAGGCTTTTGAGGGGCTTTCAGGCCAGCCCACTTACAGTGAAGCACCATAATTCCTTACGAACTCTGAATGAGATCTGATGACCCATCCTGTCACTAACATCTGGGGGAAAATGGATTGCTGCGTTGAATATCGAGGTCCTTCAAAAACTGAATTTTCCGAATATTAACTATGTTGCTTGAGATTTCTCAGCTAATGTAACGTTACTAACTTATCAAAATTCTAGCATGTGAAAACAAAGAGAAGAGTTACAAGAAACACAGAGAGCATGATGTCCCAGGCTAGTATCAACAATTCGTCTGGAGTCAAACATGCCAAAATAGGCTGTTTTCCAAAACAAAAGAAGCATTTATTCTGAGGAAGAATGGTAAACTAACCCTCAGTTGAAACAATCATCTGATGTCATGAGTTGCTGAAATGGTCACTGGCCAAACAGGTTCCGACAATGCGACATGCTCTGAGAAATCTGACATAACAATAAGTGCTGAGAGCAGAGAGGAGTTCTTCCAGGGAAGCTCTCATCAATTAAACCTTGCAAGCTGCAGTTCTCATTGGCAGTCCCCAGGGAACAGTCTTGATTGATCAGTCCTCACTGAGCAGATGGAAGGTGGATGGAAGCTGAGGAGAAAGACTGAGGGAAGGGGTCTCTAACACATCAGTGAGAGAGCAGGATGCTCCCCGAAACTTTAGCAAAACTGAAACATTCCATGCCGACAGCCCGCTTGTCCTTTGATATCAGTGAACCATCTCCAATTGTATCATTCCTTTATCGAATGAAATAACTGATGTATTATAAACAAACTACTGCTTCTTAACAAACTTAATAAACTATCGGAAAATTTCTCACAAATCGGCAATTTTTTTTGTTACACTTTGTGGATGTTTAAACTAGATTTAGCCTACTAAAAAAACTTTCAAGGGTTGAGATTATTTTCAGAAAAGAAACGTAAAACATAAAAGTTGGAGAAATGTGTTCTGAGTTTACCATCATTAGATTATACCTAGAATATAAAAGAATATTCTTTGTGAAGCCTCTTCTAAAAACCTTTGTGATGGGTTTTCAAACACAGCTGATTCATGATGTTCCTTATGGGAGAAAGTGGTAAATGTTATTCCTTGGTTTGGGAAGCCGAAAAAATAAGGAGAATTACGAAATGCACTGATTGCTGAAACTCTTGCACTTGCTGGGGTAGACGAATTGATTAAAAGAATGTCAAAACTTTAGAAGAAATCTGCTTCAGTGTTATTCAGGCAGTTGTTAAAAAGTTGACAAATAAGGATTTTATGATAAAATTAGGAGGATTTTTATTCCCCTCAGAGTTTAATCTTTGGAACTGTCTACGCTCTTCCCCTGGGAACAATGGGAATGGTAGGATTCACTAAATACATCAAAGGTAGAGGGACATAGATCGTTGACTATCAAGGCAATTAAAGGTTTTCAGGGTAGGTTAGAATATAGGGTTGACACCACAGTCAGATCAGCCATGATCTTCCTGAATGGTGGAGCATGGAACATGGGTGTGTCAATGTGCATGTTATAATAGTGGCAAAATGCATCTCTAATCAATGGGGAAAAATTCAGGCAGGATTTGCAGTGCAGTGATACCACAATGATAGTGCAGTGATATTGAAGTGGTCGTGGCTCTGGAAGTGAACCTGAAGGTCCAGGTTCAAATCCCGCCTTCCCCAGAGATTGGTATCACGACATATCCAAACAGCTTGATTAAAAGAGTTTACGTTCGAACTAGTTTCCAAGTGGGAGGGGCTGATCTGTGAAAAGCTAAAGCAGTCTATGTTTAGAAAAACTGAAAGAAATGCAGATGTTGTACATCAGATACAAAAGTAGAAATTGCTGGAAAAGCACAGCAGGTCTGGCAGCATCTGTGGAGAGAAATCAGAGTTAATATTTCAGGTCCAGTGGCTCTTCCTCAGAACCGATGGTAGCTTGGAAAATGTGGTTGATGCATGGAAGATAGTGTTGGGGAGCGGGGTAAGGAGCAAACAGTAGGTGGCGATAGAGCCCAAACAGACAGAAGAATAATGGATGGACAATGGCGCATTACAGCCAGGCTGGAGGGTGCATAACTGTTAATGTGGACTGTTAGTAGCTAACAATGCATTGTGTGTAATAACAGGGACAGTGATAACAAGGCCTGGTGTGTGAGAAAAGGAGTAAGGAAATGGGAGAGTTCAAGATCTAAAGTTGTTTATCTCAATTTTGAGTTCAGAAGGCAATAGAGTTCTTAAGCAGAAAATGAGGTGCTGTTCTTCCAGAGCATGCTGAGCTTTGCTAGAGCACTGCAGCAGGCCTGAGACAGAGATGTTGGCCAGGGAACAGGGTGATGTATTAAAATGGCAGGCAGCTGGAAGCTCGGGCCCTTTTTGCAGACAGAACTTGTCTCTTGTCGTGATGTGTTCGGCTTTTCCATCATTGAGGATGGGCATATTTGTACAGCCTGCTTCTCCAGTGAGTTGTTTAATTGTCCACCACCATTCGTGACTGGATGTGACAGGCCCGCACAGCTTAGATTATGATCACTGGTTGTGGGATTGCTTTGCTCTGTCTATCACTTGCTGCTCACGCTGTTTGGCAGGCCGAAGTTCTGCGCGGTAGTTTCACCAGACTGACCAGATATGCCTGGGGCTACTCCTAACATGCCTCCCTGCAGTCTCCATTGAACCAGGATTGAGAGGGGGATATGCCGGGCCATGAGGTTACAGATTGTGCTGGAGTACAATTCTGCTGCTATTGGTGGCCCACAGCGCCTATTAGATGCCCAATATTGAATTGCCAGCTCTGTGTGAACCCTGTCCCATTTAGCACAGTGATAGTGCCATACAACATGCTGGAGGGTATTTTCAATGTGAAGGCAGGACTCCACCTCCACAAGGACTGTGTGGTGGTCACTCTCACCACTTGCTGCAGACCCAGTCGAACAGCTATATCCTTTCTCTCAACAAAGAGAGCACAATCCATGGTTTACCTGCTTCACTGCATTTCACAGCCTCTCTGACAGAGTTACACCCACCCAGCTTGGGTTCTGTTGCTGGGTGAAAACACCAACCCTTCAACTTTCCTTTGTGACGATCTGAATTCCCAAAGGAAAACAAGCAACTGCTGTTAGACATCCAACACAAAAGGGCAACAGGCCAAAGGATATGTATGAAAATATTAGGAACAGGCTGTTCAGTGCCTTAAGCCTCCTCCACCACTTTATAAAGTTATGGCTGATTCGATTATAGCCTCAACTCTGCTTTCCTGCATATAAGCCCCTCCCGCTTTTACCATTTGGCTTCCTTGTCAACTAAGAGCACAACTCAACTGAAAAATGTTCGTCTTCATCACTTTCTGAGGAAAATTATTCCATGGACTAATGAGCCTCCGAGAGAAAAAGTTTTAATCACCATCTTAAAATGAGAGACCCTTAATTTTAAATAGTGTCCCCCAATTCCAGTCTCTCATATTTGGAATTATCCTTTCAACATCCACTCTGTCAAGTCCCCACAAGGTCTTGCATGTTTCAAGAAAGAGCATCTCTCACTCTTCTAAATTCCACAATGGATATGCAACCAACCTGTTTAACCTTCCATCATGAGATAATCCTTCATCCCAGTGAAGTCAGTGGAGTGAGCCTTCTCTGAATTTCATCTAAATCAATTATTTTGTTCAATAAAGGGATCAAAACTGGACACATTTTTGCAGATGTGGTCTTACAATGTTTTGGACAATTGTAGCAAAACATTCCCACTTCTATATTTCATAGTTCTTTTGCAATAATCAACAATCCATTTGCATTCCTAATCACTTGTTATACTGCATTTTAACACTTACAGGTTGAGCTATCGAGAACAGTTTGAATTATTTAGTTACATCTCCTGCATTCCAGCGAACATTTTGTGGTTTTCATTTTCCAGGAATAAACAGCTTATTATTTGCAATGCTTGATTTAAAAATATTTGTGACCGCAATATTATGTTGTTTTAGCAAACATTAGGGGTTTACAATGAGAAAGACCAACCTGCAACTCTCAGATCTATCACTGCTTCATCATGGCGCGTTTTGGAATCAATGGAACATGTATAACTCCCTTCATCTGATATTTTAATGTTCTTCAATTTGAGAGAAGCATTTCCATGGGGAAATTCGTCTTTAAACAGTTCCGTCCTGCCTTGATAATCTTTGTCCTGTACATCAGGTCGATCCTGCCCATCGGTGTATAAATGAACTGGTGAAGCTGAATCTGATGTAAACCATCGAACCTCCAGGGCATCCAGAGGTATAGCTGGGACCACTTGGCACTCTAATACAACATGTTCACCCACAGAGACTGTGATGGGATAGTCTGGTATAACCACATGGAATATCTCTGGCAAAATACAAAATTGCAAACAAAATCAGCACTCTTACCAGAGGAATAGGTTTAAACTCCATGGAGGTATTTTAAAAGACAGAGGTAAAACTTTTGTTTTAATTTTAATAATTCCAGCAAAAGTCTTTAATTTGGAAACATAACATATAACTATTTCCCACAGATTATTCACAAATTCATTGGTTCACTGACCAGTTTATATGTATAGATGAGGTGATAAAAGGGGAATTCTGGCCAGTAATCTCAGATTTACAGAGTGACACAAGAGTGAGACATTTATTACAATCTCTCTTAAGTTATTTGGGGTTTGAGAAACCTGGGAAAAACAAAAAATTATTTTAGTCTTTCTTTTTTAATTTCAGTGTCATATTTATGAATCACGATGTACTGTGATGGGCCATGCTGTCTGCTTGCCCAACACAAGACCCCCAAAACAAGTTCTCTACTCCGAGCTTCACCATGGTAAGTGATCACTAGGAAGGCAGAGGAAAAACTGCATGAACACCCTGAAAGCCTCCCAAAAAAATGCAACATCTCCACGGACACGTTGGAATTGCTAGCCTTAGAACACAGAAATTCAAAAAGAAACATCCATGAAGATGCCATTGAATGGAGTATGCTGAGGCCAGGCGTAAACAGCAGAAAGAGTGTGCAGCATCCCATCCACCCACATCAAACACTACATGCCCCAGCTCTGGCAGCATCTGTGTCTGCAGGACTATTCAGACACCACAGAATCCCGGCTGAGTGGAAGCAAGTCATCCTCAATTCTGAGGAACTGCCAAAGAAGAAATAAAAAATATAACATGGAAGACTTTCCAGATGACAACTCTGGCTGTGAAGCAGTTGTTAAGCATAAGAAGCAGTAATTTCAGTTTGTTTATGGCTTCCATTTTTTTGGATGAAGCTGATTTATTTCCAGTTTAACAGTATTCCTCACTTTGTGACGACAAAATACTGCAGATGCTGAAAATCTGAAAATGAAACACAGAAAATGTTGTATAAACTCAACAGATCTGGCAGCATCTGTGGAGAGAGAAAAAAAGAGTTAATGTTTCAACTCTGATCGGATCCTTCTTCAGATGTTCTGAACTCAAAACATTGACTTTGGTTCTCTCTCCACAGATGCTGCCAGACCCGCTGAGTTTCTCCAGCAACTTCTGTTTTTGATTCATCAGTTGATTCCTCAGCAATAGCTCAACAACCAACGTCTCCATATGCACTCCAATTCTGTTCATTGTTTCAATCAAAAGCATTTGTTTATATTGTGTGGAAGTGTCCCAGGTCCTTCACAAGAATGTTACAAATGTAAATTTGACACCAAGTTAACAAAGTGTGGGGCTGGGTGAACACAGCAGGCCTTTTATCTGATGAAGGGTCTAGGCCCAAAACGTCAATTTTTGTGCTCCTAGGATGCTACTTGGCCTGCTGTGTCCATCCAGCCCCACACTTTGTTATCTTGGATTCTCCAGCATCTGCAGTTCCCATTATCTCGGATCGTAAATTTGACACCAGCCCATTTTAAACAGTTTAGGGCAGGCAGCCAAGAGCCTGGTAAAGGCGGTAAATTCTGAGATAGAGTTTAGAAGGGTAAAGCTGAGTATCGAGTCAGAGAATTATAGAGATTAAGGCCTAAGTGGGTGTAGGTGCAGCCACCAATGATGAAGCAATTCCATTTGGGAATACCAAACACAGCAGAATCAGATTAGTGAAGATCTCCCAGAATATTGTAGGCAGCATTTCTTATAACATGCACAGTAGTGTAATAGACAACAGACAATAGACAATAGGTGCAGGAGTAAGCCATTCGGCCCTTTGAGCCAGCACCACCATTTATTATGGTCATGGCTGATCATCCACGATCAGTATCCTGTTCCTGCCTTAACCCCATAACCCTTGATTCCACTATCTTTAAGAGCTCTATCTATGTCTTTCTTGAAAGTATCCAGAGACTTGGCCTCCACTGCCTTCTGGGGCAGTAAAAGTGTCCAAAGCAAAAAAAAATGCTGGCCCCTTTAAGTTAGTACACATGCATGGCTGCACACTTTAAAAAATTACTTGCACACCTACAAACACATTCTTTGCAATGTTAGTTGTGAATGGGAGAGATTACAGAAATAAGGAGGAACAAAGTTATTTGAAAACGGATGATAATTTGAAATTAAGGCATTGCTTAACCTGGAACGAATGCCCAAACCCAAAGCAAACTGATTTTGAAAATGATATTTGCATTCCATTTTACACTTCAGCTCATGATTTGAGCTGAAGCTCTAGTAAATGCTGAGAGAGTGTTATATTGTTGGAGGTGACATCTTTTTGCTGAGACATTGATCCAAAGAGTAGCATGCCTGTTCCAGTGGGAGTGAAGTATCCCATGACACAATTTGAAGATGTTTACAAATATCTCCCAATGTTGCAGCAATATTCCTCCCTCAATAAATACTATGAACAGATTACTTGCATATTTGACTGTTTTCCATTTTCATGACTTACTCTACAAATTCCTTTCATTGTTAAATTTGTTTTCTTCTTGGAAAGGAAATTTGATTATTCGCCAGAATGTAAATTTGACAGTGAGTGACATGAAATTAAATTAGGGCAGAAACTTAAAAGCCTGGTCAACGAAGCAAGTTTTGACAAACATCTGGAAGGAATAAAGAGGGTAGGAAATTTTCAAACTGTTTTTGTGTTCATGAGTTGAAATAACTGGAGAGAAATGGGAAATTAGGAAGACACGAAAAGGCGAATGTAATTTTCTGAAATGCAGCAATAACGAGACAAAAAACAACAAACGATGGAAATCTGAAACAGGAAAATGTTGGAAAGACATCAGGTGTTTGTGAAGAGAAAGGATGGGATCAGGTTTAGTGTGTGTACCCTCATCCCTGGCCTTCTCTGGTAACTTATCTGACATCGGGTTGTGCAATTAGATGCTGCTGAATGCAGTTGGAGCAGATTGTATGACACCATCAAGTGACATTTTTAAGAGACTGAACAGATTGAAGGATACAGATTGAAGGGGGGGGTAAAAAAGGTCTTTTTTTGGGACCTTTCCACTTGTGAAAATCTTCATGATAAATTAGCTAAGATAGTAAAGATATGTTTGTTCCAAAATCAAGTATCAGTAATATATGCAGGAACAATTCCTTTGCTTACCTGACAGCGCAGTATGAAAACCAAACAGCATCAGAAGACTGAAGACTCTTTCTTGCACTATTGGAGATAACTGATTGTAGTATCTCATCTGAAATGAAAAGTCCTCAACATATTTCTTAAAAAGCAATACTAACTGCTTGGCTGAGATGTTAACGTAATGAGCCAAATTATCTGATGGTGATACGGCACATATCACTGTTGATAAAATATACAGGCTATGGGCCAAGTGCTGGGATTAAAATGGTTAGGTGATTGCTTTTGACCTACACAGACTCAATGGGCTGAAGCACCATTTTCTGTTTTGTAGATCTCAAGAACACAATGACTGCATGCTCTTCCCATTTTGTGCCTTTTTTGATGGATCTTCTGATCTCAGCTGCATCAACAAATGCTCAGCACAAGTATCTGGGAGGAACTGACAGAGCAGCAGAGAGAGAATGACTCCTTTTACAACATCAGCTCCTCCCCCTCCTAGTAAGATTTTAAATGTCTCGACATTTCAGTGGGAACACTGGGTGGGTGCATCGCTGGGTCATGGGGTGGTGAGACAGAGTCGGTTCGTGGGTGACTGAGTGAGTGATTGGGGTAATCAGATTGGGAGATAGGGGTGCTGGCAGTACAGGCAGGTTGGGGCTGAGCTGTTGGTTTGAACAATGATGGGTTTGGATGAACTGTTCACCGGAGTTATACTGTAGGTTAAACAGTGTATCAACACACAATGTGGGTTTGGCAGTTTCCTTCCCTTGGGGTCGTGGGTGGGCTGATGGGTTTTCTGACAATTGATAAGAGTTTCATCATCATCATTAGACTCTTCATTCGAGCTTTTAAGGAGTTCATATTCAACCACCTGCCATGGCAGAATTTGAATCTAGATTCTCAGAAGACTGCTGGAGAAGGGTCATTGGACCAGAAATATCAGCTCTGGTTTCTGTCCGTGGATGCTGCTGGGCTCGCTTGGCTTTTCCAGCAACTCCTGTTTTTAGGCTTCTGATTTACAGTAACTGCAGTTCTTTCAGTTTTTATCCAGAATATTACTTGGGTTTACCAGATTAATAATCTAGTGAGAATATGAGAACACCACTGGACTATCACCTCCTCCTAAACCTATTAGCATGCTGGCACCATAGTTCAATCCAACAGGACTAAGGTTATTTTAGTGATTCATCAAGTCAATTCCAGTTGTACAAAAGTGGGACAAAACCACTCTGCTAGATATGTGGCATCGCAGGGGAATACCAGAGAGAAAAATTACTGCAGGTACACAGCACTGATATCAACCAAGGTATTTTGACAAAGGAGTCTTGCTTTTTCTGAAGACAGGCAACTGAAATGCCCAAATTGAATGAAAGGTGTGGGATGATAATCCCTTCCTCTTTGAAAGCAAGGTCAAAAAGATCATGTAAATAACAGCAGGACACAGAGAAATTCACTGGTCACACGATAAGATGTTTTCAAAGTGCATTGACATTGAAGGTTTCTGAGGTGGAAAGCACATGGCCTGGGTAAATATTGCAGGGTCACTCTCATTGCTGTTAAAGAATAAAGAACACATTAATGTTGATGTGCATCATTGATCTTATTAACACTTCTACTGTTAGGAAATGGTGCCTCAGAAAAAGACTGCTGCTGAAAATGAAGGAGGAGGAGGAAGATGCCAGTAATAAGACAGACAAACCAGGCTATGAGTGTCGATAGCTACACAGCCTGGAATTTGTGTTTCACTGTGTCCATTTGTTTTTCGTGATGGGATTAACCAGTGAATAAAAAACACAAAGTAATTGAATTGCTGTTCTTTGGGCAGAGGTGGATAAGGGATGATTGAAGGTGTCAAAGTATTTCCTCACCAATCTGACTTCAAATCCTTTCAGCAGAGATCTGGAGCTCTCCACTATATCCACACCTCCCAGAAAGTACCCCCCCTGACTGTCCTATAACAGACACCTACTACGTGTATCTGCAAGTGTTGAGAGTGGGAACACTTTCAATTAGAGAAAAAAACAAAAAAAATTATCTCATACTTAACCATAATTAGCTGCTTGTTACAAATTTGCCTACCTTCAGTCCAAAGCTGGTCATTCACTGTCTGTCCAATTCATAAACCTCTCCCACCAACAGAATTAAATTCTAACTTACCTTCGACTTGCCTGTTCATTTACAGCTATGAGGCATTGTGTCCTTAAGATCACTTCAATCTTTAAACTGAATCGTACATTGTGCATTATATGGTTAAAGCTGCTCTCAGTATAAATCAATCCCATTCCATACTGTCTCCCAAGATTCAAACCTAAATAAGTCCATGAACACTGGCCAATTGACTCTTGTTTTTAAAAATCTGTGGACTTCCCCAAACCCTTTATCTCACTCTTGCTATAAGATGCATTTTCTTTCCGTGGAAAGAAGGAAAGTGCAAAATATTTTGATGTTGTAACACCCTGGGATTGATGGAGATTACATCTTAATGCTGAATGAGATCAGGATGGATTTGGACGGTTGGAGATCATTACTCGTGTCACTTTGGGGAAGACTTTGAGAAGTTAATTGAATGCTGCAGTCACCAGGAAGGATAATGCTGAACTTCATGTGGAAAAACATTTTGACAATGTTGAAAGATCCATCAGTCTCTGCGGATGAATAGAAGCTTCCAAGTTTACAGATAGAAAGGAGGCCATTTGGACCATTGTGTTAGTGCCAGCTCTTGTTCTTCATTTACTAGTGAATTCTAGCCGTATGACATATCCTGAAATGATCCTGATTGCTCAGGTGAGTCATTTTTTCTTGTTTGCAGAGGTATTGAAGATTACCAGTTACCACTGCACGATAATATTGATTCTTTTCTATTTGTTGACGGGACAGAATGAGGTTTTAAATGAGAGGTGAGATGCTTAGTGGGGGAGAGAGGACCTAAAGATCAGGGAAAGGTGTGATTTGCTGAACATGACCAAACTGCCAGTGGAACAGCCTCGACGGGGCTCACGCTGGAAGGTGGGGAGGATTCATTCAGGGAGAAATTGTCATCACTCCTCAGCCAGGTTTCCATCAAAGGCAGGCTTTGATTCAATTATTGATGATGAATCAGAAGGCTATCAATCACAAATGTAACAGTGTGGAGCTGGATGAACACAGCAGGCCAGGCAGCATCAGAGGAGCAGGAAAGCTGACGTCAGGACCCATCTTCAGAAATGGGGGAGGGGGAAGGGGGCTCTGAAATAAATAAGGAGGGGAGGGGTGGGGTGATAGGTGAGTGCAGGTAGGCAGTGGTGGGGATTAGTTATAGATCAATCTCTGATGGTGACAGGCCATGCTGAGAGAGCAGTCAGCAAAGCACAGGAGATCCTGGGCTCAACAAGGGAGAGACTGAGAGTGAAAGCAGCGAACAGAATGTAAATCAATTCAGTAAAAGATCAGTCAAAGCGACATCTGAAGAACCAGCTGAAAGGAGCAGAGAATTGCAGAGAGGTTCTCGGAACAAGCTGAAGGGAGGCGGAGGGAAGTGGAGAGGAATTGATGGATTGAGGAATGGAGAGCGCTCCGGATCTGAGGGCCCACGCAGCTGCTCTCGATGGTGGAGGCAGAAAACCCGAAATGGGAAAGAAGGAATCGGAGAATGGACTCAACACAAGGGAAACTCTTCAATTAAAGTTTATGTCAGGACATGAAGCGTCACAACTGTCTCCAGGATTGAATTATTTGCCTTTAAACAGAAACACCAGTGGGTCATGTTCCATCTCATGGCCCTCACTCTGTTCCTCCTTTTCACTCCCGTCTCCCTTTCCAGTCGCTGTGTCTGACCCTGAGAAGTGAATGTTACACATTGCCTCTCCCTCCTGTTCCCTTATAATGACAGGAACCAGCTCCAGGCTCTGTGCAGCTGATCAGAGACATTGGAGAAAGGTTTCACCATTTCACTGCACAATCCCCAGCAGCTCCCGTTCAATTCATTGCTCCCTCCTTCAAACAAATGTGTCACTGCGGGCAAGTTGCTCCTTCAACTGTAACTCACCGAAAATTATTAATGTTAATAAAATTAATGCGTCACCTCCAGGCATGTATTTAATAGATAAAGTGAAGTTTGTGTGAATACATCTCACTGTGGGACCAGAATTATTTTCCAGGCGAGACTTTGAATTCCAGCCTCTGACTGTGCTGGGACCTGTATTGGATCTGAATTAAAAATAATGTTTCACTCTTGATTTTAACACACCAATATTTCCGTTTCCTTACCGAGTTGGGTGTGTAGTGTTTGTCTCTCCTTAGGAAGGGCACAGAGAGACTGAGATGAGGAGAGGGTCCATGTGGTGAGAGATGACTGACCACGCTCAGTAAGAGAACTTAACAGATTTGTCAGAGAGAAAAGCTAAGTGAGCATTTCTTCTTTCTTGAAACATTTTGCTTTTAATGGAGAAATTAAAAATTCTGATTTGGTAAGTAACTACAAATAAAACAGAAAGAGTATGACCCAGAGCATGTCTCAGGATATTGGTAAGTGAGGGATCTGAGTATCAGAATAAATTTACAGATTTACTACTTCCTAATAATTACAAAATATTGTTGGGTGGTACTTCTAAACTTGCAACCTGATTAGTTGAATAAAGCACAATAGAGACAGCAGGGAGGCGATGTGTTGGAGCTGTAGTATGTGGGTGCTGGTGAATACCTGTGTGACTCACAGGAGCCGCATCTGCAGTATGGCATAGGATCACAGAATGCTTAGAGTGCAGGACCTGATCACACATGTGCAGCTCTCCACGGGAGAAGTTTATTGTGTGACACCTCCCCATCCCAATCATCACCCACAGATCCTTCAAATGTCCCTGCCTCCACCCCACTGTCAGGTACTGATGTTCAGAACATCACGTTCCCAATGCCATTTTCCCTTCAACCTGTTCTCAATCTTCCTAATGATCCTTCCACCAAGTGGGACAGTTTCTTCCTATCTAACCTTCCCCCACACCCTCACGATACAAGAGCAGATCTTTCCAGACTCTGACTTTGTTTTTCAGTCTGTGCTGGGAAGTCATGTGAGAGAGAAGCACGCATTAAGTTTCAAAGTGCTGACACGTCTTTTGACAAAATAACATGTGAAGCAGCATTCCTGACAAAAGGAGTTCAATGGAATAAATTATATGAAATTACATAGTGTTAGAAATCACACAACACCAGCTTATAATCCAACATTTGTTATTTGAAAACAGAAGCTTTCGAGCCTCGCTCCTGCAGGTGTTGGTGAGAGAGGAGGAATCAGATACAGAATTTATAGTAAAAGATCAAGGAGCCACAGCACTGATGAGGATGTATTAGACAAACCCAAGATGCAGATAAATCGTTAATCTGTGAGAAGGTTTTAATTGATTAATATGTATATGTCAATCCCTGAATTCCCTTCAAGTCACTGCCCTGAGAAAACTAAAAGTTTTATCGATGCAAACAAGAGGTGACATTTCATGTCAAACAATGCGAGTTAGGTGTGAGGCCTTGTTTCGAATCTGTTTGTGTTTCGGTTTGGAGTCAGCCTGGTTTTATTTCTAAAGTAGGAGTTTATAAAATGCCACACTGACTGACTGTCTATAAATTGTGAGCTTTTTGAATGAACTAGAATGTATCTACAAATACAAATTCACCCCACAGATTTACGTGTGTGTGTGTGTGTGTGTGTGTGTGTGTGTGTGTGTGAGAGAGAGAGAACAGGGGAGAGAGTGAGTGTGCATCTGAGTGGGAGAGAGAGAGAGAATGTGAATGCATGTGTGCACGTGTGTGTGTGTGTGTGTGTTTATGTTGGGGAGAGACAGTGTGAGTGAGTGTGTGTGTGTGTGTATGAGAGAGACAGAGTGTGTGTGTGTGTGTGTGTGTGTGTGTGTGTGTTTACGTGGGGGAGAGACAGTGTGAGTGAGTGTGTGTGTGTGTGTATGAGAGAGACAGAGTGTGTGTGTGTGTGTGTGTGTGTGTGTTGGGGGCGGGTAGAGAGACTGTGTGTCTGAGAGAGGATCTGTGTGGGAGTGTATAGTGTGGTTGGGCCACTGTAGTGTGACATAAACCCATGATCCCCGTTTAGGTTGTTGTCATGGTGATCGAGCTTGGCTATCAGCCTCTGCTCAGTGACTCTGTGTTGTTGTGTATCCCAAAGTCCGCCTTGGAGTACGTTCGTCCGACGATCCGAGGCTGAATGTCCTTGACTACAGAAGTGTTCCCCACTGGGAGGGGATCCCTGTTTGGTGATAGTTGCACCACTGATCCGCTGTGGTTTCGCCCATGTACCATGCCTTGAGCCATCCGTACCTGCAGCGGATGATAGACAACGTTGGCCGAGTCACATGAGTAACTGCTGTGCACGTGGGTGGGTGGTGTTCCCATGCGTGATAGCGGTGTCTATGTTGATGCTCTGACATGTTTTACAGAGGTTACAGGGTTGTGTGGTGTTGTGGTCAATGTTGTCCTGAAGGTTGGGTAGTTTGCTGCGAATGATGGCCTGTTTAAGGTTTGGTGGTTGTTTGAAGGTGCGAAGTCGAGGTTTGGGGAAGATCTTGGTGAGGTGCTCATTGTCATCGATAATGTGTTGAAGGCTAAAAAGAACATGGTGTAGATTCTCAGCTCCCAGGAAGCACTGGATGATGAAGGGTATGCTAACGGGCGTATCCCACGTCTGTCTTCTGAGGACGTCATTGCGGTTTTTCATTGTGGCACATTGGAACTGGTGATCTATGAGTTGAGCATCTCATCCTGTTCCTGTGAGGGCGTCCTTCAACATCCTCAGGTGTCTGTCTTGTTCCTCCTCATCCGAACAGAAAGCCCAGCCTTCAGGACAACTTCTGTGTACAATTCTGGTCTTGCTGCTCTTGGAAGGATGTTGTGAAAACTTAAATGGATTCAGAAAAAGTTTACAAGGGGATTGCCAAGGTTGGAGGGTTTAAGCTACACAGTCGGGCTGAATGGGCTGGAATAATTTTCCCTGGAGCATCAGAGGTTGAAGAGTGACCTTATAAAAGTTTACAAAATCATGAGCAGCTTGGATAGAGTAAATGGATTTCTCCAGGGTGGGCGTGTTTAAAACTAGAGGGCACAGGTTTAAGGTGAGAGGGGAAAGATTGGAAAGGGATCTTAGGGACAATTTTTTCATGCAGAGGGTGATACATGGATGGAATGAGCTGCCAGAGGAAGGTGTGGAGGCTGGTACAATTACAAAATTTAAAATGCATCTGGATGGGCATATGGATAGGAAATGTTTCGAGGGATTATGGTCCAAATACTGGCAAGTGGACGAGACCAATGCAGGATATCTGGGCAACATGGACAAGTCGGAGTGAAGGGTCTGCTTTCGTGCTGTACATCTCTGTGACTCTATGACTCTCTGACCAGAACTGGACACAGCCGTCCAGGAGAGGCCAACATCTCATACAATGTCAACATGATGTCCTATCTCCCATCATCAAAGGTCTGAGCAATGAAGGCAAGTGTGCTAAATGGGCTCTTAACTGCCCTGTGACACAGATTTCAAAGAATTTTGTAACTGAACCTCTCGTTCTCTCTGTTCTACAACACCACCCTGGGTCATACCATTAGTTGTATAAGTCCTGCCCTTTTTTGTTTTACTCAAATGCAATACCTCACATCTGTCCAAATTAAACTCCATCTGCTACTCCTCAGCCATTGACCCAACTGGTCAAGATTTCTTTCTGGTCTTAGATAACTTTCTTCACTGTCCACAATCCCACTCATCCTGATGTCATCTTCAAACTTACTCAGCACACTTCCCATATTCTCATCCAAATCATTTATATCAATGACAAGAAAAAGTGAACCCAGTACCTGTGGAACACCAATGGTCACAGTCCAAAAAACAATCCCCCAACACCACCAAACTCTGTCTCCAAAGTAAAACCAACTTTGTATCCAGTTGGCATGCTCACCCTGAATACCACGTGCTCTAACTTTACTCAGAGTCTGCCATGTGGAACCTCGTCAGAGGCTTTACTAAAGCCCAAGTAAACACCATCTTTTATTTTGGTACTTTGTTAAAAAACTCAATTAAGTTTGTGGGACACATTTCCCTCACAAGAAACTGTGCTGACCATCCTTAACAAACACTTGCCTTTCCAAATACACGCAAATCCTATTTTTCAGAATCACCTCCAACAACTTACCCAGCACTGAAGTCGGACTCCGAGCTCTATGATTCTCCTTGCAGCCTTTCTTAAACACACAACAATAGCCACCTTCCAGTCCTGCAGCGCCTCACCCACGGTTATAGATGTTGCAAGATGATTCCGCTAGGGGCTCTGCAATTTATTCTCTAACTTCCCACAACCTCCTGGATTACACTTGATCAGGCCCTGGAGATTTATCCACCTTTATGTTTTCTAAGATTGCCTACATTTCCTCTTCCAGTGAGACTTTGTGTGCATAGCTCAGGAATAAAAAGGCAGCAGTCACATTGCTGGGAGTGTATTATAGGCCCCCAAACAGTTGACAGGCAATAGACGATCGGATATGTTGACAATTCAATGAAGTGCATGATAATAACATAATTAAACAAGGGGATTTTATCTTTCCTAACATTACTTGGTAAGATCATATTGTAAAGGCTGTAGAGGGGTCAGAATTCCTGCACAGAGAAGAAACCCAACAGGGTGAAATGTAGGAGTAACAAGCCAAGAGAACCCCTGAATGTCTAGGAATACTCAGGATGGATAAGAAGAAAAAGAGAGATTTTCGCAGATACAAAGGGAGCAGCTCAAGGAGAATTTTGAGATATTCAAACAGAAAAGGATAACCGGGAAAAGAGTAGAGCCCGTGAGGGACTAAATGGGCAATCTGTGCAAGGAACCAGAGGATTGTGGCTGAGTTTTAAAGGAGTACTTCACTTCTGTCTTCATTTTGGAGAAAAAAATGTGCATAGAATTTGGGAACATGGACTGTGAGGATCTTCAGCAATTTGACAAAGAGAGTGAGGAGTCAATGGAAGTTTTGGTGAGCTCAAAAGTGGATAAAATTCCAGGTCTGGCTGAGGCGAAGTCGAGTGGTATTAACACTGGACAGTTAGTCCAGAGATCCAGGTCATGTTCTGGGGACTTGGGTTCGAATCCAGAGCCACAGCAATGTGACTGACTCATAAATACCCCCAGGGCAATAAAACAATGCTGGCACAGCCAGTGACATCCACATCCTGTGAATGAATTACAAGAAAATTTGTATCCCAGGCTGCTGTGTGAAGTGAGAGAGATAATTACAGGGGCCCTGACACACATTTTTAATTCTTCTCTGGCTACAGGGGAGATGCCAGAGGACTGGAGGACACCTGATGTGTTTCCACTTTCCAAGAAGGCTGTTAGCAATAAACCAGGGAATCGCAGACCAGTGAGTCATGCATCAGTGTTTGGGAAACTATCGGAGATAATTCTGAGGAAGAGAAGTAATCTCCATTCATACAGGCAAGGTTTGATCAGGAATAGTCGGCAGAGTTTTGTCAGAGGGAGGACGTGCTGAACAAATTTGACTGAATTTTTTGAGGAGACGACCAACTGTTTGGGAGAGGGTAAGGCAGTGATGTGGTTTATATGGATTTCAGCAAAAAATTTGACAGGATCTCACTTGGGAGACTGATAAAGAATGGAAACGTACTTTGGATTCAAGGTAATTTGGCAAAATGGATCCAAAATTGTCCAAGTGGTAGGAGACAGACGATGGGATGAAATGCTGTTTGTGTGACTGGAGTCCAGTGTCCGGTGACATCCCACAGGGATCCGCACTTCGTCCCATATTGTTTGTAATTTATATAGATAATCTGGATGAGAATGTGAAAGGAATATTCAGTAAATTTCCAGATAACACGAAGATTGTTGGGTGGTTAATAGTGAGGAGGGAGCTTCAGGTGACAAGACCCGAGATATAGGTTGGTGAGATCAGCACATCAGTGGTACATGGAAATTAATCCTGAAAAGTGTGACATGATGCTCTTTAGAAGATGTAACAAAACAATGGTGGCCTGTGAATTGCAGTTCAAAGGAAGCTAAGAGGAACAGAGAGATCTTGGTGAGATTGTCTACTTATCACTGAAGATGGCAGGACAGGTTAATTTGGATGGTTAACGCAGCACATGGACAGTTGCCTTTATGAATCATGGCATAGATTATAAGAACATGAGGTGTTATGTTGAGTTATACAGGACTTCAGTTCGGCCACTACTGCAGTACAGTGTACGGTTCTGGTCACAGCACTATAGAATGAATGTGATTGCACTTTAAGGGGTGGGCTGAAGACTCACCAGGATGTTGCCTGGGTTGGAGTAGTTGAGCTATGAAGAGAGATTGGATAGGCTCAGGTTGTTTCTTTTAGAGCAGTGAAGGCTGAGACGGGGAGGGGGCATGATTGAGGAGGGTAAGATTATGAGGGGCATGGACAGGGTAGATGGGAAATGACTGTTGCCCTCAGTTGAAGGGTCAATATTGAAGGGACATAATTTTAAGCAGAAGAGCAGAAGGTTTAGGGGGAATCTGAGGAAAATATTTTTCACCCAGAGGATGTGGGAATATGGAATGAGCTGCCTGAGAGGATTGGCAGAACCTTTAAAAATACATGGATGAGCACTTCCAATGTCTAACATTCCCAGCTTTGGGCCAAGACTTGCAACATGAGATTAGTGTAGAATGGCAATTTTTTTTGATGCAGCCTCAACAGGCTGAAGGGCCTATTCATTACTCTTGGTTCTAAGAGTGTAGCAGAAACAAAACCAGAATACACAGCAGTGGTGGAAAGTCAATGTTCAGAGCTCTTCATCTGAGAGCATGCAGCATTTCCAACAAGATAGATGAATTGACTGTGTCAACAGAAATCAATGAATATGAGCTTGTGATCATAATGGGGTAAAATTTCAAATTCAGTTTGATGACCAGCAGCTCCGTTCTCAAACCAGTGTCCTCAACTTAAGTAAGGCCAATAATAGACAGGAAAAATCACAGAACTCTGCAGTGCACAAGAGGCCATTCCACCCATCAAGACTGCACTGACCCAAACACAACCCACTACCCTATTCTCCTAACTCTGCACATCTCATGGCTGATACACCTTGCCTGTAGATCCCTGGACATGATAGTCAACTTAATATAGCAAATCCTCTGAACATGCACACCTTTGGACTGTGATCCTTCCTGATTAGCTGCTGTACCTATATGCTAGCTTTCCGCGTTTCATGCACAAGTCCCTTTTGTGTTGCAGCTTTCTGCAGTTTTTCTCCATCAAAACAATGTTCTGTTCTTTCGTTATCCCTTCCAAAATGAACAACGTCACATTTTCCCACATTATACTGCATTTGATAGCTCTTTGCTCATTTGCTTAACTTACTAACATCCCTCTATAAACTGTTTATATCCCTCTCACAAATTGCCTTTCCATCCATCTTCGTGTCATTTGCACATTTGGTTACAGTAGAGTTGCTTCCTGCCTCCAAGTCATTGATATCTAAAATACACTGCTGTGATCCCAGCGTGTCTGTCTGATTTTGTGTACGCGTGCGCGCGTGTGTGTGTGTGTGTGTGTGTGTGTGTGTGTGTGCATGTGTGTGTGTGTGTGTGTGTGTGTGTGTGTGTGTGTGTGTCTGTATGTGTGTGTGTGTGTGTGTGTGTGTGTGTGTACATGTGCACATGTTTGTGTGTTTCAATAGGTAGCGATATTTATGAGCAAGGCTACAGCTTTTGCTTATCATCACTTGAGTGAGATTTGTTTGCAATAGCCGAGTTGTTCATTTTTTATGAAGTTAACATGGTTGAGTTGTTTCTGACAATAAAATCTACATACAGTCTGATAAACATTGCGCTCGATAACGAGGCTGGTTTGTGTACTGGAGGAAGGTGAGCAAACTCACTGGTGCCCAAGGCCATGAAATGGAGAGATGGGGTGTGCTCCCAACAGATCAGTGGATGGGCATCGAGGCAGCCCCAGTGTTTTCCAATCACGGCATCATGGACCCATTGGACACTGTGGCCTTGACCTGGAAGATTGATGAGCTGCGGAGCAGAGAACATTCTAGAAGGTGCAGCAGAGAGTGATAAGGAGAGATCCCTGGCAGCCATTCCCTCAGTGTAGAATCCACCTATCCACCTGGCCCTGCAGTGGGGCTCCAACCATCCAGACAGAGAGAGAGCGAGAGAGAGAGAGAGAGAAAGAGGGAGAGGGAGAGAGAGAGAGGGAGAGAGAGAGAGGGAGAGAGAGAGAGAGAGAGAGAGAGAGAGGGAGAAGGAGAAGACAACCATTTGCACGACCAGCCTTCCCCAGGTTTATGAGAGCTGACTGCGCAGCCTGGACAAGTTGACCTGCTCAGGTAGTACCTGCTCCGAGTCTCGAAGCCAGTGGTAGTTGAGATAAGGATTGTGATCCTTCCTAACACTGCAATTGGTTTGGTAATTAATGTAAGAATCAGTCATTTTATCACGAAATAAAGGTTTTCGAGAATGTTCAGCCCTTTTGTGTCTTAAGTGTGTTTTGTGAATAACATTGCATTGAATAGCACGTCAACACCGACCCTTTCTATCATCTCACAAGTCCTGTACCTGAGTAAGATGATTTATGTAGAAATGGAAACATCCAAAGCATGGACAACGCCAGCTTTGATGAGAACTGCAGTGTAGGTGAATCTTCAGAAAGAGAAAGTAACCTCAATGTACACAATGTTCATTACAACAAAGTCTAAACCTTTACTCCAGCATTGGTAGCTGATTAATATTTCACTTAGTCACTGTCATCTTTCCATGATTGCAAAACCAAATGGAATAATTGTACAGCTAAAGGTAAATCATTTACAGTTTTCACACAAAAAGACCTGAATTTTGAATTGGAATTCTCAAATCTCCTTTGTAAAAAATATCCAGGGTATGATTTAACAAAAATGGCAAGTGACTCAGAGAATCGCTGTAAATTAGTGGCACAGACATTCTTCCCTATCTTATAGAGATCCTGATCCTGGTAAAAAAAGTGAATGGACATTCAGAATCAGTGTGAGTACCAGCACTGGAGAGCTCCGAGGAATTTCACTGCAACCGGTTACAATGATCCTTACCATTCACCGAGTCCTGAATCACAAGCAGTAACAGCACAATGTGGGGAAGACCTTCCATCCTGAAGTCTCAGCAGAAGAATTGCCTGAGAGGGAGAGAAGTGATAGTCTATTTATTTATCACCAATCTCATGTTACACAGACAGTGCAGTCATACCATTGTTGAACAGGCTCTGCAACACTTATACAAAGTTTTTGGTGAAATATAAATTCTCTGAGCCTGAGGTTCCTGAACTCTGCTTGTATGACATGCTATGAACATTGCCATGTTAATATCTTTTTCTCCTTGTAATTTGTTTTTTACTTCTGTATGCAATGTCTCTGGAGTTTTTCAGAACATGCTATGATTGTTTGGCATTCATCTGTACCTGATGGATGGTGTGCTGTGCACAGTGCCTTTAGAATATGCAGTGGCCATGCTGATGGTTTGATTCACAATATCTCCAATATCATGACTGGCAATGCTTCACTGGTCCTTTTCACCCTTTGAAAATCTCAAGTAAGGGTTTTGACAGGGGCTGTGGGATTTCAAGAGCAGACCCACTGTTCTGTTATGGTTGGGCTGAATCTGGGAATTGTGTAACAAGTAACACACCTCCTAACTCCCTGAACAAGGCCACCATAAGGAGTGTGATGGAATATTCCACACTTGCCTGGAACCGTGCAGCTCCAATAAGACGCAAGAAGCCTGACACCATCCAGGACAGGACAAACGGCCCACTTGACTGGCACCAGAAATGTCATTTTCAATATTTATTCGTTCTATGATCAATGCACTGACAGCGGTGTATGTCACCTACAAGACAGACTGCAACAACTCTACAAGGCTCCTGCAAAATCATCTTCCAAACCCGCTACCTCTGTCTGGAATAACAAGCCTACAGCTGCATGGGAACACATTGCCTGCAAGATGTGTGTAGCTGACCCAACGAGAAAGGGGCAGAGCTTGAAATCCTTTTGGGAAATCAGGAAGGGAAGGTGACTGAGATGTTTGTGGGAGAACACTAAGGGACACATAACCACAATTCTATTAGTCTAAAGGTCATTAAGGAAAAGGATCGGCCTGGCCCACAAGTCAAAGTTCTACACTGGGGGAAAGGGCCAATTTTGATGGTAATGGAGAGGAGCTTTCAAAAGTTGATTGGAGGAAGCTGCTCACAGGTAAAGGGACTTCTGGCTAGTGGGAAGCTTTCAAAAGTGAGATAACAAGAGTTCTGGGCAAGCATGTTCCTCTAAGTGTGAAGGGCAATGCTGGTCTGAGTAGGGAACACAGGATGACTAAAGATATTGAGGATCTGGGGAAGTAAAAGGAGGTATATGTCAGGTACAGACAGCAGGGATCGAGTGAATCCCTCGAGGAGCATAGGAGGTGTAGGAGTATACTTTAGAGGGAAATCAGGAGGGCAAAAGGGATATGAGGTAGCTTTCGCAAATAGGAGAATCCAAAGGGATTCTACAACTATATTCAGGCCAAAAAATAAGGAATGAGGGAGATAGTAGGGCTTAAAGGTTAATGAGGCTGTCTATGTGTGGAAACACAGAAGATGGGTGAGATCCAAAATGAATATTTCACATCAGTATTTACTGTGTAGAAAAACACGGAAGCTGGGGAGCTTGGGAGAATAAATGGTGATGTCTCGAAAAGAGTCTAAATGACAGAAGAGGAGGTCTTAAAATACATAAAGGTAGATAAATTCCCAGATGAATTGATCAAGTGTGGCACAGGACATTGTGGGAAGGGAGGAAAACGGTTGGGAGGCCCTTGTTAGAGAGACCTATAACATCGACAGCCACGGGCGAGATGGTTCAAGACAGGAGCGTGGCTAATGTGATGCCATTACTTCAGAAAGGCTGCAAGGAAAAGTCAGGGAACTATAGGTCAGAGTGTCTGATGTCAGTACTGGTAAGGTCCATACCGTCAGGATCTATTTGCATTTGGAAAGCCGAGGACGAAGAAGGATAGTCAGCATGGCTTCATGCAGGGGAAATTGTGAGAAGATAAATGAAGGTACAGCAGTAGATGTTATCCTCATGGGCTTTAGCAAGGCCTTCAACAAGTTCCTGCATGATAGACTGGTTAGCAGGGTGAGATCGCAAGTTGATCAGACTAGAGGCCTGTGACCAATGGTGTGCTGCAAGGATCAATGCTGGGTCCATTGTTGTTCGTCATTTATATTAACAATTTCAATGTGAACATGTGAAACACAGTCATTAGTTTGCAGGCGACACCACATTGGGTGGTATAGTGGGCAGCGAAGTAGTTAATGTACGAATACAATGGGGTCTGGATCAACTGGGTCAGTGGGCTGAGAAATGACAAATGGAATTTAATTCTCAGAAATGTGAGGTGTTGCATTTTTATCAGACAAACCAGAGCAGAAGTTACACAGTTAGTGGTACGACCATTTTGGGGGGTTGTCCAACAGAGAGACCGAGGGGTTTGGGTATATCCTTGAAAATGGCATCACAAGTAGGCTGGGCGGTGAAGGTGATGTTTGGGATACTTGCCTTCATCGGCCAGAGCACTGAGTATAGACATTTAGACGGAACGTTACAGGTGTACAAGGCAGTGGAAAGGCCATATTTGGGGTACTGTGTAAAAATCTGGTCACCCTCCTGTGGGAGGGATGCTGTTAAACTGGAAAGGATGTGAAAAAGACTGACAAGGATGTACTCCAGTCTGGAATGTTTGAGGAAGAAGGAGAGGCTGGATAGGCTGGGACATATTTCCTTGGAGTGCAGGAGTCTGAGGGGTGATCATATGGAGATTGAGAAAAAACATGAGGGCAATGGACAGGGTGAATACCCAAGGTCTTTCCTCCAGGGTAGAGAGTCTGAAACCAGAGGTATATGTGTCAGGTGAGAGGAGAAAGACTTAAAAGGGACCTGAGGGACAGCTTTTTCACACAGATATGGAGCATAAACCCAATGAGCGGAGGTGGTAGATGCGGGCACAATGATACCATTTAAAAGGCATTTGGAGAAGAAAGGTTTCAGATGGACGAAGGACAAATGCAGGCAAATGGGACTCTCAGTTTACGAAACTGGTCAGCATGGATGTGGTAGGCTGAAAGATCTGTTTCTGAATTGTACACAGTTGTCTCAGAGAAAGGAGTGTGCGGCAGGTCAGTATCACTGTGATACAGACTGGGAGGAGGGTGCGGCAGGTCAGTATCACTGTGAAACAGACTGCGAGTGTGCGGCAGGTCAGTATCACTGTGAAACAGACTGGGAGGAGTGTGCGGCAGGTCAGTATCGCTGTGATACAGACTGGGAGGAGTGTGCGGCAGTCAGTATCACTGTGAAACAGACTGGGAGGAGTGTGCAGCAGGTCAGTATCACTGTGAAGCAGACTGGGGGTGGCACTTATGAGTGAGGGGCAGGATTCAATTAAAATCTAAAGGAAGGCGCCCTTCTGTTGTGCAGTTGTGGGGTCCCTCCCCCTGGACCTGGAGGCTCGGGTTTGAGACCCATCTGTTCATGAGCTGTGCAATAACATCTCTGAAAAACTTGATTCAAAAAATTGGCGGTTCTACACAATTATTTGGGTTCATGTGGCTCTGTAACAGTGATCTTTCTTTTGAACCAGGAGACCTGGGTTCAAGTCTCACCTGCTCCAGACGTGTGTAATTATATCTTTTAACATGTTGATTAAAAGAGGGTTAACGGCCCATTTTCTCAGACTGTTAGTATTTTTTTAAAAAATCAAAATGGAGGGTGCCTCCAATGATGCAGTTGTAATGTCCCTCCCCTTTGGACTGAGAGGCCTGTGCTCATGTCCCATCTGTTCCAGAGGCACTGCAAGAGTCCCTTGGGATCCCGATTACAAATCCACTTTCCATTTTGAAGCAGATGGGATACTAGATCCTCAAGGGAGTGCAGGCAGAATCAAGCTTCTGGCCCCACAGGTAGCCTGACTGTGCAGGAGAGGAGCAAGCAGAAAGCGGGAGCAGTCGTGATACAGAATTTATTCGTCAGGGGAACAGACAGGCATTTCTGAAATCTCCAGGATGTGTCTCCAGGATAGAATGTGGTCT
This sequence comes from Stegostoma tigrinum, assembly GCF_030684315.1. Lineage (NCBI taxonomy): Eukaryota > Metazoa > Chordata > Chondrichthyes > Orectolobiformes > Stegostomatidae > Stegostoma > Stegostoma tigrinum. Next base: position 23,969,593 of record NC_081387.1, read on the forward strand.
GCCTGGTCACAGGGTCAGGATGTCACTGAACTGCTGCAGGACATCCTGAACAGGGAGGGTGATGCTTCGGAGGTTGTAGTACACATTGGGACCAATGATTGTCGGTAGAATGATAGATGGCAATTGGGGAGCTGAGCTGTAGATTAAAGAGTAGCACCTCAAAGGTTGTAATCTCTGGATTACTCCCATTGCCACATGCCAGCAAATGTGGAAAGAGGAAATTTCACCAGATAAATGCATGGTTCAAGAGTTAGTGCAGGAATGAAAAGGGTTTAAATTCCTGCATCACCCTGGCACCGTTTCTGGGGAAGTCAGGACCTGCACAACTAGGACACTCTGAACCCAAACTAGAATGGAGCCATCATCAGTGAGGGTGGGTTACAGTGCATTTGGGAGGAATTTAAAGTAGATCAGCAGGGGCAGGGGACACAGAGTGTCAGTACAATAGGAACATGGCTTACTGTCGTAAATGATCAAACACCAAGGGAATTCAACAATGTTGAGTTTCAAGGGAGGAAGGTGAGGCTGCATGGTATCTACTTTAATGTTTGGAGCATGACAGGTAAAGCAGATGAGTTATATGCGTAGATTAACATGTAGAATTGCAACATTGTTCACACCCCACAGATTCGATTGAGGGAGCAGCAGGACAGGAAACTTAACATTATGGGACATAGGATCTTCAGGTGACGGGGAGGGGATATAATAGAGGAGATAGTGTTGAATAGTTAATTCGGGAGTCAGTCACTGCCGTAAGGAGGGACAATATAGAGTCAGAGAGTAATACAGCATGGAAACAGACCCTTTGGTCCAACCAGTTCATGCCTTCCATGTTCCCAAAATCAGACCCACCTGTCTGCATTTGGCCCTTATCCCTCCAAATCTTTCCTGTTAAAGTACTTCGCCAAATGTCTTTTCAATGGTGTAACTGAATCTGCATCCACCACTTTCTGGGAAGCTCATTCAAACATGAACCATTCTCTGCGTAAAATAGTTGCCCCTTATGTCTTATCGAAATCTTTCTCCTCTCACCTTAAAATATGCTCCCAGCTCAGACCTACCCCACCTGTAGGAAAAGACCATGCCATATACATTATCTGTGCCTGTCATGGTTTTATAAACATTCATAAGATCACTGCTAAACCTCCTATGCTCCAGGGAAAATGTCTCGGATTTTCCAAATTTTCCAATCTATTTTTTATAAATCAAACGCTCCATTCCCGGCAACATCCTGGTAAATCTTCTCTGAACCCTCTCCAGTTTAAGAATATTCTTCCAACAAGAGGGCGTCCTTGAAAGTGGAATTACAGGTTGGTAAGAGAGTGAGGAAGGTATTTGGTTTGATCACCTTTATTGGTCAGTGCATTGAGTATCGGAGCTGGGAAGTCATGTTGCAGCTGTACAGGACATTGGTTCGGCCACTTTCGGAATGCTGTGTGCAATTCTGGTCTCGCTGCTATTGGAAGGATGTTGTGAAACTTGAAAGGATTCAGAAAATATTTACTAGGATGTTGCTAAGATTGGACGCTTTGAGCTATAGGGACAGGCTGAATGGGCAGGGACGATTTTCTCTGGAGCATTGGAGGCTGAAGGATGACCTTATAAAACTTTGCAAAATCATGACGGGTTTGGATTGAGTAAATAGACAAAGTCTTTTCTCCAGGGTGGGGAAGTCCAAAACTAGAGAGCACAGGATTAAGGTGAGAGGGGAAAGATTGAAAAGGGATCTTAGGGACAGATTTTTCACACAGGAGGTGGAGCGTGTATGGAATGAGCTGCCAAAGGAAGCGGTGGGCACTGGTACAATTACAAAATGTAAAAGTCATCTGGATGGGCAAATGAATAGGACGGGTTTTGAGGGATATGGACCAAATGCTGGCAGTGGACTAGATTTATGTAGGATACCTGGGCAACATGGATGAGAAGCAGTGAAGGGTCTGCTTCCGTGCTGTACATCTCTATGACTCTATGACCAGAACTGGACACAGCCCTCCAGAAGAGGCCAGCATCCGACACAACACCAACATGATGTCCCATCTCCTCTTGTCAAAGGTCTGAGCAATGAAGTCAAGTGTGCTAAACAGGCTCTTCAACACTCTGTCTACCTGTGAAGCAAATTTCAAAGAATTTTGTACCTGAATCCCTCGTTCTCTCTGTGCTACAACATTACCCAGGGCCATACCATTAATTGTATAAGTCCTGGCCATTTTTGTTTTACCAAAATGCAATACCTCACATTTGTCCAAATTAAACTCCATCTGCCAATCCTCAGCTCTGATCCGATTGGTCAAGATTCCTTTCTGGTCATAGATAAACTTCTTCACTGTCCACAATCCCACTCATCCTGATGTCATCTTCAAACTTAGTAAGCACACCTCCCATATCCTCATCCAAATCATTTATATCAATGACAAGAAAAAGTGAACCCAGTACCTGTGGAACACCAATGGTCACAGTCCAAAAAACAATCCCCCAACACCACCAAACTCTGTCTCCAAAGTAAAACCAACTTTGTATCCAATTGGTATGCTCGCCCTGAATACCATGTGCTCTAACGTTACTCAGCATCTACCACGTGGAGCCTCGTTAAAGGCTTCACTGAGGCATCTACCACTCTGCCCTTATCTTTCAGTTGGTACTTTGTTAAAAAACTCAATCAAGTTTGTGAGACACAATTTCCCTTGAATGAAACCATGCGATTATCCCTAACCAATCCTTACCTTTCCACATGTGTGTAAATCCTATCTTTCAGAATCACCTCCAACAAATTACCCAGCACTGAAGTCGGACTCCGAGCTCTATGATTCTCCTTGCAGCCTTTCTTAAACACACAACAATAGCCACCTTCCAGTCCTGCAGCGCCTCACCCACGGTTATAGATGTTGCAAGATGATTCCGCTAGGGACCCTGCAATTTCTTCGCTAACTTCCCACAACCTCTTGGATTAAACTTGATCAGGTCCCAGGAATTTATCCACCTTTAAGTTTTCTAAGACCTTCAGCACTTCGTCTTCCAACGAGGCTTTGTGTGTAGAGCTTAGGAATAAAAAGGAGGCAGTCACATTGCTGGGAGTGTAACAGCGAAACAGTCGAGAGGCAATAGATGATCGGATGTGTCGACAATTCAAAATGAGCATAAAAATAATAACGTAACTAAATGAGGGGATTTTAACTTTCCCAACATTAATTGGAAAGTCATATTGTAAAGGGTGAAGAGGGGGCAGAATTCCTGCACAGAGTATAAACCCAACATGTTGTTTTTCGGGTGGAATGTAGGAGTAACCAGCCCAGAGAACCCTGAATATCCAGGAACACTCAGGATTGATAAGAAGGAAAACACAGGCTTTAGCAGATGAACGGGAGCAACTCAATGAGAATTCTGAGATATTCTACAAATATATCAAACAGAAAAGGATAACCAGGAGAAGAGTACAGCCCATTAGGGACCAAAGGGGCAATCTGTGCAAAGAGACAGAGGGTCATGGTTGGGTTTGAAATGAGTACTTCACTTCTGTCTTCACTTTGGAGAAAAAGACTGTATGTATAGAATTTGGGAACATGGACTGTGAGTTTCTTCAGAAAATTGACAAAGAGAGTGAGGAGTCAATGGAGGCTTTGATGAGCTCAAATGTGGACAAAATTCCAGTCTGGACTGTTAATTCAGAGAACAAGGTCATATTCTGGGGACTTCGGTTCGAATTCTGCCCTGGTAGATGATGGATTTTGAATTACATGAAAATCTGGAATTGAAAGTTTAAAAATGACCATAAAGCCATTGTTGATTGTCAGAAAATCTCATTTGATTCACTAATGTCATTTAGAGAAGGAAACTGCCATCATTACCTGGTCTGGCTGGCATGTGAGTCCAGACCAACTGCAATGTGATTGACTCATAACTACCCTCTGGGAAATTAGGGATGGACAATTTGTCCCTATTGTTTGTAATTTATGTCAATAAACTGGATGACAATGTGAAAGGGATATTAAGTAAATTTCCAGGCAACGAGAGGATTGTTGGGTGGTTAATAGTGGGGAGAGAGCTTTCGGTGACAAGACCCTATAGCTAGGTTGGTTAGATCGGCACATCAGTGGTACATGGAAGTTAATCCTGAAAAGTGTGACATGATGCTCTTTAGAAGATGGAACAAGACAATGGTGGCCTGTGAATCGCAGATCACAGGAAGCTCAGAGGAACAGAGAGATCTTGGTGAGATTGTCTACAGATCCCTGAAGATGGCAGGACAGGTTAATTGGATGGTTAACGCGGCACATGGACACTTGCCTTTATGAATCATGGCATAGTTTATAAAAACAGGGGTGTTGTGTTGGAGTTATACAGGGCTTTAGTTAGGCCACCACTGCAGTACAGTGTACAGTTCTGATCACTACATGAGAGAATGAATGTGATTGCACTTTTCGGGGTGGAGTGAAGACTCACCAGGATGTTGCCTGGGTTGGAGTAGTTGAGCTATGAAGAGGGATTGGATAGGCTCAGGTTGTTTCCTTTAGAGCAGTGAAGGCTGAGGCGGGGAGGGGGCATGATTGAGGAGGGTAAGATTATGAGGGGCATGGACAGGGTAGCTGGGAAATGACTGTTGCCCTCAGTTGAAGGGTCAATATTGAACGGACATAATTTTAAGAAGAAGAGCAGGAGGTTTCGGGGGAATCTGAGGAAAATATTTTTCACCCAGAGGATGTGGGAACCTGCAATGAGCTGCCTGAGAGGATTGGCAGAACTTTAAAAATACATAGATGAGCACTTCCAAAGTCTAACATTCCCAGCTTTGGGCCAAGTGCTGCAAAGTGAGATCAGTGTAGTTTGGTGATTTATTTTATTGATGCAGCCTCAACAGGCTGAAGGGCCTAATCATTACTCTTGGGTCGAAAAGTGTCGCAGAAACAAAACCAGAATACACAGAAATGGTAGAAAGTCAATGTTCAGAGCTCTTCATCTGAGTGCATGCACCATTTCAAACAAGATAGATGAATTGACTGTGTCAATGGAAATCACTGAATGGGACCTTGTGATCATAATGCGGTAAAATTTCCAATTTATTTTGAAGGCCAGCAGCTCCATTCTCAACACAGTGTCCTCAGCTTAAGTAAGGCCAATAATAGACAGGAAAAATCACAGAAACCTTCAGTGCACAAGAGGTCATTCCACCCATCGAGTCTGCACTGACCCAAACACAACCCACTACCTTCTTCTCCTAACTCTGCACATCTCATGGCTGATACACCTTGCTTGCAGATCGCTGGGCATGATAGTCAACTTAATATAGCAAATCCACTGAACATGCACACCTTTGGACTGTGATCCTTCCTGATTACCTGCTGTACCTGTATGCTAGCTTTCCGCATTTCATGCACAAGTCCCTTTTGAGTTGCAGCTTTCTGCAGTTTTTCTCCATCAAAACAATACTCTGTTCTTTTGTTATCCCTTCCAAAATGCACAGCTTCACATTTTCCCACATTATAGTGCATTTGTCAGATTTTGCTCATTTGCTTAACTTACCAACATCTCTCTATAAACTGTATATATCTATCTCTAAACCAAACTTAACCACATGGTACCTTGTACAACAACTTCTGGAAGTCCAAATATAACACATTAATGGTTTCCCCTCTACCTACGCTGGTTAAGACTTCCTTGAAAATCTCTAATGAATTAGCCAGACACAATTTCCATTTCATGAAGCCATGCTGACTCTGTTTGATTAGATTATGATTTTCCAACGCTGCTGCTATTACTTCCTCAATCATTGATTCCATCATTTTTCCAACAATTGATGTCAGGTTAATCAGGGTACATTAAGCCTTTTTTACCTCTCTCCTTTCACTTGAATATGTTTTGCTTTTTCACTGGAATGAAGCCAGCACGTGGAGCATTACATTCCAAGGAAATGGTTGCACGAATGTGATTTGCAATGTCTTGACTTCTGTAGGTTGAAGATTGAAATATTGAGAATGATCAGGATTTCACAAAGAGAAACACAGGGAAATCAGAATCCAGAAGTAGGCATGATCAGGCAGCAATATAGAGTTGCCATTTAGGTCTGATGTCTGGAGTTGTAGAACATAGAACATAGAACATAGAAAAGTACAGCACAGTACAGGCCCTTCAGCCCACGATGTTGTGCTGTGGAATGATCCTAATCCAAAAATAAAATAACCTAATCTACATTCCCCTCAATTCACTGCTGTCCACGTGCATCTCCAGCAGTCGCTTAAATGTCACTAATGACTCCGCTTCCACGACTACCACTGGCAAAGTATTCCATGCGCTCACAACTCTCTGGGTGAAGAAACTCCCTCTGAGTCTCCTGTATACCTTCCTCCTAACACCTTAAAACTATGACCCCTCGTGGCAGCCAATCCTGCCCTGGGGAAAAGTCTCTGGCTATCGACTCTATCCATGCCTCTCATTACCTTGTACACCTCGATCAGGTCACCTCTCTTCTTCCTTCTCTCCAGAGAGAAAAGACCGAGCTCAGTCAACCTCTCCTTGAATGACAAGCCCTCAGGTCCAGGCAGCATCCTGGTAAACCTCCTTTGCACCCTCTCCAAAGCCTCCACATCTTTCCTATAATAGGGCGACCAGAACTGGACACAATATTCCAATTGTGGTCTCACTCGGGTTTTGTAGAGCTGCAGCATAACCTCGCGGCTCTTAAACTCGATCCCCCTGTTAATGAAAGCCAAAACACCATATGCTTTCTCAACAACCTTATCCACCTGGGTGACAACTTTGAGGGAGCTATGCACTTGAACACCAAGATCCCGCTGTTCCTCCACACTCCCGAGAATCCTGCCTTTAATCCTGTATTCAGCATTTAAGTTTGACCTTCCAAAATGCATCACTTTGCATTTATCCAGGTTGAACTCCATCTGCCATTTCTCAGTCCAGCTCTGCATTCTGTCAATGTCTCGCTGAAGCCTGCAGTAGCCCTCAATACTATCAACAACATCTCCAACCTTTGTGTCATCAGCAAACATACTGACCCACCCCTCAACCTCCTCAAGCAAGTCATTTATAAAAACTACAAAGAGCAGAGGCCCAAGAACAGACCCCTACGGGACACCTGTCAGCACTGACTTCCAGGCAGAATACTTACCATCTGCAACGACTCTCTGCCTCCTGTCAGCCAACCAATTCTGAATCCAGACAGCCAAATCACCCTGTATCCCATACCTCCTGACTTTATGAATGAGCCTGCCATGGGGAACCTTATCAAATGCCTTGCTGAAGTCCATGTACACCACATCCACTGCTCGACCCTCGTCAACCTGTCTCGTGACTTCCTCAAAGAACTCAATCAGATTTGTAAGACATGGCTTGCCCCTCACAAAGCCATGCTGACTCCCTTTAATCACTCTATGCTTTTCCAAATAGTCATAAATCCTATCCCTCAGAATTCTTTCCAAAACCTTGCTGACCACAGACGTAAGACTGACTGGTCTATAATTTCCAGGGATTTCCCTATTCTCTTTCTTGAAAAGAGGAACAACATTTGCCTCCCTCCAATCTTCCGGTACGACTCCCGTGGAGAGTGAGGAAGCAAAGATCTTCGCCAGCGGCTTAGCAACCTCCTTTCTCACTTCCCAGAGCAACCTAGGATAAATCTGGTCTGGCCCTGGGGACTTATCAATCTTAATGTTTGCCAAAATTTCCAGCACATCAACTTCCTCAATCTTGATCTGTTCAAGCCTGTTTTTCTGCTCCTCAAAGTTCTCATTCACAACAAGGTCCCTTTCCTGAGTGAAAACCGAAGCAAAAAACTCATTTAGGGCTTCCCCTATCTGCTCAGACTCCACGCACAAGTTCCCCACGCTATCCCTGATCGGCCCTACCTTCTCCCTGATCATTCTCTTATTCCTCACGTATGAGTAAAATGCCTTCGGGTTCTCCCTAATCCTTTCTGCCAAGCCTTTTTCGAGCCGCCTCCTGGCCCTCCTCAGTCCACTTTTGAGCTCCTTCCGAGCAAGCCTGTAATCGTCTAAAGCTGTGCTAGACCCTTGTTTCCTCCACCTTACGTACGCTGCCTTTTTCTTTTTGACAAGAAGCACCTCTGTACTCATCATCCAAGGCTCCTTAATCTTACCTCTTCTTACCTGTCTCAGAGGAACAAATTTATACATCACTCGCAACAACTGCTCCTTAAACAGCCTCCACATGTCTGCTGTGCCCTTTCTGTGGAACAATTGCTCCCAATCTGTACTTCCCAACTCCTGTCTGATAGCGTCATAGTTTCCTTTACCCCAGTTAAATATCTTCCCCTGGTAACTGCTCCTTTCCCTTTCCATGGCTGTGGTAAATGTGAGGCTGTTGTGGTCACTGTTGCCAAAATGTTCTCCCACCACGAGATATGACACCTGTCCTGGCTCATAGCTGAGCACCAAATCCAAAATGGCCTCCCCCCCTCGTCGGCCTGTCCGCATACTGAGTAAGGAAGCCCTCCTGAACACACCCGACAAAAACGGCTCCATCCAAACCATCTGCACTCAGGAGGTTCCAATCTACATTGGGAAAGTTGAAGTCACCCATAACAACAACCCTGCTACGTTTGCACTTTTCAACAATCTGCCGGCCTATGAGTTCTTCGATCTCCCTACTGCTATTTGGGGGTCTGTAGAAAACCCCCAATGAGGTGACTGCTCCCTTGCTGTTCCTAACTTCCACCCATACTGACTCAGTCGACAAACCTTCCTCGGCAACCTCAGCCCATACCACCTCAGTAGACGAGTCCTCATCAAAGGTTCTTTCAGCCGCCGTTATACTGTCCTTGACTAACAAAGCCACACCTCCCCCTCTTTCACCACCTTCCCTGACCTTAATGAAAGATCTCAACCCTGGAACCTGCAATGTCCATTCCTGACCCTGCTCTATCCATGTCTCCGAAATGGCCACAACATCGAAGTCCCAGGTACCTATCCAAGCTGCAAACTCACCTCTCTTATTCCGGATACTCCTGGCATTAAAGTAGGCACACTTCAATCCAGCTTGCTGTCTGCCAGCACACTCCTGTGACAGTGAGGTCCTGACCATATCCTCCCTACGCTCATCCTCCTGTGTACTAGGACTACACCTCAGTTTCCTATCCCCAGCCCAAAAGGGCAGTGAAATTCCGGAACTCTCCCCAAAAACTTTTAAAGGTTAAAAATAAAATGTCTGGGTTGAATTTTTGTTTGCTTGGTACATGTATTGATCAATACAGATAAAAAAGGTGAGTAAGGAGTTGGCATGTTGATCAGAAATTATCTAATAGAATGGACAGATTTGAGTAATTGATTGTTTTAAACAGGTGTTTGTGTGTTAAATAAAAGATCATCCTTCATAGGCACGTTATTCACTACATTTCATACTTTCTACATTCCGAACTGAGTAAAGGCATGGCAGAGAGACAAGAACAACAGTGTAAACGCCTTGCAATAACAACGGAGAGTTTGCTTTTTTCCAGAGCAGAAAACCAAATGGGAGGCCACCTCAAGTTCAAATGTCATGTCAATTTTAGAATTTAGACTCAAGTTTGACTGTCCATTTCCAGGCTTACTGCAAGACCATTGACACATTTTCACATCTCAAACTAATAATCAAGATTGAACCTGCCCCCCATCCTGTTTGTGGGCTTTTGGATAAACTGGAAGATAATGAGGAGTCCAAAGGTCTGGTAAAGATAAAGGAGAACTGAACAGTTTTTATCGGTGTATTAACAGTAGACAGGTTATAAAAGGGGAGTGGTGGAGCTGATAAGGGGTCAAAATGGAGACCTGTTGATGAAGGAAAAGATATGGTTGAGTTTCGAAATGAGTATTTTTTGTCATTGTTCATCAAGAAAGTCGGTTTTACTGACAGCAGATGAAAGAAAATGTTCTGCAGCGTCAGATGAGAGAATATTATATAAAATGGAGCAATGGAAAAGTAATATATAAAAAAAGAAAATTAACCCAGTCGAGATGAGGTTCATTCCATGTTGTTTAGGGATGTAAGGTTCAAAATTGAAGAGCTGTTGGTGACAGGTTTCTAACCGTGATTAGATATAAACCTGATGCCCAGGGACTGAATGTTCCACCCCGGTTTTTCCTTCACAACAGAACATGGGTGTCCCTGGCTGAGAAGTTGGTGGTGAACTGCCTTTTGGAGATGCTGCAGTCCACTGCTGTAGGTAGCCCCACATGCCACTAGGGAGGGAATTCCAGGATATTGACTCCGTGACAGCGAAGGAACAGCGATATATTTCCAAGTCAGGATGGTGAGTGGCTCAGAGGGGAACTTGAAGGTGGTGATGTTCTCATTTTTCTGCTGCCCTTTATCCCTATAGATAGTAGAGGTTGTGGGTTTGGAAGGTTGTGTCTGAGGAAAATTGGTGCATTTCTGCAGAGTATCATGTAGATAGGGCACACACTGCTGCGACTGAGCATCAGTGGTGGAGGGACAGAACGCTTGTAAATGTGGTGCCAATTAAACACCAGTTACATTGTCCAGGATGGTGTCATGCCTCTTGAGTGTTTTTGAAGCGGCATCCATCCAGGCAAGTGTGGAATATTCCATCACATTCCTGGATATCACCTTATAGATGATGGACAGGTTTTGGGGAATCAGGAGGTGAGTTATTTGCTGTAGTATTCCCAGCCTCTGACCCGTTCTTTGGTAATCTCCCAGGATATTAATAGTGGGGCATAATATCACTGAATGTCAGCAAACAACAAGTAGATTATCTCTTATTGGAGATGGTCATTGCCTGGTATTTGCCTGGCATGAATGTGACTTTCCACTTGTCAGCCCTCTCCTGGACATTGTCCAGATCTTGTTCCATTTAGACACGGACTGCTTCAGTGTCTGAGGAGTCGTGATTGGTGCTGAATATTGTGCAATCATTGGCGAACATCCCCACTACTGACATTATGATGGTGACCTCCACCAACCACAGCCATCTTCCTCCGTGTCAGGTATGACTCCAATCATCAGAGAGATTCCCCCGATACCCATTGATCCAGTTTTGCTGGGGCTCCTTGATGCCACACTCAGTCAAATACAGCTCTGTCACTCTCACCTCACCTCTGGAATTCAGCTCTTTTGTTCATGTTTGAGCCAAGGCTGTAATGAGGTCAGGAGCTGACTGGCCCTGGTGGAGCCCAAACTGGGCGTCACTGAACAGGTTACTGCTGAGCAGGGGCAGCTTGATAGCACTGTTCATGACACCTTCCATCACTTTACTGATGGCGTGGGAATTGGCCGGGTTGGATTTGTTCTGCTTTTTTGTGGACAGATATCCCTGGGAAATTTTCCACATCTTCGGTTGGATGCCAGTGCTGTAACAGTACTGGAGCAATCTGTGTTACACCTCACAGGGGTATTGAGCTCGACATCAAGTCCTGCTATTCCTAGAATTATCATTAAATTCAATATTGTGTAAAAGTGCACAAAACTCTCCTGTTTTTCTGTCTTTTAGAATCAGGTTGGCAAAAAGCATGAGCCAGGTTTCTGCAATTCACAGGAATTACTATTTCTTACAAATAAATAGATTCTAGCTGCAGCTAAACAATTGTGAACCTTTGATATGTATATGTAAATCTTCTGGCTAAAACTCCAACCTCCATATAAAACTCCTTCTACACACACATTTAGACAGACAGACATAAAAAATAAAGAGTATTTTTGTTGAAGGGTAAGCCTGGGATCATAGTTCAATGGTCCTGCTTCACAGGATTCACTGAGATGGTCCTTTCAGCTTGTCAGGGCATGCTACTTGTTGATTCTGCTTCTCTGGAGATATTCATTTGTTTGGAGAATGTGAAGCATGGCTGGTTCACCCTTATATAGTCTCTGGCTGACAGGTTAAGACTCACAGCTCACAGCAATCAGTGACAAGAAAACAAACCAGCTTTCTTCAGGCTTCTGGTGGCTTTTACAGCAGATGAAAGAGACAGCTCCTGCTCTTGCAGAAATCCAATTACTTCTGACACAATATTGACACCTCCCAGAGATAGTAGGAACTGCTGATGCTGGAGAATCTGATGTAACAAGGTATAGAGCTGGATAAACACAGCAGGCCAAGCAGCATCAGAAGAGCAGGAAAGCTGACGTTTTGGGTCTGAACACTTCTTCAGAAAAAAGAAGGGTTGGTCTGGACCCGAAACGTCAGCTTTCCTGCTCCTCTGATGCTGCTTGGCCTACTGTATTCATCCAGCTCTATACCTTGTTATATTGTATTCATACCACCAAAGCTGTTCAGCTATCCTGGTCATTGACTGGCAGAAGGCCTTTGTCCTTGATAACTCACTTGTCCACAGACCAATCAGCTACTTATCAGCCAAAGCTCCATTCAGCCAAAACCATTGGCTCCAGTTCATCTGCAAACTCGGTGTCCAGTTCTGCTTGAACATGTAGCTGTGTAAACAGTACTTACAGTGAGTTTCATATTCTTTGCTTTTTAAAAATGCAACAATCCTTCAAAACACCTTGGTTTTTAAAACGGATTTTCCACATTTAGATCAATGATCAAAAATACAGAAAATCCAAAAGCTGTCAGGATGAAGAATTCATGGCTATTGTACAGACATGGCCTAATAAAGAGTGAGTACAAATGTGTGAAGGTTCAACACAAGTGATATTTTTAGTGAGGATAACTCACTTGATCTGTCTATTCACTTTCAACCATCGACTTAAAAATTGAACAATGTTCTTCTCAAAAAATTTGAAAATATGATGGTTTCCAAGATCTCCTCCAGACCACAAACAATTCTGACGATGAACAATTTCACTGTTACTTCACTTTCTTTGGGTCAAATCCTGGGAATTCCCTCCCAAACAGCATTGTGGGTGTAACTGCTCCCCAAGGAGTGGTTCCAAAAAGGTAGCTCACCACTAACTCCTCCAGGGCAATTAGGGATGGGTAATAGGCCTGCTGGCCCAGACAGTGACCCCCTACTCCCTACCATCCCTCCTACCTTGGTCAGTGCACAGACAAATTGCTAAAGTAATGAGAGGGCTGCAGAAATACAACATCAGTAAGGGATGGAACACATTTTGTTTATAGGAAGTAGAGATTTTACAGGTTGGAGTGAGGGCTTCCCAAAGTTGAATGGCCATTCCTATTCCTGAAAAACGTTAAGGACTTGGATTTAGACAAAACATTTGGGTGTCTAAAAACCTGAACATGCAGTAAACGAGAGGAAAGTAGCAACAGATCTCGAGAGATTATGAGCAGCCTTGTTGAACAGCCACATGGCAGATGAAATTCACTGCAGGCAACTTTGTGACAGTTTTGACTTGCATTGCTTCTGCCAGGTCACTCTGCACACAGGAATACACACATCTCTCGCATCTACATAAGATGCGTCTTATGGCTCTTACACTATTTCCTCAGTGCCAACTCACTTTGTGCTGACCTGCTTGCATTGCTGACCAGCACAGAGGGAGAAGTAGGCACCTTATCACAGTGGGAGCATTGAACTATCAGGGGGACTGATATGTTGCTGTATGGCACTGGGCCACGTCACACCTACAGCTTCGGCCAGCAGGATCTGGAATGCAGAATTAGAGATGGCTACAAAAAGCAATTAGATAGGCAAAAGGATAAAAATAAATTACAGGGAAATGGGCAAAGAGCAGGGAGTGGAGCTCAGTGAACTTCTGTTGCAGAGAGCTGGTACAGACTGGAACAGCTGAACGGCCCTCACCTGTACTAAAACCAGTCACTGAATCTCTGATGATCATTCACTTCCAGACAAAAAAATTACTTTTTGTGCTGTGACCAAATTGCTTTCTCAATAGCAGCCCAATTCTTCAGCAGATAACAGATAGACTAGATTAGATTCCTACAGTGCGGAAACAGGCCCTTTGTCTCAACAAGTCCACACCGCCCTTTAATGTATCCCACCCGGACCCATCTCCCTATAGCCCTCACACCCCTGAATACTATGGGCAATTTAGCATGGCCAATCCACCTAGCCTGCACATCTTTGAAATGTGGGAGGAAACCGGTGCGCCCAGAGGAAACCCACACAGGCACGGGGAGAATGTGCAAACTCCGCACAGACTGTTGCCTGAGGCTGGAATCGAAACCGGGTCCCTGGCACTGTGAGGCAGCAGTGCTAACTACTGAGCCACCGTGCCACCCCATGGAAAGGAGGGTGGAAAGCATCAAGTTCCTTGGAGTGGCTCAGTGATTAGCACTGCTGCCTCACAGCGCCTGGGAATATAAAAGCAGTGATGTGCTTCTGAGGCTTTATAAGGCTCTAGTTAGGCCCCAGTTAGAATACTGTGTCCAATTTTGGGCCCCACACCTCAGGAAGGACATACTAGCCCTGGAGTGTGTCCAGTGGAGATTCACACGGATGATCCCTGGAATGGTAGGTTTAACGTACGATGAGCGGCTAAGGATCCTGGGATTGTATTCATTCGAGTTTAGAAGGTTGAGGGGAGAGCTAATAAAAACATACAAGATAATACATGGCTTAGAAAGGGTGAACACTGGGAAGTTGTTTCCGTTAGGTGGGGAGACTAGGAACCATGGGCGCAGTCTTAGAATTAGAGGGGGTAAATTTAAAACAGAAATGAGGAGACATTTCTTCAGCCAGAGAGTGGTGGGCTTGTGGAATTCATTGCCATGGAGCGCAGTGGAGGCTGGGATGTTGGATGCCTTCAAGGTGGAGATTGATAAATTATTGATCTCACAAGGAATCAAGGGCTACAGGGAGAGTGCAGGGAAGTGGAGTTGAAATGAACATCAGCCATGATTTAAATGGCGGAGTGGGCTCAATGGGCCGAATGGCCTTCCTTCCACTCCCATGTCTTATGGTCTTAACACTGAGAGTGCTGGTTGCAAAACTGAAACTGCTCGCAAACACTGTTTTATTTCTTTATGGGGTGTGGGCGTTGCTACCAGTGTGAATATTTACTGCCCATTGCTGCCTGCCCTTGAGAAAGTAGAACAAAACTGAGTGGCTTCGAGCAATTTCAGAAGGTCAGCATTAACCACATCGCTGTTGATAGAGTCACAGAGTCACAGACATGTGCAACATGGAAACAGACCCTTTGGACCAGATCATCCATCTGACCAGATATTCTAAATGAATCCAGTCTCATTTGCCAGCATTTGACCCATGTCCCTCTAAATCCTCCCCATTTATATACCCATCCGGACGCCTTTTAAATCTTAGAATTGTACCAGCCTCCACCACTTCCTCAGGCAGCTCATTCCATACCCGCTCCAACCTCTGCATAAAAAATTTGCCCCTCAGATCCCTTTCAATCTTCTCCCTCTCAAGTGAACCTTATGTTCTCCAGTTTAGACTCTCCCACCCTGGGAAAAAAACTTTGGTTATTCAAACTATTCATGTTCCTCACTGTCTTGTACACCTCTATAAGCTCAACTGTATAAGCTCCAGAAAAAACAAAGCCCCAACCTATTCAGCCTCTCCCTGTAGCTCAAATCCTCCAGCCCCAGCAACATCCTTGGAAATCTTTTCTGAACCCTTTCAAGTTTAACAACATCTTTCCTATTGCAGGGAGATGAGAATTGCACACAGTATTCCAAAACTGGTCCAACCAATGTCCTGTACAGCCGCAACATTACATCCCAACTCCTATACTCAATGCACTGACCAGTAAAAGCAAGCATACCAGATGCATTCTTCATTATCCTGTCTACTTGCAACTCCTCTTTTAAGGAAATATGAACCTGCACTCCAAGGTCTCTTTGTTCAGCAACACTCCCCAGAACCTTACCATTAAATGTGTAGGTCCTGCCCTGATGAGCCTCCCCAAAATGCAGCACCTCACATTTATTTAAATTAAACTCCATCTGCCACTCCTCGGTCCAGCGGCCCATTTGATCATGTTCCCATTGTACTTCGAGGTAACCTCCTTTGCGGTCCACAACACTTTCAATTTTGGTGTTGTCCACAAACTTACTAACCATACCTGCTCTGTTCACATCCAAGTCATTTATATAAATGATGAAAAGCAGCAGACCCAGCATCGATCCTTGTGGCATCCCACTGGTCACAGACCTTCAGTCTGAGAAACAACCCTCCACCACCACCCTCTGTCTCCTATCATCCAGCCAATTTTACATCCAAATGTCTAGCTCTTGCTGGATTCCATGTGATTGAACCTTGCTCACCAGCCTACCCTGTGGAACCTGTCGGACACCTTGCTGAATTCCATGTAGACAACATCCATCACTTTACCTACTTTGTCATGACACCAAAGACCTCAATCAAGTCAGTGAGACATAATTTCCTGTGCATAGAGCTATGTTGACTATCCCTAATCAGTCCTTGTTATTCCAAATACATGTCTGTCTTGTCCCTGAGATCTGGAATGTGACCTAGTCAGAGGCCAGGTAAAGAGAATGAGTTTTTTTCCTGAAAGGACACTGTCGAACCAAATGAGTTTTTATTAAAAAATCCAGAATTTTCACGGTCACTGAGATTGATACCACCATTTTATTCCCAAATTATTGAGTTAAATCAACTTATGTTTCCCTGTGCTCCATGGGTCAAAGATTGGTGGGAGTGGAATGGGATTCAGCTCGTGGGCACTGGGACCAGTACTGGGACAGGAGGGAGTGGCTCTGATAGGATCGGCTTCACTTGAACTGTGCTATAGCCAAATCCCCAGTGAATCGAATAACAAGGGCTGTAGAGAGAGCTTTACATTGATTAGACAGGGGAAAGGTTTGGGAGAGGAGAAATGCAGGTTTCCAAAGCAAGAGGGAATGGCAGCATTATGGGCCTCCTATTTGGATAACAACACCCTGAGTGGGGCAGGAAGGGGCAGAATAGACAGACATAGAATAACAGCAGTAAACAGGGCCACTGGGAGAAAAAATGGTAAAAGGCCAAATTTACGTCCTCTGGAATGCACACAGTATTCAGAATAACTGAATGAACATCACAGATACAGGATAATAGCATTGATTTTATAGTCATTATGGAGACAACGGTTACAAGGAGATCAAAGCTGAGAATTATATATTCAAGTGTATGTGAGTTTTCAAAAGGGTAAGCAGGAAGAAAAAGGTGGTGAGATAATAATGTTTTTCCACAATGGGATAAGCACAATAGCAAGAAATGACCTTTTATCAGAAAATGTAGATTCCATACAAGCAAGAAATAAACGCAGGGTGAAAGCTCTAATAGGAGTAATCTATAGGTCCAACAGAAGTAGCTTCATGGTAGGACAGAGAACATTCGGAGATACTGAGCACATGTAACAAAGTACATTAATCATGGATGACTTAAATCATCATTAGAATGTGATGTGAGATTGGCAGAGATTGGCATGAAAAAGGATTCAGGGCAGTTTCCACCAACAATATGTTCTGGATCCAACCAGGCATCAGGGCTTATTTTTTTAAGATCTGGTGATATGTAATGAGGCAGGTTGAATAAGAAATGGCGGAGTAAAATACCTCCAAGGAAACAGTGACCATAATATCATAAAATGTAGCATTCTGTTTGACAAAGAGGAAGTTAGGTTGGAACCAGAAGTATTGAGCTTAAATAAAGATGATAAGAAAGGAATGAGGGTAGAGTTGATGAGAGTGGAGTGGGAAAAGAGTTTAGCAGCAAAGACAATTGAGGAAAAGTGGGAGGCAGTGAAGAAAACAGTTCATGGGTCCAGTAAAGATATAAGACTGATCATTGACTTCAGGAAGAAAAGCAGAGAACAAACCTAGTCTACAGCAACGGAGCTGAGGTTGAGAGGGTGGAAAGCATCAAGTTCCGAGGAGTGGGTCAGTGGTGAGCACTGCTGCCTCACAGTGCCAGGGACCCAGGTTTGACTCCACCCTGGGACAACTGTCTGTGTGGAGTTTGCACATTGTCCCCATGTCTGCGTGGGTTTCCTCTGGGTGCTGCAGTTCCCTTCTGCAGTCCAAAGATGTGCAGGCTCGGTGGATTGGTCGTGCTAAGTTGTCTGTGGTGCTCAGGGATGTGTAGATTATGTGAGTTATAAGGGGATGGCTCTGGGTGGATGCTCTGAGGGTCGGTGGGGACTTGTTGGGCCATAGGACCTGTTTCCACACTCTCGGCATTCTATCAACCGATGACCTGTGCAGGTCTCCCCATATAGATGCCACGGACAAAAATGCACAACAACCCTCTTCTTCCTCAGGCGGGTCAGGAAATTTGGGATGTCCATAAGGTCGTCCACCAACTTCTACCGTTGAAAGCATAGAAAGCATATTGTCCCGGCGTACAACAGCCTGGTATGGCAACTGCTCTGCCCAGGACTGTAAGAAACTACAGAAGGTGGTGTGCACAGCCCTGACCGTCATGGAGCCAACCTTCCATCCACGGGCTCCATTTACATGGCTCACTGCTGCAGAAAGGCTGCCAACATCATCAAAGAGTCCTGTGCGACGTAACCCGTGGGCCTCTGCCTAAGTTCTTTCTGTCACCCTTTGATCTATATGTCCTTGCTTACTATGGTCTACCTGTACTGCTTGTAAACAAAACTTTTCACTGTACTTAGGTACATGTAAAAATAAACCAATCAATCAATCAGAAAGGATTCTAGGAAAGAGAGGTCAAAGAAAAACGTACAATGCAGCAAACATCAGGCCAGATGATTGGAAAAGTTTTGAAGTCCGACTAAAAATTGTTGATAAAAAGTAAAGACGGAGAAATAAACTTTCAGGGTGAAATTGAAAGTCATACCATGATGGACAGCAAAAGCTTCTCTAAATATATAAAAGAGAGGGGAGTGGCCAAGGCAAACATTGGGCCCTGAGAGAATGAGGATGGGGACAAAAAATTGGAGAACAAGGAAAAAGCAGGCAAGCTGAAGAAAATCTTAGCATCAGTCTTCAGACAGGAAGACATCATTAGCATCCGAAGTGACTAAATATACAAGGGGTAAAGGAAGAAAGGAATAAATACAGTAACGATCATGAGAGGAAACTCATGGCACTAGAAGCTGATAAGTACCATGGATGTGACAGGATGCATCTTAGAATATTAAAAGAATACGTCACAACGACAGGGGATGCACATCTTCCAGGAATTCTTTGATTCTGAAGAAGTACAGAGAGGCAGAAAACTGTCAAAGAATGTTCTTGTTCAAAAAAGGCAGAAAGCAAAAAAAAAATATAGATCAGTTCAGTGAACATTTGCTTTTGGGAAACTGGCAGAATCTGTTAGAAAGGACGTAGTATCAGAGTATTTAGAAATACACAGTATGGCCAATCAGAATCAGCATGCTTTCATCAAGCTGGAATCATGCCTGTGAAATGTACAGGAATTCTTTGCACAGGTAACAGGCAGGATAGATAAAGGGATGTAATATGTAATATATTTGGATTTCCAAGAGGCATTTGATGGGGTAATATACAAAAGGCTATTGAACAAGCTAAGAGTCCATGTTGGAGGCCATACATGAGCATGAATAGAGGATGTTGGGTCCATTGTTCCCCCCTTTATCAATAGGTTTGTACATCATATCCCAGTGAACACAGTGCATCTGTGTCCTCCCAGTCAAAAGGACAGCAGCCTGGGTGATGGCGGTGATGTGGGAGTGAGGAGCGGCCCGGAGCTGCTGTAAGGGCACAACACTGAGACCACACCACACATAATGACCAGCTTCTTACCCACAACCGAGAGGGAGTGTTCCTTTCACACACTCTGTTTCACTTTGTCCAGAGCGACTCATTCCCAGTTTTAGCACACACCCTGGTCCCTCGGAATAGAATTCCCAAAACTTTCAAGTCATCCATTCTGTCAGTGAAGGGAACAAGGATCTCTCAGGCCAGTTTCCAAAGAACATGGCCCTCGTTCTTACTCTGATTCATGTTGGTTCCTGAGGCCAGTTTGAACTGGTCAGAGATATTAACCCAGTCTTCACACTGACAGTGAATCCAAGCTGGAGACAGTGATGGGGTCGACATGCAGGGAGATTTTCACCTCCGTGCCTGCACAACCTGAGACCATCCCACCTCACATTCCCCCCATCCTGGGGGTGATGGGATTTAGGAAAAGGCCCTATACAACACACCTGGAGGACAGGGGAGAGAGGGCAGCCCTGCCTGGCTGGGACAGCTTTCTGATTCCCACCCACTGATGGCAACTGGGTCACTGCTGTTTGTGTGGGACGGTTCTATCCAAGTGCAGCTTCCCCCACCCCCAAAACCCCATGTTACAGAGTGTGTCCACTCTGTCAGTGTGGGAGATTCTGTCAAAGGCCTTTCTCCTGGACCAGGCAGATGAGGTAAGTGCCCACAGCCCCTGACCCTCACATGGGCAATGGTATCCCTGAGGAAGGGGAGGCTCTCGGAGATGGTCTGTGTGAATAGATCGGCTCAAACTTCACACAGTCACAGAATGATGCTGGTGCAGAGGGAGGTCATTCTGTCCATCGTGCCTGCACCAGCTCCAACATTGTGTCTGGGTCTATGATCTAGGGCCAATCTCCTGCCTTTTCCCCATATCCCTGCACACCATTATCATCCAAAACACCATCCCATACTCTCCTCAATTCCCCAACTGAACCTGCCTCCACCACATTTCCAGGAGCACATTCCAGGCTTGAACTACTCGCTGTGTTAAAGTGTTTTTCCTCAAAGTATCCTCGCTTCCCTTGTCCATCTCTCTAAACTGTACAAATTAAATATTTACACAGGGGAAGGGAAAGTTAGTGCATCAATTATCTTTAAAGACCCGACTTAAACAAAGCAGCAAACTGCAATCAATGTGGATGGAGGAATGGCTGAACATTAACTTTCTGCTTTGAAGGGTCGTTCCATCAGTTGAATCAGTTAAAGAACTCAATTCCGTCTCAGTTTCACCTCAATCTTCCGTCTCCCTTTCCAGTCGCTGTGTCTGACCCTGAGAGGTGAATGTTACACATTGCCTCTCCCTCCTGTTCCCTTATACTGACAGGAACCAGCTCCAGGCTCTGTGCAGCTGATCAGAGACACTGGAGAAAGGTTTCACCTTTTCACTGCACAATCCCCAGCGGCTCCCCGTTCAACTCCTTGGATTTGATTGGGATCTTTCAGCAGGAATAAAATCCACCCGATCCCACTGGGAATGAGCCCTTTCTGAAATTAAAGAGGTTTTGGGACTCACCTCTTACTTTCCCACAATCTGATCGAACATTTTCTGCCTTTTCTTGGACAAATGTTTGACAGAATTATTTTCCAGGCTACACTTTGAATTGGAGATAGTGGGAACTGCAGATGCTGGAGATAACAAGGTGTAGAAGTGGATGAACACAGCAGGCCATCTAGCATCAGAGGAGCAGGAAGGCTGATGCTTCGGAAGAAGGGTCTAGGCCCAATACGTCAGCCTTCCTGCTCCTATGATGCTGCTTGGCCTGCTCTACACCTTGTTCTCTCTGCACTTTGAATTCCAGCCTTTGACTGTGCTGGGACCTGTCTTGGGACAAGAGTTTGGGAACCACATGTTACTCTGCAGCACTGAACCGCAATCACTGAGTCCGCATGAGAAACTCACCAGCTCAAAACATTCTGTTTGCAGGGGTAAATCTCTTGTCTTTAATCTTAACAGCATCTGATTCCTCAGCCATTGGAAACACTCTGCTGTAATATCAACTGAAAGAACTGCAGATGCTGTAAATCAGGAGCAAAATCAAAGTTGCTGGAAAAGCTCAGCAGCTCTGGCAGCGTCTGTGAAGGAAAAAACGCAGTTAGCATTTCATGTCTGGTGACCCTTCCTCAGAACACTCGGGAGAGTCACTGGACCTGAAAGGTTAACTCTGTCTGTTTCCTTCACAGAAGCTGCCAGGCCTGCTGAGCACTTCCAGCAACTTCTGCTTTTGTTATTGTAAACACTCTACTGTCTCTCCATAAACTGCATTGAAAAATGAGTAACAGCAAGTCAGCAAATGGTGCAAAGATACAATGGGCTTAACAATGAGCTAGCGCCCATTCCAATCAGGAATGTATCGTTGATTTCCTGTCCTCCTGACCTGTCATACAACTGGTTTCCACTTTACCCTTGAGGATGGATATCACTGGCAAGTGATTTGATGTCAGCCTCACTTGGTCCTTCTTGAAACATTGGGTAAGGTTTGGCAGAACTGAATGGCTGGTTTGAGTAGGTCTCAACCTGCTTAGGTTGAAGGCCCTGGTTTCAAATGAAACAGTAACCAGTGAGCCCTGCAAACCTACCCCCACCCCACCCCCTGCACTGCTCCCCCCCAGTCAAACATAAATTGGAATTGTCATCATGGGGAACACTTTAATTACAGGTCCATATCACATCAGAACATGAGTAGGCCCCTCGATCCTTCTCTACCATTCGGCAGGATCATGGCAGATCCAACATTCCTCATAACCCCTTTCCCCATAATGTTTGACTCCCCCACTAATCAGGAATCTGTCTATGTCATGGTTTTAAGGAAACCAATATTCCTATTTCCTTGCAGATATCTGAGAACAAGTAAAGTTTGTCCTGCCTAGCCCTCAATCAGAAAATATATTATAGTGTTGTCAGAGAGAAATGGCTAATAAAGTCTTTATTTTCTTGAAACATTTTCTCTGCATAATTTCCTGGCCTTTCCCCATTGTGTTTGGCTCTCCTATTAATTTCTGAACCATCACATGCTGCCCTCGAAGTGGCTGAGGGGGGAGTAGAGACTGTCACACATCTCCTTCTGGAATGTACCTTTGCAAAGGAAGTTCGAGACGGATGCAATGGTTTGTGTTGAGGTTTGTCCTGGGCAACTCCGTGACGTGGGACTCTGTGCTCTATGGTCCATTCTGTGGGACATACACTGAGACTAACATTAACTTGGCGAAAGGCGCTCTTTGCTCTGCCCAAAACGGTCTTCTGCCCAAAAATGGTCTTCCTGAACATGGAGTTGACCTACACCAAGTGTTGCAGACTGGCACGTTCCAATGTCCATGACTACATGCTGAGGGATGCAGTAAAGCTTAGGGAAGCTGCCGCAAGGTGCAGTGGGAAAAAAAACTACTGTCTGAGGTAAGATTTTTATGAACAAAGTATATTTTTGAAATTTAAAAAAATCTGCCTATTCTGCATTATCAATTTAACCTACCACATTGGAATTTGCACCTTTTATTTAATATTCTCTCTCTTCCTATACATCGTTCACATAGCTTAGGCCCTTTGTGCAGAAAAAAAGTTAGATTCAGAGGCAACAAAGACATTGGGTAATTCAAATAATCAAATAGAGAAAATAGGAGAAGATTATCAGACAATTGACCCTGCTCCATGATTTAAAATGCCACCGGATTATTCTCCGTCTCAACAACACATTCCCACTGTCATTCCAAACTCCTTTCTGTATTTAGTATTCAGATTCAATCTGTTTCATTTTAAAATATGTTCACTGACTTGACTTCCAGGTATTTTGTGGCATAAAATTTCTACATTGACTGAGTGAGGCCATTTCCCCTCATCTCATTCTTTAATGGCCTACTGTGTATCTTTTCTCTTAGACTCTAACAATCAATGCATCCATTATGTCTACGGCCACCTCCTAATGTACTCTAGGATGGCAATGATCAGGTCCTGGAGGTTTATCAGCTTCCAATCCCATTATTTCTCCACTGCCATCTTCTCACCAATACTAATTTCTTTTCATTGCTCCCTCCCAACAGGCTGCTGGTTCCCCAGCATTTCTGAGAAGTTATTTGTGTCTTTTTCTGTGTCTTCTGTGAAGACAGAACTAAAGTAGTTGCTCGATTACACTGCCATTTCCTGTTCTTCATTATCAATTATCCCTTTTCAGACTGTAAGGACCTTCAAATTTTTTTTAAAATTTCAACAGTTATAAAAGCCTCAACAGTTCACTTCTACATTGTTTAAAAGTTTACTCTCATAGCCCTCTCCCCTCCTTGTCAATTCTCCTTTGCTGAATTTTAATAATCCTCAAGCTTGCCACTATTTCAAACAACTTTACAGACTCCTGTAGAGATCTAATGTTTACCGTTATTATCTAGTCATGCTTGGGCCATTTTTCCTGTTGTGTTTTTTTTTTGTAGCAGAAAAAGTGTATAACCGTTGCAACAAATGCATTTGTTCCTTAAAAATTGCAATTGAGTCTGGGCTGGAGTCAGGTGAAGTGGTGCTGATGGGAAGAAGGTGATTTTGATGATTATTAGGAAACTGGTCTGAAACACTTCTAGGTTTAAATAGAACTCAGTGGTTGCAGTCAATCTGATCTAGAGTATAGGGAGCAAGGTTAGGTTTAGTCTGAGGCATATTGAATTCAATGACTTTGGCTTTTTTTAAATTGTTAAATGGCAGAAGTTTTAATTAATTCAATAGTGCATTTAGGCCAAGCAACTTCACAGATAGAGCATTGAGAGTGAAAGAGGCGATGATGAGGTGGAACTGAACTGGAACTCATGATTTCAGTTGGTATTGGGACGGACAGCAAGTGGATGAGGAAAACAAGAGATGGTTCCCGTTTTCTGTCCTTCCCCATGTATTACTGTTATTCTTGCCCAAGGCTGCACATTTTAAAGAATCAAAAATGCGCACTCAGATCAAATCTTAACCTGTAATTGCCCGACAGTTTTTCCTTCTTCACTTTTAATCGCTGTTGGTGAATAAATGGTGCAATACTACCACGGGCTGGCGTTGAGCGGTACTGCAAGCAATAATTCTCCTACAGACGAGTCTTTTCCACGTTACAGCACTGCTATCCGCTGAAGTGATGTGAATAAAGGTCACTGGACTTGAAACTGTACCTCTGTTTTCTCTTTACAGATACTGCCAGACCGGCTGAGTTTCTCCAGCAATTTTTTTTGTTGCAAATGAAGTTTGAATGGTTACATTGAATGGCAGAACCAACTGGAGTGTCCGAATGATCTGTTAAAAAAACCGAGAGATGCTCGCAAGATGAATCCGTAGACAGCTTGTAAATTTAGGTTTAGAGATGGCAAGGACTACCGATGCTGGAGTCAGAGACAAGTGAAACTGTTGCTTCAGGTAAACCCCATTTCTTTAACCACGCAGAATTTCATTTGTGGAGTAAAACACTGCAAATTCTGCAAATCAGTTCTGAAGAAAAATAAAATTACATTTGAAACATCAATTCTGTTTCTCTCTTCAGAAATGCTGTCAGGTTTATTGAGAATGCCCACCACTTCGTGTTTTAATTTTTAATTTGATCGCAGAGGATTCGGTGTAATACAAGGTGGAGGATGGGACAAAATTTATGGCTGTATGCGCCGCTCCTTTTTTGAGGTATTTTCACTGTTGGTGCTGATTTTCTCGAACTTTAGGAGCAGTGATTGCTGTTTTATAAGTTGGTGCATTGTTTTGAAACTTTGAGGGGAAAGGTTCAAAACGACCTAACTTTTAAAAAGGACGAAGGGAGACAACGGCAGTGACTTCATGGGATGTGTATCAACGAGAATGGTGGAGGCTAGTACAATTACAACATTTCAAGAGCATCTGGATGGGTATATGAACAGGAAGGGTTTCGAGGTATATGGACCAAATGCTGGCAAATAAGACTAGGTTTATATAGAATGTCTGATCAGCATGGACGAGTTCGACCGAAGGGTCTGTTACTGCGCAGATGACTGGAACAGGCAAATATGTTGCCGCAGTTTCAGTAAGAGCCATTAGGTGGTGCTGCTGCACCATTTGTTGGCGGAAAAAAAGTCCAATTTTATTCTGGCAGTACCATTTGCAACCACCGTGGTGATATTGCGCCGTCTAATTTCCATTTTCACTTCATTCCCACAGACCTGACAGCTGATATTCCAGGGTACGAGATTTTCGGAGAAGACAAGTGAGGAAAAGGTGCTGGAGAAGAGGAGCTGGTGCCGCAATATGGAACATGAAGTCAATTACTGTAGCATGTAGGGATGATGTCTCAAAAAGTTTCTAAAATGAAGTCAAATGCATGGAATTTAACAACATAAAAGATGTGGCTGCACTTTGCTGGGGGTGTACTATAGACACCGCAGACAGTCAGGGAAAGACAGAAAGGCACATATATTGGTAAATTTCAAAGAAGTCTAAAAATAATAGGATAATAATATAAGAGATAATGGGAACTGCAGATGCTGGAGAATTCCAAGACAATAAAATGTGAGGCTGGATGAACACAGCAGGCCCAGCAGCATCTCAGGAGCACAAAAGCTGACGTTTTGGGCCTAGACCCTTCTTCAGAGAGGTCCCACTCTGAAGAAGGGTCTAGGCCCAAAACGTCAGCTTTTGTGCTCCTGAGATGCTGCTTGGCCTGCTGTGTTCATCCAGCCTCACATTTTATTGTCTAGGATAATAATATAAAGTGGATTTCAACTTACCCAATATTAACTGGGATAGACAAAGAGTGGAAGTCTTAGAGGGAACAGAATTGTTAAAACATATGCAGGAAAGACTTGTCAGGCTAGATTGAAGAAAATTCTATGAGAGTTGGATCTAAGTTCAGGGAAATGGCAGAAATGCCAATATGGGAAGGTCAATGAGACTTAAGTGAGTCATGGAAATGAGGAGAGGTAAATGCTTTGAACTGGGGGAAAGATGACTTTAATGATAAGACATGATCTGGCTAATAAAGGAATGTGACCAGCTACTTGCAGGAAATGCTACATCAGAGCAGCGGGAGTCATTCAATAAGGAAACAATGAGAGCAAGGTCAACATGTTCCTGTAAAAGGTGAGGGGAAGGACCAACAAATCCAGGGAATCCTGCATGTCAAGGAATGTACAGATTGGATCCGGAAAAAAAGAGACAGCACAGCAAAAATTGAACAAAACTTCAACATAGGTTCATTCTTCTCAGGGTCAGAACTTTTATACCTGGTTCGCTGATCTTGTTAACGTTGTTCTCGCCTTGCACACACCCTGTTCACTGCATGCATAGATCCAAATCATCTTCCCCCTCCCCCCCACCTCCCCATGAACATAGACCTGTAACCCAGTCCCTCCTTCCACTTGGACTGGAGGGTAACACAGTGGGGTTCCTGTATTGTGTGGTGGTTCCCTGCTGCTGGGCTCAGCAGTTATCCTTTGTTATCCTGCTGGCTGTGGGATTGCAGTCTGCCATGGCAGGGGACGTCTGGATGGCGACCGAGGCTCAATGGGGAAAGGGAAAGGGAGGAACTGGAATGACAGGGAGAAAGGAGTGGGGAAGGAGGAGGAGAAGAAGGTTGATGACCTCTTCCTAGGAGAGGCTCCTTAAAACCTATCTCTTTGACCAGTCATTTAGTGGGTGTCAGATGTCAAGGTCCACAGACATGAGGTATGTGAAGGTATTGCCCAAGCCATGGGACCTGAGGTACGGCATTGGATCTGAAGTCAACATAGAACAGTACAGCACAATACAGGCCCTTCGACCCACGATGTTGTGCCGAACTTCTACCCAAAACCTAAGGTCTATCTATCCTCCACCGCTACCGTACACTATCATCAACCACTCTGCTGACACCTCAGCTGCACATCTTTGGACAGTGGGAGGAAACTCACACTGACTCAGGGAGAATGTGCAAACTCCACACAGAGTTTCCCAAGGCTGGAACCGAACCCTGGTGCATGCCACTGTGAGGCAGCAGTGCTAACCACTGAGCCACTGTTCCACCCCTTAGCAAGGCTTTAGAAGTCTGCAGCATAGGGGTATTCGGGCCCTAGTGTATCAATCACAAAATTGGACGCAGTCCAGAGAACATTGACTCAGTTGATGCTCGGTATGGAGAGATTTTCTTATCAGGAGAGGTTGAGTAGTTTGGGCTCGCATTAATTGGAGTTTTGACAATGAAAAGATAAAAAGACACCTCTTTGAAACATACAAGACTCATCAGGGACTTGACAAGATAGTTCTGCAGAAATTGTTAGTGGTTGGACCAGAGGGCATATTCTCAGAGTAAGGTGATATCACCTCAGTCAGAGGTGAGAAAGAATATCTTCTCTCAGACTAATGGATTGATGGAATGGTTTACAACAGAAAGGCTTTCAAGTCTGGGTTATTACGTGTATTCAATGCTGAAATAGACAGGTTTTTAATCAGTAAGTGAATCAAGGATTAAGGGTAAATGACAGGAAAGTGAAATCGAGAATTCTGATCAGCCAGGATCACACTTGAATGGTTGAATTCAATGGGCTGAATGGTCTACTTATGTTCTTATGGTCCTATCCTGCATTGCAGATGTCTGGAAGTAGCAGTGATTAAGCTGATCTCCATAAACACATTATTAAGACACTTGCTGCTTGGATCAAAGACAGCTTCAGAAACACAGAAGACACTAGATAAATTCAGCAGGTCTGGCAGTATCCGTGGGGAGAGAAACAAGCTTCTTCTTTAGATGGAAAAGGGTTGGAAAACGTGAGATCGAGGAGGGTCAAGAGGAGCAGACAGTGTGGAGGCCCAGTGCAGAAAAGTGCTAATTGCTTTGTGAAAGAGAACCAGTGATGTTAAATATGTGTAAATTAAGGTGTGGAAGGGCGATAAACTGCCTTTGGGTGCCTTGTACACTACAAGAGTCGACCAATAAATGCAAATCTTTACTTTGGATATTTAATATTTCCTGTGAGCTGGAAATTATAAACCCATTGATGGAGACATATCGCAGCCCCACACTGTCACTGACCAATACACTGTGTACAAGACTCTTACTGTCGTCTCCTAGGAATTTCACTGAAAAGGAACACACCGTGCTGACAAATCACAGAGGTTAGATCAAGGGAGAAAAAACTGAATTTATTGAGATATAAACCTATATAGAGAAGATTGATAAAGCAACAAACAATGTCACAATATTTAAAATAGACTAAACTTTGAATCAACTAAAATAACACAAGCATTTGAACAAGTCTCAAGCTCTTACCAAAACATGGAATTAAGTTTGGAAGAGTCACAACATTTTAATATTGCGTTATGACAAGCTCAGGGAACCGATACAGCCTCCCCCCTACTCCCTCACCATACTCAGGAGAATACAAACATTACATATGATATCAGTCAAACGTCCATCACCAGAACAAGATCTATTACTTTGAATAAATAAACTTTAAAACAATGAAGAAGCCAGACAGCCCCTGAGGGACACAAAAAAAAATCAACATTCTAAAAGAAATGTAAACATTTAAACCCTGGGTGCAATCAGGGTGTAGTAGATATACCTTGGCCCATAGCTTCCACTACTGATGGAAGGCCCGAAACAGCAGTGGACACAATCTGCTCACCAGGGCATGGACATACCACAAAGGTGAAGCTGGTAGTTAGGCACAACAGCCCCCTCCCCTTCTTGCTGCCTGGACTTGTTAATGACTAAACAGCAGTCCAGAGGATCTGTCCATAATCTCGAGGATGGTGTAGCAGTAATGTCATTGCACTAGTAATCCAGGGCCCCAGCTCATGGTTTTTGAGACATTGGTTTAAATTCCATCATAGTAGATGGTGAAATTTTAATTCAATAAATTTCTAATTAAAAACTAACTATTGTTGATTGTCATAAAAATCATCTGGTTTGCTAATATCCTTTAGGGAAAGGAAATTTGCCACCCTGACTTAGTCTGGCCTACATGTGATTCCTTGGGGCGGCACAGTGGCACAGTAGTTAGCACTGCTGCCTCATAGGGCCAGGGAACTGGGTTTGATTCCAGCCTCAGGCCACTGTTTGTGTGGAGTTTGCACATTCTCTCTGTGTCTGTGAGGGTTTCCTCCCACAGTCCAAAGATGTGCAGGCTGGGTGGATTGGCCATGCTCAATTGCCTGTAGTGTTCAGGGTTGTGTAGATGAGGTGGGTCGTAGGGGGACGGATGTGGGTGGGATACACTGAGGGTCGGTGTGGACTTGTTGGGCCAAACGGCCTGTTTCCACACTGTAGTGATTCTATTATCTTCTATGGTCTATGAAGTCACTCAGTTGTATTGACTCTGGAGAACTCTAAATACAGAAATGAAACTTGACAGAGCAAGGCACTGAAAATGACAACAGAAAACTCAACTTTGTCTCAGCCAAATGTTCCTTCTCCTCACAACTGGGAGCTCATGCCAAAGTTGAGAGAACTGTCTCAAAAGCTAGTTAAACAAACCCCGGGCACAGTCGTATTCATGGAATTGCACCTTACAATGTCCCAGACACCAACATCACTGTCCCTGGGAGTATCCTATCTACAAGAAAGGCTGACCCACCAGGCAGTGGTGGAAAAGTGGAATACGGTTGTTAGGGAATTGTGCTGGGAGTCTTCAGCATTAACTCCAAACCCTATGAAAGCTCATGGCTTCAGGTCAGACACGGGCAAGAAATCCACCCGCTGATTACCACTTCGCTCCTGAGCCTGACTAATCAATCCACCAAGGACAAAGCATGCACCCAAGGATGGGAGACTTCAATAGCCATCATCAAGAGTGGCTCGGCAGCACTGATCAAGCTGGCCAAGTCCTAAAGGGATGTAGCAGCTCATTGGGATCTGCATCAAATAGTGAAGGAACCAACAAAAGGGAAATATCTACTTATTATTGTTGTCACCAATCTATCTAGCAGGCACATTTGTCCATGACAATATTGGTATGAGTAACAATCATATATGAGCTGAAGTCCTTCCCACACAATGAGGATACCCTTCATTACACTGACTGACAGTATCACCGTGCTGAATGTGACAGACTTGAACCAGAACAAGCAATTCAAAAACTGAGCGACTGTAAAGTGTATTGGGCCATCAGCAACAGAACTGTAATTCAAGAACAATCAGTACTCTCACAGCTGGCATATTCTGCACTCTATCATTATAATCAGGAGATGAACCCTGGTTCAACGAAGTGTGCAGGAGGGCAAGCCTCAAACTACATATTGCGTGCCTAAAAATGAAGTGTCACCCTAATGAAGCTACAGTACACTATTTCTTGCAATGGTAAACAGAGAAAACAAACAATAGATGTGGCAAAGCAATCCCACAACCATCATATCAGTTCAAAGCTCTGCAGTTCTACCACAATGAGTCATAATGGAGGTGGACAATTAAGCAACTTGCTGGAGATGCATGCTCCCCACCATGAACAACGGAGAGGCCCAGATCATCAGTGATAAAGCAAGGCTGAAATCTTTGTATCCATCCTCAGCCACAAATGGCAAATGGATAATACATGCTTGAGGGCTACAGCATTACAGATGCCAGTCTTCCACCAATTCGATTCACTTCATGTGATATCAAGATAAAGTTAAAAGCTGGATAATGCAAAGGTTGTGGGGTCTGTCAACATTCCAGCAAATGTCCCGAAGACCTGAGCTATGGTACTAGCTGCCCTAGGTCCATACAGGACAGAACAACCTGCTTGACTGGCAAACCATCCATGAGCTGTAACATTCACTCCCAAAACCACAGACACTCAGCAGCAGCAGTGTGTACCATCCGCAAGATGCAGTGCAGAAATTCACCAAGGGTCCAGCGATAACACCTTCCAAACATGTGACTTCTACCTTTGAGAAGGACAAGGGCAAAAGATGCATGGAAGCACCACCAGCTTGCAAGTTCCCTTCCAAGACATATACAATCCTGTACGTAGAACTAGGCTGTTGCTCCTACACTGTCGCTGGGTCAAAATCCTGTAACTCTCTTCCTAACACACTTTGACTATCCTTGTATCAAAAGAACTGGAGCAGTTCAAAACATCAGCTCAGCACCACCACCTTCTCTGGGGCAATTAGGGACAGTAATAAGTGCCAGCCTTGATTTTAAAAAAAGCTGGCTGAACCAGTGACATTCACATCCACGGATGAATAAACTGAAATATCAACAAAGTTGGAACTGATTCTAACCTATCTGAAAGATGGTGCACCTTTCTCATTAACGCATACCATATTAAACTCTCACAGTACTATAGTCTTTAAAATCTTTGTCACCCTGGACCTTTAATCTAGCTGCTAATTCTGGTGATCAAAGTTACACTGAACCTTACTGGCACAAGCTTGTTTATTTAATATAAATGTGGTTACATTTGGTTACGGAGAGTTAGTGGCCACGAGCTAACAAATCAGTGACCACTTCCGCAAAAACATTTTTAACTCAAATGAGTTGGATAGCGCATTCTAATTCCTAACTCTCTGCCCTTCATTCCTCCATTCAGCACAGTAATTCTGTAGCCAGTAATCTGGTTTAACTGCTTCCTTATATTTATCCCAAATGCCTTATTCTAAAGATTACCTTTACTTCCTTTACCCTGGTGAGTCTTGTTGCTTCTTAAGTCCTGGAGGTTAAGTTCTGAGTGTATCTGGTGCACAACTGGTCTTTCCAAACATCACCAGATCTGACATGATCACATCAATCACTCCTGGTCCTGCTTCCTCTGCCAAAACTGCTTATTATCCTCAACCATCCTGAAGACAAAAGATAACCCGCAACTTCCTTTCACCAAATACAACAGCATCCTTGCAGAGGTTATTCAGCTGTACAGAGCTCATTTTGGACCTTATCCAGAGAGCTGTGCTCAGTTACAGGCACCGCCCCTCAGTGAGGAGGACAATGACCTTGGAAGGAGTGCTTTCTAGATTCCCCAGAACGTTCATCATGTTAAAAGGGTTAAATGATGAGATCAGGTTGACAGACTGAGTTTGTAATCCTTTTAAATTAGAAAAATAAGGGGTAATCTAATTGAGATGTTTACATGATGAAATAAGTTGATAGAGGAGTTGGAGATAAAACATTCCTTGGATGGGAGAGTCCAGAATGAGAGGGAAATACTTTAAAATTGTAGCAACGTTATTCTAGGATAATGTCAGTAAACATTTTTTCACCAAAAGGGAACTGAAAATCTGGAAACACTTACTCCACAAACATTGTGGAAACTGGGAGTCAATTGATAGGTTTATCATTAACCGAAGGAATAAAGACTTAAAGAAGCCAAAGTACCTATTTCGAGTTAAGATATGGATCAGCTTTCAATTCTGGCCATTGGTACATTCTGACACATCCACTCGCAACCACGAAAAGCCAAGCTCTTCTCGCTCCTTGACCTCCCGTTCTAAGTTTCGGTGTTACTTTGCTTGATTGTGTCTCAAAGGAATATTTCAGGAGTTTTAACAATAGTAAAATGCGCTACAACTGCAAGCTGATTCACTCCAATCCTCAGTTACAGCACAGACTGTCGACATTGATTAGTTTGAGGGGCCATTCAACATGTGCAGACCCAGAAAGTGAACAGTGCGAGACATGAACTGCCCCTTCCCTGAATTCCCAGTTGGGCTGGCTGATGAGGAACAGGATTCCTGGCTGATAATCCACCTGCATAGACCAGAGACGTAAAGTTAAATGAATTAGATACAGAAGGATGCACAGCACGGAAAAAGACCCTTTGGTCCAATTCATCAATGCCAACCAGATATTCTAAGTCAATTGAGTCCCATTTGCCAGCATTTGGCCCGTATCCCTCCAAATCCTTCATATTCATGTACCCAATTACTCCCATTGAATTGTGCTCATCCCAGGTGCTTGTTCTGGTAGATCAGAAGCTGAAAGTTTTCTAATAACTGAGTATCTGAATGCCTTCTTGGCTGGGTTGAGACTCAGTGAGTGACTCGGTCCTGAATTTACACTGAAAAGATGCTGACTTTATGTAGGAGCTTATTTGTGTATTGATACCTGCTTTTGGTCGCGTATACCAATCTGGTTAAAATTTAAATCGGCATTCTGACACAATCGGACTGTTGTTGGGAGAGTTTTAAGGAACACATCGCTGGGACAAATATTGCTTTGTAATATCAGTTCTCCTGTGTAAGCTCTGGAAGGTAAGCAACACGGACAATTCTCAGATCAGGTGGCCTGGCTTCAAATTTGTGTCGAGTTGTCAGCATGTGGCCAAAAACAAGGAACAGTAGGTGAAACAATTCTGGTACATAACACACTGTCTCCCTGTGCATTTGCTGATGTTCCAGAAGTGTGAGTGCCTCATTGCAGAAATCTCACACAAAAGCTTCCTCCCAGACAGTGTTTGAATGGATGAGGAGATGCGCTGCTTAGACGGTTTCCCACCAGTAAGCATCGTCTGGTGCTTCAGGAGAACAGGGAGTTGGGTGCAAACTGCCTCAAAAACATTGACACAGGCGAGAAAGCTTTCAGTAGCAACCAGCTGGTGTTCCTGAAGATTTGAAGACTTCAGCAGAATTCTATTGTAAATCTTCTTCTCTTGCATGGATCCTCTGATGGACCAGGAACTTTGGCAAGTGAACCTTCTGACCTATATTTCACAGGTGAATAGTTTCTCTCTACTGTGAACATGATGGTGATACAACAGGCCCTCGCCAAATGTCTCACAGGTAAACAGTTCCCTCAGGTCTGAATGTATTTATGTTTCATAAATATCACTCAGTGACTGGACAAAGGATCATACAGCTCACAACTGAATCACAATAGCCTGGCAAACTTCCGATGAAATATTTCACGTTTAAACATCTCTTCCTTTATGAGCATTACTGACTGTGGGAAGACTCAGTCGCAGACCTGGCTTGGCTACCCACGGTGTGAGTGCGACGATGATCCAACATTGTCCATAACTGCTCAAAATCTTTATTACAGACCTCACATGTGAATGTTTTCTTCTCCCCTGTGTGAATGCGCCGGTGACTCACCAGGCCTGATAACTGTGCGAAGCACTTGTTACACACCTCACACTTGAATGGCTTCTCCCCAGTGTGAAGGCGTTGGTGTTCACGGAGTGTTGACGAGCGTGAGAATGATTTGTTGCATACCTCACACTTGAATGGTTTCTCCCCGGTGTGAATGCGCTGGTGTGCACGAAAGTGAGATGAGCGTGAGAACGATTTGCCACACACCTCACACTTGAATGGTTTCTCCCCAGTGTGCACACGTCGGTGTTGCACCAATGCTGATGACTGTGTAAAGGCTTGGTCGCACAACTCACACCTGAAGGGACTCTCTCCTGTGTGAATGCTCTGGTGTATCAGGAGCCTCGTAGATGTTGGGAAAGCTTTATCACAAACCTCACATTTGAAGGGCTTCTCCCCTGTGTGGATTGTCCGATGGACCAGGAGATTGGACAACTGGGTGAATGCTTTGTCACAGATCTCACAACTGAACAGCTTCTCACCCGTGTGAATGCGTCGATGTCTGTGGAGATGTGATGACTGCGAGAATGATTTGTCGCACACCTCACATGTGAATGGCTTCTCTCCTGTGTGAGTGCGTTGGTGGATCAGGAAGTGAGATGAGCATGAGAATGATTTGTCGCACAGTTCACACTTGAAAGGTTTCTCTTCCATGTAGCCGTCCTTGTGTTCACTGTCACACAACAGATGCACCTTGCTTGTCAGAAAATCTTCGGAGCCTGTCGAACCCTCCTCACGCTTAGACAGCCTCTCACCTGTCGGCCTGAGTCAGTTCATGAAGCTTGATGAATGAATGAAGCTGTTCCCATGCTTGCAAACATCTTCCAAACCTCAGCCTCATCAGTTACCAACAGTTAAACCTTTGGAAAAGTTCTCTGGGCTGAGTAATGCTGTGAAGTGACTGGCTGCCTTCTCACAGTTGCGCAGTTGTTCCTTGAGGGATGTTCAGGATCTATCTGTGGTTTCGTCCTCTCTGTGTTCACTGGTGTGGTATGGAGCAGTCCTTCTGTAAAACAGGAAAGATCAACATGAATTCCTCTAAATCACTCCTCCTCCTTTGCTGACATGTATGATTCTAAGACTGACTGCCAGTCTGCTATTCCTCACAGGAATGAGGATTTTCCTTTTCCTTACTCGACTGTCACACACACGCTGTTTGTAGCACAGCAACTCCATTATGACCAGGTGCAGACAACATAGTTACTTTATTTTCTCTGCACAACAGCCCACTCTTCCAACCCACTGGCAGGTGGCAAAGTCTTCAATATTGACCCATGGAACCTCATACCTTCCAGTCAAAAGACTCCAGTAGTGTGATTGGCAATAAACAAATCTAAACTGCTTAGAGATCTGAGCTAAGTTCTGTACTTCTACCAATGTCATGTTGACAATTGTAGACTTTCAGTCAGGGAACTGAAAACTGTTCCAACCTCAACCATACTGAAGCCCAGCACTTGTGTGCAGGACAGGAGCTAAAATATGAAGTGGACCATCAGAGAGAAAGAGAGAGAGCGCAAAACAGAGAGAGAAACGTTACAAAGTTTTCTTTTGAAGAGCTGCCAGGCAGAATGCAGGAGGGAATACAGTCTCTTGTTGTCAGTGAGTCATCCTGTGGCAATCTAAAGGTTGAGAAAGATTAGTCCTGGCAAGGCTGGGGGAGCAATTGTCAGAAGGAGCTTCAGTGATAGCAGTTGGTGCAGAACTTCTCTGGAACTCAGATAAATCGTTTTTGATGCTCAGAATTGCAACTCAGCAAACCCACTGGAAGCTGCTGGTGGCTTCAAACTATTCTTGGTCAAAATGTGATCCTGCAGATACCTGGGCGTGGAGTGTTCAGTCATGTGAAACGACAAAGGGGGAAAATCTTTTGAACCAATTAGTTCAGTAGTTGTTGATTAGTGTGGTTTAGTCATGTTTTTAAGTTAAGTTTGTTAGAATAGAAGTATCTTTAATAAAAGTGAAATATTCTCATAAATTGCTTTAAATTGGTTATTAGGATTTCACATCTTGTTTAAGGTTATGGTTTTCCAGGGGATCATAACAATATTCCAATCAACATTATTACAAACCAGATTGTCTGGTCATTATTGCTGTGTGCACACTAGATGCCATTTTTTCCTGTATTACCACAGGGACCACACTTCAAATGGAGTGTAGAAATTACCTGTTAATCTCTTTGGGACAGCTAGTATCTGTGAAAGGTTCGGCATAATTGCCAGCCATTTTTTACCCCTTTCTGAAGTGGATACAGAGATGGAGTGATGGAAGGTCTTGAGGGATTTGAAAAGAAAGGCAACATCTAAATCACAGCACACACCGAGGACAGTCCACAGAATAACCAGCGCTCAGCAACATACCAAGAACTCAACAATAGGAAATCAGTCAGAATACGAGAGCACTTTGCACCTCCCAGATAATTGCACCTCAGTTTCTCATATTCAGCAGTGATTCAACAACAAAACCCAGCCTGTAAATTAGAAAGAAAATGCTTCCAATAAACACACTCAATATGAAAAACACAGCTCCAGATCAGCATAAAGCACGGAATAAACAGGTCTCTCGGCTTCTCACGCAGCAATAAGAGACATTTCCATCCCTGATCGTCCACAGGGTTGTTAGACCACCTGAACATTCGTGTGGATATTATGGGAAACAATGTGTATGAGGTCTCTTCTTTCACTCACCACCTCCTCACTAGGTTTTCAGTCCCTGCAGGAAGTGAAGAAACTCTGGAAGAGGAAGAGGAGTGAATGGGCAGAGTGGGTGGATTCTCTGATTGATGTCTCTCACGGCCAATCCAAATATTTCTAGAGCAAAGGGTGCTTCTTGAAGCTTGAGAAACTGACCGGTGATACGGGGATGGCTTAGAACAGCAGATTAAGTGGAGATTTAAACTTATCATTGTCTCGTGTAAATAAAACCTCACTTATTGCAGCTGTTGTCTCGGTTCCCCTGGAAAATATTGGACAGAGATTGTGGCATTCTCGGAGACTTGTAAAATTATATCAGCAATGTGGGATCTCCAGCCTGAAATGTGTTTGACAGAAGATCCTGAGTAGCGATGATGTCAAATGGGGGAAGCAGCGTATGCACAAGAGGGATTGTCACAGGAGAAGGGGGCAAACACAGAAAATGCTGCAGAAACTCTGAGCAGAGTCTGGCAGCATTCATGGGCTGGGGAGAGACAGAGTTAACGTTTCAAATCTAATACAACGTCTTCAGAACTCAAGTTCCACGTCACATTCTCCCAGTCTCTCTGTTCCCCATCCGACTCCCTCTCACGCCTCCATTCCCATTTCCTCTCCATCACATTCCCTCTCTTCCCTCTTATTCCAACTGTCCCTTCCATACCCTCTCTTCCCCCTCATATTTCCTCTCTCCTTCAATTTCCTCTCTCTCCCTCCATTTCCACTCTCTCCTTCCCACCCCTCACATCCTCTCTCTCTCTCCCCTCCATTCCCTCACTCTCCTTCACTGCCTCTCTCACGGCCTCACATTCCCACGTTCAGCCCCACCCATTCCCTCTCCCCTCCATTCCCCCTCTCTCTCCCTCCATTGCTCCCTCCTTCCCCTCCTCTCCAACTCCTTCCGTCCCTTCTCTCCTCCTCTCTCTTCCTCCCTCCATTTCTTCCCACTCTGCCTCCCTCCCTCCATTTCCACTCTCCTTCTCTCCCTCCCTCCCCTCCATTCCCTTTGTCTCCCTCCCCTTTCCTCCATTCTCACTCTCTCCCCGTCCCCTTCCCCCCTCCATTCTTACTCCCTTCCCCCCTCCATTCTTACTCTCACCCCCGCCCCTCCACTCTTACTCTCTCCCCCTCCCCTCCATTCTTACTCTCTCCCCTGCCCACCCCTCCCCTCCATTCTTACTCTCTCCCCTGCCCACCCCTCCCCTCCATTCTTACTCTCTCCCCCTCCCCTCCATTCTTCCTCTCTCCCCCTCCCCTCCATTCTTCCTCTCTCCCCCTCCCCTCCATTCTTCCTCTCTCCCCCTCCCCTCCATTCTTCCTCTCTCCCCCTCCCCTCCATTCTTCCTCTCTCCCCCTCCCCTCCATTCTTCCTCTCTCCCCCTCCCCTCCATTCTTACTCTCTCCCCCTCCCCTCCATTCTTACTCTCTCCCCTGCCCACCCCTCCCCTCCATTCTTACTCTCTCCCCTGCCCACCCCTCCCCTCCATTCTTACTCTCTCCCCTGCCCACCCCTCCCCTCCATTCTTACTCTCTCCCCCTCCCCTCCATTCTTACTCTCTCCCCTCCCCCCTTAATTTCTCCCCCACCCCTCCATTCTTACTCGCTCCCCATCCCCTCCATTCTTACTCTCTCCCCTGTCCACCCCTCCCCTCCATTCTTACTCTCTCCCCCTCCCCTCCATTCTTACTCTCTCCCCCTCCCCTCCATTCTTACTCTCTCCCCCTCCCCTCCATTCTTACTCTCTCCCCTCCCCCCTTAATTTCTCCCCCGCCCCTCCATTCTTACTCTCTCCTCTTCCCCTCCTTCTTACTCCCTCCCATCCTACTCTCTCCCCCCCACCCCCCCTCCCCCCTCCAATCCTACTCTCTCCCCCCCACCCTCCCTCCCCCCCATCCCTCCCACCCCACCCTCCCCCCCACCCCACCCTCCCCCCCTCCCTCCCCCCACCCCACCCTCCCCCCTCCCTCCCACCCCACCCTCCCTCCACCCCACCCTCCCCCCTCCCCAACCCCCCCTCCCCCACCCCCCCTCCCCCTCCCCCCTCCCCAACCCCCCCTCCCCCCTCCCCTCCCCTCCTCCCCCCCTCCCCTCCCCTCCCCTCCTCCCTCCTCTCCCCCCTCCCCCCTCTCCCCCCTCCCCTCCTCCCCCCTCCCCCCTCCCCTCCTCCCCCCTCCCCTCCTCCTCTCCCCCCCTCCCCCCCTCTCCCCCCTCCCCTCCTCTCCCCCCTCCCCTCCTCTCCCCCCTCCCCCCCTCTCCCCCCTCCCCTCCCTCCCCTCCTCTCCCCCCTCCCCTCCTCTCCCCCCTCCCCCCTCTCCCCCCTCCCTCCTCCCCCCCTCCCCTCCTCTCCCCCCTCCCTCCTCCCCCCCTCCCCTCCTCTCCCCCCTCCCTCCTCCCCCCCTCCCCTCCCTCCCCCCCTCCCCTCCCCCCTCCCCTCCTCTCCCCCCTCCCTCCTCCCCTCCTCCCCCCCTCTCCCCCCTCCCTCCTCCCCTCCTCCCCCCCTCCCCTCCTCCCCCCCTCCCCTCCTCTCCCCCCTCCCCCCCTCCCCTCCTCCCCCCCTCCCCTCCTCCCCCCCTCCCCTCCTCTCCCCCCTCCCTCCTCCCCCCCTCCCCTCCTCTCCCCCCTCCCCTCCTCTCCCCCCTCCCCTCCTCCCCCTCCCCTCCTCCCCCCCCTCCCCTCCTCTCCCCCCTCCCCTCCTCTCCCCCCTCCCTCCTCCCCCCCTCCTCTCCCCCCTCCCCTCCTCTCCCCCCTCCCTCCTCCTCTCCCCCCTCCCTCCTCCTCTCCCCCCTCCCTCCTCACCCCACCCCACCCTCCCCCCCACCCTCCTCCTCTCCCCACCCCACCCTCCCCCCCACCCTCCTCCTCTCCCCACCCCACCCTCCCCCCCACCCTCCTCCTCTCCCCACCCCACCCTCCCCCCCACCCTCCTCCTCTCCCCACCCCACCCTCCTCCTCTCCCCACCCCACCCTCCTCCTCTCCCCACCCCACCCTCCCCCCCACCCTCCTCCTCTCCCCTCCCCCCCCACCCTCCTCCTCTCCCCTCCCCCCCACCCTCCCCCCCACCCTCCTCCTCTCCCCTCCCCCCCCACCCTCCTCCTCTCCCCCCCCACCCCCTCACACCACCCCCCCTCACACCACCCCACCTCCCCTCCTCCCCCCTCACACCACCCCACCTCCCCTCCTCCCCCCTCACACCACCCCACCTCCCCTCCTCCCCCCTCACACCCCACCACCTCCCCCCCCCCACACCACCTCCCCCCCCCCCCACCCCACACCACCTCCCCCCCCCCCACCCCACACCACCTCCCCCCCCCCCACCCCACACCACCTCCCCCCCCCCCCCACACACATTCTGAGTGGAGACTGATGCCAGCAGCAGCAGAGTTGGGTTTGGGTGGTGTGAGACCTGGCAGCAATGGTGGTGCGATGTTGGCCCAGGGAGGCCTGCTGATGGCGGTGGCACTGTTGGAGGTGAGACTGCGCCAAACAGTGGCTATTCTTGTGGGAGCTCAAGGCTGACTAACTGCTTCCTGCTGGTTCCTGCCCCCTTAGGAGCCCAGATCCAGGTCAATGATTGGGCGCTTAACAGGTTGAACTATACCTTTTTTCTGCCCTTATATTCGATATTCTGATTTATTTTCTAGTTTTAAGATGGCACTGGAGTGTAGCAAGACGATGCAACACTTTTCATTGTATTTGTTACAAAATACACTTGAGAATAAATAAACAAAATCAAATTCCCCCACTCTCTCTTTCTCACCCTCCATTCTTTCTTTCTGCCCCTCACATTTCCTCTCTTGTTCTCTCTCATTTTCTCTAAATCACATTCCCCTCTCTCGCTCTTTCTAGCATTCCTCCTCTCGCGTGCTCTCTCTCACGTTTCCCCCCCTCTCTCCCACACACACATTCCTGCTCTTTCACGCACACACATTCCCACCCCTTCACATTATGTGCTCTCTCACACACTTCCCCCTTCTCTTACACACATTGTCCCCCTCCCCCACACATACCTTCCCTCGCTCACATTACCCCGCTTTGTCTCTTACACATCCTCTCTCATTCCGAAACTTATCGCTCCCATCATCTGAAACAGTTACAGCTGCAGTGCACCCTCCCACCACAGGATGCGCTGTGTTTGGAGGACGCTCACTCATTTTTAAAACTCACGGGTCTGCGGTGCACCCTCTCACCACTGGATGCGCTGTGTTTGGAGGACGCTCACTTACATATAAAACTTACGGGGCTGCGGTGCACCCTCTCACCACTGGATGCGCTGTGTTTGGAGGACGCTCACTTACATATAAAACTTACGGGGCTGCGGTGCACCCTCTCACCACTGGATGCGCTGTGTTTGGAGGACGCTCACTCACTTTTAAAACTCACGGGTCTGCGGTGCACCCTCTCACCACTGGATGCGCTGTGTTTGGAGGACGCTCACTTACTTATAAAACTTACGGGGCTGCGGTGCACCCTCTCACCACTGGATGCGCTGTGCCTGAAGGATGGTGGCGTTTTATTTTTTTGAACACTGTATCAGATGTTGTTAAGGTGGGTAATACAGGAATGTTTGAGGGAGGTGAATTTTGATCCAGGTGTATGAGTGACCCAGGTGAATGCATGTTGGTGATATTGTTAACAATTATCTTTTTCTTTTCAGGTATTGCCCCTCACTGCTGTAAATTTGCTGCTCTCACCTTCTCCCAAAAAAGCCCTTGCACCCCTTAATCTTCGCAAACTAAAGTCCTTTCGCAAGCCTCTCCTCTCCAAAGCTGTTTAGACATGTGTTGCCTTCCAAATCGTACAAAGAAACGCAGCATCAGGTGAAGACAGAGCGTCTGAGTGATGGGTCAGGTAAGGTATATCACATCAGTTAGAGAGGCCTGGTGTGGAGTGAACAATCAGTTGCTTAATCACACAGTCAGCCTTTGATTCATAGAGTAAACCTCAAAATAACGGTTACTGGATCCAAAATGTTAACTCTGCTTTACAAAGTCATGCAGTTGTACAGCACGGAAACATATCCATTGCTCCAGGTATGACCAGATATCCTAAATAAATCTAGTTCCATTTGCTGGCATTTGGCCTCTAAATCCTTTGTATTCATATATCCATCCATTTGCCTTTTAATAGTTGTAATTGTTCCAGCCTCCTCCACTACCTCTGGCAGCTCATTTCCATACATGCACCACCCTCTGTGTGGAAAAAGTTGTCTGTTAGGTCCCTTTTATATCTGTCCCTTTTCGCTTAAACTTATGCCCTCGAGTTTTGGTCTCCCCCACCCCAGGTTAAAGTCCTTGCCTCTTTACCCTATCCATGCCACTCATGATTTTCTAAAGTCACCCCTTAGCCTCTGATGCTCCAGGGAAAATAGCCCCAGCCTATTCGGCCTCTCTATGTAGCTGACCATGGCAACATCCTCATAAATCTTTGCTGAACCCTTTCCAGTTCAACAACGCTGTCCAGATGCTGACAGACCTGCTGAGTTTCTGTCCTTGTCTACCCACTTGTCACAGCCTGTCAATATGAGAAAGATCCTATCATTCCTATTATCTCTTTCTGTTGGTTCACCAATCATTAATCCATGCCAGTCGCAGCATTCGGCTGCCTGGTGGCTTTCTTCAAACTACTACTTAGGGTAGCAGGCCTGACTCAAACCCAAATCCCCAAGAATGAAAATGCGGTCCAGTGGTTTCTGGGTTATGTTGCACATCAATGGCAATTCAGCAGCCATACCTGTTGAAACATTTACTGAACTGTCTTTTAACACCTTTCCTACCTGTAGACTTCAGCCTTTCTGAAAAGCCTGAGTTTCGATTTGATAGTTTTGCCCAAGGCTGTGGCTGACAGTTGAATTTGAGATGTGCAGAATGAGCAAGTGCAGTGTATCCAAGTTCCCAGGATAAACAAGAACGCTTTAGTCAGTCACACTGAAGCAATACTTTCCTTAGCTTCTGGCACTTTCTGCCCTGTGAGTTTCTTCAAATAACTTTAGAAACAAAGGGAAGAAATTTAAAAATTTTAATTGAATTAGAATTTTTAAAGATTTTTTTTATGAACACAACTTTAAGGATAAAATTGGTTTTCATCAGTATGACTTGGGATCATAATTAATCCACAACTGAATTTAGACTCCACCGAATAGCATTTGCCTTCTCCTCATGGTACCTGGGAAGATGGGAATGCTCGGCTTTGGAAAGAAGGGAGCCACTTTCC
This sequence comes from Stegostoma tigrinum, assembly GCF_030684315.1. Lineage (NCBI taxonomy): Eukaryota > Metazoa > Chordata > Chondrichthyes > Orectolobiformes > Stegostomatidae > Stegostoma > Stegostoma tigrinum. The sequence continues at coordinate 24,013,005 of NC_081387.1, forward strand.
AACTGGTCATTTTCCATTGCTCCTGCTGGAAACTGTGGGATGTAAAAGCCAAGTGAGAGAAAGAAAGAGCTTTCAAATAATATCTCACACAGTGAAATAGTGGACTGGCTCTCATTGTGGATGAGTCTTTAACTGAAGAATCTGCCAGGAATGGAGGTGAAGTAGGAGAAAGTTTACTTTTCCTGGTTTACAGATGACAGAGAGGATAAGTGCCACAGGTAGAACCTGACCATAACCCAAGAATCAACAACACAGTTATGAGAAGCTATCCAATCTCTCTCAATACTGGTCAGCACAGCGAGGACTAGACAGTGAAAGTATCATCTGGAAATTTAGTCAGCTCAGGGGAGTGTTAACATATCATCAGATTTTAAACTGTCATTGATATGGATCTTTCCGCAAGAACCGTGGAATCTTTCCACGAAAGGTTCGGCTATGGGCAATCAGTGGGGCTGGGAAATGTGTGTGAGCACCAAGTGTGGCGAGAGCTCTAATTGTTCATTGATTCTCCTGAACTCATTCCTACAGGTGAGAGACTGTTCAAATGTGAGGAAGCCACACTGCAGGCTAAGATTTCCTAATTCGCAAGGTGCATCTCATAATGCACCATCAACACAGATGGCTACATGGAAACAAAACTCTTCAAGTGTGAGGTATACAATAATGTCTTTTTCATATCTTCAAGCTTCCCGAGAGATCAGAAGTTTCACACGGGTGAAACCCTTCAGGTTTGAGGTGGCTTTAGAACATAGAACATAGAACAGTACAGCACAGAACAGGCCCTTCAGCCCACAATGTTGTGCCGACCATTGATCCTCATGTATGCACCCTCAATTTTCTGTGACCATATACATGTCCAGCAGTCTCTTAAATGACCCCAATGACCTTGCTTCCACAACTGCTGCTGGCAACGCATTCCATGTTCTCACAACTCTCTGCGTAAAGAACCTGCCTCTGACATCCCCTCTATACTTTCCACCAACCAGATTAAAACTATGACCCCTCGTGCAATTCCCCTCGACCCCTTTGCAATTCTTCCAAAGCGCTGATTTCTTGAAGTGCAAGAGGGTTCCCTCTGGAGAGGAACTCATCAACTCTGTGCATACATCAGTACATGCACACAGAGGAGAAACCATTCCCATATGAGATTGTGATGAATCATTTTTGCATTTACCAACTCACTGTAAACATCAACATGTTCAAATGATGAAAAATCCATTCAAGTGTAATGTTTGCAACATGTCTTTCTCATAGTTAATACCTCTCCTTGTACAGCAATGCCTTCACACAAAGGAGAAACCACTCACTTGTGAGGTATGTAACAGATCGTTATCACAGCCATCGAATGTCCCTGTCCATCAGTGCATTTGCAAGAGAAAATACTCCTATGTTATACGACAAATCATTCTTCACTTCAGTGCAATTTCTCATGCACCAACATGGAAAAATATGAAAATACTGAAAAACTATGCACATGTGAGATGTGCAGCAAATCATTATTGAACTTGTCCCTTTGCAAACATCAACATTTTCACATAGCCAAGAAGTTATTGACTTCTGAGGTGTGTGACACATCATTCTCCATGGAGACTCTATTTTGCAGTGACAAAGAGGAGAAACCAGGTTTGTGCAAGACGTGTGGCAAATAAATTCAGTCAGTTAGCAAACCTCCATTTACAGCAACGCATTCACACAGAAGAAACCATTCACTTGTGAGTTATATGACAGTTCCACACAGTTATTAAGCTGCTTTGATCATCAGAGGATCCATGTGAAGAAACCTTCAGGTGTTAGATTTGTGATAAGGCTCGCAACCATTACTTTGGTTGTCAAAGGTGCCAGAGGATCCTTACGGGAAAACCCTTCAAGTGTGAGGTGTGTGATGAAGCATTCACCTCCTCAGCAAAACCTTTGTGGTCCAGCATATTCAGGTAGCCCTTCAGTTGCAGGGTTTTTACTGGGACGTTTCCTGATGTCTTTAACCTAATGAAACACATGACCTCTGCAGGATTGATGTTTGTGGCCAGACTTTCATCCGTTTCTCTTATAGCCTGAAGCACCAGTAGATTCACACAGATAAGAAGCCATTCAGGTATGAAGGATGTGATAGTAGTCAATGTATTTGAGACCATCATTATTGGAATGAGTTTTGTAATGAAAATATCTCTCAGTTGTCTGACTTTCAGGATCATCGTGAATCTACACTGTAGAAGAACCTTTTCGGTGTGAGATACACCAAGAATGTTTCATCGACTCCACTTTTACCATTCACCAAAATCTCCACATTTGTTTCCGTTGTACTGAGTGGTGTCCATGTCCAGGGGTCATTTAGAGCAGCTGTTGTTCTAAAACACTGTCTGATCAGCAGTATTTGTCTCAAATTGTCCGAACATTTTCAAGGTCAATTTAACATTTCACCAGACCATCAAATCTCACGACTGGAAGACATTAATGTGTATAGATGTCCCAGTATAAACTCAACGTTCTTTCAGAGCAGCATCAATTACAAGTCACTCACTGATTCTTGCTATAGCTAGTAATACAGTCAGGTACTCACTGGTTAGAAAGGATTCAGTTAGAAAAGCACCCAGGGGAGGGGTAAATTCTGGGGGACTATTGGATGTATTCCAATTAACCAGAGCATCTTGATCAGTGGAGGGGGAGAATCAGCCAGGAGTCCTGTTCCTCATCAGTCAGCTCACCCGGAAGGCTGGATGTGTCTCAGCCATGACAAGTCCCTATTGTCTCTTAGTATTCATGCCCCAGGTCTCCACTCGTACAGAGAGCGCTAGGGACCAGACAATGTCCAGGTCAGTAACTTGAGAATTGGGGTAAGAGTTCTAATTTATATTTATTTAACACATTAAAACATCCAAAAGTTAGCACCAAGATAAATTAGATATTTGTAGGAAATATCCTAAAAACATTGTCAAAGAAGTGGGATTTGAGGAGGGACAGACTGGGGTGGGGTGGAGAGACAATTATTCAGAGAGATTTAAGGAGGGACTTGTAGAACATAGACCCCAAATGACATGGGTGTCAATGATCAGATGAAGGGATTTGCAAGATTGCAGAGATCTTGGAGGGACATGGGACTTGAATTGTCAAGAGTTAGGGAGAGGAGAAGCCGCAGAGCAGTTTATACTTGAGATTTTTCGTGATTCAGTGGGATGGTGTACTAGAAATTGAGCCCCACTCATCACAAATGTGAAAAGCTTAGCTGAACTGCCCAAAGTCCCCAATTTTCCTGACTGATGAATTAAAGTTAGAAAGTAACACTCACCAGTTTCTGTAATTGACAAGAAGCTATTTTATTACAACCGAATTGTCTTTAGCTAATGGCATTTCAGAAAGAAAAATAGCTAACTTATAACCCAACAACTAAGCCTTTATCGCTTCTTAAAGTCCCCGTTCACAAATAAACAGAAAGCTGCACACAGACAAGGCACTTAATATGAAGGGTAGAAGAACAAGAAGAAAATTTATGGAGACGAAGTTCAATTCCACCAGTCTTGACTACAGGATTCAATGAGCTGCTTTTTTCCTCTTTCTATCATTGGAGACTTTCTATTGTACTCAGTTCCCAATGCCTGTGAATGAAATGGAATGTCAGTGGATAACAAAAAGTGCAGATACCACTGAGGCCTTCCTTTACGTAAATATGACCCAAATAACCATAAATACGGTCATTAAAGTTTGAAAACATTAGTACTGACTAATAAATACATTAAAACACTTAAGCACCTCAAAAGAAAGTATATCAGTTAACAAAACTGCAAACAATAAATATTCATAAAAATGCATATAAATAGATGGAATAAACTAAAAGATGAGATGAAAAGCAGTTATGTAGTATTGTAAAGCATGGTGTACTGATGATTGTGATGTGTCAATTACAGTGAGACAGATGAATCTGATGGTGATAAGTGCTTAGTTAAAAATGACATCCAACAGCTATGGATCTAGCAGATAGAGTCTGAAAGGGAGGGAAAATCTAGGAGCAAGATGGTGGCAGGAAAGAGGCATTTTTCTGATTCTACTTGTGGATTTGCAGTTGGCTTGTTTTTTGTAAAGAGAATTATTATGGGAAGTTGGGATGCCTTTTTAATTCCTATAAAATTTTGCATTTGAGCAAAGCATTTCTATATCACTTTTGATTCAATTGCTATGATTGATAGATGGATTGTACTTCAGCAATAAATCTGTCAATACTTTTGATGCTGTTTTGACTTTCATCACTTTCTTGAGCATCCACACCGAAATTTCTACTTCTTTGTCATCTTCAGCTGATTCCACAGACTCACTTCGTATCAATCTTTCCAAATGTTCCGTTGTTCGCTCTTTTTCTTGCAAATAACTCCACAACGTCTTCCAACGCCATCTTGGAAAATCCTTCTCCCAACTTTATGAGCCAGTTTAATGATGCGTGAGATTTCTGTTGATTTGCATAGAAATCCTCTAAAGTTATCCACAACCTCTGGTTATGTCTTCTCCAACAAGCACTTACTAATACTCCTATCAGCTCATTCTAAGACTTCATTTTGTCGATAATGCAGTAGGTAATGTTATAATTGTTGTACCATTTTCATCTATTGAAGGCAGGTTGAGCATTTATGGCATGATGAATATGTCCAAATTTATGCCTTGTATGAAAAGCTTTAAATGGTGTGATCCTACCCTGGTAGAGAAACTGGATGAGAGCAGTTTGATCATTCCCATGGATTATGCACATATTAGGCAGATTGCCTTTTGTTTGCAATGTCAATGAATACCTAATCCCCTTCGACCCCCACCCACGGTATTCTGGGACCATATCCACGTGGGATATCACTTCTCCAGAGAATTACCTTGGCTGTCCAAAGTAAACTCACTAGAGAGAGGTCTGAGATAATGGGAACTGCAGATGCTGGAGAATCCGAGATAACAAAGTGTGAAGCTGGATGAACGCAGCAGGCCGAGCAGCATCTTAGGAGCACAAAAGCTGACGTTTTGGGCCTAGACCCTTCATCAGGGAGAGATCTGATCTGGTCTGATTTGCACATTCCAGATCTCAGACAGCACAAGTATTAAAATAGAATTTGAATGAAGCTAGCAGATCATTAAACTTGTCATCTATCTCTGTGAACCATGCAAGCATGAAAGCTGGGCCATCCTTAAACTTACCCCTTTGAAAACAGGAAACTAAATGTATATGACAGGGCTTCCAATTTTCAGACTTCTCTGTCATCTTCTCCATGATAGAGAGGCTCTCTATCATGGTGAAAATGTGGCCCTTAAGCTATTTTGTCCTAGGCTACCATTGTTTCTTTAAATATCTGGGACACAAGGTTCGACCTTTTTACTTTATTGAGCAATCCATGCCTCAGGAAGAATTGAACTAATTCTTCAATGTTTACTGTAATATTTTCATCAGGGAGCTGCATAGATACATCCATGATAGCTAAAAAAAAATTGATGACTTCTTTGGAATTGGTTAGGTATCCCATACAAGCTCATAAGATCCACTAAATGGTTGATCCAAAGCTGCTATGTGAATCAAAGGCCTGGTTTAACTGATGGTTGGAGTTTCTCAATTTGACATATATGACCTGTCTGACAAAATTTAGCCACATCCTATGTAATCCAGGCCAAAAAGAATGTTTTGTTATTTTTGCCTGACTTTTCTCCATTCTGAGGCATCCTGCCATTGGAATCTTACAAGCAACTCATAAATTTCTCTGCTGCAGCCAGGAGGAACTGCTCTCCATTCATCAATACTAGTTCCAGAGATGGTCTCCATTTCCTCTCCATCGTTGATATGATAACAATCAGGGATCTTTTCACATTCAGCCTCAGAACTCTGTCAGATATTGTAAACCAGAATCTGCACATTCTATTCAAATGGTTTCCTCCTTTGCCCTGAATCACGGTTAAGGTTACATTCTGACTACCCAGCTTTGATTTAATTGTAGCAGATAATCCGGTCTTGGAAAACGATTTAGGGAGGAAAGACTTGCCTTCTTTTACTTTTTGCTTTCTTGCAATTCTTCAAAGCATCTAATGATGAAGAAAAATCACAATCTATTCTGTTCATTTCCAAACATGATTCTGACTGAAGATGCAGAAATGCCAGAATCACTGTGATGTTCAAACTTCCATAAAATACCCTAATGATTCCTTCAATACAGTGCCTGTTGTCTGAATATTTTTCACTCTGAAAGGTCATCACAGCTGCATTTTCTAGATAATTCACTGGCAGAGTCTGCATGGAAGAAGGATCAAATCCCAGGTACTTAATTTGTGAATCATTTACACAAGGAGCAGAAAGGATACTTGTACTTTCAGATCTGGATGGTTCTGATAGCTATTTGCGGATTTTAGCATTGGGCTCTGTCTGGCAATTTCTATTCTAGTCATACCAAAATTGGTAAAGTGAAGAAGAGTTTAAATTATGTTCCTTTTTATTGGCATGAAGAGGATACATTTGAATTTGTCTTTTCATCTGTTGAAATCATCTCTTGCTTCTGGAGCAAGCTTAGTTATATTAACAAATCACTGTTACTCAGAATGTCTTGATTCAGGTTTGTTGGAAGATACATTATTTTTCTTCTCTGATGCACAACTGTGTGTCCCTTTTCCAGGTTCTCAGGCTCAAGCTCCTTACGTCTCCCAACTGAACTTTGGATCTGACCTTATGTTTTTCTTACTATGCAATGAGGAAGCATTAATTTATGAGAATAATGCTTGCCAAACCATTATCTTCACAGAGCTGTGTCAGTTCTGAGTCGCAGCCTAATGAAAGGGCAGGTTTCTTCAGTTTATCTCAACCCACAAAACCAGATGGAAACACTTCAAAGCTTCTCTGGTGTTTATTTGTGCATGTGCAAGGAAGACCCATATTTCCCCTGAGAAAAATGAACCTCTAAGAACTCTAACCAAACTTTGATTTTTGTACTGTTTTTATGTGAGCGTTACATTATTTGAATATATCAATCACCACTAAGACACACAATTCTATTTATCCAATCATGGTCAAATTCCATCTTTGACATTTGAATAGTAAATAAACACCAGGGCACATGCACAAGGAGAGGAAGGTACGCAGATAGTCAACTGCTATGTGTTTAATCTTGTTTTGATGGGACACCTAGTCATTACTTACTGGAACATATTAGCTGCTTATTGTTCACAGTAGGGAAGTCATTTGGTCTGGGCATAGCATTCTTCGTCTGGGAGTGTTACCACTTCACTGTCCTGTGTGATTATTTAGTAACTGCGACATAATTATTTGTTTTAACACTTTCTCCTCTATTTGTGCCCTGTTGTTCTACAAATATATTTTAACAACCTTAATGTACTGGATTAATTATATTTGTTATTTTCCCTAAGCTACTACTTGCTTCCAAGATTATTCTAAACTTTACTAAACTGATTTTTCCCTTTTCAGCCTTTCCTTTTGACCTTTGGCCCTGCTGAAGACAGCCAACTAATTAAGTGTTGCTGAGAATTCTCTACTTCCTACAGTGGCCAGTCATCCGGAATAGTAGAGGGAATCCAAAACACAATGGCTATCTGTACCATCATAGTATGGCATAAGTAGTGTGCAGTTCGATCTCCCCTTCGCATTATTCTAGATGTTGATGTATGTTTCTTTCTGTTGTCTTTCTGTTGACTTATTGAAGTAGCAAGTCATTCCTGTCAGGTAGCACACAATTCACAGTTGCATGTGATATTGTCTGTAACCAGGAATGTATTTATACATTGAACCGCCCCACTTCGAAAGGTCATCGTACCGTGTGGTATCGTCAATTTATTGAATTTGTCTTTTGACATTTTTGGATTTCTCTTCTAGGGTATGGTATATTTTGTGTACTTTTTCTTATTCAGTCTTAATTGTGGTCAAATGTTCAGGTAGCAGGGGAATGGAACAGGAGAACTGTTTGAATATTACTCCAATTCATCCTTGAATCTTTTTATAACATCTAGATTGACCTCCTTCCCTTGATGGATGTCTACAAGTTCCATCCTTCCTACCCTTGATGGTAGCGGTGGCGTAAAACACACAGTTTTGTTTTCCAGGGGGTATCACTTGTTCCTGTGCTGGAACGAAGTCAGGCCCATGGTGACACAATAGTAGCCCTTCTTCATGTAGGTCACTTGAGTAGGCTGTATATCAGCTGACATGGATTCCATGGTACAGTTTGCAGTTGTGTTAAAGTTTTCTTTGTCTTGCAAATTTGATAGCAGCTCAAGATCGTTGATTTTCCTGTGCTGCACCCCTCTAGGCTGGTATGTAATATCTTCTGTCATATTTTTATTGCATAAGGAAGGACGCAATGATGCCTCACTATATCCTGTCCTAAATAGCACATTTTCAACATTGTACACCTCTCCAGATTGTAAATTGTCAGTTATCACAGTTATAACTAAGGTTATTCTGAACATTTTCTCTTGTATTATATAGTTATTATTTGTTGAATACGTTTGAGTCAGACCTGTGAGTTTGTAACCATTTATGGTGGACGTTGTCTTAGTTGACTCAAACAGTTGGTTATTGCTGATCCATTGAGGACTTGTTGAATTTGCCTAAGGTTTTCTGATGTTTGTTCAACCATTCATGAAGCATAAACACTACAAACATCATTTCAGGCTCCCTTTTCTGAGGCCTTACTGGTTTGTTATTTGTTTGGGAATGGCTCTGAAGTACCATTACCGTGGCCTCGATTTACTGTGTCATATCCTGATTAGCTTGGAGTTATGTGTGTTGCGCCTCCAGTGGTTCACTCAAAATCTTTTCAAGCTGTCTGTTTAAAGTTCAGATAATTTGGTCTAGGGTCATCAAATCAATTGAATTATCTACGGAGATTTGTGCATTTAACAGGGTTGTTGCATTATAATGGTCCAGACCTACTTTTGTGATCAGTTTGAGAGTTTCCTTATTGAACCCCATTTTGGTGCCCCTTTCCTATTGAATTGAGCCATCTGTTTTATCACAATTTCTGATAATCTGAAGTATAAGGTTCTGGTCTTTCCTGAACATGCTTATATCAGAGATGTTCAACTCATGGTGTACATTGTTATGTATAATTCTGTTTTCCTTTACCAGTGCTGGCCTGTTTTGAGGTTCCTTGGTCAGTTCTGGACTCATGAGTAGCCTCAGGCCCTGGCTCTTAGTCTTGTAGTCATGGTTGGCATCATTGTCATGGGCATTTTATGCATGATCAAAACCATTATGCCCCTACTATTCATACCCATTGTATTATTGTATACAAGAAAGGCTGCCTGTTTGGTTTAAGTCCAGGGGTACTCACGCATAATATGATTGGAGCACATGTCTCCCCAGACTCATGTGTGTTTCTTTGGCTTCCCATCCTTTTGTTGATTTCATGGTACACCACGTTGACCAAATATACTTGACACAACCACAGGAAACAGAGACTGTGGGTATTTACTCAGGCATTCTATGTAAATTGCACTTACGCCATCATCGTGATTAACTAGAATATCTGTGGAATGATAAAAATAATTTCTCCTTTTTGTGGTTTGACGTCACTGTTTCATTTTCCTTTCCATTGCCTTGGAAAGTCTTAGCCATTGGGGTTGTAGGCCTCCTTTTCGTCAATTCATGCATCTATCTCACAATTGCTGCACAACTATTTTTATATTTCCACAGCTATTAAACAACCCTAGCGCTGTCTTAGTTCCTGAATCATCTTTGGTGTCTCAACTGGATCTATTTGCACATAACCACAGTTTCTTTTGTGTTTAGCCCACAGTTCTGGGTAAAGCTTGCAAATTGTTCTGTCTTCTCCCTTTACACTCCTAGTCTATTTTATCTGTCACTCCTGTTCAGGGGTATAATGCATGCTGATGCTCTGTGTTTTTTAACTCTTCAAATTATTGTACCTTCTAAATCTACAAATTCACCCAGCAATCTGAATATCTCTATTCCAAAGATGGTTGTTTCAATATTGGGGCATACAAAACTGACCATCAGCTCTATCCTTTCTGTTTCTAACTGCCCCCATTCCCTCTGCTTTGCCTTCTTTCGTCGTCCTCCTCCTACTTGTGTTAATGTAGCTTGTTCTGTAGTTAGGACGTAATTAGTGATAGGACCCTCAATTTTGATGTCTAAAAACATTCTGAAGTGCTGATCCAGTAACATTGCAATAATAAACATTCTCAAATCACCCATTCTCATTTCTCTGTGGGCCGCTGCTACCTGTTTAGTTTGTAAAAGCTTCAGCAGCTTGCTGAAATCTTGCTTGCTCATTACCTCAGTTTCCTTAGACTCTTTAGTCTCCTTCTGTGTGTTTTTCTTCTGCTTTGGGCTACATGCTTCTCTCCCATCCCTCTTCACCAGCACGGCTCTTGCTGGTGTCCATTTTTTTTGCAGCTTCTGCACTGACACTGCATGTCCTCCTGTAGTGTTCATTTTTGAGTGATATGTCTGAAGCAGCTACCCTTAAAACCTGCCAGAGTTTGTAGAACACTAACACAGTTACAATTGATTCTCATTTGTTAAAATCTCTGTCTTTGAAGTCCTAGCTTACAATTTACTCCCAGCTTTTTACCATGGATTTTAAATTAATTTTTGTTAGTTTGTTGTACCAGCTGGCACAAATCTTCTGTTTTCAGAAACTGTCAAGAGTGAAAACAGAGCCATTTTCCTTTTCAGTAAGTATAATGAATCACATGAAATCCTGTTTATTCATTTCACCATATCTTTCCTTTCTGGATTTCCTCTATAGGTATAAAGATCCTGCTTAAATTTATGGATTTCATAATCCTGTCATCATATTTTTAGATCGTACTTGAGCCCTGATTTTGCTGTCATCTCAGTTTTGACAATGCTGAGCAAGCTGGATATTTTTCAGAGTCTAGCTTGACCCAATGTAATAATTCAAAGAACATTATGTGGAGAAAAAACAATGGTATGAAGATAAGCAACAGGAATCCAGGATGAAACTGAATCACCAAAAGAAAGTTTATGAATTTGAACAAAATAAACACAAGCATTAATGATAAATAGGCACATTAAATGAGTAAGAAAAATCCAAAGATCCAATAAAAAGTTTCTACCTTAAACTCAAACAAAGAGATTTAACCCAATTTAATCATCTTTTACTGTGTTTCACTCTGATAGGTCATTATAATCATGTTCCCTGTCTGGAAGGCAGTTCCTTTTTACCCCTGGGCCTGGGTGCTCAGATCTCTGGTATAACTCTAGCAATGAGACTTTCTGGTCCAAGTATAGGCTTTGTTAACAGTCACACTGCATGAGCACCCTCTACTCATTTCACTACAACTTCCTTTGATCAGTTTTCTTCTAACTCACTTCTGTTTGTTTTGTCCAAAAATCATCAGTTCTTGCTTACAGTATTTCTCCACATTATGTAATCATCTCCACTGTGATCTCAGAACTCTCCTGCTTTTGAAAGCCTCAAAATTAGGCCAAGAGTTCATGCATTGTCTGTAAGTACACACAGGTATAATATAACAAGGTAAACCATCTCTAATTCACCTTAAATTGAAGACAAATCTCTACATTTTTAACTCATCAGCATAATCCATAATTATAACAAGCAGGAAATAACACATTTTTAAAAACAAGTATCAACAATAAAGGCAAACTAGCTTAATGAAATAGAAAATAAATCAATAACATTCAAATATTATAACATCATATCTGAGAATCCATGAAAATTCTTTGTTTTCCTCTCTGTTTGGATTTCTCCTTCAGGATTTCATGTTCCGCGTGCAGAGTGAGAAATGGAAACATGGAAATATAATTTGGAAATTCAGTGACACAGTTAGTGACAATCTATTGTCAGTGTGGTTTCCAATTCTCAATCCTTGACCTCTGACCCTGACCCTAATCACGAGCTCAATGTCTGTGATAATGTGACGCTGACCCAAGGTTCTGTCCTTTTTCCCAGATCCCAATCCCAACGAGATCAGATTCTCAGAAAGTGGTTTAAACTCCAAGTCTGGAAGAAAAAGTGAAGTTTCTCTGTGAATTTATCCCCAGTGATGGAGTGGTGTTGGGGTTTGGTGTCTGCACTGTACATTCAAACTGTCAAGGACTCATAACTGGGATAAACTATAACATTCCTGGGAATCTGACTAGCAGCGAGTGAGGATTCAGTGAAGAATTCCATCATAACCAGATTCACATTCCACTCAAGAGTCTAGAATTCAATCTCTAGATATAGAAAGACCAGTTCTCCACAGATTCTGTGGTAACTCCCACCATCCACATCTTTCTGAAATGAATTCCTCAAATCCCAAAGCACAGAACCTATTGCACAAATTTCTTCCCATTGTCATTGAGGTTCATGTCAGTATCCATTCCAAACTCTTCCAATCGTCAGATGACCCAATCCAGGGATTCATTTTTTTCCCTTATCCACAATCTGAGAGACTGAGAGAAAGGGAGGACCTTGAAGAAAGTCTCTGGGGTTTGGGTAGGGAGAGGCCTGCTGCTGTTTTGGGAGAGCGGGTTTAGACTGATTGCAATGATGGAAGTGCCTGGTGAGAGGACCTCTGGCTGTGTTCGGCCTGAAACGTGGACTTTTGAACTGGGGGTGGGGGTACTGTTGCAGTGGTGCTCAGCGGGTCGTTAGCCACAACAGTGGCAGTGCCCAGAGCAGGGACACCCAGCAGCTGTAGGCCTGAAGTGCAGGGACTCCTTGAGGCCTGGGACACCTCACAGAGAGCTTGCAGAAGCCCTGGAGCTATGTTTGAAGACCTTTGTACAGAAGATAAAACTCTATTTGTGTAATTTCTTTATTCTTTTTATTCTTTCTGTGACTTTCTTTCTTTCAGAATTCCAAAGTTGCATAACTGAGGGACAAAAAATAATTGCCTTCCCTACCCTAAAGAAGTGACTCCTAATTTTAAAACAGTGCTGCTACTTCTGAACTGGTCCTCCTTTTCACATCCACCTTGACAAGACAATTCAAAATCTTATGTACTTCCTTCAAAATAAAATGTATTACCACACTGCAAACAGACAGGAAGCTTGGAAAATGTGGAAGGATAGCTCTTTCAATTAAGGATGGTACAAGTATAATGGAGAGAGATAACCTTAGTTTAGGAGATCAATATGTAGAAGTATGTTTGCATAGAGATGAGAAACATGAAAGATAAGTTAAACGGCAACCACAGAGTATACAGGAAAAACTAATGGAGATTTGTGAGAAAGGTATGTGATAACGATAGGTCATTTTAATCAGCATAGGGATTGGATGCTTCACTTGGCAAGGACAGCTTGAATGTTCAAAGAGTTTGTGAAAACCTTTTCTGGGCAGGTTCTTGGAGCGGTATGTTTTAGAGCCAACCTAGGATCAAGGAGTTCACACTGTCTGGTAATGTGCAATGAGACAGGTTTAAATGCTGACTTTGTGAAGGTATCTTTCGATAGCAGTGGTCATATAATGAATGAATTTTGTATTGAATTTAAAAGGGAAACAAGTGGATTGAACACTGATGCTTCAAACACCAAAAAAGGAAAAAAGGGTAGTTATTGAAGACATGAAGACAGAGATAGCTAAAGTGAACTGAGAATTTATGTTAATAAAATGTGAGGCTGGATGAATGCAGCAGGCCCAGCAGCATCTCAGGAGCACAAAAGCTGACGTTTCGGGCCTAGACCCTTCATCAGAGAGGGGGATGGGGTGAGGGTTCAGGAATAAATAGGGAGAGAGGGGGAGGCGGACCAAAGATGGAGAGAAAAGAAGATAGGTGGAGAGGAGAATATAGGTGGGGAGGTAGGGAGGGGATAGGTCAGTCCAGGGAAGACGGACAGGTCAAGGAGGTGGGATGAGGTTAGTAGGTAGGAGATGGAGGTGCGACTTGGGGTGGGAGGAAGGGATGGGTGAGAGGAGGAACAGGTTAGGGAGGCAGAGTCAGGTTGGACTGGTTTTGGGATGCAGTGGGTGGAGGGGAAGAGCTGGGCTGGTTGTGTGGTGCGGTGGGGCGAGGGGACGAACTGGGCTGGTTTTGGGATGCGGTGGGGGAAGGGGAGATTTATGTTCAAGGATAGGTCAGTTGAGATGCAGTGGCAGTCATTTAAGGAGCTCTTTTAGAATGTCTCTTTTCTGAGTATTCCAGTGCTAAGGAAAGATTCTAAGCCAAGGACACACCATGGCTAACTAAGAAAGTGAAAGATAGTTTTTCTTTCAATCTCTCACTATAATTTCAAAAAGATAAGTGGTAGTTCAGAAGACTTGGCAAAAAATTTAAAAAAAAATGATTAAACCATTAGTGAAGAAGAGGAAATTAGAATACAAGGAGAAGTCACCAGAAACATTGAGCCAATACAGTTCTCTCTGAGTGACTTCTATCATAGGTTCCAAACATCCCCTACCCAGATGGAGGGGGAAGAGAGGACATTTGGGGAAAAGAAACTCCAAGTGATATTTTCCAAATGCCAAATTCAGGCCCATTTCCCCCACAACCAAAGATCTGAGCATTTTTCTCATTTTAATATCCCCTTTATGTGCTGGCATGATTTGTGACCTAGATTTTGAAGAACTGCTGTTGACTATTTTTAGCCACTTGTACACTGACTCCAACGTCCACAGATACAAGATATCCAGTAAATCAATTTTTATACCTTTTACATAATGACAACATAACATTACAGAAAGGGTCAGGGAGAAATGTGTCCTGAGAACACAAAAAGAAACTTTGAGGTGTTTAAAGTAGGTGAAACTCTGCTACGTAAGACAGATTTAGTACGTAATGATAATTCAACTGGACTAGTAATGGAAGAGCCCCATCTGATGGTCTGGAGACCTGAGTTTAAATCCCACCTTGACAGATGGGAATAATTCAGTTCAATTAATGGAATTTATCGAAATAAAATATGACTGTCATTAATAATGATAATGAAACTATGACAATATGAAAAACAACATCAGGTTCACATATACCCTTTGGAAAGGAAATGTTCCTTATGGACTGACTTGCATGAGACCGTGAATCCACAGGATTGTGACTGACTCCAAACTCTAATGGCCCAGTAAGCCCCATAGTTCCATCAAATCACTGTAAAAAGTTCAGTTAAAATGACAACTGCAAGGACTACTCGCCATTAACCCAGACCTCAGAAATGCCAATGTACACTCCACCTAGTTAACCTTGCTAAGATTGTCTTCACTAACATCTAGGGACCTTTGTTAACATGAGAAGAGAGATCCCACAGATTAGTCAGGAGAAGCCTGATATAGTCAGACTTAGTGAATCATATCTTACAGACAGCTGCAGGTTCACACATCATCACGCTTGGTTTGGATTTTCCTGCACTAGCAGCAGGATAGATGCATCATAGGTGATAGTAGTGTTTTATAGTTAGGAGGAAGTGGCTCTGGGCTCCTTGAATTTTCAGGGGATCAGTTCAAACTTAGGCAGGGAAACCTCCTGCTACCTCCGCTCAGCTGATGAGTTCATTCTATATCTTGAACACCACTTGGAAGAAACAGTAGGTAGCAAGGTACAGATTGGATTCTGGGTAACAGATTTTCAGTGTCCATTACTAAGAATGATTGAGCTGTGAAGGACATTTACCAGACTATTACTCATTTTAAAAACTATTCATTTAGTAGGACTTACCCACTTTTATAGTTAGGTGTTTACAGGAAACTAACATGACTAGAAAAAGCCATTTTGAGACCACAGAGGAGACATCTTAATTCATTTACATGATATGTCAAAAACAACTGAACAAATTACTGAGCCTCGATTGCAAGACAGTTGAAGAAATAGTTATTAATAGGTATTGGTAAGAGCTGGACATATAGCCTGTAACAGGTAGTCTGTAATAGTTCATAGAACATAGAACAGTACAGCACAGAACAGGCCCTTCAGCCCACGATGTTGTGCTGACCATTGATCCTCATGTATGCACCCTCAAATTTCTGTGACCATATGCATGTCCAGCAGTCTCTTAAATGACCCCAATGACCTTGCTTCCACAACTGCTGCTGGCAACGCATTCCATGCTCTCACAACTCTCTGTGTAAAGAACCCGCCTCTGACATCCCCTCTAAACTTTCCTCCAACCAGCTTAAAACTATGACTCCTCGTGTTAGCCATTTCTGCCCTGGGAAATAGTCTCTGGCTGTCAACTCTATCTATGCCTCTCATTATCTTGTATACCTCAATTAGGTCCCCTCTCCTCCTCCTTTTCTCCAATGAAAAAAGTCCGAGCTCAGTCAACCTCTCTTCATAAGATAAGCCCTCCAGTCCAGGCAGCATCCTGGTAAACCTCCTCTGAACCCTCTCCAAAGCATCCACATCTTTCCTACAATAGGGCGACCAGAACTGGACGCAGTATTCCAAGTGCGGTCTAACCAAAGTTTTATAGAGCTGCAACAAGATCTCACGACTCTTAAACTCAATCCCCCAGCTAATGAAAGGCAAAACACCATATGCTTTCTTAACAACCCTGTCCACTTGGGTGGCCATTTTAAGGGATCTGTGTGTCTGCACACCAAGATCCCTCTGTTCCTCCACACTGCCAAGAATCCTATCCTTAATCCTGTACTCGGCTTTCAAATTCGACCTTCCAAAATGCATCACCTTGCATTTATCCAGGTTGAACTCCATCTGCTACCTCTCAGCCCATCTCTGCATCCTGTCAATGTCCCGCTGCAGCCTACAACAGCCCTCTATACTGTCAACGACACCTCCAACCTTGTGTCATCTGCAAACTTGCTGACCCATCCTTCAATCCCCTCATCCAAGTCATTAATAAAGATTACAAACAGTAGAGACCCAAGGACAGAGCCCTGTGGAACACCACTCACCACTGACTTCCAGGCAGAATATTTTCCTTCTACTACCACTCGCTGCCTTCTGTTGGCCAGCCAATTCTGTATCCAGACTGCTAAGTTCCCCTGTATCCCATTCCTCCTGACCTTCTGAATGAGCCTACCATGGGGAACCTTATCAAATGCCTTGCTGAAGTCCATATACACCACATCCACAGATAAATATTGGCCACAACACTAGGCAGCACTGTCACACTCTTCTTGCAAGCGCAGGGCTGGGTTTTCCAGAGGCAAGCCCAACTGAACCTCACCCACATAATCCCCCCAACCTTGGTAAAAGGCAGCATCAGGTCTGCCATCTGGTATCCACATCACCAGTACTCTTTAGGTTTGTTCGAAACCGAACGCATGGCAATGTTTCACGGCCATTTTACAGGAGGTGCACAGGAAAATCATTAGGAGTGTGTTAAGCCAGAAATGTGGGAATGGCACCTTGACTCATGAGAATGAATCCATGGGTGGAGTTTGCAGTAAAGTCTACTGCTTATGGTGACAGCATTTGGCAGTCAATAATCCTGAGGTGTTCAGATTCAGATTAGGGAGAGACTGAGAGGTCTCAAGGGCCCAGTAAGCTGGAATTTGGTCCATGGCTGATTCCCTCTCTCACCGGATGTGCCAGCTTAGATGTTCAATTAACCTCTGTGCCCTCCCCTCCACTACATCCCAATTGGTCCTCAACCCCATTGGCTAGCCACAATTTGGCTGGTTAACCATTGATTCAATGTGATATCACAGTAGGGGTGGGAGAGGGTTGAAGTGGCTGGGAAGAGGAGGCTAGCAGAAGGGATAGGGCCATGCATTTCCTGCCAACCCTGTTATTGCAGCCCAGTGTATGAGATTATTTATATCTGCCTGAGAGAGCAAAAGGGCTTCCCTCATAATTTATCCAAAAACAACACCACTTGCAGAGCAGCACTCCTGCAGTACCATCATTGACTGTTTGGGCCATTGTCATCGTTCTGATATTTGTCTCAGACACTACTGCTGATTGGATATTTGCTCAAGATACTGTCATTGACTAATTGCTTCTAAACACAGTAGCTTATGCGCTGGGCTAGGTATCCCTTAATGTTGGCATACTTGGTAGCCATGGGTAGGGTACATGACATTATGGTAGGTGACTTGTTACTGTCAGGACTCATTCAGAAACTAGTTTTTCACTGTTCCCACATTCAAGGATCCAGTATGGGCTTAAAAAACAGTACTGTTGAGATTAAGAACAGGGTTTGTCACAATTGTGTAAATAATAAAGCAATGGATATGCTTTATCTATGGTATGGCACTGGGCTTACTCCTAACTTCAAGTCACTTGTTTTGCAAATAATACATTGACACACCTCTTCCCATTGATGCCATGGCACAAATTTGTTAAAATTTCAATAACCGAAAGGTAATTTCATTGAGAAATCAGTCCCTATTGAAACTGGCTCTATGATGTTGTAATGTCAACTATTCTTACACCTATAGCATTCTTGTACTGTCTTACAGCTGATCCAGTTATCCTATATGTAACCACAATGTATATTTTTTATAATTATAACTATCTGCATTAATAATAATCATTCACTGTGAGAGTGGGTGATATAAGTGATTGCATTCCATTCCATTAACAGACTGAGGATGAAAATCTTCCTGAAAGTTGTAAGTTCATAGAATCGTAGAACTACTCGAGCACTAATAAAAGCTATTTCATCCATTCACTGATCCAGCCTCAGTTTTCAAAAGCACTATCTCATTTTTCCCAAAGTGAAACTATTTTCCCTTTCACGCATACATCCAAATCCCGTTTGAAAGTAATTGTTGAATCCTCAACCACCCTTTCAAGGAATGCATTCTAGAACATAATCACATGTTACACAAAAGAATTTCTCATCTCCTGTTCCATTCTTTTTGTCAGTTATGTCAATTTGTCTCCTCTAGTTACCAACTCTCTAGTGTGAGGAAACAGGTCCTTACCTAATCTATCAACCATTCACAATCTAGAAAAATGTCAATTTGCTCTTTCTTTGATCTTCTATGGTCTAGGGAGAACATCACCAGCTTCACTAATCTCTACATATACCTAAACTCCCACATCCCTAAAGTCTGCAACTAACATAAGATTCGCCAATATTAGTCCACATTCTAAACAATGTGGGTGCACAATACAATTCTCATATGAAGAAGCATATTACATTTTCAACCACAACCGCAAGATCGCTTTTCAGAATCAGTGGTGGGGAGTAAAGGGTGAAGATGTATGTGTGTGGTAGTGAATTTGCAGCCCATTTTAAATTATAATATATACTTTTAAATATTAAGGTTACTCTATGAGTTTTTCCTCTGCAAAAGTGGTTTCCCAGCTAAAGATGAGGAATGTAAATTAAACATGAATAAATGACTTAATAAATTAAATTAGGTGTGATAGAAATATTGTATAGAAATTACACATAGAATAGCTCTAGTCAGAATGATTCTACTAATGAATTGGAAAAAAAACCTGGGAAACTGTTAGTAGGCCTCAGAAACCGTTATAACCAATGAAGCAGTTAATCAATTCGTGTTCAATAGTTTGGCTGATTTGAGATAAAACAAAAAGAATTAAAGGTACGAGCTGAAGATTTCCAGGAGGATATTGTTATGCTTTTATTTAGAATCGAGGACTGGAAGGCGCACACTTCACTTGAACTTAATCACTTGAGGAATTGTCAAAAATTCTTTTCAACAACTAAGAAAAGATTTTTCTCTTTTTATTGTTACTTGAAACTGCATCAGTTAAACTTGTAATATTTCTACCATTTAATGTTTGATAAACATTCTGGATTGATCAACTGAAGTATTTGATCTCACCTTGTGATCAAGTCTTCCATGAACCTCGATAATTTACCATGGAAGATTTATTAAAGTTGAAATGATAAGTCAGTAAAGCTGTGCCACATAAATCATTCCAAAATCACTGGACTTCAGGGGGAGATAGTGATGTACTGGTGAAGTCACTGGATTCATGACCTAGAGGCCCAGGTTAATAATCTCAGGCCATTAGCTTAAATCCAACTGTGGCAATAGGTGAATTTAAATTCAAAAAATAATATCTGAAATTGAAAACTAGAATCAGTAATAGTGGCGACGACCCTATCACAGATCATAAAAAAACTCTTCTAGTTTATTGATCCCCTTTAATTTCCTTACTAGATCTGGCCTACGTGTGACTGCAGAAACGCAGTAGTGTGTTTTACTCTGAAATGCTCAAAGAAGCTACTCAATTCAAAACCAGTTAAGACAGGGGTGAATACTAGGTATTACAGTGACATTCAGTCCCAAAGATTGAAAAAGAAATTGCATCAATTGGTGAGGTGCTTTTCTTCCAGCTTGCGCTGAGTTTCGCTGGAGCACTGCAACAAGCTTGAGAGATACGTTGGCCAGGGAACACTGTCACTTTTACACACCACAATCTTTACCCATTTTGTTTGCCTAACTGTTTTTCTTTGTCTTTAGGCTGTGGGCCCACCTATCGTTCACTCTCCCCCGCCCTCCATATTCTGCAAAGATACCAACCTTTTCCTAACTTCCATCAGTTCTAAAGAATAGTCTCTGGATCTGAAACCTTAACACTGATTTCTCTCCACACATGCTGCCAAACCTGCTGAATTTTTCCAGCAAAAAGAACACTGAGAATGACTGTAGAATTCCAAGGTGCAGAGGGATCTAGGTGTTCTCCTGCATGAGTCACAAAAGCTCAACGACAGGTGAAGCAGTAGTTAAGAGGACTAATGGGATGCCATATTTTATTATGACAGGAATTGACCATAAAAGGTAGGACGTCATGCCTTGGTGACCACATTTTGAATAACGTTTGCACTTTTGCCCTCCATAATGAAGGAAGACACATGTACGTTGGAGGCGCTTGGAAACTACATTAAATGAGCTTTGCTGAATTGGGTTAGTAAGGTGGCTCAGTAATTAGTACTGGTGCCTCACGTGCCAGGGACCTATGTTTGATTCCACTGCCAGGTGACTGTCTGTGTGGAGTTTGCATGTTCTCGCTGTGACTGAGTGGATTTCCTCTGGCAGCTCCTGTTTCTTCCTACAGTCCAAAGACATGCAGATTAGGTAGATCGGCAATGCTAAATTGCCCATATTGTCCAGGGAGATGCAGGCTAGATGGATTAGCCATGGGAAATGCATGGTTACAGGGACAGTGGGGGTCTGGGTGAGATGCTGTTTGGAGTGTCAGAATGGCCTACTTCCATACTGTAGGGATTCTATGATTAAAAACTGGACTGAGATGATTGTCTTATGAGAAAAGTTTGGACAGACTATGATTGTTTTCACCTGTTGTTTAGAATAGTAAGGAGTGACTTGATTGAAGTGCATTAGATCCTGAATGGCCTTCACAAGGCGCATGCATAAAGGATGTTTTCTTTTCCAGATAAGTGTAGGAGGAGGGAACTGTAAAGATCGATATTGTTTTGGACTGTGGATGTAAAATTCAAAAAGATACCAATTTACAAGAAAAAAGCTGTGGAAAAAGATGTTTGCAGTTTATTAACAGGTACTGGAACTGACTGAGTTGTATTGACAATACTCCCTAATTCAAGCAGTGGGGAAATTGCGTGGGATGATATGAGATTCTGTCAAATGTATGAGAGTGTTTCTTAAGCACAGCATCATACAAAGATAGTCTTTTGATTGGCATTTCAAATTTCAGTTGTGGGTTCAGGAGGGCTTAGCATAGTAACACCTACTTGATTGGCTACAGCCTTGGGAATGGATAGTACAGCAGTAACATCTTAGTTGCCAAGGAAAGTTTTCTCTCTCTCTCGCTCACTCCTGTATGGAGAAGTAACAAAAAATATCCTGGTAGCTGTTTTCATCACCTTTTCCCATGCCAACTATTCTTTCTCCAATTTTTTTTTAATTCATTCATGGAAATGAGAGGGTCAGTGGCCAGGCCAGCAATTTATTTCCTACAAGGCAGTTGAGTCAACCACATTGCTGTGGGTCTGGCCAAACCAGGTAAGGATGCAGTTTCCTTCCCTGAAGGACACCAGTGAACCAGGTAGGTTTTTCCAACAATTGACAATGGATTCAGGTTCATCATTAGACAGTTAATTCCAGATTTTTACTGAATTCAAATTCCACTATCTACCATGGCAGGATTCAAATCTTGACCCTCAGAACATTACCTGGGTGTCTGGATCAAAAGTCCAACAATAACACCACTAGGCCATCGCCACCCCAAAATTTCCCTGTTCAAAGGAAAAGGTGTAGAAAAAAACACAGGCGCTGAAAGACACTGAACCCTCAACCAAAAGACAGCTAATCGACTTTTAATCATTTAGTTTACTAAGTGTTGTTCGTGCCAATTTCAGACCTCTGACCTCTACCCTGACCCTAAATAAGTGAGAACAATCTGTCATCTAGGATGAAGCAACTACCCTGAGATCGAGCCCATTTTACAGATTTGGATTGTAATTGCAGCAAATCCTCAACCCATTGTTTTCATCGTAAGTCCAGAAGGGATAAAGCTTCCCTGTGAATTTATTGCCAGTGAAGGTGTGGTGTTGGAATTTGGTGTCCGTACATTAAAACAAAACTGTTCCAGACTCATGATTAAGATAAACTCCCACATTTCTTGGAATGTAACCAACTGGGAGAGGGGATCCAAAAGAGCTCATCTTAAGCTGATTTTCAGACAAGTGGATGATCCAGAATCCATTCTCTGGTCTCAATCTAACCCTTCCCTTTCTGTCCATAGATTCTGCAGCAACTCGCAGTCTCCAGTGCTGAGTCCCTGACACCTCCACTTCCCAGTATTCTCTCCCTGATGTGAATCGTATTGATCCCAGCACAGATTCCACATTGTAAAACTTTCTGTGTTATCATGGAGGCTCTTTACAATGTCGGTCCATCTCACTTTTCAGATAATTAGATGACTCAAACCCTGGATTTGCTTTTCCCCATTAAGGTCACAGAAACTGGAAAAAAAAACAAATTAGACAGAGTCACTAGAGATCTTTCTGAGGAGACAAAAACATTGCTGAAAATGCTGAGCAGGTCTGGCAGCATCTGCTAAGAGAAATCAGAGTTAACATTTTGGGTCTGGTGACCTTTCCTCAGAACCGGTCATCAGACCTGAAACATTAACTCTGATTTCTCTTCACTGATGCTGCCAGACCTGCTGAGTATTTTCAGCAGTTTGTTTAAATGTTTGATTTACAACATCCGCAGCTCTTTTGCTTTTCCTTCTGTGGAGACCCTAATTAGGAATTGGGGAAGGGGGAGGACCATGGAGGAATCACTGCAGCACAAATATTGTATTAGTATCCATCTCCACCAACCTTTCGGGCAGTGAGTTCCAGTTATCTGCTATCCTTTGGGTGAAAAAATTCTTCCTTAAATCCTTTCTGAACTTTCTGCCCTTTAACCTAAAAATTCCCTGGTAATTGATTCCTCAACTAAGGAGAAAGATTTTTTTCCTATGTGGACTTACTACCTCCCACAAAAATTTTGCATACCTCAATCAGGAACCCACCCCCCAGCGTTCTCTGGTCTAATAGCCACCAGCCTAGCTAGTCTCTCACAGTCTCTCTTCATTGCTAAAATGCTCCAGGCTATAAAATATCCTGGTGAATCTTCTCTTCATCCTCTCTGGTGCAATCATGTCCTTTCAATCATGTTGTGACCAGAATTGCAAACACTACTCCAGCTGTGGCCTAACTAATATCTCGGTCAGCTCCCTCATAACCTTCCTGCTCTTCTCCTCAATACCTTGACTAATAAAGACGAGGATCCCATATGCCTTCTCGGTTACCTTATATGCCTGTCCTACTGACTTCAAGAATCTGTGGACATACACATAAATGTCCCTCTGATTCTTTGTACTTTGTATGGTACTAATATTCATCATTTACTGCCTTGCCTTGTTACCCGAAGGAAAAGCCAATAAAGTTAAAGGTTGGATAGACTGGGACTTTTTTCACTGGAGTGTAGGAGGTTTAGAGGTGACCTTGTGGAAATTCATAAAATAGTGAAGGTATAGATAGGGTTAATGGTAGTTGTCTTCCCTAGGATCAAGAGTAGGGAATACATTTTTTGAGGAGAGAGGGGAGAAATTTTAAAAAGGCACAGGGACATATTTTTCTTTTTTACACAGAAGTTGGTTTGCATATGGAATGAACTTCTTGAAGAATCAGTGCTATGGGTACAATTGCAATGTTTGAAAGACATTTGGATAAGTACAAGAATACAACAGGAGCAGGTAGATAGGACTAGTTTAGTTTGGGATGACGTTCGGCATGGACTGGTTGGGCCGAAGGATCTGTTTCTGTGCTGTATGACTCTGACACATACTGATCTAACTTGTATTGTGTACCTCAAAACAACCAATATTGAGACATACAGCATGGAAGCAGACCCTTGGTCTAACTTGTCCATGCCAACCAGATATCCTATATAAATCTGGTCCCACTTGCCAGTAGTTGGTCCATGACCCTCTAAACACTTCCTATTCATATACCCGTCCCAATGCCTTTTGAAATGTTGTCGTCATACCAGCCTCCACCACATAAAATACATTCATTTCAAAGTATTATTGTTATTTTACTGACTTTTTCCCTATGACAGCTAGCTGGTTTCCATTTAACTTTCTCTGAAAAATTCCTTATTGAAGGTATTTTAATTTCTCTTTTAAAGATACTGAAAAGACCAATTCTCAGTGAGTAAAAGACTGAACACCATTGTGCAAAAAATCTTGTGTCAACAGTAAATAACTAGTCAACGGTCAAGTGCATAGCTCCCTCAAAGTTGCCACCCAGGTGGATAAGGTTGTTAAGAAAACATATGGTGTTTTGGCTTTCATTAACAGGGGGATCAAGTTTAAGAGCCGCGAGGTTATGCTGCAGCTCTACAAAACCCTGGTGAGACCACACTTGGAATATTGTGTCCAGTTCTGGTTGCCCTATTATAGGAAAGATGTGGAGGCTTTGGAGAGGGTGCAAAGGAGGTTTACCAGGATGCTACCTGGACTGGAGGGCTTGTCATTCGAGGAAAGGTTGACTGAGCTTGGACTTTTCTCTCTGGAGAGAAGGAGGAAGAGAGGTGACCTGATCGAGGTGTACAAGGTAATGAGAGGCACGGATAGAGTCAATAGCCAGAGACTTTTCCCCAGGGCAGAAT
Organism: Stegostoma tigrinum; assembly: GCF_030684315.1. Lineage (NCBI taxonomy): Eukaryota > Metazoa > Chordata > Chondrichthyes > Orectolobiformes > Stegostomatidae > Stegostoma > Stegostoma tigrinum. The sequence goes on from NC_081387.1 coordinate 24,037,979, forward strand.
GGACTGCCACGTGGGGTCATAGTTTTAAGGTGTTAGGAGGAAGGTATAAAGGAGACATCAGAGGGAGGTTCTTCACCCAGAGAGTTGTGAGCGCATGGAATAGTTTACCAGTGGTAGTCGTGGAAGCGGAGTCATTATTGACATTTAAGCGACTGCTGGACATGCACGTGGACAGCAGTGAATTGAGGGGAATTTAGATTAGGTTATTTTATTTTTGGGTTAGGAATATTCCATGGCACAACATCATGGGCCAAAGGGCCTGTACTGTGCTGTACGTTTCTATGTTCTAACTGAAAGGAATCAGCATAAACAGAAATAAAGTAACTTGTAACTCTTGTGGTCCAGACTGCTGCAATCAAACTACGTTTCCCTGATTTTTTTTTTCCCTTTACTACCCTTAATATCCAGCCTTGTTGCCTACACGCATTGTTTAGTCAATTTGTGAAGGGAGAGTTTAAGCATGAGTAGAGTTTAGGATTTACAGCTCTAACTTAGCAATTCATATTTCCTTTTTGCCATTGGTTAAAGACCAATAAAATGTTACTTTCTTGTTAAGCAGACAAACCTAGTGAGCGTTTTAACTTAATCTACGTCACATAAATTGGAGACTTTGGATAGTTTGACTAAATTTCTTCAGATTTGTGATAACCCTGGGATTAGTGGGGCTTGTTTTCCACTGCATCTACCCCAGCAGGTTGTGACACTTGGGGAATGCATATATATGGGTACAGGTGCATGTGCATATGGATCAAAGTGTCTGTACATGGCTAGGTATATATGTACATACAAGTAAGGGTATATGCAACTGTGTAGATTGATAAGGGTGGGTGTGTGATTAACAATCTGCATATTGATATGGGTGTGTGCATGTGAAGAGGGTGCATGTCCGTGGGCAGGTGTGTGTATATGTTAGAACTGTATGTGTACATGAATAGAAGGATATTTGTATATTGGTGGGACATCTGTATATATGGGGAGGGACTCACATTCATGGTTATTCCACCATCGTCCATTCAAGATAGAGTCCTAAAGTCATACAGCATGGAAACAGACCCTTCAGTCCAACTGGACCACACCAGCCATGATCCCAAACTAAACTAGACCGACTTGCCTGCATTTGACCACATCCATCCAAACCTTTCCTATTCATGTACCTGTCCAAATATCTTTTAAATGTTGTAATTGTACCTGCAGCCATCACTTTCTCGCAGTTCATTCCATACACGAACCACTGTGTAAAAAAGTTGCCCTTCAAGTCTTTTTAAATCTCTCTCTCCTCGCCTTAAAGTATGAACCCTAGTTTCAAACTCACTCACTCAACCTAGGTAAAGGCCTTTGCTATACACCTTATCTCTGCACCTCATGATTTTATAAACCTCTATAAGGTCATTCCTCAACATCTATGCTCGAATGACTAAAGTCCCATCCAATCCAGCCTGTCTATATAACTCAAACACTTCAGTCCCAATTACATTCTGGCAAATCTTTTCTGAACCATCTTCAGTTTAATAATATCCTTCCTATAGCAGAATTGTACACAGTACCCCAGAAGAAGCCTCAACAACATTCTGTACAACCTCAACATGATGTCCCAACTTCCATACCCAAAAGTTTGAATAATGAAAGCAAGTGTATCAAACGCCTTCTTAACCACTCTGTCTACATGTGGTACCAATTTCAAAGATATATATACACGTGAACCGTTAGGTCTCTTCTACAACACCATCAGATGATGGAACTCAACATAGATACCTCACCCTAACCCTATCATAGCAAACCAACATCACCATTATACATCCCAAAAACAGTACTATATCCATAAATTTCAACAAAATATATGCATAAAAACAGACAGATTAACAGAACAGGACAGACAGAAGAAGCAGTTCCACCCTAGACCCTCCTCACTGCCCTCAGATCACACTCAGTTTCTGACTGAATGGGTGGGACAAATGTTGATCTCCTTCTACTCAGCCCCAAGCAGAGGACAGTCTCACTGACCAATAGGAACATTCCCATTACTCTGCAGAGACATTTCTGGAGAAGAAGGCTGCTCCATCTGAGTTAAATTTAAACAGCAGGAGGATCCAAATTGAAACTTCAGTTCTGCCCCTTGTGAAGTTCCTCCACATGCAACACATTGGCATTCCTCACACTTGTCCGATGTGTTCTCAGCACAACCATGTGTAGACACCCGAAAGCTGTGCCCTTCACTTCCAAAAGGATAAGTTTCCATTGGACAGAAAACACCAGAAGAATTAGTCATCTGACAAAGCAGCAATCTGGTGAAACACTCGCGGTTTTGTAAAGTAAAAACAAAAAACTCACTCTCTTTTTGCTGGAACTGTCATACCACGTGCTAAAGATGGGGTCTCAGATGCACATTATGAAGCACCAATCATGTTAATATTTTGGGATATGAAGGTTGTTATCATTGTTTATACATGCTTATAGAAAGTTAAAAATCTCACCAATTCTGACTTGAAAATGTTGGTCAAGGTCTTAAACTGCAGCTACCTCTTGTTTGGCCCAAATAAATAAACAGCTTTATATGGGGGATAATGGGAACTGCAGATGCTGGAGAATTCCAAGATAATAAAATGTGAGGCTGGATGAACACAGCAGGCCAAGCAGCATCTCAGGAGCACAAAAGCTGACGTTTCGGGCCTAGACCCTTCATCAGAGAGGGGGATGGGGAGAAGGAACTGGAATAAATAGGGAGAGAGGGGGAGGCGGACCGAAGATGGAGAGTAAAGAAGATAGGTGGAGAGAGTATAGGTGGGGAGGTAGGGAGGGGATAGGTCAGTCCAGGGAAGACGGACAGGTCAAGGAGGTGGGATGAGGTTAGTAGGTAGCTGGGGGTGCGGCTTGGGGTGGGAGGAAGGGATGGGTGAGAGGAAGAACCGGTTAGGGAGGCAGAGACAGGTTGGATTGGTTTTGGGATGCAGTGGGTGGGGGGGAAGAGCTGGGCTGGTTGTGTGGTGCAGTGGGGGGAGGGGACGAACTGGGCTGGTTTAGGGATGCAGTAGGGGAAGGGGAGATTTTGAAACTGGTGAAGTCCACATTGATATGGGGCTTTATATGGGGCTTTTGTTGTTGTCAAACTTCCTATCAACCTGGCAAGCTGGAGGATTAACGAACTTTTGATTAGGATCAATGGAATGTTTCCCTGATCAGCCCTAAGTATAAGCCTTCTAAGTGATGTGCAATCATATTCCTCTCCACAAATACAGTGAACACCAGTTGATTTTGTAACCTCATCACTCTTTCTCCTTCCCATGCAACCATGCAGCAACAGGACGGGAAGTCACTTGGGTAGAGTAATTTCACTAGACTGGTAATCCAGACATCCTGATGAACATAAGAACATAAGCCCTCAAGTCTGCCTAATTATTCAACAAGATCACAGGTGACTTGTCCCACACCTCAGAGGGATATTGGCCCAAACGTAGACAAATGGGACTAATTCAATTTAGGAAACATGGTCAGCATAGACAAGTTGGGGTGAAAGGTCTGTTTCTATGCGTTATGACTGATTCTGTAACTCAACTCTGCTTCTGTGCCAGCTCCTCAGAGACATTAATTCCCATCTGCCTACCTCCTGTTAAATACTTACAGTGATCTGACAGTCACAATTGTCTGGGGTAGAGAATTTCAGACATTCACTATTCTGTAAGAATACATTCCCTCATTATCTCAGTTGTAAATGAGTGTCCTGTTATTCTGTAATTATGTCCCTTTGTTCAAGATTCCCTAAAGTGGGAGCATCTTTTTAACACTTACTCGATCAACCCTCTCCTCAGAATCTTGAATGTTTCAATATGATCACCTCTCATTCTTCTAAACTCAAATGAAAAAAGGCCCTAACCTTTTTAGTGATTCTTGATATGTTAGCCGTTTCATTCCAAGAAACAGCCTTGTGAACGTCTTTTGAATTGCCTCCAATGCCAGTATGTCCACTTTTAAAGGGGACTAAAACTGTAAACTTCACCAAAACCCTGTACACTTGCAAAAAATCTCTCTATTTTTAAACTCTAACCCTGCGCAATAAAGCCCAAAATTCCACTTACCTTCTTAATTACTTGCTGCACCTGCTTGTGAGCTTTTCAAGTTTCATTCATAAGAATTCCCAGACCTCTGTGCTGTAGATTTTTTGGAACCTTTTGTTATTAAATAATAGTCTACCTTTTGATTCTTCCTACCAAAGTGTAAGACCTCATTCTTTTGCACATTAATTTCCGTCTTCTAAGTTTTTGTCCACTCACTCAATCTGTGCTTAGGTTTGGAGTTCCAATCCCAACAAGGCACAGGTAGAAATTAAATTTAGTTAGTGAATTTTAAAATTAAAATATGTAATTGAAAGCTTGTCTCAGATATGATGAACATGTCAGTTAAGGAATGAAATGTACAAAAACAAAGTTGCTGGAAAATCTGAGCAGGTCTGGCAGCATCTGTGAAGTAAAAAAAAAGAGTTAATGGAAGAGTCACCAGACCCGAAATGTTAACTGTTTTTTCCTTCACAGATGCTGCCAAACCTGTTGAGCTTTTCCAGCAACTTTGCTTTTGTTCCTGATTTACAGCATCTGCAGTTCTTTTGGTTTTTATTTAGGGAATGAAATTTGTCAACTTTACCCTAACTTACACGTGAATGCAGAGCCACTTGATTGACCTCTGAATAAGCCTCGACAATCAGTTAGTTCAAGATCAACTGGGGATATGCATGAAATATTGAATTTCTTAGCAACACCCAGAGACCATCCAAAAAAAAAATGAAACTGAAGTGGTTCAAGAAAGCACCTCATCACTGCCTTCTCAACATCAATTAGGAATGAGCATTAAATATTGGCCCATTGAGCAGCATCACATCGCACAAAGGAATTTTTTTAAAAGCCTCACACTTCCTACCATGAGCCTGATGGTTATGATTCACCATGTGAAGGATGAACATTACAAGGGAGAGATTTTCTGCTGGGAATAGCAGGATTTCTGCTTGCTGAAATTTGACAAGTGATAGATGAAGTATTCACCCCAGAACCTATTTTTGTGATCAATCTGTAGAGGCAAGTTATTACAGATTTGTGGAGCTAATATTTGAGATAACTAGTTGAAGTTGATCCTTGTTTAGATGATAGATTTGATGCATGACTAACAATTTGTTTCCCACCAAACACTTAATTTCAAACTACCTTATTTTGCACTATTTCATTCTTAAATCTACATTGGTATATTTATGTACAATGCATCAATTATAAAGTCTAAATCAAGACATAAGCAGCTTTTAGGAGTTTTACCAGGCTTAATGACATTCAGGAATTCTCCCCAAATTGTGTACTGTGAAAGGCCACGAAAAATTCCATCTTTGAAGGCACCATCGACTAACTCCAGTATGTCATTTTTCCTGTCAATCTTTCAAATGTTAAAGAGATCATGATAAGTTGATTATCAAATGTTTCTGAACAATTTTACTTAAGCACCTATTGTTTCACTAATAAATATGTCCTACCTGCTTTTCTCACAATTTTCTTCCTGAAAAAGACAAGACACAAATCTGAATTGGCTGGGAATGAATCAGCAGATCTCAACAGCAGAAATTTCACATGCATGATTACTTGCTGTTGATAGCGTAAAGAAAATTTATAATAATTATACCAGAAATGAGGGGATTTATCCAAGGGGAAAGGTTAGGAACATTTCCTGATAAAAGAGAAATTTGAGAGGTGACGTGATGGAAATCCTTAAAATTCTGAAATTATTCAACAGGATAGATGTAGAGATGTTGTTCACATCTGAACTTAGATACAAGTGAGTAGATAACACAGAAAGAGCTTGATTATTGGGACAGTGATTAGAATTAATTGGAATAACTAAACTTGCTACGTGTGGGATGGTTGAAACAATAAGTTAGTTGATTGATGGGTTTTTTGCCATGTGTACCTTAGCACAGTGAAAAGCTCTGTTTCTGAGCAGTACAGACAGATCACAGTAAGCAAGGACATTCACATCATAGGGTGAAAAATAAACTCTTGGACAGAGACAGAGACAGGTTACATAGCACAGGGCGTACACCTGGTAAGATCTACATTAGGAAGATCAGTATTACCTGAAGACATTAGACTGTAACATTAAAACCAAGGGAATAGAATTCTCCAGATGAACTTTGTAAACCCTAAAGGCCAAGATCAGCAGAATGTCCAGTTGGGCCTTGGGAAGTAGAAAATATAAACTCATTAAGATACAGAAGAGGGAGATGAAGATAAGATATTAAACAGATAGGGAATAGGGCACATAATACCTGACAAAACAAGCTAAGACATGATTAAGTGGCCCCATGCTTGGATGAATGAAGATATGTGCCTAGGATTGGAGACATTTGTTTATTGTACGATTATGGGCTGATAAAGTTGTCATTTGAATAATGAAGTATGCACACATGACTGAATGTGTATAAATGGAATGGATTTCCAGTAATCAGCAGAGTTCTCATCCAAGTTAGTCGTGGTCTGGTTTTCCTTGGGTCCGCTTGAATAAAGCCTTCTTTTGAGACTCCAAACCAATTTCCGGAAAATGAATGCTTGGAGCCTTTCCCCAATTTCCAGAAAATGAATGCTTGGAGCCTTTCCCCAAACTTGGGAAATTCTCTGTTTCTGCTGCCTCTCCATTTCTGAAACCTCCCATTTTAAGCTGTGATAACACAATTAGGCAGTGAAATCGGTTCTTTTGACCTTGTAGCTTTCAACAGCTTCTTTAATTGATATGAAGTTGTGAGATGTATGTTCCCGGGAAACCGCACAAGTGTAACAGATCAATTTCATGACAGTTTCACAAAACAACTTCAGTTGTTCCTCATGTTCCTCACGATAAAGTTTATTTTCTTTTCCTTGGGGATCCAGCTTTAATTTTCGAACTTTCTCGGCCAGATTCGCTAAGGCTCGCTTTACCGGTTTCTTTCCGGAACGTCCTGTCTACATTCCGGGCAGGATTTAATCTCCTGCTTTTCCCAACTCTGGGTGATACAGGAGTGGCAGAAGTTGTGCCCACAATCCAGCATAACCCGGTCAGTGAAGAAATCCAAACAAATGGAACAAACTGTCTCCCTGTTGTCGGGAATCCATGATCAAGTACTTCCTGAGTCAGTCAAATACTAAATAAAAACCGAAAGAACTGCGGATACAGTAAATCAGGAACAAAAACAAAGTTGCTGGAAAAGCTCAGCAGCAGTGAAGGGAAAAACAGTTAACACTTCCAGTTCTGAGGAAAGGTCACCGGACCCGAAACATTCAATCTGTTTTTTTCCTTCACAGATGCTGCCAGACCTGCTGAGCTTTTCCAGCAACTTCTGTTTTTACTTTCCGAGTCAAACCACTTACATCACAATGTTTACCGAACTGCTGTGAAGACATTATGTTATTCACGACATTGCATTTGTTCCCTTGCCGCTCCAGGTCCTGTCAAAGGATGAAGAAACAATTTTTGTACAAATAATAAATACGATTAGAGAAAAGCAATGGAATAATAAACAATCACCGATAAAATTAGGAGCTGGGTTGGCGTGGGAGAGATGAAGGAGGGGACTGTCCTTCAGACAGCTAACAAAGCAGATGCGAACTCCTCTTCTGAAATAGTGGCGAGCTCATTGTTGATGCTGTGGGGCACTTTTAACAAGGCACATTGCACATCGCCTCCTACCGTGGCCCTTTATTTCCGGGGCGATGATGCCCCTCTTAATAGTCACTTTCGCACACACTGGTGTCTTTGCTGAAAGTCAGTTCACGCGACCCGTGGTGGAGGATTTATTCCTTTCAGCCACGAGCTAGCTTTTTCTATATTCTCTAGAGTTCAGGGTGAGTTGGCACGTCACACAATCTGATCATTAATTAAGTGAATGGAACTTCTTAACTGTTGTTAAGGTGGTTTGTCGAATAACGTCTGTACAATGTAACTGGATAAGTCAGTAACCCAGTGAAACACAATTTCCTAACGTTGACAACACAGTATGGAGCTGGAAGAACACACCAGGCCAGCCAGTATCAGAGGAGCAGGAAAGCTGACGTTTCGTGTTAGGGATAACAAAGTGTGAAGCTGGATGAACACAGCAGGCCGAGCAGCATCTTAGGAGCACGTGTTTGGAGCGTTCTTCTGAAATGGGTAGGCGGGGGGGGGGAGCTGGGAAACAAACAGAAAGAGGAAGGGTGTGGCTGGGGAAAGTAAGTGGGATGGTGATAGGTGAATGCAGGTAGAGACTGGTGGGGATTGGTCAGTGGGATGGTGGGGCAGATAGGTGGGAGTGAAGATGAACAGGTTGTATCTGGTTAAGGAGGCAGGGATAAGCGAGAGGGTTGGTCATGTGTTGAGGTTGGCGGGGGGGCGGTGGGGAGACTTTAAAACTGGTTAATTCCATGTTTAGGCCATTGGGCTGAGGCTGTCAAGGCGGAATATGGGGTGCTGCTCCTCCAGTTTCCAGGTGGTGACAATGTGACACTGGAGGAGGACCAGGATGGATATGACACCCAGGGAGTGGGAGTGGTTTGACCGAAGGTGTTGTTTGTTGCGAACTGAACGCAGATAGTCTGAGTCTATGCTTGGTCTCACTGCTGTAGAGGAGGCCACATTTTGAGCATCAGATACGGTAGACCAAGTTGATGGATGTGCAGGTAAACCCCTGTCTGATATGATTAGCGCTTGTTTTGTGCCTTGAATGGGGAGGGGGTTGTGTTGTAGGGGCAGGTGAAAAGCACAACCTGCAGTTGAGGGGAAAGGTGCTGGGGGTGGTGGGGTTAGTGGGGAGCATGAAGAAGATGAGGGAGTCATGGAGAGTGCGGTCCCTAAGAAAGGCAGATAGGGTGGGGAGGGAAATATCTCTTTGGTTGTGAGATCCGTTTGTAGGTGGCAGAAGTGGCATTGGATGCAGAGGTTAGTGGGGTGATATGTGAGAACAAGGAAGATTCTGTCTTCATTTTTGTTGGGGGGAGAGAATGTGAGGGCAGAAGTACAGAAAATGCAAGAGATGCATTTGAGGGCATTTTTGATCTCCAGAGGGGGGAACGTTACAGTCCTTGAAGTAGGAGGACATCTGTGCAGGAGTGGAACACCCCATCTTGGGAGCAGACACGGCAGAGGAATTGGTAATTTCTCTGTGAAGCTGCCATGAATTTAAATATGTGAGCGGTACAAGCCTGATATAAAATGTAACTTTATTTTAATTTATTTAATCCCTTCAGAAACTTTTGAGCCACACTACAGGGAGTTTGCAGAAGCCTATTTATTCGTTGATAGTCATCACAAATAAAGTAAGATAAATTTCTGGAGAAATTCAGCAGGTCTGGCAACATTCATGGAGAAAGAAACAATGTAATGTTTTGAGTCCAATGACTCCTCTTTGTAACCTGGAAAGAGGGTGAAAAACGATGCTTTTATGGTGTTGACACAGGGGAGGATAATTAAATGGAACAGACAAGAGGGTGCTCATAGCAAAAGTCAAAGAAAATGCTACTGGTGGTAAAGGAGTGGTCAACATGCAAAATTGATATTAATGGTAAGTCTGAGTAATTGAAAATAGGTTGGCTTTGCTTCGAGCAACTTTATGCGAAGAGACATGGGAGAGAAGTTTGTAATCAAAATACGAACGCTGATGGCTGTAAAGTGCTCATTCTGGGCAGTGCTGCAAGTGAAAAATCTGCATTGATTGTAAAATTATTAGTCTTATTTATAAACCATTCCATGTTGTCATTCTTCCCCTCATCTGTCATCTTCTTCAGCCCCACCAGCCTCACAACTATCTGTGCCACCCATTTTGACCCCTTTCTCCCAATTTCCGCAGTACTCCCACATCCAGCAGTGTCTCCAGTTGCTTAAAATCTAAAACACCTAAATTCACTGCCAAAGCGTCCCATCTCTCTACATTATTTCTGACTGTTAAAATACTTCATAAACCATACACGTTGATTATGCTTATTAACATATGACCTTTATGTGGTTTTGTGTCAAATGTTGTTTGAAAATGTCCTTGCCAGTTGTGTATTTCATACACAGCAAGCAAATAAAAACGACAATTATGTCCAGCAAAATCAAAATTTCCAAACCTACCTCATCCCTGAAATGCTCTGATTTCTGTGTTTCACTTTAATAGTGATGCAAGAAGCTGAATAATGAGGAATGAGGAATGTTTTCACTTTCAGAAAATGGTTTGTAGTTTGTGTTGTGCTTCTCTTGTTTCAAAAAAAACTAGGTGTAGGCTAGGCAACTCAGCCCATCAAGCTTGCTCTGGCATCAAATAGTGAGCAACAGCTCAATTAGATTTGTTGTCATTTGTACATATATTCTGAAAAATGTTGTAAAAACATCATAGTTCTATTACATTTTAGGAACATTGCTGGACCCAGTCAAAAATAATGAAGTGATTGCTTTACTGAACATCTTTGCTCTGACTTCCTGTCACTTTGAAAAGTTGAATGTGGTAGCTCAGTGAGGGAAGTGTCAGATAATAACAGCAGGGAAAAGGTATCAGGCATGAGGTAGCAATGGAAATGGACGATATCCGAGATAGTAATTAGGTGATAGAGGAAAATGTGGAAATGTGTGATATCGGAGGGGAGAAGCAAAGGGGCAGATCTTCAGACTGAGCCTTATCTTGTGAGGAAGGAATGAGTCAGTGTTAAACTGAATCGGAGTGTGAAAGAGAGAGTCAGCATGAACTCCATTGGAATTGAGGGGCTGAGGGGGATACTTTAAATTCCCAAAGTGCATGCAAATACAGCTTTGTCACCCTTCGATGTTTAGAATTACTCTTTGGGATTTCACGTTCCAATGCAGAGCAGAAACGGAAACACAAATCCCTGCTCCAGACTGGGAAACATGTGAAGAGATGGAGGATGGAACTGAGTGAGTTGACTGAAGCAGTGAGTAAAAGAAGGAAGGAGAGACACAAAATGTTTAGTTGATTTTTTAGTTTAATCCTAGATATTTATATCGACAGACATCTTGTCTACAGATAACGTATAATTTGGAAATTCAGTGCACATTCACATGACCAATTGTCAACGGTGGTTTCTAACCCTTAATTGCAGGGTCAGGTCATTGTGACATCAAGGAATGACGTGACCATTCCAGAATGATGTGACCATTTCACAGCTCCAATGAGAATAGGCTCAAGATGTTTGACTTCTGTCTGGGTCACACAGTGCATCCAAGCAGTTCTTTTCAGATTCAGTTAAATGTAGTTAAGAGAAGGCTTGACAACAGCAATTTGCTTAAATATGAAAAAGAGAGGGAAGAGACAATAAACCTCAAGCCCTTCTGGCAATAGGGGACCCCTCAATTGACGGCCAGTCTAGAGGCTGAGCTTGTTCCTGGCACTGTTCAGGGTTTTGGTCTGAGGCGGAATCCAACGACTTGGAATGAAACTCCCTCCCTCTTATGCAGTGTAACAAACAACAAGACACAGAAAAAACCACTACAGAAGACAAAACTTCTGGCCAGTACAGAAAACAGCTACAGAAAAACAAGAGATAACACGGTGTCAAGCTGGATGAACACAGCAGGCCAAGTAGCAAGAGAGGAGCAGGAAAGCTGACATTTCGGGTCGAGACCCTTCTTCAGAAATGGGGGAGTAGAAGGGGATTCTGAAATAAGTAGGGAGTAAGGGGAATTGGAGATGGATAAAGGAGAAGATAGGTGGAGAGGAGACAGACAGGTCAAAGAGGTAGGGTTAGAGCCTGTGAAGGTGAATGAAGGAGGCAGGATGAGGTTAGTGGGTAGGAGATGGGGTTGGGGCTTCAGGTGGAAGGAAAGGTTAGAGAGGAGGGAACTAGCTGGGCTGGTTTTGGGATGCGGTCGGGGGAGGGGAGATTTTCAAGCTTGTGAAGTCCACATTGATACCATTGGGTTGCAGGGTTCGCAAGTGAAATATGAGATGCTGTTCCTGCATCTTTTGGGTGGCGTCGTTCTGGCAATGCAGGAGGCCCAGGATGGACTTGTCGTCTGAGGAGTGGTGGGGGTGGGGGGTGGAGTTGAAATAGTTCACGACCTGGAGCTGTAGTTTTTTTGTTGCAAACTGAGTGTAGGTGTTCCACAAAGCTGTCCCCAAGCCTCTGCTTGGTTTCCCTGATGTAGAGGAGGCCCCAACGGGAACAATGGATACCGTATGTCACATTAGCAGATGTGCAGGTGAACATCTGTTTGATATGGAAGATCTTTTTAGGGCCTGGGATGGGGGTGAGGGGGGAGGTATAGGGGCAGGTGTAGCACTTGCTTTGGTTGCAGGGAAAAGTGCTGGGGGTGGTGGGGCTGGTGGGGAGTGTGGAGCAGACAAGGGAGTCACGGAGAGAGTGGTCCCTCTAAAAAGCCCATAAGGGTGGGGAGGCAAAAATGTCTTTGGTGATGGGGCAGATTGCAGATGGCGGAAACGTCGGAGGATGGGTACGTTGGATTTGGAGGTTGGTGGAGTGGTACGTGAGGACCAGGGGGATTCTGTTTTGGTTATTATTGCAGTTAGGGGGTGTGAGGGATGAGTTGTGGGAAATGCGGGAGACACGGTCGAGGGAATTTTGATCACTGTGGAGCGGAAGTTGCAGTCCTTGAAGAAAGAGGACATCTGGGATTTTCAGGAGTGGAATGCTTCATCTCAGGAGCGGATGTAGCGGAGGCGAAGGAATTTAGAATAGGGGATGGCCTTTTTACAGGAAGGTGGGTGAGAGAAGTATTCTAGGTAGTTGTGGGAGTCGGCAGGCTTAAAATAGAGATCGTTTTCCAGGTGGATGCCAGAGATGGAGACAGAGAGGTCCAGGAAGGAGAGAGAGGTATCAGAGATGGTCCAGGTGAACTTAAGGTTGAGGTGAAAGGTGTTAGTGAAGTGGATGAACTGTCAAGCTCCTCGTGGGAGCACGAGGTGGTGCCAATACAGTCATCAATGTAACGGAGAAAGAGATGGGAAATAGGGCCAGTGTAGCTTTGCAAGAGAGATTGTTTCACGTATCCTATAAAGAGGCAGGCATAGCTTGGGCCCATGTGGGTACCCAGGGCCACCCCCTTTGTCTATAGGAAGTGGGAGGAATTGAAAGAGAAGTTGTTGAGGGTGAGGACAAGTTCAGCTCAGTGGATGAGGGTGTCAGTAGAGGTGGACTGATCGGGCCTGCGGGACAGGAAGAAGAAGAGGGCCTTTATCTGCATGGGGCATACAGGTGTATAGGGACTGGACGTCCATAGTAAAAATGAGGTGTTGGGGACCAGGGAATTTGAACTTCTGGAGGAGGTAGAGAGCGTGGGTGCTGTCACAGACGTGGGTAAGGAGTTCCTGGACCAAGGGTGAGAAAATGGAGTCGAGATAGGTGGAGATAGGTTTGGTGGGAGGGAGCAGGCAGAGACAATGGATCAACAACGGCAGTCAGGTTTGTGGGTTTTGGGAAGGAGACAGAAGCAGGCAGTGCGGGGTTGGGGAATGATGAGGTTCGAGGCTGTGAGTGAGAGGTCACTTTACGTGATGAAGTTGTGGACGGTTTGGGTGATGATGGTCTGGTCCTTGGGATGGAGTCATGATCAAGGGGGCGATAGGAGGAGGGGTCAGAGAGCTGGCGTCTGGGCTTGGTGATATAGATGTCAGTGCGCCATACGACAACTGTGCCTCCCTTGTCCACGGGTTTTATGGTGAGTTTGGGATGGGAGTGGTGGGCGCGGAGGGCTGTGGAGGAAGAGGGTGGAGAGGTTGAGGCGATAGATGTCTCGATGACAGTTAGAGATGAAGAGATCAAGGGAAGTTAGGAGGCCTTGGGGTGGTCTCCAGGAGGAGGAGCTGTGATGGGGGGGGTTGGAGAAGGGGTCAGTAGATGGAGGGTTAGGCTCACGGTTAAAGAAATAAGCTCGGAGATGGAGGCGGCGAGAAAACTGGTGGTTGTCTTCAGTCCATAAAGCAATGTTCACAGGACTCATACAAGGTCATGCAGCTTGTCAAGTGTCACTGTTTATTTTTCCATCCTATACAATCTATTTTCTCATGTAGCTCTGGAATATCATGATGAATTTCCAGCCCTTTGGCCCATCCTATACAACCTTTCTCTGTAAAATAAGCCTATTTCACAGGATTAAGTCAATTGAACCTTCTCTGAATTGCTTCTTTCACAATTATATCATTTTTTTCAAATAAGGAGAACTCAAGTGCACACAGACTGCACATGTGATCTCAATATGCTCCTGTCCAGCTGAATTAAAACGTCCATTCCAATTGCACTGAACAACAACATTCTATCTTTTTAATCACTTGCTGTACCAGCAGCACAATTTTATTTTTCCCAGCACTGCTGATTGCTGTCACTCGATGGTATATTGCTTTATTTTTCATTCTCCTCCAAATCAACTCATTGGAATTTTCCTGGGAAGCAGAGGTCTTATGGAACATTAGTAGTGTCCCTGCCCCTGGTTCAAGTTGCACCTGCAGAATTGATGGTTAAGGAAGTTGTGCTCATAATTCGGCCAAACAGGTTGAGGATCGGCTTGCAAATCCTTCTAACATTTACCGGCAGCTAGGTGTATGAAAGCAGGAGAGATTCAAAGACGTGGAACTGGAGTCTCTAGCATTACTACCTACAGCTGCAGTCTGTAATGTGATTGTAAAAGTAATAATCACATTCAATGGCAGTACAAACTCAGCAGGTCTGGCAGCATTTGTTGAGAGAGAAACAGAGTTAACATCTTGAGTCTAGAATGACTGTTTCAGAACTGAAAGGGGCTGGGAAATTGCGTATTTTGTGTTACTGTCAGAGGGGGAGGATGAGCAAGTGGAACAAACTGTGAGAGGTCCCGAAGCAAAACACAAAGGGCGATATGGAAATGTAAATAGGTTTAAATGTTCAGTGTGCAAAGGATAAATGTATGTTTGCTCTGTGAAAGCAAAGCCAACTAGACATGACCAAGACAGGCCTGGGGGCTTGGGGGGCAGTGGTTGGAGAAGTTGTAATTAAAACACAGGACAAGAGGTTATGCTCTGAAGTTGTGGGACTCAATATTGAGTTCTCGAGGCTGTAAAGTGCCTCAGTGGGAAATGCGAGGTTGTGCCACCAGCTTGTGTTGAACACTGCATCAGGCTACCCCACTTTTCCATCATTCCTAACACTTCCTTACACTCACCCATGGTGCCTTCCCATGGAAATGCAGAAGGTGTAAAATTGTTCCTTTCCTTTCCTCCTCCCTCTCAAAGAATCAGTGTCTCTGTGGAAGCTGCTGGAAATGAGGTCTGTACAGACCCTAGTTCTTAGTTGATGGAACAGGCCCAGAAACAGCTCCAAAGCATTATGGGAGGGAGGTGAACCGCCTAGGTTCCTGAGAAATATCTTCGAGCCTTTTCCACTTCACCACTTCCCACTGAGATCTGTCAAATCCAAGCCTGGTGCTGGGATCTCCATTGAAGCCTGAGTACCACCCAGGGAACAGGAGCTCGAGGTGTTAGACTGGGTGCATGGGGAATATTGAATATTTTTCCTCACAGGCACAGGAATATTACTGTAAGGGGAGGCTTGAGAGGCCAACTCCATAAATATGTTGCCCGTTTTGTATCTGGCTGAGTCTGTTGCCCGAGCATCTTGTTGAGCCGTTCCAGAGGATTAACACTTCCAATCAACATTTTAATAGCTTCAGCAAAACTACAGGATAGAGAGGAAGAGCAGAGGTCGGTGATGGGATTCACGCGTTGTGGGGTGTGGATGTGGTGGTGGAACATTGGTCTTAGCCTTGAACTCGACCTTGGGGATGAATTCTCTCTCACATCCTGGTGGGGGGTAGGATTTACTGTCATCTGTCTGTTGTCTGGCCGATGTTGTGGACTCAGAGACAGGAGAGTAGGAAAACACCTGTAGATGCTCCTGAAGGGACTGGATAAGGTGAATGGAGCAGATTCACAAGTGGAGTCTTGTTCACAGGAGATAACATCAACTTAAGGGTGTAAAGTGCTTTAATGTTTTCTGTGGCCATTATGCTGCATTGGAAGATTGGGCTTTGTTTATTGTGTCTGATATTTCTCCTTGTATTAAAATGTAACCTGTTGTGATGTCGACCAATATCCTCAGCTCCAAACCAGGAGGTAGGAAGATGGAGTTCTGATGGGAGAAGGATTCGGACTGAAGACATCATTGTCTCTTCAGCAGTCTGTGATGCTTACAAGCTGACTTGCTTCCACACTAAAAGTGAGCTCTCGGGTGATTGAAGCCCCCATTGCATGACTTGTGGTGGTGGAACAGGTGGTGTTTGGGGTAATGGGAGGTTGCCATGTGCCCCTTTTTCAGTTGATGCTTGTCTTCAGCTTGCTGTTTTTGAAGACATTCCAAGGACGCAGATCCATCCCGGATGCTCTCCCTTCACTTCGATGTTTCAAGGTTTCCCTGGTGTTGATCAGAACGTTGCACAACTTTTCAGTGAGGCTTTGTGAGTGCATTTGAAGCGTTTCCTTAGCCCAAGGCCTCATCATTGATTATGATAACCTGGGGCAGTGTGGGATTAGGGCAGGGGAGGTTGGTAGAGAAATTTTGTCTTTCACATATTCGGTGATCGGTTGATGTTCTTGCATGCCTCAGTCAAAGTACTGATGATATCTTGTGGTTTAGCCTCTGAGTGCACCCAAGCAGAGCACCATACTGTCATCTCCAAGACAGGCCAAAATGTCCTTTGATCTGGCATCCAGGTAGCAGAGTTTCAATAGGGTTCCATTTAAACGGAAAATTAGGTTCATTCCAGTCGGATCTTGTTGAAGACAAGGTACAGCATTCCGTCAAGGAAGATGGAGAAGGGTAACAATGAGATTACATAGACCTGCCTGTCCACAGACCGAATTGGATTCCTGCTGAGTGTAACAAGGGCACATACAGAAGTATATCAGAGCCTGTCACTGAAGCAGGGACTAACTACCAGATCTGTTGGCCATGCAATAGAACTAGAGCCTGCCCTCTCAGGGATGTGTGAACAGTGTCTTCATGCCCTCCCAGGATCCAGCAATCACTCCCATAATGGCCTGTTCCTGGAGACTGACCCCTATTGGGAGCAGGATGTAATCACATAGAGGTGGTCCTATGTCACCAGGAGACTGTGAAAAGCCCACTTGGATGACCTGGTTTAAGGTTTTTGTGATGATACTGTGCCTTTAAGATATGTGTTCTGTCCTGTTTCTCGTTGTCACAATGGTGCCAGAATGTCTCCTTCAGCAATTAGTTAACAGAGATAACAAAGTGTGGAGCTGGATGAACACAGCAGGCCAAGCAGCATCTTAGGAGCACAAAAACTGGCGTTTTGGGCCTAGGCTCCTAAGATGCTGCTTGGCCTGCTGTGTTCATCCAGCTCCACATTTTGTTATCTCAAATTCTCCAGGATCTGCAGTTCCCATTATCTCTGATACAATTAGATATCAGCTTTGAGTTGTCCCTGGGTGCTTTCTTTAAAAGCAGGACAAAGGAATCTTGGATAGTAAGAACTGCCCTTGCGGGAGTCAGATATAACACAGTATGATGCTAGAGGAACACAGCAGGCCAGGCAGCATCAGAAGAGCAGGGAAGTTGACGTTTTGGGTCTGGAGTTGAGGAGGTTTTGCTAGTTGCTGAAGCTGAAAGCATGATTTCTTTGCTGCTAGAGTGAACTCTCAGATAAATTGCTTCCTTCAGCGATTCTCTGTACTGGAGAAAGATAGCATGTGAGAATAAAATTGTGTTGCTGAATTGTCATTGTCAGTGGTGTATGTATGGGATGCTGTCTACATTGAAATAGTTGATGATTAGCAGTTAAAAAGTACATTCTTGTGAAGTATTTCAATAGAAGAAAGTTACGCCAATTCTTCTTTTCATCGTCCCCAAGGACTCCCCCCACACCCACACCACCACACACGCACACACATGCAAAACTGTAATGGTTAGTTGTAAACAGGGCCTCACAAAGCAACTACCGTTGTCAATTATAGCTGCAAGTTAATGAAGAGTTGTCGATAAAGTGGAAATAGAACCCATCATTCCGATTTGTATTTCTGATACCCAAATATGGGATAAGGACTTTAGAGGGCAGTGAGACATGTGGTTTCTCTCTCAGGCCTGCTGCAGTGCTCCAGCAAAACTAAGAGCAGCATCTCATCCTCCAAATGTGGACGCTGCAACCTTCGGGCTTAATACTGAGTTTAATCATTTTAGGGCCTGAATACCTTCTCCCATGTCCTTTATCCACTCCACACCTCAGGCCCGGTCATGACATGGGCTGCATCCAGCACAGCAACTCATTTTCATTGACTTATTGTCCCCATTATCAACTATCCTTTGTCTGCCTAACTCTCTCTCTTTCTCTGGGCTCACTCCTACTCCGCTCACATCATCAGTATAAATAACACCTTTTCCTAGCTCTTATGAATTCTGAAGAGGGGTCACTGGACCCTCAACGTTAATTCTGCTTTTTCTTTATACATGCTGCCAACCCTGCTAAAAGTGTTTCTAGCAATTTCTGACTTTATTTAAGAGTCCAGCACAAGGGCAGCTCAGATTTTGTGCTCAGCAGATATGAAATTTTAAACAATAACTTTCAGACTTTACTGGGTGTTCATTTATAGGAGTGGACTCTGAGTTTCTGGCACGAGGTAAACTTGTCTTGGCTGCACAGAGCAGTCATGAGATCTAGTTCATCCATCACTCTTGTTCTGTCTTTCTGACCTCACAGGCTGCCCGTATCTCCCAGACAAACTACAAATACAAAGCAAAGAATTACAGATAGTGGGAATGTGAAACAGAATTTAAGTGGCAATGCAGAATTTCTCCAGAGTGACTTGGTGTGTGAGTGCAGAAGTGGGAAGTCCAAACTCATGTTTACTTCTGAAATAGTAGGAACTGCAGATGCTAGAGAATTTGAGAATTTTTTTCTTCAGAAAAACTGAGCAAGGGTCCAGACCTGAGACATCAGCTTTCTGCTCCTCTGATGCTGCTTGGCCTGCTGATTTCATCCAGCTCTACACCTTGTTGTCTCATGTTTACTTCCCCTCCTTTTCTCTGATGCAGTTCTCTTTCAGTTGTGAAGAAAGCCCCTGCCTGAATTGTCTGATCAGACTAGTGTTGCAATATTTTCTGTTTGTGGTTTTGCCTCCAGGCCCAAGTCTGGGGTTTGAGACTGCACTATCAAACTGGACTGATCTTTGTACAGCTCACCATCACCATTGCCTGGCTTAAACTGGAACTACAATGAACTGCCTGTGAAAGAGCTTGAACACGCCCTTAATCTATCCAATTCCCTGGGCTCAATTTTCATCAAGCAGGCACCAAACAGGTATTAGCAGATCATCTGCGTGTTTTACACAAAGCACAGCAGGAAAAGAATAAATTCTGAAATTTACAACCAAGATTTTCAAACTGCCTGATTCATTGTACAAAACTATTGTTGTGCTTTACTTGTCACAACACTTGTTTTATTCACAGACTGATTGAGATTTCAGAAAGTATAATCTGCAAATTCAATGAAACATGTAGTGACAATTTGTTGTTAATGGTGGTTTCTAATCCATGACCACTAACTTTAACTCTACTCCCAGGCTAAGGTCTTTGGGAGGTCAGGATGCTGTGCCCCTGAAGACCTGCTCCTTTTCTGGATTAGGATCCCAACCGGAACAGATTCTCAGAAAGAGAAATTCTGAAGAAAGGATAAAGTTTTTCAGTGAATTTATTCCCATTGAAGGTGTGGAGATGGGACTTGGTGTCCACATTGTAAAATGAAACTGTCCCAGACTCATAACTGAGATAAATGCCTACTTTCCCAGGGATCTGACCAGCAGGGAGATGAGATCGAATTGTCAAGTTTACATAAAACTGACTCCCAAAACGCCAAATGGTCCAGAATTCATTCTCTGGGATCAGGTTGACTCCTTTCTCTCTCTCCACAGACTCAGAAGCTACAGCTAGCATCCAACCTCGATTCCCCGCCACCTCCACCTCCCAGTAATGTCTTCCCAATGTGAATCCTTCTGATCCCAGCGCACAGGGACAGTCTGTAAACCTCTTCTTGGTGTCAGGGAGACTCCTCTGGGTACGGGCCCATCTCAAATTCTTCAGATCCTTGGACACCTCAAGCTCTGAAATCATTGTTTCAGCATCTACGATCACCAAAACTGGGGAGTAAGAAACAGAGATTTAGAGACAGTCACTGATGATCAGAGAGAGTGCATATGTGTGTAGTGTAGACGTGTGTGGGAGGGGTGGTGCAATATGTGTAGAGAGAAAATGTATGTGGAGCCAGTAATGTATGTGTGAGGGTGTGTTTGTGTTGAGAGGGTGCTGTACCAATTGGATTCCTCCACCTGAACTATACTGGAACTGTCCAGGTGAAATCATCTGCCTAGGTCTGTGGAAAGGCTCTTTATCTAATTAGTTGAGTGGGAAGAGAATTCTCATCAGGGAGAACCTGAGTTAAAAAGAATGGACAAAGCAACAGCGTAGGGCATTGATTAAGGTCATTAAGAGAGTGACCTGAAAGGGCAGAGTTGACAAACACAAAAATGTACATGAAAATGACAGCAGATTAGGAGCGAAATGGAAAAGAAGACGGTATTATGGACTGTATCTGACTGCACATATTATTTATAATGAGAGGTTGGCAAATCTAAAGAGCTAATCGTTGACTTTAGAAAGAAAGCAGAACGCACTCCCATCTACATCAATGGAACTGACATTAAGAGTGTGAAGAGCATCAAGTTCCTTGGAGTGATGATAACAATCTGTCCTGGAATTCCGACGTCGAGGCTACAGTCAAGAAGGCACAACAATGCCTCTCCTTCCTCAGGCAGTTCAGGAAATTTTGCATGTCCATAAAGTCCCTCTCTGACTTCTACAGATGCACCATTGAAAGCATACTGCTCGGGTGTTTCCTTGCCTGGTACGGCAACTGCTCCACCCAAGACCGTAAGAAACTACAGAAGGTGGTGTGCACAGCCCAGACCATCACAGAAGCCAACCTTCCATCCATGGACTCCATTTACACAGCTCCCTGCTTCGGAAAGGTGACCAACCTGTCATGACCTCCTATAACCTCTTCTGTCAGGCAGAAGATACAGAAGCTTGAATGCATGCATGAGCAGGTTCAGAAACAGCTTTTTCCAGGCTGTTATCAGACTGATGAATGGTCTCTCTAGCCTCAAATAATACTGACCTTATCAGTGTTGATCTCACCTTGCACACACCCTGTGTAATGTAACCTGTATGCCTCTGCCTCAGTCTTTTTGACCTGTACATCATTTGCGAACTATGACATGCCTGTACTGCTTGTAAACAAAGCTTCTCACTATATTTCGGTGGAGTTGAAAATCGATCAA
The DNA here is from genome assembly GCF_030684315.1 of Stegostoma tigrinum. Classification (NCBI taxonomy): domain Eukaryota; kingdom Metazoa; phylum Chordata; class Chondrichthyes; order Orectolobiformes; family Stegostomatidae; genus Stegostoma; species Stegostoma tigrinum. The sequence continues at coordinate 24,059,277 of NC_081387.1, forward strand.
TCTATCAATCAATTGACATTAAAAACAATTAAATGAATATGATATGATTGTCATTTCACAGAAATGGTTATGTGTGATCATTTCTGGGAGCTGATTATTCTCAATATATTTGAGATTTTAGTTGGATGGGAAGAAAGGAAAAGGAGGTAAGGTTAATAAGCAATAATAAGCTGTTAGTAAGCAATGTTTCAGTACAATAGTGAGTCATGATCTCTGTTCAGAGGATCAAATGTAGATGAGTTTGTGTGGACATGAGAAATAGTTAAGGAACAAAAGTTTCTGGGTATGATTTATAGAACCCCTGAAAGTAGCTGCACCATCAATACAGCATAAACCTGGAGATCATGGGGATTGTAAAACAGATAGTAATTGAGGAAAATATTATTCTTAATATTGATTAACTAAATGAAACTGATACAGGTAACAAAGAACATGAGTCCTTGAGTAGATTCTGGACAGTTTCTTACGAAACCATGTTCTTGAACAAACATTGAACAAGCTATGTTTCAAACTGTGCATTTAAACAGGATTAATCAGTGACATGTCATGAAGGGTCCTTTCGATATGAATGTTCATAAAAATTGACCTTCACATTCATTTTAAGCATGGGAAATGTGGATCTGAAAATTGATTCTTAAACTTAAGTAATAGCAATTTCAAAGGTCTAAGGACAAAATTGGCTGAAGTGGAATGTACAGAGAGGTTTGACACTAAGATAGCAAAGGACCAGACATCTAAGGAAATATTTCAAAACCATGAACCTGCCAGAACATGTTGAAAAGTTAAAATTATCACAGTCCTAGCAGACCAGAGGACAGCTCTTTCATTAGCTGGAAACAACTGGTGACAGTTTAACTTAGAGTTCATTACACCCTAGGAGTGAGGAGCGGTTGAGAAGGAGGGACCTTCAAAGTAACCTTAGCCAGCATACAAATTAACCTGCACTGTAGGCATCACTCTGTGTTGCAAATAAGCCATCCAGCCAACCGAGCTAACCAACATGTTGGGAGTACATATAAAATACTAGGAGGAACATTGAAGAGGAGTAGACTAAAAGAATAAAGTAGGTTATCCAAACACTGTATTAGCATTTGTAAGCCTCACCTCAGCTGAAGTACTGTGTTCATTTCTGGGCGCCAATAATGTCCCATGATGACAGCCTTTGGTGAAAAACGTAGACCAAGAAAGTGTGGTTGTTCTCCTCAACCAGTAAAGGTTAAGAGGAGATTTGTTTAAGGTTTGTAAAATCATGAAGGCTTTTGATGGAATAAATCAGCGAAACTATTTCTGGGCTTAGAAATGTTGCTAACCAGAAAACACTCATTGTAGGTGATTGGCAGAAAATCCACAAGTGATATGAGGAAACATTTATGTATTTTACACAGTGAATTGTTGTGATCTGGGATGCACTGCTTGAAAAGGGAGTGGGATGGATTCAATAGGAACAGTCTGCAAGACACTTGAATTAAACCTTTGATGGGAAATGTTTATAGCTCTTTGAAGAAATGGCAGGGAAGTTGAATTAATGGGATTGTGGACCAAAAGAGTTAGCACAGGCCCAATAAGCCACCTGCACTACCATGATCTTTGTTTATAAAAGTGGACAGTTTGTTAAGGATGCTTGTTCATTTATCCTCAAATATTTTGATTTGAAATCCAAGACAATACCATCAAAATAAATAGAGCCATTGATAAGTCTCATTGATGTACACCCATGAATTTCTGAACAAATCATTTTTTTATTATTTTAAAAATATAAACTAGCCTGTAAGTAAGAGCCTGAACACATATAAAAGTAAGCTCAATTTTAAGGACATTATTAAAGATGCGCCAGGCTCATATTCTTATCATCACCTCAGAGAACAGCGGAAGAGAGTTGTGCTAACTTGGCATTGCGTCAAAACCTAGAGAAAAAATACTTAGCGACATAACTGGCATAGCGAATAGTAAGCAAATAGATGAAGGCGGAGTAGGAGAGAAAGTAAGGAAGTTCAAAATAGAGTTAACTTGCATATATTTAAACGCATGTAGCATAGTAAACAAGGTTGGGGAGTTACAGATGAAGATTAAAATGTGGAATTATGATGTTCTAGCTGTGACAAAGACCTAGATCAAGGAAGGGCAAGACTGGGTGTTAAGTATTCCTGTGTATAAATTGTTCAGGAAGGTTAGAAAAGGAGAAAAATATGGAGGTGTGACAGTATTGGTTAAGGAAGGGCATTGCCATGATGGATAAAGAAGATGTTTCAGAAGATTCAAGGACTGTCATTTTGGCTGGAGATAGAGAAAATAAAGGGTGCAATTGTGAAACTCTGTGCAGTCTATAGACCAACAATTAGTGGAAAGGATGTGGAGAAACATATCGACAGGGAAGTTACAGAAAATGCCAACATTGTAGCATAGGTATATGGAGGACTTCAATTATCCAAATATAGACTGGGATACTGATAGCGTAAAGGACATTGAAGGGCATATCTTCCTAAATTGTGTTCGGGAGAGGCTACATCCTGTATGTGTCCAGTCCAACAAGGAAGAGTGTTCTGTTGGACCTGGCAATTGGAAATGAGGGGTGCCAAGTGGATCAAAAGAAGGTGAAGAATATTTAGGAGAGAGTAATCATTGCATCATAAGATTCAGGTTGATGTTAGAGAATGATAGGAAACAATCTGGAGTAAGAAAATACATTGGTGGAGCTCTGAGCTCAATAGGACTAGATCAGGGGCTAGCAAGATTGATTGGAATACAGGATTAGTGGGAAGATCACTTACTGCACAAGTGGTCACCCTCAAGAGCTTCTGGTTTTTGGTACAGTCAAGGTATATTCCTTCCAATGGAAAGGTAGGACAAACAAATCCAGGTTTTCCTGGCTGCCAAAGGAGGTAGTGATTAACTTTAGAAAGAAAACCCCTGTGCTTCTAATAGGTGTAAGTCAGAAAATACCATGGAGGATCAACAGGAGAACTGGCTGTAAAAGGTGGGGAGAAGTGATAAAGTAAAAAACAGAAGGAAGAACAATGATGAAAGACTAGTAGCTGGCATAAAGTGAAATCCCAAAGTCTTCCACAGGCATAGAAACAGAAAGACAGTGGTTAAAGGAGGAATAGCCGATCAGAGACTGAAAATGGGTTACATATGGATGCAGGGGCCATAGCTGATGTGTGAAGTGAATACTTTGCATCTATCTTCACAAAAGGGGATAATGCTACGCAGTCACGGTGACCAAGGAATAAACTCTCTCACTAGAAAGGGTCAAAAATAATAAGCAAAATGTCTTGGATACATTGTTGACACTTAAAGTTGACAGGGCACCGGGTCTGGATGAGATGCATCTGAGGATTTTGAAGGAAGTGAGGGTAGAAGGCGCTATCCATAATCTTTCCACATTCTCTGGACTATGGATAGGTGCCAGAAGTCTGAAGAACTGAAAACATATGACCTTGTTCAAATAAAATTATAAGAATAATCCCAACAATTACAGACCAATCGGTTTAATTTCTAGAAACAATTATTCTGGACAGAAGCAGTAATTACGGGGCGGCGGGGGGAAAGGTGGATTGATTAGGAAGAGTCAGCACACCTGTTAGCCAAGCTCAAGGACTGAGGCTCCTGCAGCAATTCTGCCTGGATCCCTCTACCTGCCTTAGTCGTAGTCACACACTCCTGTTCCTGACCACTGACCAAATTCCAAGTAGTTCATCTAAAAGGTGTGACTGCCTTCTGAAAAAGGCTTCCAGTTATCTCTCTCTGTTCCTGATCTGTCACAGTGTTTAAAGCTCACACTCCAGCTCCACAATTCTGAGCAACCAATATTTGCTACAGATGTGGTCACTGTGAACTGGTCCACCAGCTCCCGCATTATACAGGTACAACACACAATATGGCCCTGCATCTCTATTTTGTTTTCTTAGTTCATAATTTGTTTTATTTAAAAGATTCCAACTGAAGAATTAGTTTTTAACGTATAAATATTTCTTCTATTTGGCTTCAATCTAAAAGTGTAATAGATAGTCAAATTAGCTGCTATTACCGAAACGTGAATTTGCAGTTTACCTGTGAAGTCACTCATTGCTTTGTACTGCGACCCTGATCCTGGACATTAATTTATCCTGTTAAAATGATCTAAAAACAATAAAAATAACTCATCCTCTCTGCATCAAATCCTCACGCTTCTCCAAAATCCCCAAAATATACACTTTCTCAGGCTGTGTCTTATTCTGGATGTGATCTTCCTGACTATCCAAAGCCTACTGCTTAAATGTAACAAGACTTAAACAACACTACCTGCAATTTCCATTCACATCATGCATTTTAAGATCTCTAAGAAGAAAGAACCAAAACATCAAACCATGGCATCCAATGCCATCATCACCAGTAAATTCTTCCCTGTGTCAATATCTTGGAAATAACCATTCCCCAGAAACTGTGCTGGACTAGCCACAAAAATATTGTGGTTACAAAAGGTGGTTAGAGGGATAGTGGTCTTGGAGTGAGAAACAAACGTTCTGACTCATCAAAGCCAATCTATCATCTACAAGATACAAGTCAAGAGAGTAATGGAATACTACCCACTTCTCTGGATGAGTGCAACTCCACCAACACGCAAGAGGCTTGACAACTTCAAGCCTGCTTATCCGGCATCATGTTGGTAAAGGATTCACTCCCTCAACCACCTTGGAATTTTCACTCCCTCAACCACCAGTGCACAGTGGCAGCTGTCTGTACCATCCACAAAATGCACTGCGACAACTCAACAGAGCTCCTGAGGCAACAACTTCCAAACTCATGACTACTACCATCTAGAAAGACAAGGGCAGTAGATACATCACAATGCAACAACATGCAATTTCCCCTCCAAATCTCACACCATCCAGACTTGGAAATACATTGTTGTTCCTTCAGATTCACTGAGTTAAAATTCTGGAACACTCTTGCCTTAATGGCTTTGTAAATTATCTTCCTTCAATGCGTGAACATCATCCTGAGCTTTCTGCCAGTTGACATTTAAATTCTCCACACTGCTACTTTTCTAACTTTCCTGTCCCATCCTCCTGCAGCATTCCAGTGAGGCTCAAAGCAAGCTTGAGGAATAACACTTTGTCTATCGATTCAGTTCTTTACAGCCTTCTGGAATCAATGTTGAGCTGAACAACATTGGTTTGGAATGTCTTTGATTTGAGCTTTTTTATTTCCATTCTGTTTTACTTTTCCCACCACCACTTCTTTTGGCTTTTATCATTTAATCTCTCCTGCCATCGGGCCTCTCAGAAACCTTTCCTTCAAGCTTTCTCACCTTGTTCTCAACCAGGTTCTCTTATTTTCCATACGTTTTTAATGCTTCAGATCTGGTAATAGATCATTGACCTCAAATATTAATTCTGTTTGCTTCTCTACAAAAGCTGCCTGGGCTTGTTGAACATTTCCAGCAATTTTTGTTTAGTTCAGATTTCCTACAGCTGCAATATTTTACTCGTGGTAGTATAACAACCTGGTTGTGATCGTAGTTGTATTGCCAAGTTTCCCAGGCCCGAATCAAGGAGCTGCCTCTGTTCTCACTCAACCCTGACAGCGTGCACTGGAGAATAGAGCCCAGGCACCTTTAACTTAGCCACAGTCATGATAATACATATGAACATTGGCTTTCTTCATTGAAGCAAACTAATTTCTTCAATGTTGAGTAGAAAATACTGATCAAGAATGAAATGCTTCCATCTGGTCCATGGAAAGAAACAATATTTGATATATGGCCACATGAGGAGCTGGTTATTCAATGTGCTACACGACAGTAAAAACTCCACCATATTACTCTCCAGATACATGAAAGATGTTTCATCAGGCTCATTGAGAGGATAGACTTTGCTGACACTTTTAGGAAATGGAGGGATTGTGATCCAGTTCTAGCTGACCATGTCCAGAGTGAGAAGCCACTGACTTTACCTCACCCCCACCCCCCACCACTCCACCTCTCCCAACATGCAGACAAAGCTTCATTCACAGGTTCCCTGTTGTGGATATGAGGGTGACACACAAGCTGGAGATGTATCAGGAGGATGAGGATTGGAGACAAGGAAAAGTTCAACAGTTGGGGTTTCCACTTAGTGAAGTTTGTAAAGTATGAATGGATTCTGGAAATATAAATTTACCTACAATTTCCTGCGCTGTTGATATTTTGCAATTTGGCAGTTTCAGCTGACCAGTTGATGATGAGGATTTTTGAGAAAGTCCGTCAGGTACCTGAACAAGAACTTAATTCCTTTCATTGATGTTTTTAGCCGTGTCCTTGTGGGGCCATTGTCCGTTTGCAGGTAGAATATCAAAGGTACATAAAGTGACCTGGCATCAGGAGCTGCTGAGAACCATCCTGTGCCATTGCTACCAACCCAGGCACCCACTGAGTGATGTGAACCGGAGGGGCACGTGATGAGTATCGGGTGGGAGTCGCTCTGACGTCCCAATCCCCAGAAACCCTCTTTTCATTGCTGACATATGTTCCTGAGTTCAAACATGACTGGGGCCTCAAAAGGTGTAAACAACCTATGCAGAGATGTCATTATTCAAGAGAGAGCTGATCTCTGTGTGGCCATTAGCTCTCAGTCGGCCGGGTTCCCGAAGTCCATCGTTTACTTGTGGCTTAGATGGCTTGATCCCAAAGAACCACATTGCCATTTCATGTCCCTGAGCGACACTTCATGCAAAAAGGCTTCTCTATAAGCGTTGAAGCAGGACTCTCACTGGTTCTCTAACCAACAGTCAAGACACCTCCATTAAGTACAGTCTTTTTGATACTTGAATGCATTTAAGATTATAAAATATAATTCAAAATAGAAAAACATGAGTTTTACCAGGGTTAATGACCTCCAGCATTTTGCTCCACACTGGGTATGGTAAAGGGCCTTGGAATTTTCCAACAGTCAGGCACCATCTGCTAGTGATAGCGCATTAACATCATCACTAGCCCTGTAAATATTAAACAGTTCATTATAAACTGACAATAAACTTTTTTCTGAGTAATTTCACCAATTTGCACTGAGTGTCAGTAACGTACATGACCTACCTCCTCTTTTGAGATGCTTCCTCCTGAAATAAACAAAACACCAAACTTAGTTGACAGCAACTGACTGTCTATATCCAGAAAGCAGCAATTACACTCACATTGTTACAAGCTGCTGAGAATTACCAATTCTGAATGCCGCAGAAATGGAATATAGAAAGGATGCTGCACTAAGCATATTGAAACACATAACCTAATACTAATGAAGAGATACAAGAACTGAGAGGATACAACTAAACAACAAATTCTATGATCCCAGCTGATGATAATACCAACCAAGTCAAACTCAAGAGAGAAACCCCTCTTGATCGTCTCTAACTTTGATTTCTTTTTTTTTGGGAGTCAGTTACTGAACATATTCATGAGAGTCAGACAGTATACATATATTAAATGAGTAAAAAAGAAATCAATATTACATTTGTTAATAAGATTGGAAACATTTAATTACAAGCATCAGAAAGGTATTCAAATTCACACTATTCCTGCTTTCCCAGCAATAACTTGACAAACATCAAAACCTCAATGAATATTTACCACTATGACCAGATCAAAGGTTCTTGCTCAGACTGGCACACCTCAAACAGGTTTTTCTATACACTCACTGGGATTTCTTTTTCTTCAGCGAGTATCTTTCCTGAGACACCTAAAGTATTTGATAACTAAACTCACTATGACTTTAACTTTAGAGCAAACTTGAGATCCTGAATGTATTGTTTACACTCTTTGGTACATGATGTCATTGATTCCCTTCTGATGATTTCTGTCTCTGGGTGTCCTGGATCCCCTTCATTAGACTACAGAACAGCTTTTTCCTGATTTCTCAGAGTGCACTAAACTACTAACACTCATCCTTTCACTTCAAGGTTTGTTAAATCCAGTTAAATGTCGATAAAGTTAGATGTTTTTCTTCTTTTTCATTAGTTTCTGGTCAACAGACTGCACCAAAAAAAGAAAATTGTGCCTTTTTTGTTACTTAGCTAACGAATTGGATTTTGTCCTAGAGCCCCCAAGACTTCTTTTTTCTCCAGCACTGTAGTGCTCTCTGTTCAGCAATACTGCTATCCCTTCTCCTTTCTTTCTTTTCCTATCTTTTCTGAAAATTGGAACCAAGAAATTTTCATACCAAGTCTTGCCCTTCCTTGATAACAAAGTGTGAAGTTGGATGAACACAGCAGGCCAAGCAGCATCTCAGGAGCACAAAAACTGATGTTTCGGACCTAGACAGATGAAGGGTCTAGGCCCAAAACGTCAGTTTTTGTGCTCCTGAGATGCTGCTTGGCCTGCTGTGTTCATCCAGCTCCACACTTTGTTATCTTGGATTCTCCAGCATCTGCAGTTCCCATTATCTTTGTCCTTCCTTGAGTCAGGTCTCTGTTATTGTCACGACATCAAAATTCCACATGGCAATTCCCCAGTCTTCTGAGACGGACTCCAGCCTGTAGTTCCCTCCTTTCATGTGTCGGGACAGGAGGGATCCTCCAATCACAGCCTTTCTGTTTCTATCTGATCCTCGAATCACAGCTTCACTCAATCCACCACTTCTCGAATCAGAGTTCACTCTCTTACTGATCATTAAATTACAAGCTCATACCATTCAATCAAAGACTTGCTGTATCTTGATGATCCACCAATCACAGCCTCACTCTAACTGGTTGATCCTCAAATCACAGCCTCATGCTGTGGAGCCGATCCTGGGAAACTATCACAGAACTATACCGATTGCTGTTGCATGTTCTGCAATCTGAGATGGAGGCAGTTCACCATCCTACCTCAGTGGCCAACCTGGTGTCAGCTTCTCTAAGTCATATGCTACTAGGTGCTTCCAAGGATCTACTGGGGACCTGTGTGGCATCTCACAACCCTCAATGCTTCAGCTAGTTTCTCTGTGAAATTCAAAATGTCAGCATCAGTCTGCAGCCCGGGTGGTGGGCTTTGATAACATAGCCGGTTTCCCCCAGGTGCACGTTGGTTACAGACTGTACGCATGCTGCATGGAGAGTGCCATGTCATAACATAGTAGAGTTTACTAACAGGGAAAGGTTCCATTCTATCAGTGTGCAAATTAAGTGTGATTATCAATACCACATCTACAAAGTTTGAACCAGATAACTTAGAAGTTGTCATGATGCTGATGTCTTTGAGATATAGACCTTAAAGTAAGCTTATAAGTTAATCACAATGAGAGCTTTGAGAAGGAGTGAACCCAAGGTAACAGGGTCTATTCTGAACAAAGAATCGTATAAATCAACATACAGGGAGTTCTGTAAAAAGAACAGCTGCAGATGTCTGTAAGAGACAGTTTGCTCTCATCTCTGCCTCAACTGCACTTTCCTGTCTGCTCCTCAGAATCCTTAACCCATTACTAATTAAAAATCTGTTATATCCTCCTTAACTGAACTCAATGTCCCAGTATGCCCTGTACACTGGGATAGTGAATTCCCCATATTCATGAACCTTAGAAAGAAGGAATATTTCCTCTGATTTAATCTGCTACCCTTATCGTAAAGCTATGATGTCTCATCCAGATTGCCCCACATTAAGAAATGTCTCCTGTACATCCACATTCTCAATCCCTTTTAGCATCTTAGTTACACTGTACTCTCAGTGGCTCCCACACAAAAACTGAATCCCAGTCATAAGGTGGGGCAAAAATCCCCATCAGTTTGTGGGCATGCCCTGGACTTAAACCCCTCGAAAAGCAAAAGTTGTGGAAATTATGTTGGATTAAGGTCACTGGGATTCCAAAAAAACATGGGCTGCAGCTGAGCCAGGAAGAGGCTGGCTGGGACAGACTGGCAAATATACAAGCCCAGGGGCAGGTGTCTGGACAGCGGTTAGCTTGCAGAAACTAAAGGAAGACTCCCATTCATGCCTCAGCTAAAAGCAATGCAAGTAAGTCCACAAGAAACAAACCACTTCAACAACTTCAGACCCTTTGGATCCTACACAGATATAAAGCCAATCAATTCCAAATCAGTGTTCAGGCACAAAGTTACTGAACATTCCACATCAATGTGCTACATGCAAACCTGTTTCAACGTGGATGACTAAAAAAAACCTTCACACCATTATGCAAACTGAACAGATACCCATCCGAGGAAATGCTTGATATTCCAAAACCATTCACCTCAATCGGAAAACCATTCACACCTACTCCAGTTCTCTGGAAACCCAATCAGCCCCGAGAGGACGAACAATAGCTGAACAGATTTGCGAGGCCATAACGGAGCGCACAGTCTATATAATAAAATGTGAGGCTGGATGAACACAGCAGACCAAGCAGCATCTCAGGAGCACAAAAGCTGACGTTTCGGGCCTAGACCCTTCATCAGAGAGGGGGATGGGGAGAGGGAACTGGAATAAATAGGGAGGGAGGGGGAGGCGGACCGAAGATGGAGAGTAAAGAAGATAGGTGGAGAGAGTGTAGGTGGGGAGGTAGGGAGGGGATAGGTCAGTCCAGGGAAGACGGACAGGTCAAGGAGGTGGGATGAGGTTAGTAGGTAGGAGATGGGGGTGCGGCTTGGGGTGGGAGGAAGGGATGGGTGAGAGGAAGAACCGGTTAGGGAGGCAGAGACAGTCTGTATAACTGCTGTCCCTGATCCGGGGGGGAGGAGAGAGAGAGCCATCCCCAAAACTACCGCCAGAAGAGGGATCCCAGACAGCTACTCTTTCGAGAACTATCTGCGCAGTTATCTCCCTGAAACCTACCGACACAGGGCTGTTCCCCAGGGGAACCAACGGCAACCAGTCACGACCAGCAGATCTGACGACCGACGACTTCCATACACCACTGACTTGACTGACAGGGCCTCTGACACATGCAAAAGCTGACGTTTCGGGCCTAGACCCTTCATCAGAAAAACCTTGGTTATCTCTGATTCTCCAGCATCTGCAGTTCCCATTACCTCTGATACAGCTGTATTTCAAAATTGTTTTTATCCCCAGTGGTGAGCCTATTTCCTCAAGATCCAAAGTATCCAACCTAGCTACCAGTGTGGGAAAGGTGGGTTGGTGACAGTGCAGGGCACCCCAAGGTCAGGAAGTCTGATTAAAATGTCTGTATTTGAAACTACTGTTTCGTTTTCTAGTAGTAATCAACCTGTGTTACATTTATAACTGATAGTGTCAGTTTCACTGTTTTGAATTTGCTTTTTTAACTCTTGTATTTTTATTCACTTTTTCTTTTATTTCCCTGTTTATTACTTCTATCTTCTTTTCTTGCGATATACTCACCTTTGCATTTAATAAACGCAAAAATTATTTGTCCTGAAACACTGGCCTACTGCCTTCTTCATTTCACATTCCTGAATTCCAGTGTCAGAAACAGGGATTTGGGGATAATTTGAACCACCTAAAAATCATCAGATTACTGATCGCAAACCGGAAACCCTACAGTTTCCCTAACATTCACTGTTGACCAAATACAATCCAGCTGATCGTAGCCATCAACTCCCAGATATTTCAAAATCAATTAAGCCCTACTTTAAATACTTCTAGTGATAGAGCCTCCACAATTCTCAACAATACATTAATGTTTGATGTTTCTTGTTCCAAATGTGTTATGTTAAACAGATATTCATATATGTCACTATTTTTCTCCCTTTCACTTATAATTCTAGTTTTCTCTTTTCCATTTCATGTTATATTCAATTACATTCCTGTCTTTTCAGTTCCATTTAATAGCTTCCTTAAATCCATCTCCTTTGCCTTAACTTTCATAGCTGTTTCTTTATCATTTTCTGCTCCACCTTATCTATTTCTGCCTTCTCTAGTTTCTTCATTCTCCACTTATGCTTAAGCTGCCTTAACTAGAATTGCATATTAGTTGATTCCACTGATTCACTTCCTGGAATATCTGGCTTCTCCCGTATTTCCTCCACAGTTTAATGTTCCATGGTATAGATGCCAAAGGAAGGATTGAAAGAGGGCAAGAGAGGAGGGGAAATGGCGTTTTTGATTAGGGATAGCATTACTCTGTACCTGGGAACATGTCCAGGAAACTTATTTGGGTGGAACAGAGAAATAAGGAAGTGGTGATCACCACATTGGGATTGTAGGATAGATCTCCTCCCAAAAGTCAGTGGGAAATTGAGAAGTGAATTTGGAAAGAGATCTCAGTTATCTGTAAGAATAGAGGGTGGTGGTAGGGGAATTTTGCTTTCCAAATATAGACTGGGCTGACATAATGTTAAGGGGTGGGATGGTAAGGAATTTGTTAAGTGTGCCAAGAATTTTTTTTTCTTCAGTATGTGGATGGATCTACTAGAGAAGGAGCAAAACTTAATGTACTCTAAGGAAATAAGGCAGGGCAAGTGACTGAGATTCAGTGGGGCAACTGATCTTAATTCAACGTGTTTTAAAATAGCGATGGAAAAGTATGGACCTGATCAAAAAAGTAGAGTTCTAAATTAGAGCAAGGCCAAGTTTGACAGTATTCTGCAAGAACTTTCAAAAGTTGATGTTGAGAGGGGTGGGGGTGGAAATTCGCAGGTAAAGGGACGGCTGGTAAGTGGGAATAAATGGCGGGGACAGTATGATGACCCAATGAAATTGAGGTTCTGGTCAAGAAAAAGAAGGAAGCATATGTCAGGTGTAGACAGCAGGGATCGAATGAATCCCTACAAGAGTATAAAGGCAATAGGAGTGAACTTAAGGGGGAAACCAGAAGGGCGAAGAGGGGCCATGCGATAAGGCAAAGGAGAATCCAAAGAGCTTCTCTAAATGTGTTAAGGGTGAAAGGGTAAATAGGGAGAGAATAGGACCCCTTAATGATTGGCAAGGCCAACAATGTGTGGAACCCAGGAAATGGGGGAGTATTTTGTGTCATTGTTTACTGTGGAGAAGGACATGGAAGCTACAGAACTTGGGGAAATAAATAGTGATATCTTGAAAAGTGACCATATTACAGAGGAGGAGGTGCTGAGATATTTGTATCGTTGATAGCCACAGGCAAGCTTCCAGAAGACTGGAGGTTAGCTAACATGGTGCCACTATTTAAGAAAGGTGGTAAGGAAAAGCCAGGGAATTATAGACCGGTGAGCCTGACGTTGAAGGTGGGCAAGTTTTTGGAGCGGATTCTGAAGGGCAGTATTTACATGTATTTGGAAAAACAAGGACTGATCAGGGATATTAAACGTAGCTTTGTGCATGGGAAGTTGTGTCTCACTAAATTGATTAAGTTTTTTTAAGAAGTTACAAAGAGGATCGATGAAGACCACGCAGTGGACTTCAATAAGGCATTCGTCAAGGTATTGCATGGTATACTGGTTAACAAGGTAAAGTCATATGGAACACGAGGAGAACTAGCCAATGAGATACAAAATTGGCTTGAAGGAAGAAAGAGGGTAATGAAGGAGGATTGCTTTGTGGACTGGAGGCCTATGACCAGTGGTGTGCTACTGAGTTTAGTGTTGGGTTCACTGCTTTTGTCGGTTATGTATATGATCAGCATGTGAATATAAGAGTATGGTTAGTAAATTTGCAGATGACACCAAAATTGGTGGTGTAGTGGAGAGTGAAGAAGCTTACCTCAGAGTACAGCAGGACCTTGATCAAATGGGCCGAGAGTCTGAGAAGCATTGACAGAGTTTAATCTGGATGAATGTGAGATGCTACATTTTGGAAAAGCAAATCAAGGCAGGACTTATACACTTAACGTTCAGGTCCTGGGAAGTGTTGCTGAGCAAAGAGACCTTGGAGTGCAGGTTCATAGTTCCTTGAAAGTGGAGTCGTAGGTATACAAGATAGTGAAGAATTTGGTATGCTTGTTTTTATTGGTCAGTGCATTGAGTATATGAATTGGGGGTTGGGACGTCATGTTGCACCCATACAGGATATTGGATAGGCCACTTTGGAATACTGTGTGTAATTCTGGTATCCTCGCTATAGGAAATATATTGTTTAACTTGAAAGGGTTGAGAAAAGCTTTACAAGGATGTTACCAGGGTTGGAGGGTTTGAGCTATAGGGAGAAGGTGAATAGGCTTTTTCTTGGAGTGTTGGAGGCTGAGGGGTAACCATATAGAGGTTTTTTAAATCCTGAATCACATGGATCGAGTAAATCCTGGCATGAGGGGGTCAAAAACTAAAGGGTGTAGCTTTAAGCTGAGAGGGAAAGATTTAAACGGGACCTGAGGGACAATGTTTTCATGCAGAGGGTAGTGCATGAATGGCATGAACTGCCAGAGGAAGTGGTGGAGGCTTGAACAATGTCAACATTTAAAAGGCATTCACATGGGCATATAAATGGGAAAGGTTTTCAGGGATGTTGGCCAAATGCTAGCAAATGGAACGAGATTAATTTAGGATGTCTTGTTGGCAGACCGTAGGGTCTGTTTCCACGCTGTACATCTCCATGACTTTATGATTTTGCCTTCTTAGCTCTGGCAGCTAATGCTGCCTCTAGTTTGTCCACCAAGTCAATCAATGTCATTTTTGAAATTTCCTTATGATTGTCAGGGACAACACTGCCATCTGCAAGAAATCCTTTGCTATATCGATGCCATGCATTATATGTTCAGACCCTGGGTTTGCTGTCATCTGTTTTACTTACTAATATTCCCCCCAAATCCTCATTGCCTCTGTTTCATGCAGAATCCCAGATGAAATCCCAGACTTTGCCACACCCAGTCTGGCAGCATGTGGAAGTCAAGCATAAGTTAAAGAGTTCAAAAAATTTCAGAATTCCCCAAATTAGCTGTATTTTCAGCCCAGGCCAACAGAGAGCATGGACCAATTATCTGGAATTAACAAAATTTATTATTTACTGAAAATTAATATCTTCCAACTGCAGATAAACAATTGTGAATGGTTGATATACTGAATAATTCTCTAATCCCCTTAAAGATTCCCCTACACACATACACACACAAGAGAAAACACGGCTGCTATGGATGATGGGAAAGATGGGAAGGCGTTTCTGTTGTTCATCTTCAAAGTGAAGCTGAGATATTTATGTGATTGTTATGTGGGTCAGAAAACAGCTTTTTGGTCTTCCAAGTGATATCTTGGTGATGATTAGAAAGTTCTGATGATGAGGCATTCTACTGCTCAGGGCACAAACCAACAAGATCCTCGCTCTCCTTTTCCACTAGGGTCTTGAGGATGTGCTGACCACTTCCTGTTAGACTGCTGAGGACAGGTGATGTGGAATGGTCCACTGCATCAACTCTTTAAAAAGTGTCAGACTGGGAAATAGTCCCGTAGTCAAACTGTAGCTTTTGGGGAAGTGAAGAAACAGCTCTCATCCTCCAAGTGACAACTAGTATTGACATGTGATCCTTCCCCACACATAGCTCATAGGTAGCCCAATGGAGAGGAACACCCAATAGTGTATGCATCCAGGGTTTGGCTAATGTAGAGCGTAAATATGCACAGATTCAGAAGAAGGGTTGGATGGTCATATTTGGATGCAGGAATTTCCGTAAATACCTTTTTGAGCATAAATTTGTCATAATAACAGACCATAAATCCCTGCTAGGTCTAATTAAAGAGGACAATGCTGTGCCACCCATAGCATCAGGCTGAATTCAGCAGTGGGCTTGAACAATAAATTGGAACACCATCCGGGAAGCCAGGTGAATGCATTGAGCTACCTCCCACTGGCAGATACACCACTGCTGGTATCGTCACAGCAAGAGTGTTTAATAGTTTTCAATCTTATGGACACACTTTCAGTCACAGCTGATACTATAAGACTTAGACTCAGAAGGATTTGGTCCTGGCAAAATTAAAACAGGTGGTGGTAATGGGTGGTAACCAAAGGGTCGTCACAACAAGAGCTGAAACCTTTTTGAACCCGCAGAGACCAGATCACAGTAGAGGAGGGCATATTATTATAGACAGCAAGAATGATTGCCCTGAGCAAATGTCACTGTCAGATACTGGTTGACCTCCACCAGGGTCATCCAGGGGTTTCCACAATTAAGGTGTTGACAAGAAGTTATGTCTGGTAACCAGGATTGCGTGCAGATATAACTGCATTTATTGGGCAGTGCCCGAGTGCCAACAGGGATGGAAGTTACAGCCATCAGCTCTTCCACATTCGAGGGAATGTCTAAGTAAGCCTGGGAGTTGGTGCACGTCAACTATGCTGGTCCTTTCAGGGACTCATGTTCTTAGTCATTGTGGACACCCATTCAAAATGGGTGAACATGCAAAATGTTCATTCATCAAACATGGGGATGGCAATAGAAAAACTGAAGACATCTTTTGCAATACATGGACTGCTAGAAGTATTGGTCACAGATAACAGGCCATTGTTTGCCAGCAGGAAATTTGAGTATTTTCTGAAGTCAATGGTATTCCACACATAAGGCGAGCTGGGATCATTCATCATCCATGATGTGTGCTTTATATGCAACCCATATCAGAGACAGAGTTGGAGGATCCTTTCCCGGTGGTAAAAAGCCTGAGGAGGAGCTAGAAAAAGAAATAGAAATGGCCTATGCTTTTGAAATAAGAAGGGGAGATATGTAATGATTGTAACAAGGTCAGCGAGATGGCCCTCACAGAATATGAGTTCCCTGATTAGGGCTGATAGTTTCATCTCAGAAGATGCCTAACATGGAATGTGACTGCAGGGACTCCATGTACAAATGATGGGGAGAGAACATACCCCATGTCACCATCACCCTGATGACCATCTTTGTTTGCAGCTGCATCAAGATGTGCGTAGACCCATGATACGCAAACACCAAGTGTTACTACATATTGAGGTTCTACCTCTCCCTGGTGTCGTGAAGGATGGGTCTGGCCTCGCTGCTGCAGAATACCCCAAATAGTTGGACCATTCTGTATTAACTGTCCTTTGTGGAGGAATTTGCAAGGAAAAGCACTTGACCACCTGTCTAAAGGAAGTGGTCAGCAGGTAGTGTCCTTGAGACCCTGTGGGAAAAGGAGAGGGTGGATCTGTTGCAAGGTTCCCTGATCAGATTGTCAAAGCCATTTGGCAGAATGCCTCATCGCCAGAACTTTCCAACAAGCACCAAGACATCGCTTGGCCACTGGTGAAAAGGGCACTACTTACGAGATCCTTTAGGTACACTCAGACCTTTTGCCCAATTGCTGCAGCTGTGGGAGGAGGGGACATTGGTGGCTAGAGACTGTCACACATCTCCTTCTGGAATGTGCTTAATGCAAGGTAGCCTGAAATAGATGCAGTGGTTTTTGTAAAGATTCATCTCAAGCAGCTCAATGACACAGGACTGTATGGTCCATTCCCCGGAATGCACACCGAGATAAATATCTACTGTGCCAGGAGCACCATCAACTTGGTAAATGACTCTCTTTGGTCCTTCCAAAACTTGCTGGTCTTCCAAAACAAGATAAGAAGTAAGAAATGCATTCGGTTTCTTGCAACTCTCAGGAAAGTCAAACTCCAATGTGTGAAGTTACATAACACCAGGTCATAGTCCAACAGTGTCACTTAAAGTCACAATCTACCAAAGTGCTGCCCATTCGTCAGGTGAAGGAGCTGTGCTTCGAAAGCTTGTGATTTCAAATAAACCTGTTCAACTATGACTTGGTGTCATGTGACTTCTGACTTTATCTACCCCTGTCCAACACAGGCACCTCCAATATCAAACTCCAATATGTGTTTATTTTTCATATGCTAAGATGGTACAGAACCAAATTGCTTTCACGACTATGTATTTGCGTAAAAATTTTTCTATGAATATTTCATGAAATAAAGAGAAATGATCTACAAGTTATTTTAAGAAAGCAGTATGGACCATCACCGCCTGGCAGGAGACAATACTGAGGGCTAGTACCATGTAGTGACAATCACACAATCAAACCCTGGGGATGCTGGAAATCAGAAATAAAATCACAAAATCTTCAGCAAGTCAGGCAGCAACCATGGACAGAGAAGCAAGATTACAGAGTTAAATACTGGGGCTACTGTAAATCCTGGGAGACAGCGCATTTTGTGTAATTCCTCTCCCCAATGATACAAGGAGCTCAAAAGAGCATGCTGTGTAAATGCAGGTCTGTCACCCTTCAGTGTTTGGATTTCACCCTCAGGATTTCATGTTCTGGGTGTGCAGTGAGAAATGGAAGCACAGGGAAATCCTAGCTCCAGACTGGGAAAGAAGTGAAGAGATGGAGAATGGGGTAATAAAATGTGAGGCTGGATGAACACAGCAGGCCAAGCAGCATCTCAGGCGCACAAAAGCTGACGTTTCGGGCCTAGACCCTTCATCAGAGAGCTTCATCAGATGGAGAATGGGACTAGGGTGTTTGACTGAAGCAGGGAGTAAATGAAGGAAGGAAAGGGACACCATATATTTAATTTACTTCCTATTTTAATCTTCTGTTATAAAGTAGAGGTTGACACCCCTCGGATAACTAAAACCAAAACACCCAGAGACGAGCACCTCGTCTCACAACTTGTTAAAGAAGAGTGTGAAAATTGGTATAGCCAGTTTCTTTCACAACTTCTAGTGGTGAAGCAAAATGAACCCCTGACACTCATTTTACAATTAACAAGTGACAATTTATTTATCTAATCGAAGAGTAAACAAACTAATTTATTAACAAACCAAATAGACCCATTCTAACTACTAACTATTCCCAAATAAAACAAGATCCTAATTGTATGCTGTTCCAATAAATTTATGCCCCACATATAAAGTTAAAAAAAGTTAGAATTTAGCTTCTCAGAATTTAGCCAGGTTACGTCTATCGTAATTTTCTGTACCTTCTTCTTTGAAAGTACTGTCAGGAACACCTTCTCCATTGATTCAGCTGTTGGAAATGCCTTCTCCATCAATCCATCTGTCAGGAATATTAGGTAGTTGTGCCATAGGTACCTTTGATATATTTGGTGCTTTCTCTAAAATGTAGAGCAGACTGTGAAAGTGAGTGATGCTTTCTTGAGAGCGGAGAGCTGTTAACTCTGGGAGATGGTGATTATTGTCCTGCCTTTGCCCAATTTCCCCTTCTTTTAGACCTTTGATGACCTATCATAGAACATAGAACAGTATAGCAGGGTACAGGCCCTTTGGCCCACGACGTTGTGCCACCTATTATCCGACTCTAAGATCTAACAATCCTGCATACCTTACATTTTACTATTATCCATGTGCCTATCCAAGAGTTGCTTAATTTATCTGACAATTCCTTACAATGGGATAGGTCCTACGTTGTCAAAACCATCAGATTTTAAATTTAATTGATCTTTGATATCCAAGCACCTGATTCAAATTGATTGGCTAAATTCAAACCTATCACCTTGATAAGAAAACATAACTGCTGTTTAGTTTGCTCACTGTACGGCTTCTGTTTTGATACAAATGTTTCAATTCAAATGCTTTCTGTCTACCTGCAAAAACATAAACTACCCACAGACATCCCTTTTGGAATCCCTAAGCTTAGAAAAAGCACATCATCTTTTAAAGGGACTACGCACTGCTTTCCCTCTCGTATTTTACAGACACCGAATTATAATGTCATGCCTTATAATTATCATGTACTCTACCCAACTTCGGAACACAGCTGACATTTATATTTATATTGCAGTTATACAGTCTGGTTGTGATTTTACAAAAAACAATCTGTAAATTCAGTGTCACATTTTGTAACAATGTGTTGCCGATTGAGTTTTCTGACCCCAATCACTGATCTCTGATGCTGCCCTAATCCCGGGGTCACATCATAGTGATGTTGGGGACATCCTAAGGCCTGCCCCATTTAACAGGGGCAGATTCTCAGAAAGTGTTTTGAATCAGATGTCCAGAAGTAAGGATAAAGTTTCTCGGTGAATTTGTTCCCAGTGAAGCTGTGGAGATGGGACTTGGTGTCTGCGTTGCAAAATGAAACTGTCCCAGATTCATAATTGAGATAAACTCCCACTTTCCCAGGGATTTCACCAACTCGGAGACAGGATGAAAGAGAGGAGTTTATGTAAAACTGGTTCTCATCCTTCTCTATGGTCCAGAATCCATTGCCCGGGATCAGTCTAACCCATCTCTTCCTCTCCACAGACTCTGAGGCCACTCCCAGACTCCAGCTACGATTCTCCCCCACCTTGACCTCCCAGTAATGTCTCCCCGATGTGAATCCCTCTGATCCCAGGGCACAGTCCCAGTTTGTAAACCTCTTCCTTGTGTCAGGGAAATTCCTCTGGATCATGGCCCATCTCAAACTCTTCAGATCTTCAGACACCTCGAGCTGGGGATTCGCTGTTTCCACATCTAGGGTCACAGAGACTGGGAGAAAAAAAGCAGAATTACAGACTGTTTGTTTGTGTGTGTGTGTGTGTGTGTGTGTGTGTGTGTGTGTGTGTGTGTGTGTGTGTGTGTGTGTTATGGGGTACTGCATTTGGGGGATACATATGTGTGTCTGTGGGGTGTTGTATCGGCGGAGGGGTGTTGTGTGTCCATCTGTGGTGATGCTTTGTTTTTGGAGGGAGTATATGTGTGTAGGGGATGGGTGAGGTGGGAGGATTTGTGTGAGGGCATTGTTGTCTGTGTATATGGGGAATGCGTGTGGTGGGGGCATGTGCATGGGTGGGAAGAAAGTGTGTCTGTGTTTGTGCGAGGACTGTTTGTGGGGACATGTGTATGTTAGTGTTTTGAGACATATGAGTGGTTGTGAGTGTGTGAGGCTGTATTGTAAATGCATCTATGGAGGAATTGTGTTTGTGTGTAAGTGTGTGTTTGTGGCACTGTTGTGTTTGTGGGGGTAAGTGGATATGTGTAGCAGGGGAATGTAAGGGTACGCCTGTCAGAGTGTGTGTGGGTGTACGTAGGATGCTGAGGATGTGTGTGTGTGTGTGTGCGTGCGTGTGTGTGTTTGTGCACGTGTGTGTGTGCATGTGTGTGCGCGCGTGTGTTGGGGGGGTGATGGGGGCAGCAGCGTTCTTATTAGAGGGTTGTTTGTGTATGCAGGGATGTGGTTGTGTTAGTGTGTGGGAGGCATTGGTGTGTGTGGGATGGGTTTGTGTTTCTGTTTGGGGGCATGTGTGTAACTAAAGGGGTGCTGGGTTATGTATAGGGGTGGCCTGTGTCTGGGTGGATGGATGTTAGGGGTGGGGATGTTTTGTGAGGGGAAAATGTATGGGGAATGGTTTGAGTCTGGGGGGAGGTTGCGTGTGCATGTGTGTGCATGAGTGTGCATGCATGTTTGGGGTATTGTGGCTGCATTTTGGGAGGTACGTATGTGCATGAAGGATATGTGTGGGGGTGCAATTGTCTATGAGACCGGGAAGTGTGTGGGGGTGGCTTGTGTGTCTGTACAGAGGGGAGTGATGTATGAGTCAGGATGTGTGTTGGTTTGAATGTCTGTATGCAGGTGGCGTATGTTTTGGGTGGGATGTGTGTGTGTGTGTGGGCGGATGTGTGTATTGGGGTGCGTGTGTATGTGGGTGTTGTTTATCTGTGGGCCATTTGTGTGTGGATCTGTGGAGCTGTTGGGTTTGTGGGTTGTATATCAGTACGGGATGGGTGTGGGTGGTGTGTTGTGCCTGTCTGT
The DNA here is from genome assembly GCF_030684315.1 of Stegostoma tigrinum. Taxonomy (NCBI): domain Eukaryota; kingdom Metazoa; phylum Chordata; class Chondrichthyes; order Orectolobiformes; family Stegostomatidae; genus Stegostoma; species Stegostoma tigrinum. The sequence goes on from NC_081387.1 coordinate 24,080,799, forward strand.
AAGGAGTGTGTGTGTGGCAGGTGTGCAGGGTTGTTGGTGATGTTGGTGCAGGAGAATGTGGGTTAGTCTGCTGTGGGGAGGGTGTGTGCATTTTGGGGAGATGTGGTGGTGTTAGTCTGGGTGCTTGCGATGGATATATGTGTGTGGTCCATGTGAGAGTGCAGGTGTGGAGCAAGTTTTGTGTGTGTGTTTGAAAGGGGTGGGGAAGTATGTGTGTAAAGTATTGATCCATGTGAGTGTTGGGAATGATTGTCCATGGGTATGAGGATGTTTGTGTACATTTATGGGGAGTGTGGATGTGCGTGAGGGTTATGTGTAGGGGATTGGAACATGTGACTGAGTGGTATGGTTTGTGTGTCAGGTTGCGGGGATGATGTATTTTGGGAATGAGTTGAGTGTGTGTAGAGGATATACATGTGGGGAGAATGATGTGTGAGAGTGTGGGCAGGGGGAATGTGAGTGTGTGTATGGAGGGAGTTGTTTATGTGTGTGTGAGTGTGTGTGTACATGTGTATGAATTCACGTGTGTCTGCATGTGTGTGCATGTGTGAGTGCGCATGTGCATGTGTGAGTGCGCATGTGTATGTGGAGGTGGAATGTTTGTATCTGGGGGGCTGTGTTTGCGCATATGTCTGTTTGGGACAGCCTCAGTGTGTAGGAGGTTCATGTTTGACATATATGCACATGAGTGTGGAGTTTTGTGTTTATGTATGTGCGGGAGATTTTATGTGTGTTTTATGAAGTGGTTGGGTGTGTGTGTCTGAGGGGCTGATGTGAGTGCGTGGCAGACTCAGGTATGTGAGCGTGGGAGCAGGTGTGTGCGTGCGTGTGCGCGCGTGTGCATGTGTGTGCGCGTGTGTGTGTGTGTGCTCGTGGTGTTTTTGTGAGCTTTAGGATGTATGTATATGTGAGGAGAAATGTGTGGATCAGCATCATATTGTGAAGTGCAGTTTGAGGTGAGTAATAAATGTGGGTCTTGACAGTGACCACAAATGAAAAATAATTTTAAAAGCTAAATTGAAAAATAACTGATTCAAGTTCATGTCTCCTATGTCTCCAAAAATTTCTAAATCCATTGCTTCCATGTTAGTCCAGCCTTTTTCATGCTTTTACTCTAAGTTCACAACCAATGGAATATAGCTCTAGTGCGAACAAACTCCTGTTTTTTCGAGTAGCACTGTCATTCATTATTTGCCAAATTCATGTGGGAATGATATGTGTTTTTCACAGAATTGTAAATGGAAATGCTGAATCTGATCTCAGAATACCAATTAAACCTCCTGAAGCTCAATGCCATCATTAGGAATTTAGCTGGCACTGTTTGGACTGAAGTAGGGGTCTTTGGGAAAAATTTTTTTTGAAACAGTGGAGACAGGTCAGACAAGGTTCAGTTGGTTGATTCTTTGGATGAAGCAGTTTCCCTGTGATGAAAGGTTTCAGGCTGGGGCTAAATTCATTGGGGTTGAGAGGAATGAGAGGTTCTCATTGAGATGTTTAACATAGTGAAGGTGCTGATAGAGTAGATGTGGGGAGGCTGTTTCCCGTTGTAGCAGAATCTGGAACTGGGAACAGAGTTTCAAAGTAGGGAGTCTGCCAATTACCATGGAGATGTGTGTCGGGATCATTAATCTTTAGAATTCTCTATCCCCGAAAGCAGTAAAGGCCAGGTCATTAATTTTATTTGAAGCTGAGTTAAACAGGTTTTTGATCAATGAGGGAGTCAAAAGTAGTGGAGGTCAGGCAGGAAAATGAGTTATGAATTAAGGTCATAATCAAATCAATCATGATCTTTGTGAATGACAGAGCAAGCTCTAGGGGCCACTCCTGCTGCTGTTTCTGATGGACAAATGTTCTTACAGAATTTTCACTTGTACATTGTTTTGCGTTGACAGCTTTTGAGTTTCTTTCTTTTTTGTGCATTAAACAAATAACGCTCAATAATTCCCTTCCACTCTAGAAATAAATAATAAATAGTCTAAAGAACTTGCTGTGATATGAAGCATAAATAATTTCACAGAAAGCTTTTCAGAGACATTTTTAAATATGGGTGATACTGTTTAAAGGACAACCCGTGGTATTGCCCATTACAAATTGGAAATTAAAAGCTGAATTTTCATAACTACATCCGAGGCAGGTAGCTCCTATTGGGATGTTTCTGGGCTCGCTTCAATAAAAAGAGCCTGAATTGTGCAATTTTCACCCCAAAGGCAGTGGTGCGTTGGGGTGTGGGAGTTGGGGACATTGGATGGGCATGGAAAGTCTGGAACAGAGTGGGGCCTGACTGATCCTGGAAACAGATCCTGGGTCATCAAGGCAGCAGGCGAGGGCTGGTTAGAAGCCCTGCCTTGGTTCTCTGGGACTTCCTCCCCCAGCTGTGATAAAACCAGGGGCTCTCTAACCCTGAACTCTCTAATTCCTTCACTCAATCCCCATGGCCCCTCATACTCTCCATGCCAACTCATCTCCCAAAACAATTCCCATGCCCCCCCCCCCCCCCCCCGCCACGAGCTCAATGTCAACTCATGCCTTCAGACACTCCTCGTGATTCCTTATACTTCCCATGTCAACTCAATGTCAAATTATGTCCCGGAAATTGGGACTGAATGATATGAGCTGTGGTGAGGATCATGTGAGAAAGCCAATGAGGCTTTTCTTAATGTCAGGAGCAACTCATTGCATTTTCAAACAGAGTTCCAGCTCCAGGCAAGATTCTGTCTATTGACGAGCTGAACCCCTCAGTGCTCCCTCTCTCACTAAAGTGGTCCCACGAACAACGGATCAGATCTAAGCTCTGCAGTCCTGCCACATCCAGTCATGGATGGTGGTGGACAATTAAACAACTCACTGGAGGAGGATGTTCCATAAATATTCCCATCCTCAATGATGAAAGAGCCCAGCACATCAGCGCAAAAGATAAGCCTTCAGCCAGAAGTGCCAAGTGGATGATCCATCTCAGCCTCTTCCAGGTGATCCCCACCTTCACAGATACCAGTCTTCAGACAATTCTGTTCACTCCATATGATATCAAGAAATGATCAGGGGCTCTGAGTTTTGGGGGGACCTGTGACTCTTTAAAGAAGCGAATACTTGGAAGTACTGACCATAAAAACAGGAGAGTTGCTGAGGAGTATGTTACATGGATTGGACTTTCAAAATAATATTGTCTGTTACTAAGACTTTTCTGTAAATAGAAAACATAACAATGGACATTTAGAAATCTCCGAGGCTACTCAGAGAGTTACTATTTCAACTGAAGGTAGAGCTAAAGCCAGGTGTTGGTTAGCTCAGTTGACTGGATGCTGATTTGCGATTTGAATGATATGAACAGAAGGGGTTCAATTTCTATACTGCGTGAGATGACCATGAAAGTCCCACTTTCTTAACTTCACCCCTCACCTCATGTTAAATCACCTTCATGAGAGAGCAGCCTGATGGTCCTCTAAGACTATAGCATCTTTAAATTATGTTTACACAGAATGAGCAGATTGCCTCATGAGAAAAAGCTGGACAATCTGGAGTGTAGTTAAGCCTATGCAAGCCATCAATAGGATCGCGGCTGATCAAACATTCTTCACATCCATATTCCTGCCCTTTCCCCATTTCCTTTGATTCCCTAATGATTAAGAATCTATCTCGACCTTAAATATCTGCAAAGACTCAACCCCCACAGCTGTCTGTGGCAAAGACTTCTAAAGAGACACAAATCTTTGAGATAAGGAGTTCCTTCTCATCATTTTCTGAGACGATGCCCTCTGGTCCTAGATTCTCCCAAGGGACGAAAGAGCTTCTCAGAATTTACTGGATCAAGCCCCACAGGAATCCTATATGTTTCAATGAGATCATCTCTCATTCTTCTAAATTCCAATAAGTAGAGTCCCACCCTGTTTCACCCTTGCTCATAAAATAATCGTTTCATACCTGGGATCATCCTAGTGAAAGTTCTGTGATCTGCATTCAATGAAATAATATCTCAAATTCACGGACTAAAACTGTTCATTGTACTCCAGAAGATGTCTCACCAGCACCTTGTACAGTCACAGAAAAATTTCCCTACTCTTTTAATTTTCAACCAGCCTCCCCTTTAAAATGAGGACGAACATTACATGAGTTTTTCAGTTACCCGCTGTAATTGTGTGCTAGCTTTCTGTATTTCATGCACAAGTTCACCTACGTCCCTTTGTGTTGCAACGTTCTGTAGTTTTTTTCCCCATTTAAATAATATTCTATCAAATGACTACTTTATTTGCCAGCTTTTTGACCACTTATCTGACCTATCAATATCTCTCTGTAAACTGTTTTCACCCTACTTGTTAATTTCCTTTCGCCCTAATTTAGTATTGTCTGCAAATTTGGTTACAGCGCATTCACTTCCTTCCTCGAAATCATGAACATATGCAGTAATTACTTGTAATCCCAGCACTGACCACTGTTGAACCCTTTTAGTTACAAGTCACCAACATGAAAAAGTATCACTTATCCCCACTTGCTGTTACTGCTGATCAGCCAATTCTGTTTCATTGCCCAAATATGATCCCAACACCATGGGCTCTGACATTGTTACATAACCTTATGAGAGGTACCTTGTCAAATGCTTTCTGGAAGTCCAAATGCACCACGTCTTCTGGTTCCTATCTATTCACTCTGGTTAAGAATTCCTTGAAAATCTCTCATAATTTAATCAGACACAAATTCCCTGTCATGAAGGTAAGTTTGCACTGTTTGAATAGATTATGGTTTTTCCAAATGTTTTGCTATTACTTTCTTCTCTTTAGGAAAAGGGGTGTCACATGACAGTTTTCCAAACCTGCAGTGCTTCTCCAGAATCCAAAGCTTGAAAAATTACCGCAATGCATCCATTATCTCTGTAGCAACTTCTTCTCAGATTCTAGGAATCAGTTATCTAGGTTAGGGGACTTATCGGCTGTTAGCCTCATTAATTTGCCTAATATTATTTCTCTTATGATAGTGATGGTATTTAATTTCTCCTCCTATGTTCTTTTGTATTTTTGTGATGCTCACTGTATCTTTCACCATAAATATGGATACAAAATATCTGTCTGTCTAATGCCTCTGCCATTTATTTGTTCCCCATAACTATCCTGCCAGATTCATTTTATAAGGGGCCTACTTAAAAATCAAACCTCAGAAGCTTCCAAGCTTTCTGTCAAATTTCAAAGAAAACTCATCAAAGTGTGACTTGGCCACAAAGCATTTGCAGAGTGCTCAACAATTAACTCACACAAATTAACTTGTTGAAATATTGGCAAGTTTTCTTGAATGTTAGAACCAGAAATCAGTTTTTGTGTCACCTGATGGACTCTGCCAGTGTCAGGTCACACAATATTATGGGAAAGATGTGGATGCTTTGGAGAGGGTTCAGAGGAGGTTTACCAGGATGCTGCCTGGACTGGAGGGCTTATCTTATGAAGAGAGGTTGACTGAGCTCGGACTTTTTTCATTGGAGAAAAGGAGGAGGAGAGGGGACCTAATTGAGGTATACAAGATAATGAGAGGCATAGATAGAGTTGATAGCCAGAGACTATTTCCCAGGGCAGAAAAGGCTAACACGAGGGGTCATAGTTTTAAGCTGGTTGGAGGAAAGTATAGAGGGGATGTCAGAGGCGGGTTCTTTACACAGAGAGTTGTGAGAGCTTGGAATGCGTTGCCAGCAGCAGTTGTGGAAGCAAGGTCATTGGGGACATTTAAGAGACTGCTGGACATGCATATGGTCACAGAAATTTGAGGGTGCATACATGAGGATCAATGGTCGGCACAACATCGTGGGCTGAAGGGCCTGTTCTGTGCTGTACTGTTCTATGTTCTATGTTCTAATTCATAATGAAAAGCAAACAGCAACTTTTCAATGTTTAAACAATGAGGATTATGCAACCATGTTGTATACATTTGTACTTTGTTTCTGTTGGGCAGAAATTTTGCACCAATTGACTAAACCTCTTTATGTGTTGTAAAGAATCGATTTTGCCATAAACCTGGATAAAAGTTAATTTGCAAAAGTGGAAGTAACTTGCATGGGTTACACTGTGGGACAAAGATAAGTCACAGCAAGAGATCCAAAGAAAAAAAAATCTTGGAAATTCCCACGCCTAAGGCAAAATGTGAAATTTTGTGGAATATCAGCATGTGTGGATTTTATTTGACATTCATTCTGAACTGGATTATATTATATCCTTTGACAATGTTGTATAAAGCAAAAATTTTGAATGGGCAAAACATCATTAGAGTGCCTTTAGTAGCCTGAGATCTATACTTCCACACTGGTGGAACTAAATGATGATTAACAATTAGAACTACAATGATGCCAATGATATTAGCATTGGTGCAGTATTATTACAAGTGAACGATATGAGGATCAAATAGTCAATCAGTTATTTTTGATGCAAACTAACTTCATGTCAACAGAAACATTCAACTGTGAAAGAGAGAACTTCTGAGTTTGCAACTGATTTTGCAATGATTTGCAGTCTGTATATCTGCAAAGACTTATTTATATGGACCATAAGTATTTCTTCTTCATGAGATGTCATTGTAAGAATTTGAGACAGTTTCTTGGGAGTTTAAATGTACAACTGTGTAATTTGACAATCTTTCACATGATGTTTTGTCAAGAGTCGATAAGGTAGAAAGCAAACAATGCAAGCAAAATGGACTTGTAGAGAATATGATTGGTATGGACACTTTGGATATTTAATGTGAATTATTAGTCAGTGATTTTTAAAATAAATTGAATAGGCTTTGTGATAACAGGTGACTGTAGTAGGAAAAATAAAATATATATTAAAGATACCTTACCATATCTTTTTATTCATAAAATATTGTTTTTCTTTATAAACTTGTGTTCTAAAGTAGAGGTGAATAGGATTTCAATTTTCCGTTCTGTGAACATAATTTTTTGAAAGGCTCATGAACTTATTTGTTTTAGTGGTATTTTGATGTTTCTGATAATATCTTTCCATATTATCTGTTATACATAAAATTATGCTTTGTCTTTTCTTTTGTGTGATAAATTTCTGTTCTTTTGTTAGAAGTAGATTCACAGCCTTTTGTTCATATGTTCAATGACTGACCAGTACAATAATCAATTGCAAAAACAAAGAGTATAATCTGTCAAGCCAGCTGTCACTGAGGTATGTCTTGTCCAACATTACCAACAGCTGGGATCACAATATTTTCTTTGAGCATGTTACTGAATATTCTGTTGTAAAAAATGCCTAAGCTTAGCAGGGTCGATGCAGATCTGAAAGCAGACATGTCTTAGCCTAACCAGCATTGCATTGGAAGGGTAACTCAACAATTCTACCCTCCAAGTGTGTTAAATGCAAGAAACTGAACCCATTGCTGGAATGATTGAGTACCAGCTCACAGAGAGTCAACGTAATTGGGAAAAGAAGTTTTCCATTGTCTTGTTCTTTCTTCCAAAGTGCATCCCTCACACTCAATACATTAACTCTGATTTCCTCTCCATTGATGCTGCCAGTCCTGCTGAGTTTCCTCAGCACTTTTTATTGTTTTTAGATCTCCAGCTTCAGCAGTTCTTTCTTTTATTTCATTCTCTAAGGGACTGATATTCATTTGCATTCTCAATTCTGTTTTACCTTTTTTTCTTTTCTCTCCAGAGATGCTGCCAGAAGAGCTCAACCATTTTCACTTTTTGATCTCTTACTTCATCAAAAATTCTTGTAAATTTGTCAGGCGTGATTTCCCCTGTATGAAGACATGCTGACTCTGCTTGATCACATTAAATGCTCAGCAACTAGATCTTTTAGAATAGACTGTAACGTTTTCCCAATCACACACATCAAGGTAACTGACTGAAATTTACAGACCCGAGAAATAATAATGGGGAACCAGGACATGGCAGAGAAGCTGCATTAATATGTTGTATCAGTCTTCACAGTAGAAGAGAGCAACATCATATCAAAATTACTGAATATACAGGAGGAAAATTGCAGAGAGGTAATCTATACAAAGACTGTCATGAGACAAAAAGTGTTGGAAAATTATGGGATTAAAGACTGATACGTTTCCTGGACCTGATTGGAGCTATCCAGACAATTGTTGCACTGGTAGTAATCTTTCAGGAATCCTTAGACTCTGGAACAGTCGCAGAGTGTTGAAAAACTTCCAATGTAACAGCTTTATCAGAAAAGTGAAGGAAAGAAAATCAAAGGTAACTTTCTGCTGGGATTGGAGGATTGGAGAGAAGGTGCTTTTTATAAAACTACACAGAGAATTAGACTACAGCTGGAAAACTGCATTCCCATGTGCTCTGTATGACAGTGGAGAGTTTTTCCTTGATTCCTATTGACTCCAGTTTTGTGAAGACTCCTTTGCACTGTGTGAAGACAAATGCCATGTTGATGTCAATGCTAGTCAAAGCCATTATTATCCCGCTTTCTTTAGAATTAAGTGTTTAATTATACTGTCGTTAACATTTGTATTCATAATAATCCAAATTTTAAAATATGTATCAGGGCAAAGGAACTTATCTGAGTTTTACCAGGTTTAATGGCCTCCAGCATTTTTCTCCACACTGGAAATGGGAAAAAGATGTTGAATTTTTCAGTGGACAGGGTGCCATCTGTTAGTGGCAGCTCATTGTCATCATCACTAATCCTGCAAACATCAAACATTAACTTATTGTGAGTTCCGCACAAAGACTTTGCTGAGTAATTTCAGAAACATACACTGAGTTTCAGTAAAGTGCATGTCCTACCTCCTCTTCCGAGATGCTTGCTCCTGAAATAAACAGAACACAAATCTCACTTAACCGATACTGACTGTATATATTCAGAAAGCAGCAATTACACATTGTTACAAGCTGTTGAGAATTGCCAATTGATTGTTGTGGACATGGAATAGAAGAAGGATGTGACACAAAGATATTGATGACCAGGAGAATGTATAAAAAATTGCAAAAGATTGAAGGAAACATTAATATATTTTAATAGGATAAAAATCTGATTCAAATATTTACAATCATGAAAGGGGTTGATTCTGTCGATTCAGTGAATATTTTTCTACTTCTAAGGAATTAAATCACTTGAACCTGTCAACATGATTTGTTATAAATCAATCAAGTGGGGAGTTGTGCAAAAACCTCTTAATCAACAGTGAAGAGACTGTTACATTCTAATTGGGACAAATGTATTGAACAGGAAAGTGGGGAAATCTATGAGGGAGAAAGGAGCGGGGGAGATATTGACAATGGGAATGAAGGAGGTCGAGCATTTGCATTATGTTGGGACTGTTCACTGTCAAACTTGCACTGAACTAAACTGATATACAATCATTCACCTTCAGAAATATCACTCCGTCTTTTTGTTCCAACTGTTCTTCCAACATTGAGAGTTTCTTCTGAAGAGAGTTTAAATTATCTTGAATTTCACAAAGATTTTGCTCCATTGTTTTTAGAATGTTTTCCTCTTGTTCTCTGAGATCTCGAATTAAATTCTGCTCTTTCTCAGTGAGAAACTGGTGCATTTTAGCGAACTCAGATTTGATGTGGGTCTGCAGACTGCTAGATTCCTCCTATCAGGTGCAATATAAAAACACATGTTTTTGCAAAAAAAAACAGCAGATGAACAAATCAAATTTTGAAGCTGTGCTCTGGGAGATTTTACCTGAATTTGGGAAATCCTCTGTTTCTGTTGCTGTTCCTGTTCCATTTCTAGAGCTGCTGATTTCTTCTCTATGAGAGAATCTAAGGAAGATTTCACCCAATCCTGGGATTGGGAGAGAAGACTGAGAAAATAAAAGTGTTAGACCATGAAAATGTGATGAAATAATCAGGAGATGAAATCTGTTTCCTTTTACCTTGTAGATTTCCACAGCTTCTTTCACTGGGATGATATGGTGCTCTTTGTGTTCCTGCAAATCCTTGCAATTCATACACATCAATTTCTTATCGGTTTCACAAAACAGCTTCAGTTCTTCATGATGTCCCTCACAGGCGCATTTACCTTCCTTCTTTTGCGGATTCAAACATAATTTTCAAGCTTTCTCAGCAAGATTCGCTAAGACCCAACAGTCTATGAGCTTTCTTTCCAGAAACTCCTGCCTACATTCCGGGCAGGAGTTTATCTCATTCATCTCCCAGCTCTGGGTGATACAGGAGCGGCAGAAGTTGTGTCCACACTCCAGTGTAACTGGATCAGTGAAGAAATCCAGACAAATGGGACAAATTGCGTCCTTAGTCCAACTCTCCCCTTGCAGATCGGAATCCATGTTCACACTGAGCAATTCCTGTTTTAAATCCCTTTTAGATTCGATATTCTTTTCTTTGTTTACACCTCTTCAGCAAATACCCTATTATGTTTTCTGCAAGACTCAGAATTATTCTTGTACACTAATCTAAAAGACCAAAGAGCAGTAGTCAGGAGAAACAGACAGGACCGAAGGAGACAAACTGAAAGCAGTCAAGAAGAGAGAAATTCTGCGGAGGTGAAAGTTCCTGGAATGTAGGTAGTGGGAGTGGCTGGGAGGAGGAGGGGAAGAGATGAGATTTTATCTCTGTAAATGACAAGAATCTTGCTGTTCTCTTTCCTATTTCAATCTGACAAGGACTTCTTTTAAATTCACTTATGTGTTGCAAAATGTGTCTCTTTTGCCCATCTTTAGGTGATACAGGACCAGCAGAAGTTGTGTCCAAAATCCACACAAATGAAACAAACTCTCTCAAGGATTTAATTCTTTCTCTGCTGTCCGAAATTCATGCTCATGCTCAACACGTCCTCATTCAAACTCTTTCTAGTTTTGATTTTTTTTTGTGAAAACCTTCAGTTCAGTAATTTTACAAAGAAACTTGACGCAAGACTCAGGAAACCTTTGTTGCACACTTACCTATTTCCCATTCATTGCTACATGACAAGATAAACTTAGAACTGCAGTCAGAAGGAGTGAGAGGAGAAGTTCAGAAGAGAAAAGATGAATGCCAGCAGGAGGTGAAAATCCATGGAGCTGAAAGTGGATAGTATCTTGACAGTGGGAGTATTTTTTTCTTGCAAAAATATTCTTTTATAGTGAGAGGTACCAGGGCCAGATGGATCTCATTAACTATGAGATCCATGATGGGGGTTGTTAACCTGGACCAGTCGGGGACCCTGGCTGACAGATGCGAACAGGAGATTCAGGGAGTCTGTTGACTTCAGGGACTTGTACAGTTTTTGCATATCAAGAGAAAGAAACAATGGAATTGGATATTCCCTGAAGGTGCAAAAACCAAAGGCATTTTTGACTTGCGCAGGACACGACACACATTGAGGCAACGTAGAGGGTCTGATAACTGAACAGAGCCTCACTTACAGACAGTGGTCTTTCCCTTTTGCACATTAGCAACGGCTGCCCCAAACTTTAGTGCGTCCCTGAGCACGTCGTCCTGGACCTTGGAATGAGCCAGTCTGCAACATTTGGTTGGGGTCAACTCCTTGTTTTGGAAGACCAACATAAGACCATAAGATATAAGAGTGGAAGTAAGGCCATTCGGCCCATCGAGTCCACTCTGCCATTTAATCATGGCTGATGGGCGTTTCAACTCCACTTCCCTGCACTCTCCCCGTAGCCCTTGATTCCTTGTGAGATCAAGAATTTATCGATCTCTGCCTTGAAGACATTTAATATCCCGGCGTCCACTGCGCTCCGTGGCAATGAATTCCACAGGCCCGCCACTCTCTGGCTGAAGAAATGTCTCCTCATTTCCATTTTAAATTTACCCCCTCTAATTCTAAGGCTGTGCCCACGAGTCCTAGTCTCCCCACCTAACGGAAACAACTTCCCAGCGTCCACCCTTTCTAAGCCATACTCAGGCAGACCAAAAAGTGCCTTTCTCTGAATTGGTGGTCCTCCAGGCGCAGTGGTTGTTTGTTGTGGTGTGTGTCCCAGATAACAGATCATAGAGCACAGAGTCCTGTGTCATGGAGCCGCTCAGGATGAACTTCGACAAAAACCCTTGCATCTTTCTCCAGACTGCCTTTGCAAGGGCATATTCCAGGAGGACATGAGGCACAGTCTCTACCCCACTCCCTGCAGCCGCTTCGAGTGCAGCCGGTTGTGGCAAAAATAGTCTGGATAAGCATGAAAGGTCTGACATTCAATGGATGTGGCCATCAAGATGAAGGCGGAATTGGAAATGTTCTTCTCACATTTCCACAGCTATGTACATGGTGTTCCTGAGGACATGGTCTGCCTTACACCTCTGGATGACGTAAAAGATGGCTTGGCTGACTGCAATGGCATAAGGCCTGGGAAACGGGCCCAACCTGTGGTACATACAGTTACAAGGAGAGTGGCTCACACCTGATGACTAGATTAGCAATCCCACAGTAACAGCACTAGGCCATTGCCCCCCATGGATGTGTGCAATATGCTGTAAACGGCCTTCTCCTTGTCGAGACTGATGAGACAGGAGTCCAAACCACTCCAATCCATACCCCACCTCATCCTGAATGTAGTTGATCATATTGAACATAGAACAAAGAACTGTACAGCACAGTACAGGCCCTTTGACCCACGATGTTGTGCCAAATTTTTACCCTCAACCTAAGGTCTATCTAACTTCCATCCCTACCTTACACTATCATCCATATGCCTGTCCAATAGCCGCTTAAATGCCCCCAATGAGACCAACTCCACTACTCTCTCCGGCAATGCATTCCACGCTCCGACCAGTAGTAATTAGGAAAGAACTACCTCTGACGTCCCCCTATACCTACCTCCACTCACTTTAAAACTATGCCCCTCATAATAGCTACCTCCACCCTTGGAATCAGGCTCTGGCTGTGCACGCTCTCTATACCTCTGATCGTTTTATACTCCTCTATCAAGTCACCTCTCATCCTTCGCTGTTCTAAAGAGAAAAGCCTAGCTCTCTCAACCTTTTCTCATCAGATCATTCCTCCATTCCAGGCAACATCCTGGTAAATCTCCTCTGGACCTTTTCCAATGCTTCCACATCTTTCCTGTAATGAGGCAACCAGAACTGGGCACAATGCTCCAGATGTGGCCAAACTAGGGATTTGTATAACTGGAGCATAACTTCACGGCTCTTGAACTCAATCCCTCTATTAATGAAAGCTAACAAACCATATGCCTTCTTAACAATTCTATCCACCTGGGTGGCAGCTTTCAGGGAACTGTGGGCATGAACCCCAAGATCCCTCTGCTCCTCCACACTGCTGAGAATCTTTCTGTTAACCCTGTATTCTGTTTTCAAGTTAGTCCTTCCAAAATGAATCATCTCACACTTTTCAGGGTTAAACTCCATCTACCACTTCTCAGCTCAGCTCTGCATCCTATCAATGTCCCTTTATAACCTAGACCAGCCCTTTGCAGTATCTACAACTCAACCCACCTTCGTATCATCCACGTACTTACTAATTCACCCTTCCACTCCTTCATCCAAATCATTTACAAAAATCACAAATAAAAGAGGACCCAGAATAGATCCTTGTGGTACACCACTCGTAACTGAGCACCATGTTGAATATTTTCTGTCAACCACCACCTGTTGTCTTCTAAGGGTCAGCCAATTCTGAATCCAATCTGCCACATTTGCCCCATCATGTGATTCCTTACTTTCTGCATGAGCCTACCATGGGGAACCTTATCAAATGCTTTACTTAAATCCATGTATACCACATCCACTGCTCTCCCTTCATCCACGTGTTTGGTCACCTCTTCAAAGAATTCAATAAGGCTGTGAGGCATGATCTACCCCTACAAATCCATGCTAACTATGATGAATCAAACTGTGCCTATCCAAGTCATCATAAATCCTAACTGCCAAAGTCCTTTCCAATAATTTGCCCACCACAGACATAAGACTAACCGGCCTATAATTTCTGGGGTTATCCCTATTCCCTTTCTTGAACAATGGAATGATGTTTGCCTCTCTCCAATCTTCAGGCACTATCCCTGTGGATAATGAGGACGAAAAGATCACCACCAAAGGCCCTGCAATCTCTTCCCTCACTTCCCTTAGAATCCTTGGATAAATCCCTTCAGGTCCGGGGGACTTATCTATCTCCAAGTTCTCAAAATTTCAAGTACGTCTTCCTTACTAACATTGACCTCCTCTAGTCTACCAGCCTGTTTCACACTGTCCACCTCTACAACTCATTCCCTTGCAGATGAGGGTGATGATACTTTTCCTCATGGAATCACACGTGTTCTCTTCCAGAAGCATCCTGTCGTACACCTCTAGCACGTCCTGGCCAATCAGCTCCCACAGAGTGGAATCCAACTTGGCCGGTAAGCTGTCACTTCCGGGAGTTTTATTCTTTTCTGAGGACTCGAGGGCCTTGGTCAGCTCATCCAACCCACATCCACGTGGGTTCATATTCATCTAATTAAGCTTCACCAAGCAGTAACCCCAGGCCCAGAGGCTCACAATGTGATCAGGGCTGTCCCTGTGTAACCCTGGGATTCAATGCTCTGGGACTGGGATCAAGCGGGAGTGGGCCAGGGACTGGGCAGTAACAGATTCGCCCATGGGTGACTCTCCAGATGTTGACACCCAAACCCTTTTCCAAAATGGAGGCAGGATATGGTCAAATTGATGTGTCAGGGAAGGGCAGGGACAGAGAACATCAACAGCACCTCCGAGGAAGAGGAACAGGGACAGGAGACCCAGATGGATCCGCACCTCATGGAGCATTCCAATCAACTAGAGATGGGAATAATGCTCTTGAGATCAATCCCCCCAGAATCCTGCTTTTGGTGATTTTTACAGCACCATGTAGATGGTGATGATCCTGGGATTCCTGACTGGGAACTTTGTCTGGACAAGACATTAGCGCTTTGAGAGAACCAGGAGGAGAGTAATAATGCAGAGTGAGTGACTGACACACCTGTCCCACTGAATACCTAAGGGTCAAGCCAGGAAGATAGGTTGGGAATCTGAGGGGGGAGTGGGCTCACATTGAAGGCCACACAGAAGCTCTCTCCCTTTGCCCATAAGGGAGAGAGGAACCAAAGGCTGGCAGATGCCATCCTCATTCACTGTGACCAGAGAATGGGCTGCTTGTTATTCCCACCGCAATGGACCTCTCTTCCCATGGGCCCCATGAGGTAGTGGCGGGAATGAGGAAATAAATCCTGGGGAGACTGAGAAGTTGTTGGAAGTTCGGATTTTGACCGTGTATTTATAAACCATGACCCCTCCCTATTCCTATCTCTGTAATCCCTGGTCCACAATATTTTGAGGTGTCAGTAACCTTCTCATTCCGATTTTTTTGCACAACCTGGATTCTCATTATTCTCCTTTTGGCAGCCAACCAAGGCCCTAAGCACTGAAACTCTATCACTCCATCTCTCCATCACTTTACTTTGCTGTTATCTATAAAATGTATCTCTTTGATGGCCTTTTGACCCCTGTCCTAAAACCTTGTGTTGCTCGGTTTCACATTTCATCCAATTATTCTTTTGCGAAACACCTAGGGTGGGTGAATGTTATCACATGAACAGCAATATATAAATACAAAAATAGAAACTGCTGGAGAAACTGAGTGAAGTCTTTGTGGATAAGAGATCTGTGAAGTTGGAAACTGTTTGGGTAGTTGTGTGAGCAGATGCCTGGCTTTTTACCGTGGGCTTTATAGACCCTGCAGTGTCAGGCTGAACCCAGGTCTGCGTCACATAAGGAAACGTCATTTACAGAGATCTCCAAGAGGGTGATCAGCTCCTGGGAACCAGTGATCCTCTCCCTCCGCCCCTTACTGATTCCATTCCTCCCTGTCTCTCCCGCTGCCAAGCTACCCATACATTGCAATGACTCAACTGAGACAGGAGATGAATCACCAAATCTCATGGTCAAGAAAGAGGCCATTCGACCTGCTAAACTTGTGCTTGCTCTTTGAAATAACTGACCCAGTTTTGTCCATGTCCCCAGTTCTTTCCATAGAACCTGCCATCTGTAAGTCCTTAAATGTGCCTTTTGCAACCTCCTGTGGAATCTGAATGCACCATCCTTTCAGGTCACATATTCTAGCTCATGATAATTCACCACATGGAACATCTCTGTTTGGTTTCTCTTTACCCTCTCTGGCCCAAAGAAAAAATCCCAGCATCTCCAATCTTTGCATATGACTGGAATTCGTCACCCACAGGGTCATCACAGTGAACATGCCTCAGTACTTTTAATGACACGACATTCATTATATGAGGGTGTTGCAAGTCAACATCAGCATTCATTATCCATCCCTAATTGCCCCCATGGGCTGAAATAACTCTTCAGAGGCTGGCAGACATCACCAATCACCCATTATTTACAAATGCAGAGTCTGTGACAGTAGCACTGCCTCTCACTGAATCAGGAATTCAGGGGGGCTCAATATACCTGACATTCACCCTTTTATGTCAGCCATTTCCCCTGATTGTTCCAGACTGACATTCCCAATCACGGAAGTCATATCCTATGAGGTCCAACTTACAGACTTCATTACAATCACAATATGGGCGGATAAGAGACAACCGCATTGCTGTTAGTCTGGAGTCACATGTGATCCAGACTGCGTAAAGGTGACAGATTTCTGTTCCTTAAGGCCATTAATGAACTAGTTGGATAACAAAATTTGAGGCGTAATGGACAACAAAGAAAATTACCTCACAGTACAACAGGACCTAGGTCAGATGGACAAGGAGTGGCAGATGGACTTTAATCTAAATAGATGTGAGTCACCACATTTTGGTAAGACAAATCAGGAAAGGCCTTATACACTTAATGGTAAAGTCCTGGAGAATTTTGCCAAACAAAGAACACTGGCTTGACATCAGTGGATCTGATCGAGAACATGTGGGAAATCTATTCTTGAGCAGATAGGCTCGCCTGGTCGTGACCAGGTGTATCTACGCTGCGCTCTGTCTGCAGGGATGTAAAAGATACTGTGCAGCTTGGTAACTTTAACTGTTTCCATCAGGAGTCGGGACGTGGAGTCAGGTTTGCTGTCAGTCCATCTGGATGGTCCATCCGCGTCGATGATGCAGTTGAAGCCTCCGCCCAGAATGGCCAGCCTGGATGTTACCAGCAGCAGTGGGAGCTGCTGCAGGATGGCCAACTGCTCACACTGTACCACCGGGATGTACACGGTAATTAGTCTCACGGGAATGTTTCTGTACATAACGTCCACTACAAGTAGGTGCCCAACCACTACCTCCTTAATCTCGGAGATGGTGAACTTACTCCTCAGAGTAACCAGGCCAAAGGAACAGCTATCGTTTCCCCCTGAACAAATCAAAGGCCCATGGGTCCATAAGATCTACCATCTCCTGTAGCTGCTGAGGTGTGGGGATTATACATATGGATTGTAACAACCTGGCTTCGCTGTACAAGCAGAATGAACAATGGTGCCGCAGACAGGGTGGAGAGGAGACTCAATTGGTGGTGGCAAATCTGATTATGCGCAATCCTGCCACTGGCTAAATCGAAGCAAAGCTTCAAAGTTCACCGACCAGTATCTTTAAAACTTTCTTTTATCATAGAAACAGTACCAGTAAAAGAAAAACCCCTACCAATAACCTTGTTGATACCCTTCATGATTTTATAAAGTTCTGTAAGATCTCCTCTCAAACTTCTACATTCCCATGATAAAAGTCCCAGCCTATCCATCCTTTCTTTACAACTCAAACCTTCTGTAGCTGGCAACATCTGGTAAATCTCTTCTGAACCCCTCTCCAGTTTAATAATATCCTTCCTATAACTTGGTGACCAGAACTGTATATAATACCTCAGAAGAAGCTTCATCAATGTCTTGTACAACCTCAACATGACTTCCCAACTCCTGTACAAAAAGGAGTGAGTAATGAAGTCAAGCATGCTAAGCACCTTTTTAACCAACCCGCCAGCAGGGAGAAATTCTTTCTTCTCATTTGTATCCAGTTCATATAATCCCAGTGTGGAAACAGGCCATTTAGCCCATTCAGTCCACACCGACCCTCTAAAAAGCATCCCATCAGATGCACCCCTACCATATCCTTGTAACCTTGCATTTCGCATGGCTAACCCACCTAACCTGCACATCCCTGGATACTATGGACAATTTACTATAGCCAATCCACCTAACCTGCACATTTTTGGACTGCGGGAGGAGAACAAATGGAGAAAGAATGTGCAAATTCCACACAGACGGTCACCTGAGGGTGGAACTGAAACCAGGGCCCTGGCGCTGAAAGGCAGCAGTGCTCACCCACTGAGGCACTCTGCAGCCCCAAGAGGGGGATTCTATTAGCATGAGGGCCAACAATCAGAGGATTTAAGATGATTAGCAATTAAACCACAGTTGGGAAATCTGAAGAATTTTGGAGAAGACACAAGTTGCAATCATTTTAATGCACTGCGTGAAGGGACAGTGGAAGCAGCTGTAACAACTTTTGTTGGGAATGCATACATTTATTTAAGGGATACGAGGATCTGGAAAATAGAACTGTTCACACATCTGCAGTAAAAAGGGTTTGTACAGTGGGATGTCTTGGGAATCAAGTCAACAGCTTAATAAGTCTATAAATCATCCATTGTTTAAAAAAAAAATACAGATGATTTCATGGAGAACAGTCAACCAAGCTTTTAAGAGAAATACAAGTTGGAATTGATACCTCCATTTGCTTGACAAATTTGGTTTGGGGGAGATAGAGGCCTGTATTGAAGGTTACCAAACAACAGCCTCTATTGCTGTTTTAGTACAAACTGACCTGTGGTATTTGAAGGAACACAGCTCTGAGAAGCTGGCAGCAAAAGGAAATATCTCTGTCTCATTCCTAAAAAAAAAATTGCCTTATAGCAGGGCACATTGCTCAGATCTGACTCGGCAAAGTAACGTGAGAAAGTTCCAGAAATATTTAATTTTCTCTTTAACTTTGAAAGAAAAACTGTTACTTCCCTTCAAAGACTTAAAGACAAAATTGATTCTCATCAAAAGTAATACTGGAACTAAATATCTCACATGGATTCTATAGCTGTCAACATTGTGATCTTGACAACAGAGAAGCAACTCAACCATGAGAAACCTCCATTTTGTTTTATCCTTTAAGTTTGGACATTTAACTCACTGAGGATTTCCCATTTGCATTAAAAAAGAAGTCATCATAATGTGATACGACCCTGTCTGTCATGTGGCTGCACGTGCTTGTGATTAAGGGAATAAGTTTAATTCCAAATTTTTAGTTTAGTTAACCAGTTTTGTCATTTATTGTAAGAAAATATTTGCCCATACTAAACAAATTATATTTCAGTTTATTCATAAAACCTGGCAAAAGTCTACTGCATTCTCAATAAGTGAGAAATTAACCACTTCAGTGATTAAATAAAACGTTGACAGTACAGGTATGGTTCATGGACAACTAAGAGTTTATTACTAGCTCCTCTCATTAGAAACATGATAGCATAAAGGGAATAAAATTAATACTTGAAGAAAGAAAGAACAAAAGAAAGCAAGAAAGCAAGAAAGAAAGAAAGTGTTAGACTATAACAGAAGATTAGGGCAATTCAACCTCTATTTGAAAAAGCTAGCACAGTCTGAATGGGCTGAATGGCCTTATCCTATGCTCCATGATTTCTAGCAGCTTACTTGAGAAATGTGGTACATGACAAAAAGAAATTAGTCCTGGGACACATACAATGGTGAAATAACAGTCTAACCAGTGAGACAGACCATGTCAGTTACAAGAGGTGCTAAGCACAGCTCCAGAGGCTCCTGACAAGTACACTACTCATTCTCTCAGCCAGGGAGTGAGACACAACCTGAAACACAGTTGTTGTTCTCACTGAAATGAGGAAGATTTGAATTAATCACACATTCTTCTTTAAAATACTTTTATTAGACAGTAGAAGGATGAGGCAACATTCGAATAAATTACAAACAATATGATAAATGTGGAACCAAGGCCCAGCAAACTAAGGGAAAGCACGACTTGTTGATAATTAGCACATGTTGTTGATTCTGGTTCAATGTTGACATCCCTCAGTTTTATTCAGGTGTGGCAGCTGGCACTAGCATCGAGCAGAATTACACAGCCAGCAACTGTCCCAGTGACCCCCTCACTGCGATAATACCAACCTCCCCACCTACATTATCCTACCAGGTCACCATCGGCCACCACGGGTACCAATTCATTCAAAACACCATGGAATTATCAAAGCCAACCTCCCTAGATTTGAGGTGCATTGCATCCCTAAAAATCAACATGAAAAGGGGCAATTTGCTTCCTTGCAGTCAGCTGTCACCATGGATAGCTCAACCTTCATTCTATTCTTTTACAAAGGACTGCATGGGGAACAGACTGATGTTGTTAAATATTGACTGTCAATTACACAGGGCAGCTTCATAACCGTAAATTATTTATCAAGTTCTGTGGGAAGGTATTGTTTTTCTTAACTTCTCTGGGAAGGGGACGGAAATATTGAGTATTCCCAAGAGTTTTACAGAAAGTGGTATAACAGAAACCTAACAAGCAGATTAACAGCAGAGTTCAGTGACAGCTCAGCCTGCTGGGGTTCAGCTGTACTTCCATTTCCAATGGCTGCTCTCAGGTTGAGGTCGATAGGAGCACCAATGTCTGATTTTACCCAGAGCAAGCACATGGTGAATCAAGTTATATGAGAGAAGCTGCCCACCCTGGCAAACTCGCAGAAATTTAATTTTTGCAAACTAAATTACTGTCCGCATTGTGTAGGTGTCAGTGTGTTGGGAAGTAAATTTGTTGTTCACGTTTTCACATGAATTAACTTTTGTCAAACACAAAGCCATGTCTATCTGTAAACAGATTAATGATCCATAATGATACTGAGGGTTAGCATTGAATGAATGCACACCCATCAAAAGCCTCAATACACTATTAACAAAGTGACACTGGCACTTTAAAATAAATAGGTTAAAAGGTACTGTGAAGACAGTGAACTGATAAGTTCAACAGGATTGCAAACTGGATAATATCCCAACTTAGGACTGTCGATCATGTAGCTAAATTAACCAAGATAGACCGTAAAATGTCCGGAAAGTCTATCACTACTTGAGCGCTCATCAGATTAAAGAAGACTGAATGGCAGATCAGCTACAAGCTCACTAAACAATGTGGCATAGGCTTGAAGGGCTGAAGGGCCCACTCCTGTTCCTATGTAAATACAACATTGAGGAGTTAAGTTTGTAATAAAAATGAGAAAATGCAGGAAACACTCAGCAGGTTGGGCAGTGTTTGAAACAGAAGAGAAAAACAGTCAATGCTTCAGTTTGATTACCTTTCATCAGATATTCCTATTGATGGTGGTGCTCAGGAGAATTCCCAGAGACCCAGGATACTGGCGCAATTCCAGTGAAAGCTGGACTTTAAGAAGTTAAAAGAAAAAGTCAATCAAATGCAATGTTGCAAAAAAGTCTGAAGCTTTGTAAATGTGTCCTTGCACTCTCTTAGTCAAAACCAAACACATATTTAGTGTTTTTATACTCGGAGTTTCATAAAACTTATTATTGAACACTTACTTTGATGATTAGGAATAAAAATATAACTGTCTGAAAAAACTAACACCTTACTTTAATCTATTCCTCGTGAAAGATTTTCAGACACAGACGGTTCTGCAGTTGTATCCCCAGCATTTTCTGTTTCTTTCTGATCACCAAGTCCCTTCAATTTCTCTTTCCAATGACAATGCTCACACTGGCTTAAAACATAGGCTTTAACATTGACGGAAAAGCTAGGAAAGAAATTCTTTACATTAATGCTGTATATTCCCTCCATTACATTGCTGCAGTCTTTTGCTCCAAAATTTCTCCATCACCTTTGATGAACTCATTCCCTTGAGGTATTGCAACTACTCCTACCCACCGCTTCTGATTCCCTCAGCGAGACCACAAGGCCATCTGAGGGGATGATTAAAGACAGCTCATTCTGAGCAGAACCCAACAGTGAAAGCACAGTCAATGGGTGGAAATATAGAATATGTGGCAATAACTCGCACAACCAAACATAAACCAAAACGTAACAAGAGTTTGAGTCAACAGGGTTTACAAGTTGTAAAGACTTTAGAACAAAATTAAACTTTTTTTTAAACTTAGAACAGGCAGATTGTCCCCAATTAACACTTCAGTATAATTAAAGTGATGGGTGGGAATGGAGACAACTTCCTGAAATACCACTCATGAACAGTAAATTAGCGGCACATTGCCAGTCTCCGCTGGTACAAAAGCACCCCCTCCTGGGAAAAAGCAGTGCTATCAGAATAAGCAACTCACACCAACCCCAGCCATACCTTCCCTTCTGTACAATTCATTTTACTCCCTTCGCCAACATTGGGCATCCTCATACTCACGAGGCATTCAATAAGTATTAAGAACCAACCATATACCTGTTTTAATATCCTTTCACAATTTTTATATAAAAGACAAAAACTTTAAATTACTGACCCTTAAAAGCCCTCCATTCATTCAAAATTATTCATTTGAAATAGGACTTTAAAAGTTCAGATATAGAAAACATTTTTCTTTCCTTAAAGAAAAATTACACTTCCCTTTAAATGATTAGATGTCCAATCACTAAAGGAGAGGTGAACTCTGAACAGAGCCAAATCAGGCCAGACTGGTCAGTGAACTTTACCAAGGAAGGGAAATCAAATAGGGTCACGTCTAATGAGTAAATGAGTAAATTCCATGACAACAACCCCACCATGGGTGGGATTATTAACCTGTTCAGGAGGTATTCGGGAAGGCAATAGGAGGGTGGAGATTTATGCTAAACGATGAGGCATACTACAAATTAAATCACAGCCTAATTTCCATCCTTTGTGTTTAGATACAGGCTTTACACAAGTCAGGAATAGCTCAAAATGATCCATTTACCTCTGTTCCTTTTCCCGCTCCATTTAGTGAGCATCTAATGGGCAGAATACTAGAGGTAGTCATTGAGTGTTATTCTCATGTTTAAAAACAATTTGAAAAATCGCTTGTATTGATTCAGCATAACACTCATTTTAGAAAGCAGCATTGATGCAGGTTCCTTACTCTTTCATTGAGGAAGATGCAAGACTAAAGTACAAAGCAGCAAAAATTAAATCTTTAACCTTGTTGCTGATTCTCAGTGAGGGGTGTCTTCCTTCTTGGATTGGATTTCAATATCGGTGGTTCTTCCCCTCATTTCCCCACCCACCCTTCACGTCTAAAAGCCCCTTTCCTCGCCTCTGCCCCAGTCACCCACTGAGGTGACATTCAGTCCTCTCATAGCAGCTGCCACAGTTGATTGTCAATGCATTTAAACAGAGGGCGTCCTCACGAAACCTTACAGATCTGGGGAGCTTGCCCTACCCCCTGCACAGTACCCATCTTTCCAAGGTTCAATTTGATTGTTGCACATTCTGAGTTCACAGTTCGCCTGTCCTTCACAGCATGGGTATCCCACTTAATCATCCTTTACGTGAGCCATTTGACAATATAATTGTCGAATACAGTGCGGTTGGAGTGCCATTTGGTGTGATGCACATTGTTCACTGTAAAAGTATGAATGGCTCCCTGGGCATCCAGACTTTTTAAGCCAAATGTGTCCTTGATGTAAACCTGGATAAAAGAGAACACGTGCTTTATTTTATTTATTTTACTTCAATTTCAACTGCCACACAACTTTACTCTGGCCTGAACATTGGTTTTTCAGTCTATGGGGCTGTGATTCTCCCCACACACTACGTGATTGAACCCCATGATGTAGACCAAACATTGGAGACTACTTTGCCTCTGGAATACTTGCCCAGCAGCCAGTAACTAGCTCAACGTGGGTCAAGGTCTTCAGAAACAAAAGGAACAGAAAAGACAGAGGAAAGATAAACATTCAAGTTCCACCAATAACAGTCACTGGTCTTAAGCTGTTTCCCCTTTGAGGACAAAGAGAGAGAAAAATGCTTAAACACAGGAATTAATTACACCACACTGTGCATACCAAATATAGTCCCAAAGACCAGACTTCAGGTTATGGCTCACAGGATGGGCTCTGGAATCACAGTGAGACCAGGGAATGAGGAAGGAACCAGGCAAACCAGGTATTTAAACAGAAATGTTAATGTTCTCTTCTATGATCCAGTGATCACTTGCCTTGTATTCCTGGGAGAATCATTCTCTCATTGCAGTAAAATTGTGCAGACAGTAATTTTGTGCAGGAAATGTCTTCACAGGATCACAATGATAATTGCTGGCCATATTAGGGCAGGTGAGCAAAGCTTTGGTCAAAGACGTGGATTTTAAAGTGCACTGAAAAGGATGAAGAGGGTTAAACTGTCAGAGGAATGGAGGGAGATCATCCCAGAGGTTTATACCCAGCTGGTGAAGGCATAGAGCAATGAAAACTGGGAACAGGGAGCAGACCAGAATTGGAAGGGTAACATCTAGAAGGTTCTAAGGCTGGAACTGTTTAGAATTGGGTGGAAGCAAGAGCATGGAATTTCGAGTTTCAGTTCAACATACTTGGGAATCTAGATTCAATGCAAGTTAGTGAGCACAGGGGTGTTGGGTGAACTGCGCGTGATGCAAGGTCAGCTACAGACAGCACAGTTTGGATAAGCTGATGTTTATGGAGGGAGGGGAGCCATGATGATGACTAGTTGCAGTTACATAGCAACGTTCACAAAGTAAAACATTCCAAAAACCTTACAGGAATGTGTTCAAACACTTGACCCTGAAGCAAATTATAAGATAGATGATCAAATGGGACATAATGGAAGGAAAGTTCAAGAGGATAAAAAGGAATTACAGAGCTTAGGCTTGTCATCAGAAGGAATTACTGAGTCCCAGGGAGGAAAGAAATTGGTAAGGGTTTCGGTTGATGGGCAAGATAAAGTCAGGTGATGTGGCTGTGATGAAGTCAGTGATTTTGGTGATGGTGACAATGTCTGGTCTGAAACTCAGTGGGGTTAATAGGACACGATGGCTGCAAAAACCACCTGAGAATAGGGAGCAGATTTGGGTTCACCAGTGAGGGAATGACGTTTGTGACAGTAACCAAAGGCCATAGGAACAGGAGGAGGCCATTCAACCCCTCAAGTCTGCTCTACCATTCAATGAGATCATGGCTGATCAGTAGCCTGTCTCCACGTACCTGCCTTTGGTCCATATCATTTAATACTGTTGCTCAATTTCAAAAAAAACTCCTCAGATTTAAAATTAACAATTGATTTGGCATCCTCTGCTGTTTGTGGAAAAGAGTTCCAAACCTCCACCACCCTTTGTGTGTAGAAGTGCATCCTAACATCTCTCCTGAACGGTCTAGCCCTGTTTCTCAGGCTATGCCCCTTAATTCTAGGATCCTCAACCAATGGAAACAGTATCTCTCTATCCAACCTGGTGCTTCCTATTAATATCCTGAAAACTTTGATCAGATCACCCATAACCTTCTAAATTCCAGAGAAATGAGGCCCACATTTCTCAGAATTTATCCCTTTAAGTCCAGGCATCAATGATTTGGATTATTTTTGCTGTTTAGCAGGTGAAAGTTTTGGATTGTCCATTAGTGTGTTGGACAAACAGCTTTGCAGATGTAGTGGTGGGTGGGTGGGGGGAGGGGTTGCGTTTGTCAGAGAGGTGCTGGAAGCGTGGAACTGTCTGGGCTCAGTGTTCCTCAGGCACCAGATGCATGGTTTAGGATAATGTTGGAATACGACAGAAAGCGGATGAGCAAGTTACGGGTAAAGGTAGATCATGGAGGCAGCTCCACAACCTTATGTCCCTATTATTCTTCTGCAAAAAGTTTTCAAAGATTTGTTAAAGACCATTCTGTCCAAACTTTAACCTATTAGTCGCATGGGGTCAGGAGTCTTAGGAACAGGAGTAAGTCATTCAGCCCTTTTGATCCTGTTCTGTCATTTGATTATGATCATGGCTTATCTGTTTCTGACTCAATTCCGCTTCCCATGACCCTTGACCTAGTTATCGATCAAAAATCTAACCTCTGCCTTGAAGAAATTCAAAGACCTGGCCTGCACCGCCATTTCGGGAAGAAACTGCTCCAGACCCTGCTCTGAGAGAAAAGTGAAATACCCATACCTTTGTCTTTTTAAAAAAAACTTACAACTGTACTCTGGCAGCCTCCTTCTCTCCACTTCCACTGGAATAGTTCCAGTAGGCCCCGTTCCATTACCACAGTTTGAGCCCACGAAGAAAAATCTGTGCCATATCTTTTGTGCTCCTGAGATGCTGCTTGGCCTGCTGTGTTCATCCAGCCTCACATTTTATTATCTTGGAATTCTCCAGCATCTGGAGTTCCCATTATCTCTGATCACGATATCACCACCTCCTGGTCGTGAGCGGTACTACGGACAACAGGAAGCGCTGAAATTTCTGAACAACAATGTTATACGTGGTACAGAATCGCCACCGGCTGGCAGCAAACGGTACTGCGGCCAAGTTTCATTGAAGAGGGATCATAGCTAACAGATGGCTCTGCTGCAAAATTAAAATTTTGCAGATACTGGGCATCCGAAATAAAAATCAGAAAAAGCTGCAAATACTAAGCAGGTCAAGCAGCATCCACGGGGCGTGGGTGGGGAAGGAGAAAGAAAAGTAAGCGTTTCCAGTCTGTGGCCTACTGTCAGAACTGCACGGTTGTTAGGATGTAGCAGATTTTAAGATTGCGCAAAGGGAAGGTCTGGGTGACTGGGAGGAAGGGAGAAGATCACAATGAAAGGTGTAGAATAGGATAGACGCGATAAAG
Organism: Stegostoma tigrinum; assembly: GCF_030684315.1. Classification (NCBI taxonomy): domain Eukaryota; kingdom Metazoa; phylum Chordata; class Chondrichthyes; order Orectolobiformes; family Stegostomatidae; genus Stegostoma; species Stegostoma tigrinum. The sequence goes on from NC_081387.1 coordinate 24,107,484, forward strand.
TAGCCAAGAAGTTGATTATGGAGGACAAAACAAGATCGTAATGAGTCACGCAGAGAAACAAAGGATGCACGTATAAGAATTGTAAATATGAAGCACAGATACATGAATGGCACTGGCAAAAAAAAAATCGGGACAGCACTTATTATTTAAAATTGCTGAACTTGGTACCCAGTCTGGAAGATGGCAAAGTGCCTCATCAAACAGAGGTACTGTCCATTGATCTTTTGTTCATCTTCCTTGCAAAATGATAGGTGGTCAAAAACAGGAAATGTGGGATGAGAACAAAGATAATGGAAATCTAAATGTAAAATAATGGAAATAAAAAGTGCTGGAGAAACCAAAGAGAAGTCGTGTTCTGAAACATTTAAGTCTTTTTCTTTCCATAAATATTGCCAGACCTGGATTTCTCCAGCATTTTGTTTTTATTAAAGGTAGAGTTCATAGACCAGGCTCAGGATCATGTTGGCTTGCTGAAAACACGAGTTCCGCATTTGGCAATGTGCATTCAGACTACATTACTTCAATATACGAACTTGAAAGAAGCAAAACAAATCAGTTTCATTGAAGAGAACTTGGATGGTGAAAAGGGCAGAAATATTGCATCTCCCACGCTAGAGGCTCTCCTGGAAATTAGGAAAACAGTCAATAGAAATAGGGTGTTAATGATGAGCAAAATATTTGGGGAGAAATCACGGTACATCAGCTGTCCAAATCCAGTCATGCAGGACATGTATAAATTTGTGCAACTTCAATTTCAGCCACGAGGTGGCAGTTTTGCTCCATGTAAAATAGGATTAAAAATTGTTCATCGTCGCCGATTTTAATAAACATTTTCACAAAGTAATTCAGTAGACTAATGATTGTTGGTGAAGTCATAACCAGAGCTATTGCATTAAAAGAAGTCGACTCTTCCAACAGAGACAAAACAAAATCTAGGCCCTGAATGGGCAAGAAGGTTATAGCAGGTGAGGACCTAGAAACGATCATTATCACTAAGGAGGCAGCGTGGGCAAACTAACGGGGCTAAAGGTAGACAAGTGTCCTGGCCCTGATGAAATGCATCCCAGGGAACTAAAAGGTGGTGATGGGGAAAATAGTAAACACACTAGTAATTATTTACCAAAATTCACTGGATTCTGGGGTGGTTCCCACAGATGAAAACAGCCAATGTAATGCCACTGTTTAAAAAAGATTATTTACCAAAGTTCACTGGATTCTGGGGTGGTTCCCACAGATGAAAACAGCCAATGTAATGCCACTGTTTAAAAAAGGAAGTAGGCAAAAAGCAGGTAACTACAGGCCAGAGATAATGGGAACTGCAGATGCTGGAGATTCCAAGATAATAAAATGTGAGGCTGGATGAACACAGCATTTGGCCTGCTGTGTTCATCCAGCCTCACATTTTATTAACTACAGGCCAGTTAGCTTAACTTCGGTATTGGGGAAAATGCTAGAATCTATCATTAAGGAAGAAATAGCAAGACATCTGGATGTAAATTGTCCCATTGGGAACACCCAGCATGGGTTCATGAAGGGTAGGTCACGTTTAACTAATTTGGTGGAATTCTTTGAGGACATTACTTGCATGGTGGACAATGGGGAACCTGTGGATGTGGTGAATACTAAATGAAAACCAAAAGAACTTCGGATGCTGTAAATGAGGGACAAAAACAAAGTTTCCGAAAAAGCTCAGCAGGTCTGGCAGCATCTGTGAAGGAGAAAACAGAGTTAACATTTTGGGTCTGGTGACACTTCCCCAGAACCGTTCTGAGGAAGTGTCACCAAACGGTTCTGAGGAAGGGTCACCGGACCCAAAACGTTAACTCTGTTTTCTCCTTCACAGACGCTGCCAGACCTGCTGAGCTTTTCCAGAAACTTTGTTTTTATTGCTGTGGATGTGGTGTATCTGGATTTCCAGAAGGCATTTCACAAGGTGCCACATAAGATAAAGTTGCACAGTATTACAGGTAATGTATTGGCATGGATAGGGGATTACTTGACCAGTAGAAAGCAAAGAGTAGGGGTAAATGGGTGTTTTTCTGGTTGGCAGTCAATGACTAGTGGTGTGCCTCAGGGATCAGTGTTGGGATCTCAATTGTTTACAATTTACAGAGATGATTTGGAGTTGGGGACTAAGTGTGGTGTGTCAAAATTTGCAGATAACACTAAAGTGAGTGGTAGAGCAAAGTGTGCAGAAGACACAAAGTCTGCAGCGGGATATGGATAATTTAAGTGAGTGGGCAAAGGTCTGGCAGATGGATTACAATGTTGATAAGTGTGAGGTCATCCATTTTGGTAGGAATACCAGGAAAATGCACTGTGTTGTTTTAAATGGTTAAAAAATTGCAGCACGCTGCTGTGCAGAGGGACTTGTGTGTCCATGTGCATGAATCGCTAGAAGTAGAATTGCAGGTGTAGCAGGTAATTAAAAAGGCAAATGGAATTTTGTCTGCCATTGCTGGAGGAATGGAGTTTAAAAACAGGGAGGCTATGCTGCAGCTGTATAGGGTCCTGGTGAGGCCACACCTGGAGTACTGTGTGCAGTTTTGGTCTCCTTACTTGAGCAGAGACGTACTAGCACTGGAGGGGCTGCAGAGGAGATTCATTCAGTTGATTTCAGAGTTGAGAGGGTTGGATTATGAGGAGAGACTCAATAGACTGGGATTATACTCATTGGAATTCAGAAGATTGAGGGGAGATCTTACAGAAACATACAAGATTATGAAGGGAATAAATAAAGGTGGAGGCAGGGAGGTTGTCTCTGCTAGCAGGTGAAACTAGGACTAGAGGGACATCGCCTCAAAATAAAGAGAATGTAGGACTGAGGTCAGGAGGAACTTCTTCACCCAAAGGGTTGTGAATCTGTGGAATTCCCTGCCCAGTGAAGCGGCTGAAGCTACCTCGCTGAATGTTATTAAGGCAAGGCTAGATAAATGTTTGAACAGTACAGGAATTAAAAGTTATGGTGAGTGGGCGGGTAAGTGGAGCTGAGTCTCAAAGATCAGCCGTGATCTTATTAAATGGCGGGGCAGGCTCGAGGGGCCGGATGGCCTACTCCTGCTCCTAGGTCTTGTGTTATGAATGAGTTCCTCTTGTTCCCACAAAAACATATAAAATATTCTTAGAAACTGCTAGATTAAGAATAAATCTGCAGAAAGCTTGTTGCTTTAGTTTTACTGACAAGTTGAGCTGTCGCACCGAGTGAACTAACAAAGTTTAAACAAGGAAACATATTTGTGCAGTACTATCAGAAGCCATTAGGTGGGGCTGCTGCACTGGCTGCGAAAACCTAATTTTCTGCCTACACAACCACAGGCAGGGGCGATGTTGCACTGTCTAATTTTACTTTCATTTCATATGTTTTTAAAAGAATAATCTTTCTTGGGGAACGTGGCTAAAATTACATTTATTGTCCATTCCGACCACTCCGAAGGAAGTGTTGCTGAGCTGCCTGCATGAATCGCTGCAGTACACTTAGCAGAGGGAGACACAAAGTGCCATTAAAGGGAGTTCCAGGATCTTGACCAAGTGATACTGAAGTCGGTGGGGGTGTTCCCTACATCTGCTGCCCTTGCCAATCTACTGTTTAGAAGGACGAAGCACTGACTCAGCAGCTGTGGTGATTCACTGTATGACATTTTGCAGATGGATCAAACACCCGAGGCCAAAATAATATCTTTTTCAATGCTCATGAGATTTTCTCTGGAGTAACGTTTTCACTCTAACCCATTTAATAGATAATGCTGTCTCACACTAACATTATTTTCCGTAAGGTGTTGACATATTTGGACTCACAAGCAGAATTATAATCATTCATCAATATCCTCAATATTAAAAAAACCCCATTAATCTAAACACATAGAAAGCATTAACTTGCTAGAAACTACGGCATTTAAATTGGCACAAGATAACATTATAAGCTAAAAAAAAACTTTATTTTAAATAAGTGATTATTATTTTCACAAACAAAAACCATCAGCTGAACAAAACACACCGCCACCAGACCGGCGAGGACACAGCTCCTATAAGACACAAATATAAAGCTGGAACATTTTAACTAGCTGGTTTACAACCTGGTTTACTGCACCTGGATCTCAATCTCGGATTTATATTTAACAATTGGCAGGGTTTAATGCATAAGAATCAACCACACCTTTCTAAGGAGAGTGGCCTCTGAATTTACACAGCCCTCAACAAGATGTTCCATATTGATTTGTAGGAAATTAAATATCTCAGTGCTGATTTTAAATTTTCTTGGAATCCATTTAGCTGAATATTCCTTTGTTGATTGGGTTAAGCCATTTGTTGTCTCGTTCTTCTCCCTCCACCCCTGCCTTGCTTTGGCTAACATCCATCTCAGAAACCAAATCCAGCAAAAAGGTTCCCCTTCTCCATTCTGTCTCATTCCCCATCCTGCTAAGGACCCCAGTTCCTGGGAAAATGAACACTGACCTTGCTCACTGCTCCTCCAATCACAAGCCACTTAGTTCCCAGGGTTTGCTCCTGGCCCTATCAGAAGCAAATACAGGAGAGATGCTGCCTTTGATTGGAGGAGCAGCACTTAATCCTCTTCCATTGAACCTAACAGGCAGCTTTCTCTGATTGGTCCCCTCTTTCCCAATCCCAGAGAGTGGATCTTCCCGGGAGATTTCAGGAGGGGAAATCGAGCCAACTCCTGGATATTCTGACAGATGACGCACACCGCTTCGATCTGCGCAATGATGGAAGGAGTTAATGATGAAGATGGTTTGTGTTCAGGTTCCTGAGTGTTGTTGGAGCTGTACCCTTCCATGGAAGTGGGGAGTGTTCCATCACATTCCTGACTTGTGCCTTGTATTTGGTGGACAGGAGGAAAGGGATTCATTGCAAGGTTCAGTGACTCTAATTATTCGACCAGGTGGATCTTCTCACGCCCAGATACATAGAACAGCGATCAAGGATACAGCATGTCCTTCTAATCAGAAGCAACCAAGGTGTATGACAAATGTATAACAGAATCACAGGAGTCCATTCAGCCCATCATGTCCGTATCAGATTTCCACATGAGCAATTCACTGAATGCCATTCCTGTGCTTTCTGTGGGAGACCCTGTACACGGATGCTTTTCAGATACAAATCTGATCTTGTGTTCAATGTTACAACTGGACCTACCTTCACCTCACTCCTTCTGAGACAGACATTGTGTTCCCAACATTAACCATTCACACAGTGATAAACATGTTTCTCCATGTCAATATACCAAAAACAAAATATGTTAGATGGTGTAAATCACAAGTGAAATGGAAAATGCAGGAAGCAGCGGACAGTTATACAGAAACCAGGGACACAGAAGTAACCAGAAATGGCCACCAGGAAGAGCTGTTGCCAAGGAAACAGCTTTTGGAATAAATACTAAGGCAAGGAATATCAAAATGGAGGAAGACAAAGCAGTGTTAATGGGACAATGAAGAAATATAGAAGATCTGTTTAAAGATGAAATGTAACTGCTTACAGCAAAATAGCTGAGAGGGACTGAAACTTGGAGAAAGTGACCAAGTTTCCCACGGCCCACACATTCTATGGAAGAAAGTGGACAAGACCCTATGATCCTGATGGTGATGTTTGGGAACCTGCATCACCTCCCTCAGGCCCCAGCCTGTTGTGCGCCTCACCTCCCCCCACCAGTCGCCTCCCTCAGGCTGCAGCCTGTGGTGACACTCACCCTCCCTATCAATTCCCTCAGACCCTAGCCTGTAGTGCCCCCTCAAAATTCCCCCCACTGCCTCCCTCAGACCCTGGCCTGTGGTGACACTCACCCACCCACTATTGCCTGCCTCAGGTCCCAGCCTGTGGCCGTCACCCTCTCCCATCACTTCCCTCAAACCCTGCTTTATGACTTACTGCTGTGAGCACTCAACAACTCACCAGCTGTTGTCTCATATCTATCACCGTCTCGTGCTCATCGTAAAATCCAAACTGACTGAAAGAGAAACAGAAAGGAGCACTAATTAACATAAAACATTCATCTAATAACAGAAAGTGGGGAAGGGAAGGTTCCACTAGCACGACATTTGAGTGTGCCTGTGCAGAGAGAGTGCGACAGAGAGACTGAGTGTATGTATATGTGAGCCTGTAAATGTGAAAGAGAGTCTGTATATACATGAGACAGACAGACAAAGGAAAATAAAATGTTGCATGTGAGACAATGTGTGAGAAAGAGACAGAAAAGTGTGCGTGCATGTGCGAAGGACAGAATGAAAAATTGTGAGAGAGACTGAAAAAGACGGCGTATGTAAGAGATAGATAGAGAGTGAAAGCGCGCGAGAGAGAGAGAGAGAGAGAGAGAGAGTGCACATGTCTGTTTCTGTGCATGTATGTGAGTGTCTGTGTCAGTATCCGCCCGTTTGCGAACGTATGGGGAGACAAGGCAGAGAAATTACCAATCACAGACAGACCTACTTCAGAGAGTGCACGTACTGAACCCCAGCAAACAGGAGGAGGGAGCGAGTCTGAATACCCCATCATCACAGGGGGAGGGGTTTTGAGAAAAGGGCCCTGGTTGATCGTCAGCCCAAGTTGCTAATGGTCACAATCACCTTACAGTTCCTCGCCACAAAGGTTGAATATTTTTAGGAGCAGTTTGGTTTGACCGAACGAATCTCGTGCTGTCAACCAGAGCCAGCTGTTAAATCTTGGAGTGCAGTGTAACCAGCTCCTAGCCTCTGGACAATACCTCACAGAATAAGCAGCCCCTTCTTACACTCCATCCCAAATCATCTCCTCATGGGATGATGGCATTGCTGGTGAGGCAGCATTTATTGCCCAGAGGGCAGTTAATAGTCAAACGTATTGCTGTGGTTCTGGAGTCTCACCATGTAGTCCAGACTGGGTAAGGATGGCAGTTTCCTGTACATTAGTGAACCAGGTGGGTTTTCAATGACAATTGACAATGGTTTCACGGTCATCATTAGACCACTATTTCCAGATTCTTTTGACACATCCATCGCAATGTGTGTTTATCCTTAAATATTGCTCCATTATTCCTCTGAACTATTCTCCTGTGGTAGCAGGTTCCACAATTGAATCGCTCTCCAGGTAAGTCAATTTCTCCCGAATTCCTGAGTGCTTGGGTAAATATTTAAGAGGCCCTAGTTCTGGTCTCACTCAAGTTGAAACAATCTCTGAGCAAGAGAGTTCCAGCCTGTTCCATCTTTCCTAGATGCTCATGCTCAGTTCTGGCATCACTGGACTGAATCTGTTAGTTTGAACCTCTCCCCCACCAGATATTCCAGCCTCAGGAGCACAGTCCATGCGGAGTCTGAACTCTGTTCCCAGTTGGAGGGAGACAGGTTGCAGCCACCACCCATGTATCCATTCACAGTCCATACCTCCTCACCCTGACACACACCATCACCACTGCCACCCCGCCCCTCACTCCCTCGCCATCTCCAACAGACTCTTACCTTGACTGCCATGGAGTTATGACCCCGTCGTCTGGTCCACCAATCAGAACAAGCTTCTTGATTCGCAGAAAATTTTTCTTCCATTCTAATTAAAAAAAAAGGACAAATGTCAACAATTCAGAAACTGAAGTGGCTGTAAAACACTCTGCTGAACAACCAACAACATTTGGAAAAGATACAGGAAACACACACAACTGGAACTGGGTGGGACAGTAGGTCAGACACTGTCCCTTCACCCCACTCTATGCAACGCCAGTCGGACTGGATGAGGGTCCCTTGTGCAGTTCTCCGGGGGCAATGTTGGAATCCTTGCTTTTCCTGATAAATGTTCTATGTCTTGGGACGTAGGGGACAATTTCAGAGTTTGCAGATGATATGAAGATCTTTTGAACGTTGTAACCATACCCACATCCACCACTTCTTCAGGAAGTTCATTCCAGACACAAACCACCCTCCATGTAAATAATTTGCACATCGTGTCTTTTTAAACCTCTCTCCTCTCAAAATATATCATCTAGGTTTGAAATCCCCCATCCTAGGGAAAAGATAGCCACCGTTAACCCTATCTACGTCCCATCTGATTTTATAAACTTCTGTCAGGTCACTTTTCAACCTCTCACCTTCCAGTGAAAGAAGTCCCAGCCTATCCAGCCCTTTTCTTTTATAACTCAAACTTTCCAGCATAATCTTGGTAAATCTCTTTTGAACCCTCTGCAGCTTAATAATATCCTTCCATAGCAGGGCAACCAGGACTGGACACAGTATTCCAGAAGAAGCCTCAACAAAGTCCTGCACAACCTTGACATGACTTCCCAACTGCTATACTCAAAAGGACCGAGCAATGATGGCAAGCACGCCAAACACCTTTTTAATCACACGGTCTATGTGTGAGACAAATAGGTCTGACAGACATTTTCAAAATCATGACCAGATTGGACAGAGTAAACGGAGAGAAAGTGTTTCCACTTATAAAAGAAACAAGAGGGCACAGATCTGCAAAAGTAGTAAGTGCATTTGCTATGATACATTAATACATAGAGATCTGTAGATAAAAACACCACGTAAATCCACGGTGTCCATATCAACTCAATTAACTAGGTGACAGCTATCCATTGGTTCACATCTTGAGGCAATGCCTGAACGGTTCATCAGACTTGATCTGTCAGGTTTAAAATTTAAACCAAACTCAGTAGTTAACAATATCAATGGAAGTCTTCTCATGGCAATGCCTCGACCAATTACAGTCCACTTGGTAGCTAATCAGCAGTCTCCTCATACAGTTTTAATGACGATTTTGCCATTAAGTTGCTACTCTTGCAACTTACCCCGATGAAGGCAACACAAAATCTTTGATAAAATGTGATTTTTCATCATCAATACTCTAAACTGTCAATCTGAGAAATCAGAACCCTCAAGTTGAAATAATGTCAGAATTTGAATCTCAGCCAACCATTTACAATGACATTTTGACAGCACTTGGGGAAAAGTCAATTGAGAGGTTTCCTGAAAACATGCTAGTTTGTTTTTCTAACCTATGCCTGTCAATTAAAGTCATCTTGCAAAAGGGTTTTGTTTTTAAACTCTCACTGAAAGCTGCAGCCCTTTTCTAAAATGAGTTTACAGGGCTCAGATCATGACAGTTCTACAGAACTCTTCCATCTTTCAAGAGAGTTTACACCTACTGCAGCTTTCTGTAACTCCCATGCTGCAAACTAAGGCCCTTGTATCACATCAAAATGGGGTCTGTTTGAAACTTGTGATAAGTTCAAAAAGTCAAATAGGGTTCTAGTTTCTCCCTATCACAGCCACTAGCAAAAACTGAATAGTGGGAATTCAGGGCTATTCCTAACTGTCTGTGGAGTCATCCCCACTGCACGAAAATCCAGATCCGTGTCTCTGTGCTAAGACCATCCTGTGATCCAGCTCTACTTTACCTGTAGCATTAGGATTTTCCCTCTCATTATTGAGGAAGGCCAGGTAGTTGCTGCTGTTGAGGTAAAGTTTGTGATGGTGAGGATCTGAAACAGACAAAAAAATAACTCAGATACAATCAGATTCCTATTACATTCAAGCCGCACTTAAAGCACAGGAGTCAGTTATGCTCGGAGCTGCCGATGTTGGAGAATCTGAGATAACACAGCTGGATGAACAGAGTAAGCCAAACAGCATCAGAGGAGCAGGAAAGTTTGACGTTTTGGTTCAAGACCCTTTTTCAGTTATGCTCGACTGGTTGGACAGCTGGTCTAATAGAGTGACGCCAACATTGTTGGTTCAATTCCTGCCCCAGCTGAGGTTACCATGAAGGGCTCATCCTCTCCCCTTGCACGAGGCTTGGTCACCCTCGGGTTAAACCACCAACAGTTGTCTCTGTATATCCTAAGACCATGATAAAGAAAGAGTGCACAGAGGTAGCACTGACACTCACTGTACACAGTTGGAACAGGGAAAGTGTGCACAACATACTGACACTCTGTACATATATTCTTCATACAAGATCTTGTTACTCACCATTCCAGTAATTACAGATGGAGAAACATTGCCCGATTTGTGTGTAACAGAAGTGGTAGAGATTGGACTTCACATAATTTGGAAAAAGCCATTTCAGGTAATTGGTATCTGTTGAAGAGAAAGTGATTCAGTCACTGAAATCACACAGTGAGAATCAGTCACAACTTTCAGAACGATACGGACATTCAGACACTATTCTCAGGCATGCGTGCGCACGATGGGAGGGTCAATCGATAGTCCTTATCGCAGACACTTCCAGTCACGTGAAGAGTGAGTGTCTGCCCCCACTCAAACACTTGCAGGATTTAATAGCTAACTGTTTGGTTCTGGGCCAGTGCAATATTGCACTCCAATTCCCTCCTGTCTAAAATGGAGAGATTATGGCACTAAAAAGGGGCTTCCTTGCTATGATTACCACACTTCTCAGCAGTTTACACCAGGCCATGCCTGTCTGATTTAATCACCAGAGTCAGGATTTGCTTTCAGTGCACAGGCACAGAGTAATTTTAATAATATTTATAAGAGATCACCCTGGATTAATGATTACCTATGAGTGAAGATCATGTGCAGCCAGGCCTGCATTACTGATATATCAAGGGAGTTAGGAAAATCTGGGGAGTTGAGATTCCCTGTCACTCTACATTGACAGTTTCTCCACAAAGAACATTCACAATTCATTGGATTGTAAGTGTGTAGACAAATTGCTATTTGGGCAGAGACAAGATCCAAATCCCATGCTCTCTCTGGGGAGTATTAACTGCTCTCACTCAGAGTAACAGCACCCTGAATGTAAACAGAAATTATTAACAGCCTGGAGATAACAGAGTAACACAATCCCGGTGGCACAATATTTTCACACAGAAGTAACCATTAATCAGTAACAAGTAGCTATCACAACACGGCTGATCTAGTCCTGTGTTTTAAAACTGAGTGGAGGAGGATGAGGTTCAGCAGCAAAAAACAGCATATGAAATGGAAGCTGGAGATTCTGGCCCCAACCCTTGTGACCAATAACCTGACAACTTCAGTCATTCTTGAAGTATGGAATGTTCATAGTTTAACGGAGAAAGAATTCCAAAGATTCACATTCCTCAATGAAGAGCCTTCTTACTTCAGCCCTAAATGGCCAGTCATTCAGTCTGAGCTTGCAAGCCTATGATCTCAGCTATCGAACAGGAAAGAGTTTTTTTCAGCATCTAACTGGTCAAGCCCTTCAAAATGTCATACATTTCAATCAGATCAGTTCTCTGAAAATCCTGGGAATATAGTTCTAACCTGTTCATTGCTCCGCTCATCCCAGTGTGCAATCTCGTGAAGCTTTGGTGCACTCCCTGTAGGGAACTGAATGGTCTGGACAGAGTAGATGTTGGGAAGATGCTTCCATTGGTAGGACAGACTAGCAGCCCAGCGCACAGCCTTAGAGTATAGGGGAGACCTTTTCGAATGAGATAAGGAGAAACTTCTTTAGCCAGAGAGTGGTAAATCTACGGAATTCACTGCCACAGAAGGCTATGGAGGCCAGGTTGTCGAGTACATTTAAGACTGAGATAGATAGGTTCTTGATTATTAAGGGGATCAAGGGTTATGGGGAGAAAAAGTAGGAGAATGGGGTTGAGGAACTTAACAGTCATGACTGAATGGCAGTGCAGACTTGATGGGCCGAACAACCTAATTTCTGCTCCTATGTCTTATGGTGTATCCTTTCTTAGGTAAAGGTGCCAAAACTAAATGCACTGCATCAGATCTGCTGTCTCCAATGCAGTTTAGACCACAGAGAGCAAAATCCTGCAAATGCTGGAACCTGAAAACAAAAGCATAAAATGCTGGAAGGATGTAGGGTCTAGGCCCAAAACGTCAGCTTTTGTGCTCCTGAGATGCTGCTGGGCCTGCTGTGTTCATCCAGCCTCACATTTCATTATCTTAAATGCTGGAAGTACTCAGCTAGTTAGGCAGCAACTTTGAACAGACAGGGAAAAACAGATAGCATTTCAGGTCTGTGAACTTTCAATAGAATCCTCAATACAAAGAAAAGCTTACATGGTATTTGCTTCCCAACTGCTTGCTACACCTGTCTACTTATTTTCTAAGATTCATGTCACAAAACGCAGGTCCCTGTGAATACCAACATTCTCCACAATCTCACCATTCTTAAATTCTTCTACTTTAGTATGTTTTTATATCAAAGTAAATAACTTCACACTTCACCCTTACAGTAAATTCCATCTGTTCCTTTCTTGCCTACTGGGTCAGTCCTTTTAAATCCTACTCCAGTTCTTTGTCTTCCTGCTAATGACTCATTTTAATCTGCACAGGGCTATTTGCAAATGTTTGGGAGTACAATGTAATTCTCAGCATTTACTCCTTATCCTTAAATTTACTGGGTAAATCAGCTGGCACTGAAAGTAGTCAACGCTCTCCAGACTGGCACAATAGTAATATTTACAGACAGCAAGGCTCCAACTGTCCTGTATTTAGGTGGTAAAAGATTATTCAAAGCTGGAGCAAGTAATCAGTGCAGATAACATTGGGAATACATATTTTTAATTGGAGACTGTCTGGGAAATACTGGGAGATTTTATATTTTTTGGACATTCTCTGGACTGAAAAACATTACACGTCATTTCTTGGAAAATGAAGCCAATAATTTAACATACTCTAAGCTGCCTACTGTCTTATTATAAGTCACGTGACTAGGAAGAATCAGCTAAGCAAAGTTTAAGGAAATGATTTATTGCCCTAATTATCATTTTAAAACCCCCGATTCCAACAGCACTTCAGAACTAGGCTAACAGAAACTCTCTCTGAGAAAGTAAAGAAGACACCTCAGAGTTCTCTCTCTCTCAAACTCCTGTTTCTGAGAAGTTGTGGCTGGGAGCTCCAAATACCAGTTTATCAGTCTACTTTATAGAACCTGAAGCTGTGGTCATTGACCAATCCTCAGTGACTCAAATCCAAGCCAACCGGAATCAAAACACCACATTATTAATACTCTACAACTTCCAATAATTTAGCTTTGTCGACAGGTAATTCAGTGACTGTGAGAACTCATCACATTTTATCCTTCGTTTCCAAGCTTTTGGCCCAATGGAGGTGTTTGTTCCCTTTTGTGTTTTTTTAAATAAGCTATCACCTTGGCAGGCACTCACTTTGTTGTATGGGAGTGTGTCTGTGAGTACGATTGATCCCAGATTACAGTTTAGAAATTAACCATGCTTTGTCACTGATTTTAGGCGTAATCTTTGTTCATAATAAATAACTTACTTTTATTCACTTAAAGAAGCTTAATGATGTTTCTTTTATTTTAATAGCGGTAATAAAGAGAAGAATTTGGCTATTTTGGTAACTGAATCAACAAATTTACACCTAATGGAGGAGTGTTGGGGTTTGGTAATCAGCACTTTCCCCAGTCATAGCTGTAACAACAATAACTTTGTTATGATCTTGTATTCTGATTCTTTGGCATCTCCTAAAGATTTCCCCAGCTTGGCATTTCTTGCAGCAATGCAGAAACAGTAGCAGGTCATTCATCTCTTCGAGTCTATTTAATTATTCACCGTGTTCATGGTGATCTAACACCATTTAGCCTCCATTCTCCACTGCCCCCATGCCAGCTGCTTAGCTGATGGCTTTATTGACTTGTTATAACTAAGGATATCCTTTAGTTGATGCACTTGTCTTTTTTTTGTCATTGGCCCTCTATTTCCATTAAGAATTTGTTAAATATCCCCCACCAGAGCCGAGGGGTTACAAATAGGGAAGACGACGGACTAGTGGCAATGTCGTCAAACTCGCGCCGAACAGGCTAATGTTAGGGGGTCATGGGTGCAAATCTCACCAGGGCCTGTGAATTCAAGAAAAATCTGGAATGACATAGCTAGCCAGTTGGTGACCACGTGATCCGTGTCAATTGTTGCTGAACCAGATGGGGTTTTAACAATGTTCTTTTCAGAAGGAAATTTGCCACCTTTACTTGGGCTTAGCCTACAGATGACTCCAGACCAACAGCACGTGATTAACTGTTAACTGGGTAACAAGGGATGGAAAATAAAAGCTGGCTGAGCCAGGGACATCTATATCCTTTTAAATAGTACATATTTTTAAAAATCAGGAGGAACTGAAGAAGTTTGGACTGTTTCCAAGCCTGTACAACATTCCAATCAAGTCTTCAGACAGAAAGGAAGGTCTGGACATATTAGCCTGTTTTTTCAGTGATGTTCAAGGGATGAATATTAACATTGCTATAGAATTCCTGACATCCACCTGTTGGGACTGGCAGGGTCTCGAGCTAACATCTCAGCTGAAAGATGCAGTGCAGAACTTCCTCAGCACTGCACTGGAGTGTCAGCCAGCATTTTGTATTCAATCCTTAGGATTCGGACTTGAATCCTTGAACTTCTGATTCAAGCTAAGAGTGCTAGCTCTCAGGGTATTTCATGCTTTGGGTTCATGTCCCCTTGAAAATTGATTGAGAAATGCTAAATTGTTTCAAGTGGAACAATACATGCATTCAGAATGAAAGTTTCCCCAAGGCATATCCCATCCAGCTGTCCCCATTCAGTTCAACTTCATAGTTCTCAATTACAGACAGGGCGACACAAAGTCTGCGACTCACCTCCATACTGGCCAAGCTGAGGAGAGGACAGCGATATCAAGGTGTCCACATTGTGGTCTGGCATTGTAGAGAGGATACCTCGACAGATCAGACCGCCTGAAACAGAAAACAGGAGGACATGCTCAGTTTCTTAAGCAACGTTCGACAGAAATCCAGTTTTTCAGTAAGCTGAGATTTCCAAACCACTCAACAGTGAACTCTCACATCATTGCAGCCAGGGAAGCAGATGTACAGAAGACGCTGTATTGAAAAGATGCTCAATATCCTTCTTAAAACACAAACAAAAACCCACCACCCCACAAAGCGTCCTTGAAGATTGCTAGCTCTATCGAATAGAGGATGGTCCTCAATTGATAGTGAAGAGTAAAAGAGAAGGAGGGGAGAGGGAAAACTGGAAACATGAATTCCAACCAGCTATTTTTACCTTTTCTTTAAAATTTAGTTTTAAAGTTCATCTTAGGTTAGCATTAATGAACATCCCTGATTGCACTCGGGAAATCAGTAGTGAGTTATCTTCTTGAATTCGCCGTAGTCCATGAGATGCAGCTACACCGACAGGCCAACAGAGGAGTAGCAGGATTTTGACCCAGAAGTAATGAAGTAACAGTCATGTGTTTCCAAATCAGGATTATGTGTTGCTAAGAGGGGAACTTGCACATGATGATGCTTTCACTCTGTGGTAAGGTAATTGCAATGGAATGCAACACATCATGGGACATAGGGGATATTTTTGGATAGTAAGCTAGCACAGGATGGTTTCCCAGCATGAGATTGTGCAGCATCACTGAAGAGAATGACATGAAGGACAGTAATGCTGCAATATGTGCACTTTGATATGGCAAAATGCCCTCCATCCAATGATGAGGAAGAGTCCAAATGGACACAGGGGAAAATACCTTACCATAGTTGCTGCAGTTGTGGTTAGCACAGGATAAAATCCACAGTCATGCCACATCATCACTGACTGACAATCCTCTAACATCCCCCCCGCCCCACACCCGACACCCTAACCATCAGCACTGCAGGACTCCAAGAGGATGGCCCATAACCACCTCTGAGGGTAATTAAAGTCAGGCAATAGCTGTAAGATTTGCCAGTGATGCCACAATTTGGAGAACAGATTACAAAAACGATTTGCATCAAAATAATGCTGTACAACAACAAAACCGTCGCCCCAGCTTAGAGGCATCCAGGGCGTTGTTTGTCAACAGATTGCTAAATGAAGCTTGTTTCTGCCATATGAGTTGTGTGAACTGCTGCATTTCTGCACAGAAGCAGTAAGCTAAACAATAAGTGGTGTGCAGCGGTGACCAAGCAAGAGCAGGTGACACATCAATGTTACATCTTCAGACAGCGTGCATCGTTTTGCAGTTGAGGGCTGGAGCCCAGAGAATGTAAACTGCAGTCACTGCATAAACAGGAAGATTGTGGTGAGCAGAAAAACAGAATACACCTAGCACAGCGCATGAATTCATTTCAAATGTGGTTAAAGAGTCCACTGACCTATTAACACTCTCAGAAAAGGACAAAGGAAAGCTCTGTCTACAATTTCACATTGTGCGTTTCTGGGGCTGGTACTGAATGGTTTCAAAATAAAGCCCAAGTTACACTGGTCCACCAAATACACCCAGGGCAGGGACATTCAGGTTCAGATCTTCATTTTATTTGGCAATGAATGATTTTCCAAGCACTATCCGACAAAATTCTTTGGATAGTGAGTCAAGGAATCCAATTTTTCAAACTCAGTCCATCAGGTAGAGAGGTGGGGTAAGGGGAACAGGGAGAGAAAAGGTTATGTTGCACTATGTAGAGGCCTAGCCACAGTTTAAAACAAAACCTGTATTTAAAAATACCCTGTGCTGATCGTCATGCCCTGACTAAACTAAAAAACATTCTGTCCTCATTCAGTCAGTGTCCCTCTAGTCCCTTCCTATTCATGTAACCGTCCAGATGCCTCTCAAATGTTGCAAAGTGCCTGCTTCCACCACCTCCCCTGGCAGTGCATTCCAGGCTCCTACCACTCCCTACATGAAAAGCTTTCCTGCACATTTCCCTTAAATTTTTGCCCTCTCACCTTGAACCCGTGCCCCCTTGTAATTGAAACTGCTACCTGGGGAAAAAACCTCACACTATCCACCCTATCTATGCCTCACATAATTTTGTAAACCGCCATCAGATCTCCTCTCAACCACTGTCTTTCCATTGAAAACAATCCTAGTCTTTTTAACACATCCTCATAGACAATGCCCTCAAGACCTGGAAACATCCTAGTGAACCTTCTTTGCACTCTCTCCAAAGTTTCCATGTCTTTCTGGTAGCACAGTGACCAAAACTGCACACAGTACTCCAAATGCGGCCTAACATGGGTTTTATAATAGCTGAAATATGTTTAGCCAACTCTTGTATTCTATGTCGTAGCCGATGAAGGCAAGCATGCCATATGCCTTCTTAATCACCTTGGCCACCTGTGTTGCCACTTTTAGGCAAGTGTGGACCTGCATGCCCAGATCCATTTTTATGTAAGTGTTTCTAAGGGTTCTGCCATTTGCAGTGTAATTCACAACTAAATTTGATGCTTCAAAATACATCACCTCGCACTTGTCTAGAATAAACTCCATCTGCCAATTCTGTGCCCAAGTCACCAATCTATCTATATCCTGTTGTATCCTTTCATAATCAATCATTTGCACAACCAGCAACTCCACCAATCTTCATGTCATCTGCAAACTTAATCAGGCCACGCACATTTTCCTCCAGATCATTTATATATAATACAAACAAGAGAGGACCTAAGACTGATATCTGTGGAACACCACCAATTACCAGTCTCCATTCTGAAAAAAACCCTCCACCGCTACCTTCTGTCTTCAACGGCCAAGCCAGTTATGTATCCATCTAGCCAGCCACCCTGAATACCATGTGATTTTAGATTTTGTACTAATCTGCCACCAGGGACTTTATCAAATGCCTTACGAAAGTCCATATAAACTATATCCACCGCAGTTACCTCATCAATTATCTTTGTCAGATCTCCAAAATCTTCCATCAGGTCGGTGAGACATGACCTTCCCCGTACAAAACCATGCTGCCTATCACCAACTAGTCCATTTGTGCACATATCCTGTCCCTCAGTATCTTCTCCAAGAGCTTACCCACCACAGATGTCAATGTCTCTGGCCTGTAATTTCCTGGATTATCCCTGCTTCCTTTCTTAAGCAAGGGAAGAACATTAGCTAATCTCCAGTCCCCTGGACCATCATCTGTGGTCAAAGAGGATGTGAAGATATCTGCTAATGCCCCAGCTATTTCTTCCCTTGCATTTCCCATTAACCTGGGATAGATCCCATCTGGCCCTGGGGACTTTCCTATGTAATGCAATTTAGGAAACTCAAAAACTCTCCTTTGATATATGGATATTTGAGAGTATTCACACACTCATCCACAACCTCAACTTCAGTCATGTCCTTCTCCTTGGTGAATACCGATAAGTACTTATTAAGGATCTCTCTCACTTCCTGCGGCTCCACGCATAACTTCAATCCTTTGTCCTTGAGGGGGCCCTCGGTACCTTCTTTTATCAGAAACATTTACACCACAGAGAATCTCCTGGCCATAACACACCCATTGTTTGGAAAAATGAAGTGAACGCTAGTTCAGAAAAACAAATTATCTAAATAACAACTATCCCATTCCATTCCATGTATGTACATATACAAATGTTCAAATACATGTGGTGTGACTTATAAACATAATTGGCAGGAGAAATCAGTCAAGCATTTCCATTCTAACCAGGTCATGCAGAGCAAATGTAACTGCCAAATAAATAACAGCCACAAGCACCACAAATCAACATGGCAAAAACATTTTGAAATGCGCTTATCAATCACAGTGTAAGCACTCTCACAGAAATCTCTCGGTAGAGCCATACCTTGAGAGTAACAGATCATGTGAACCCCATTCGCTGCATTCTGCATGATGGGATAGATGGCTGCTTTGAATCCATCCACCTGACTCCACAGTGACTTCAGGCTCTGTGTGTGATCAAACAGGTCAATGACAGTCACATTGGTACCTGGATGTGTCTGAGGGGAGGCGGAAATGAAACAGAAACCTTTCATTAGGAAGTACACAGGAATCCTTCCAGCCCAATTCATTCAAACAATTTAAAGAAGAGGTTTCATAGCTCACAGGGAAAAAAAAAACAATGCTCCCCTCAATCAAACCACCTTCCTGGGATGTCCCAAAGTGACTAGATGATCAATTCATTAAACCTACAGTGTAGCTCTTGTTAAATTGCAGTCTATTTGGGAGAACTCCCATATTCTGCATCCCAACCAACCTACAGATACCAAGGCAAAAGTTGATTCAATCTCAAAAAAAAAATTGCGCACTAAAAATTTGTGACAAAACATTTAAAACATTCACAAATAATATCCATTAGTTTCAACCTCCAGTTGTCATGCTGAAGTCATGATCAACTAGTTATGTACAAGTGGATGAACTGGAAGGAGTAGGCCATTTGGGCCTGCTTCTCCATTCAATAACATATCTCGTCAGATTGTGGTCAGAGCTCCATATTTTTCCACAGCCCCAGTGACTTTTGAATTTTTGATAGTCAAGAATCTACCTACCTCTGAAGAATCAACAATCAATCAACCCCTCCTCCACCACTCATGGGAAGAGAGTTCTAAAGACTCAACTTCCAGAGAAAACAATTCTTCTTCTTTTGGTCTTAAAATATTTTTAAACGGTGTCCCTTACTTTTGGTATCTTGTACAAAGCAAAACATCCTATCAGCACCTATCTTGACACTATTCAGTGCAAAGCAGCCCACTTGACAGGCACCATATCCACAAGCATTCACTTCCCTCACCACCGACCCTCAGTCTCAACAGGGTGCACTGTCTGTGAGATGCACTGCCAAAATTTGCCACAGCTCCCTATACAGTATGTTCTAAATCCACAACCACCTACAGGGCAGCAAATACATGGGATGTCCAACATCCACAAATTCACCTCCAAACCCATACAATCCTGGCTTGGAAAAGTATCACTGTCACTGGGTCAAAATCCTGGAACATTTTGCTAAGGATACTGTGGTGTCCCTATATCCTAAGGACTGTAGTAGTTCAAGAGGGCAGCTCACCAACACTTTGCCAAAGTTAACTAGGGACAGCAATAAATGCCAGTCCAGCCACTGGTGCCCTTATCCCTTGTGTAAATACAAAGAAGAAAGGTATGAACATACAAACATATGAGTTATCAGGATTTATGCCCTCAATCCACTGATTCCTCCACAATTCAGCAAAATCAGGGCTGACCTGCTTACTCCATAATCCCAACTCCACTCTCCCTCTTGATGACCTTTCACCCCTGAGTTTATTACAATCCATCAACCTCTGCATTTAAAAAAAAGAGTCAAAAACTCTGCTTTCATTTGCTTTAAAGTAAGACAGGTCCAAATACTCTCCACAGTCCGTGAGAGAGAAAAAAAATGCTCTCTCTCTTAAAAGGGTATTATATTTTTTAAACAGTGACCCCTCGTTTCTACAGTCTCCAACAAAATGAAACATTCTTGTATATTCACCCGAGTAACACCCCTCAGAATCTTATCTTCCAATCAAGTGACAGTTTACTCTTCAATATCCAGCAAATATAAGCCTAGCCAGTTGGCTTGGTCCTCACAAGATTACCCACCATTCCACTAAGACCTTCCTGAACTGCATCCAACACTTCCACGTTCTTCTTTAACTCACCAATGCTATACACGATGGTCCAGATGTGGTTTTGCCTTATAACTGAAGCATAACTTCTCTACTTTCAACTAAATTCTCCCTTCAATAAACAATATCCATGTAATAATTAACACAAAGAAGTTGCCAGACTGACCAACTTTTTCTCTTTCACTTCCCCCTTCTTGCCTCGGTAAGCTGCGATGAAGAGAGCTACGAGAGACTTTATAAAGGACTGGTTACACTTCAGCTGGAGGACTGTGTTTAACTGTTGGCAACACATTTTGAAAAGGTGCAGAGGAGGTTCACTACAATGGTACCAGTGTGAGGGACATCAGTTAAATGGAGCCCCTGAAGAAAGCTTGCTTGTGTTTCTTACAGGTTAAGGGTAGACTGATAAAGATGATGAAAATCTTGCCTATAAAGGATAGTGGGAGCAGATTTAACTGTGAGGTTTTGTTAAAGGAATTTGTTGAATATTTTAATTGGATAACTTTCAGAACAATGGTGAAAAGAACATGTAGGACAGTCGAGTGGAAAATTCTATCAAGGAATTGCCACATGCACAATGGGTGAAATGGCTTCCTTCTGGACCGAATCACACAATGTACACAGATATGATCAAGTCAGCAGCCAGTCAGTGTGAATGAGAAGAACACTGCACTTTAAAAAAACGAGCAGTGACACTCAGCAAGTTACAAACCCATGGAGCTGCTGCAAATAAAATTTTAAGGTCTATAAATCCAGCAATTCCCCTGAGCAAAGATTTCCCAGAAATTTAAAAGATAAAACTGGCCATTCAGTAAATATTTTAAGGGTGACGACCTTGTTTACCAGCAAAGTTAACTAGCCGCTTGTAAATAAAATGCAAAGTAAACTCAGTCTCTGATGTTATTGTGGGTGAATCCTTTGCACCCACAAATATTTACTAACCTTGAAATAGTCAACTTTCCTTTCTCTCAGGAAGATGAAATCGATGTCACGGCACTCACGTTGCAAGAGGGAAGGTTACTATATTTCAGTGTGTCCAAAGACTCCATAGGTAACAGGTATTTAAAATTTAAATTTAAAATGTAAAATTTTAAATTATTGCAAAATCTGGTAGTCCTGTTGACAGACAGTGTAACTCTGAGTAACACTGAGGACATGGTATCAGGAAAGGTGCCAGATTGAATCTGTTTATGTTTATTAAATTTATGTTTATTAGTCTCAACCAAAGTAGGAACGCTGAAACCTAGCCTCAGGCAGAGGAGGAGCTGAGGCACCTTCAAGTCACTATGATTGTTGGTCATCCACCCTGCCTGGAAAGCTCCGTCATTATAGATTGAAAGATTTAGTTGCATTGGCATTCAGCAGCCAACTTGAACCCAATGCATCCACTGAGAATCTCATGGGATCAAACAGGACTGTTGTTTCAGACAATGACTGATTTTACCTTCCATTAGGCTGGATTGTTAAGCATATTCAAGGCTGATATAGACAGATTTTTAAGGAAGGAAATCTACGTGTTCAGGATAAGGCAGGAAATTGAAGTTCAGGATTGATTTTTGATCATAATTTAATTGAACGGTAGGACACACACGGCCCAAAAGGCCTACTTCTTCCCCTATGTCTATGGTCTTATTAATATGAATGAACAACTTTGGGCTGAGATATGATACCATCATTCCATCTGAGATCCAATGGAATCCTTCATTATGATGCTGGTTAAAATTATACTCTCGGTGTCGCAGCTGGGCTACATCCGAATTCCTTTCACGCAGTGTAATCCATCATCTTCAGTGACTCTAGAATCTTCACATAAATTCCCTCAACACTGCACTATCACCCTCCCTACCCCAACACCCATCCCCAATCTCCTCTTTGGCTCCCTGACACAGCAACACAGAGATTGACCTCTCCATTTCCAACAGTTCTTTCAATTCTGAAGCCTCTGAGAATTTAGCTTTGTGTGCCTAAAGTACAAATGGTACACAGTGAGATCTGCCTTGCCCCCGTTAGCTACTCTGTTTCTTCTCTTTCATAGTGAAAGACCACTATTCCAGGTCATCAGGTATACTTTGTTCATGATTGGGCTCCACTTGGACATGATTTCCAAGCAGCCATGAACTCAAGAGAGTTCACAATTCACAAGATGCCCAACCAATGGCAATGAAAAAAGACATATATGTGTGTAAGGGGAGAGGCATCATCTAAAGGGCAAGGAATAAATCCCAAAGGATAATTAACCTGTACAATTCAGCAATTAAAATGAGATACTGATCCCATATGATTCGCAATGTGATCAACTATACAGGTCTTCCTGAAAGGCAACTTGTGTAGTCTACTTCAGAGAAAGAGGATAAAGACATTGACAAAATAATTAAGAATAAGCAACAGCCTGAGAGAATTGAAACTCTTCAAATAGATGGTGCTGGTAAACAAGCAAGAAGCATTAAAATTGTTGGCAACACATTTTAAAAAGGTGCAGAGGAGGTTCACTACAATGATACCAGCATGAGGGACATCAGTTACATGGAGCCCCTGAAGAAAGATTGCTTGTGTTCCTTACTGGTTAAGGGTAGATTGATAAAGATGTTGAAAATCTTGAAGGGTTTTGATAGAGTGAACATAAAAGATAAACATTCTAGTGGCAACTGAGAGACACTGATTTGATTGGTGCAACAGCCAGGGAGTGGAGGAGGGAACTGTAAATTTTAAAACAGCAAATTGTCGCAGCTTTGAATGCACTGCCTATAAAGGATGGTGGGAGCAGATTTAACTGTGAAAGGGGAAAAGCACTTAGACAAATGGTGTGTCAATAGAAAGCATCGATTTCTCGGATTGGGCTGGTAGCTGATCATTTAGGCAGTGTGCCAACAGAATTCTTTGTGTGTAGTCAAACAGATTATTGCTGTTCTATTGCCTTCAGCATTCTTCACAAACCAACATGTGCACTTTATGTTTCATTGCCCAGAGTCACTAGGGAATGAATAGTGACAGGCCCTGCCCTGGAGTTTTGCACAAAGATATGGTAAAGAAATAAGCACAAAGGATGCTTTCAGATCTCAGTTCTATACCTCATTTAAGTGATTTTAATTTTGAACTCTACCCAGCACATGCATTTTTAGGGCTTTTGGTATTTTAAATTCAGGAAATGTAAGCAGTAGTTTTAAGCAACTAATGTCACTAACAACTTCAGGTAAAGTAAAAGTAGTCTCTGTCCCTCATTCTGCATTGAAATTATGGCTGAGAGATCTTTTACATTTACCTGACAGGACAAATAGAACTTCAAATTAATACCTGAAAACTAAAGTCAGTACCACAAACAGGGGTTCTCTTCCTCTGAGTACTGCTGGAAGTGTTGGCCTAGATTTTGGCCTCAGATCTTGAATGAAACTTCGGGACTTGGGTGTGGGAATATGTGGGTGTGTGTGCGCCAGAGTGTGATTGTGAGTGTATGTATGTTAACTGAACTATGGCTGTGGATGCAAATATCCAAACAAATATTCCAGTCAAGTTTGATATTCTTGCCTCTCACCTCTCTTAGCTTTGCTTCTTAAAAGTTAAACAAAAGTCTGGAGGCTGGTACAGCCAAATCGTGCTTCTGAATACAGCCAGGTGTTAAAGATCTGAATCTTACTTAAAATTAACACCAACATTTTAATTTGGTGAAGTCCTCCAACAGTATCACAAGATGACACCAAAACTCAGAAATAGCAAAATATTACTGTCACACTGCTGTTTATGGGATTCTGCTATAAACAAACTGATTGTCATGTTTCCTGCATTCTAATACTTGGCACTTAATTAGTTGTAAAGCAAGTGAAATCAGGAAAGGCTCAATGGAATCTTTCTGTCTTTATTGCAGCAACATATCTCAGTCCCACATATGGAGAAGACCCCTAACTAGACAACAAACCCCTCTGACTGCTCATCTAATGCACAACCAGCAATAACT
Organism: Stegostoma tigrinum; assembly: GCF_030684315.1. Taxonomy (NCBI): domain Eukaryota; kingdom Metazoa; phylum Chordata; class Chondrichthyes; order Orectolobiformes; family Stegostomatidae; genus Stegostoma; species Stegostoma tigrinum. Next base: position 24,131,718 of record NC_081387.1, read on the forward strand.
TATCTCCAGATCCTCAGCCTGAACCCATCTCTCCCTCTCACATCAGTACACTCGCTCCTCACTTGTTACTGATAATCCAGTTCCCCTTTCCATATTTGACAGAAGACCACTGCAAAACCATACAGGACACAGAACATAAAGTGTGAAGCTGGATGAACACAGCAGGCCAAGCAGCATCTCAGGAGCACAAAAGCTTGGCCTGCTGTGTTCATCCAGCTTCACACATTATTATCTTGGATTCTCCAGCATCTGCAGTTCCCATTATCCCAGGACACAGAACATGTTTGTCACTGGCTTTCCTTGGTAGAAATCAGTTTGGGCCATGAACTCTCCCAGCTATGCTTTATTATCTGTATTTTTAGGCTAGTTCAGAGGAATCATTGAATCAAGACCAGCCAAACAACTATCTGTGGATGGGTCATGGTCAGAATGACACACTCCCCATGTAGCTAATGCTCCTAAAAAGTCCACAGACTGTGTGCAGCATACACATCCATAGAGCCCAACAGATGATATGAATGCAAATAATTAAAAGTCAGAGAATAGATACTTGGTATAATTTCTTTCACAGGCCTTGGAAGTTACATGATTATTTTTCTGTTCGAATGCTTGTCAATTATGAACTTACTGCATTTTTCCAACAGCAATCAGATTAATTCCTGGGATGAGAAAATGAATGTTTTGTCACGAGAGACTGATTGGAAATTGGCTTATATTGTCTGGAAATCAGTGGAAGCAATATCCAAAGAAAATTTGACTTGGTACATGCCAAGAGATTGTTTCATTCAGCTGAAGAGTCCACACCTAGTGATTAGATTCCTTACAGTGTGGAAACAGGCCCTTTGGCCCAACAAGTCCACACCACCCCTTGGAGCATCCCACCCAGACCCATTCCCCCTATAACCCACACACCCCTGAACACTACAGATAATTTAGCATGGCCGATCTACCTAGCCTGCACATCTTTGGACTGATGATATGTCCAGGATAAGAAGACAGTCATCTATGGGGAAGATGAGGAGGAATTCTTCACTCAGAACACTGTGAACTTTTAGAAAATTGTTTCATGGAATCTGAGTGTTGCTGGCAAGTCCAGCCTTTATTATCCGTCCATAATTGCCCAGAGGGCAGTTAAGAGACAACAACAATATTGTAGGATGGAGTCACATGACCAGACCAGCTAAGGATGGTAGATTTCCTCCCCTAGTGACCCAGATGGATTTTTTACAACAATGGTCGTCAATAGACCACCTTGGTTTTAGTTATTCCAGATTTTTATTGAATTCAGATTTCACTATCCATCATGGTGAAGTTTGAACCCAAATGCTCAGAACATTAGCAAAATTACTCAAATATTTGGAATTTTCTCCTCCATTTTAGCAAACTCTGAAATTTCCAGTGCTCCTTTTTAAGATTTTGAGGGCAATTTTAACCAAGGCACCAGTCACTAAGTTGAGGTTGTAATTATGGTCTGTTTGATAGCTCAAGTCAACAAAATAAAAGAAAAGAAAAGTACTGTGGATGCTGGAAATCAGAAACAAACATGATGCCAGAGAAACTCAGAAGGTCTGGCAACATCTGTGGAGAGAGAAAGGGAGTTAACATTTCGAGTCTGATACAACTCTCCTTCGTTTCTGAAGAAAAGTCATACTGGACTTGAAACATTAATTCTGTTTTCTCTCCACAGAGACTGCCTAACCTGCTGAGTTTACTGAATCATTGGACAGCTGGGAGACATAACTATGGCTTTCTATTAACTCAATACATTTCCCTCCTGGAAGAATAGGTTTAAATTATAGATCCAATTCTGATCTATTGACTATTGATGATTTACATTATTCCTCAGACACTGAGCTTTCAGCTCCTTATCCCACAACCTCTGGGATTCCCTCCCTAAACCTCGCTATCGCTCCCTCCTCTTTAACATATTATTTAAAATTTCTCTCTTTGACTCCAATGTTGCTTGTTGCCAAATGCTGTTTGAGTACAGAAAACACAACAATGACTGGATGGCAGGGGAACCTAACAGCTGTCAGGCCGTGGCAAGGCAGAATTCCACATCACATTGAATTTTTTCCTCCTTTTTGAACTCCCGTGGCAGCAGCATGAAGCAGACTGCAGCTGGTAAACTCCAACCTCTGATTTTCTGATATTTGTTTATAATATAAAACAAAAGAACTGCAGATGCTGTAAATCAGAAACAAAAACAGCAATTGTGGCAAAAACAACTCAGCAGATTTGGCAGCATCTGCGATGAGAAATTACTCCACAGATGCTGCCAGACCCGTTGAACCTTTCCAGCACTTCCTGTTTTTGCTGCTGGCTGATGCCTTAGGTATCAGCCACAAGGCACACATCAAAAGAAAGGTGTGGGGAAGATCATAAGATACTACACTCAGTCTTCCGAGCCCACCCCCAATGGTCGACTGGACTATGTGAGTGCATTCCCTTTTTAGTTCTCCAGGTGCACTGACAGCCAATTTCAGCAGAGCTCTACGTGAAAAACCAATATCAGTTAGTGCTCCACGGTCAGTCAGGGCTCCTGACTCCAATATGTTGCTGGAAGGCACGGGTTGAGTCAAGGATTCTGTGGGAATATCAACAAGTTCATCTCAGAGCGGAGTAAAAGGGGTGACTGTGCCTTTAAAAAGACAGTCAGATGCTTAAACTTGAAGAAGCGGCGTTCTAGAGTCATAGAACGGTTACAGCACAAAAGAGGCCATTCAGTCTGCCAGATCTGCCCCAGCCCTTGCAAGAAGAACTCACCCAAAGCCGCTCCCCCACACTATTTTTTTCCCCAAATCACGATCTAATTGCCTTTTCGATTGAATCAGCTTCCATTACACATCCTGACACTGCATTTCAGATTCCGGTCAGTCCAGAAAAACACGACGTTTTTCTTAAACCATCATACAAGTTCACAACCGTCGGGACGGTGGAAAAAAAAACCTGCCTTTGGCTTCTACGAGTACTTGGGAAAATTGGTCCCAGCTAAAGTCTGGGGAATATTTCATTTCAACCCAGATTTAAGTCTTTGAAATCCTATTACCTGACTCGTTCACCACCAGAGACACACTTAATAAACCTGCAGACATTCAATTCCGATTGGTAATTTACACTGATCCGGGGTCTTGGTGCAGATTCAGCGGGATGTCAGTGTAACGTGACACCCCCTTCTCCCAGAGCAAAACAGCTCATGTTTCAGAGCAAAGGGGTTAATTCTCAGTTTACAGCCACTGGCAGAGCTGGGAAGGGGGGCGGGGGTGGTGGTGTGATCCAAGAGGATCATGCGGGAAATCAGGCCCCGGCGCAGTGAAAGAAGCGGCGTCGCCTTACCTCGTTGATGAAACCTTGAAACAATTTGAAATCCCCTGGGCTGTCAAACAAACCGTGCACCACAATGACCGGCTTGTAGGATTGCGCTGCTCGCAGGACGATCGCGGTTGAGAGCGCCAGCACAGTCCAAGCAAACATTTCGCTGCCTTTCTAGAAGATATCCGGGGGGGGGGGGGGGGGAGAGAGCAACACAACTAAAGGCTGAAAGCCGCTGCTGTAAACCCTCAGTCTATCAGCAGTTCCTACCCTTGCTCCATTTCCCCGTGAAATGCAGCTGAAACTGAGCACAGCGGCTGCGCGCGACGTTCTGGAGAGAATGTCACATCCTGTTTCCACAGCAACCACGCTGGCGTCCTTAGCAACAGCGTATTTCACTTCCCGCGCCACCTGGCTTCATTTACCCTCCATCGCAATGGAAAGCCTGTCTCCTATTGAAATCAGAAGACCCATTCTCGGAAATGTGAGCGAGGGGGATGTGCATGTTGAGGTGGGGAGGGGGCATTCTACAGCTTTCTAAACTTCTTTTAAGAAATTTTTCTTTTAAAAATTCATTTTATTTCTTATTAGAGAGAACAACTGAGCCTTTTGAAACAATAGCTTGGGGAAAGAACGCGGGGAAAGAACGTGTCCAAAAACCGCAACGCCACTCGGACTTGGCCAAAACATGTAAGATCCTGCCCTGCTGTATTCATCCAGCTCCACACCTTGTTATCTAAGATCCTGCCCTAATGTTTCACTAACAAGGTGTACAGCTAGATGAACACAGCAGGCCAGGCAGCATCAGAGGAGCAGGAAAGCTGACGTTTCGAGCATTTCTGAAGAAGGGTCCAGACTTGAAACATCAACTTTCCTGCTCCTCTGATGCTGCCTGGCCTGATGTGTTCATCCAACTCTACACCTTGTTATTTCAGATTTTCCAGCATCGGCAGTTCCTACTATTCCTCCAAGCCTGCGCCAATCAAGATCCTCTGTCTAAGCCTATCATCTATTTTTTAAGGGTCTGTATCCCTTTGCTCCCTGCCCATCCATGTACCCATCCATTTTAAAAGACACTAACGTGGATGCATCTACCACCTCTGCTGGCAATGCGTTCCAGGCACCCACCACCCTCTGCGTAAAGAACTTTCCATGCATATCTCCCTTAAACTTTCCTCCTCTCACTTTGTACTCATGACCCCCAGTAATTGAGTCCCCGACTCTGGGAAAAAGCTTCTTGCTATCCATCTTGTCTATACCCCTCATTTTGTAGACCTCAATCAGGTCCCCCCTCAATTTCCGTCTTTCTAATGAAAATAATCCTAATCTACTCAACCTTTCTTCATAGTTAGCATCCTCCATATCAGGCAACATCCTGGTGAACCTGCTGTGCACCCTCTCCAAAGCATCCACATCCTTTTGGTAATGTGGTGACCAGAACTGTACACAGTAGTCTAAATGTGGCTGAACCAAAGTCTTATACAACTGTAACATGACCTGTCGACTCTTGTACTCAATACCCCGCCCAATGCAGGAAAGCATACCATATGCTTTCTTGACCACCCTCTTGACCTGCATTGCCAACTTCAGGGAACAATGGACCTGAACACCCAGATCTCTCTGTACATCAATTTTCTGCAGGACTTTTCCATTTACTGTATAGTTTGCTCTTGAAATAGATCTTCCAAAATGCATCACCTCGCATTTGCCCAGATTGAACTGTATCTGAAATAAAGGTTTTATGAGTGTAAAGAAGAGGTGATATTTTAGGTCAGACAATGCACGTTAGGTGTGAGACCTTGTTTAGAATTGATTTGTGTTTTAGTTTGGATTCAGACTGGTTTTATTTCTAAAGCAGGAATTTGTAAAACACTATATTGACTGACTGTCTATAAAATTTGAAACTGAGGTGCTGTCTTGAGCTCTCTTACATATGCGTAAAGGATCCCGGTTTGTCATTTTGAAGAACAACATGGGTCCTCGGCTAATATTTATTCCTCAACCAACAGAACAAAAGCAGATTTTCTAGTCATTATCACATTGCTTTCATGACAACAGTTTCTAAATTATCCTGTAGAGACAGCGAGAAACTGTCCCATCTGTGTTTCCACCTGTTCAGTATTAGGAACACCCCAACATCTGTGTCCAGTTCCAGATGATGCTTCCATGGGTAAACACACAGGGCCAAACCATTGTTTGGACTGATAAATGGCAAATAATATTTGCATCACACAGCTGATATTATTTGATATTCAGCTTCTTCCTAAAGTTTTAATTTAAAGTGGCAAGACATGGCAGGAAAGCTCAAATCTGTACTGTGATCCTCCTGCTTTATGTGGGAAACTGGCACATTTCCAGCCCCCAGGACCACCATATATGCAGGGCGTGTCTTTAGCTGCAGCTCCTGGAAGTCCAAGTTTTGGAGCTGAAATGGTCACTGGGGACACTGTGGAGCATCCATGAAGCTGAGAGAATTGTGAATGGCATATATAGAGAGGTAGTCACACTACAGGTCAAGACTCCCCAGGCAGACAGCGAATAGGTGACTACCAGGCAGAGTAAGAGGACTCGGCAGCTGTACAGAAATCACTTTGGGGATGATCGACCATAATATGATAGCATTCTTCATCAAGATAGAGAGTAAGGTAGCTTGTTCTTAGATTAAGGTCCTGGATCTTAATAAGGGAAACAATGATGGTATGAGATGTGAGTTTGCTATAATGTGTTGGGAATTATTACTGAAAGGAATGATTGTGAACATTCAGAGTGAATGGGTGAACTACAAAATTGTTTCCTCCTGTCTGGTAAAAGAGTGCAAAGAGAATAGTAGCCAACTATGGCTTATGAGGCAAGTTACAGGTAGTATTAAATGCAAAAAAGAGGCATACAAACTGTCAAGAAAAAATCTCAATAGACCTGAAAATTGAGAACAGTTTAGAAATCAGCAAAGAAGGAACAAGGGATGAATTAAGGAGAAAATGGAGTATCAAAGTAAACTTGTGGGAACATAAAGATGACTAACATTTTCTATATGTATGGAAAGAGAAAGCATTTGGTGCAAGTTAATGTAGGTCCCTTATATTAATTAGGGGAATTCATAATGGAGAACAAAGAAATAGCTGACAAACCAATTTTATTGAAATGATAGGGAACACAGAGTTTAGCGTAGAGAGGAACTGAAACACACAAACTGAAAAACTAGTAGACACAGATTATTGGAAACCATCTTCTTTCCCCTTCATCCCCACTCTAGTGTGACCACCTGTTCCTTCCGGTTTAGCAGTTAGATACACCATTGTTCTGCCATTTTCAAATTCCAATAACTTAACGTGAACTGTCAACATCCTTTCTCTCCCCCTCCACCTCCATCACTATAGCATAAATCCTGTCCCCTCTGCATTTCATGTCAGCTCTGATGAAGGGTCACCTAGACTCGAAACATTAGCTTGCTGTCTTTCACAGTCGATACTACCTGATCCGTTGTGATCGCCAGCATATTTTGTCTTCTGTATTGGCAGGCAAAGGTGTTTGAGAAATTGATGGGTTTGAAGACTGATAAATCCCCAGAGCCTGATTATCTACATCCCAGAGTACTTAAGAAAGTGGCCCTAGAAATAGTGGATGCATTGGTGGTCATCTTCCAAGGTTATTTAGACCCTGGAACAGTTTCTACAGACAGGAAGATAGCTAATATAACGCCACTATTTAAAAATGGAGGTAGAGATAGATGTCTGATATCAGTAGTGAAGAAGATGCTAGAGTCTATTACCAAGGATTTCATAGCAAAGCACTGAGGAAAGAGTGGTAGAATCAGACACAGTGACATGGATTCACAAAAGGGAAATCATACTTGACAAATTTACTGGAAATCTCTGAGTCTGTAACTAGTAGAGGTGACCAGGGGAGTCAATGGTTGTGTTTTATTTGGACTGTCATAGAAGCCTATACAATTCTAACCGGACCAGGCAGGTCAGATGCAGGAAGGATGTTCCTGATGGTGAAGGGTCATTGTTTAAAATAAGACTGAGGATGAGGAGAATTTTTTTTCACCCAGAGAATGGTGAGCTCTGGAAAGCACTACCAAAAAAAAATGATGCAGGCCAAAACATTATGTGTTTCTAAGCAGGAGATAGATATGCTTCTTGTGGCTAAAAGGATCAAAAGATATGGGGAAGGAGGTAGGAATAGGATATTGAGTTTAATAATCTGTCATGATCATATTGAATGGTGGAGCAGGCTTGAGGAGCTCAATGGCATAGTCCTGCTCCTATGTTCTATGTTTCTGTGTTTGTCTGAATGAAAACAGCTTAAACAACACTCAACAGCAGCCACATCAAAGACACACACTCTACTGGTATTCATACACCATCTTCAACATTCACTCCCTTCAACATGGATGCACAGAAGCAGCAATATGTAGCATCCACAAGATGCTCTGCAGTGATTCATCAAGGCTCTTCCAACAGTACCATCCAAACCAGTGACCTCTACCATCCAGGAGGCCGAGGACAGTGAATGCATGGGAACACCACCACCTGCAACTTCCCCCCTTCATGGTAAACTTCATCCTTTCTTGGAAATATATCGCCATTCCTTTGCTGTCACTGGGTCATAATCCTGGAACTCCTGCCCAATAGTACAGCTGATGTCCCTACACATCAAGGGCTGCAGTGGTTAGAAGGTAGCTCTCCATGACCTTCTGCAGATCAATTAGTAATAGGCTATAGATATTGGCCTTGCCACTGATGTCAACAATCTAGCACAGAACCGCAATATAACTTACAGCATTCTTTATACCTTTCATGGATTTAAAAACAAAAATCAGATATTATTTTGGTGCACTAAGCTTCACTCTAGGGTGTGGGATTTGGCTCCCGAGGATCCAAAGTGTGATTTTAAACATGTAGGATCTGGTAAGATTACTCTTTAGCAGCATTCAGTTTATAATGGACACAATGGGATGTAAATTTTACCTGTGTGGTTGGGTTGAAAACCAATCACCTCATGCAAAATCACCCTTCACTGAATCGCAGTGGAGATTGAAATTGTGCAGAGTGGGAAAGCCAGACAGAACTAACCCCAGAGATAATGGGAACTGCAGATGCTGGAGAATCCAAGATAACAAAGTGTGGAGCTGGATGAACACAGCAGGCCAAGCAGCATCTCAGGAGCACAAAAGCTGACGTTTCGGGTCTAGACCCTTCATCAGAATAGGAGGGGGAGAGGGTTCTGAAATAAATAGGGAGAGAGGGGGAGGCGGATCAAAGATGGGTAGAGGAGAAGATAGGTAGAGAGGAGACAGATAAGTTAAAGGGGCGGGGATGGAGCCTGTAGAGGTGAGTGTAGGTGGGGAGGTAGGGAGGGGATAGGTCAGTTGGGGGAGGACGGACAGGTCAAGAGGGCGGGATGAGGTTAGTAGGTAAGAAATGGAGGTAAGATAACAAAGTGTGGGGCTGGATGAACACAGCACGCCAAGCAGCATCTTAGGAGCATAAGAGTTGACGTTTTGGGCCTAGACCCTTCATCAGAAAAGGGGGATGGGGAGAGCATTCTGAAATAAATAGGGGGGGAGGTGGACTGAAGATGGATAGAGGAGAAGATAGGTGGAGAGGAGAGTATGGGTGAGGAGGTAGGGAGTGGTGGTATGTGAGGACTAGGGGGATTCTCTTTTGGTGGTTATTGCGGGGACGGGGTGTGAGGGATGAGTTGCAGGAAATGCGGTAGACACGGTCGAGGGCGTTCTCAACGACTGCGGCTGGGGTGGGGGGTGGAGGAGATTGCGGTCCTTGATGAAAGAGGACATCTGAGATGTATGGGAGTGGAATGCCTCATCCTGGGAGCACATGCAGCAGAGGTGGAAGAATTGGGAATAGGAGATGGAATTTTTGCAGGATGGTGGGTGGAAGGAGTGAACTTACTCCAATAGTTTTCAGATGGATGGGTTACATTCAAATTGCTCCCTCTAAAGTATTTGAGTTACAAAACATCATCAATGACTTTGATTGATAAAAACTATGTCAAATTCAAAATCAAAATTAGAAACTGTTGGAAAAATTTAGCAGGTCTGGTCATACCTGTGGAGAGAAAGCAGAGTTAACGTTTTGGATCCAGTGACCTTTCTTCAGAACAGGAGGAGGAGTTCTGAAGATGGGTCACTGGACCTGAAATGTCAACTCTGCTTTCTCTCCACAGATGTTGCAAGACCTGCAAGATTTTTCCAGCAACTTCTGTTTTTGTTTCAGGTTCCAACATTCGTATTTCTTTGGTTTTGTTTTGTGTAAAATTAGTAATGGTGCAGCTGCCCACAGTATTCCATAATGGGGAAAAAAAGCCCAGTCACTTTATATTTACATTTCCATCTGAAAGCCTAGCTGAATACTTTCAATTAGTTGTATTTCCAATAAATATTAAAGTGAGATTTGGCTTTGAAGGTTTTGCTCTATAATAAAAAATTCCAAAAACAGTAAACCACAGTCAGATTATTCACACTTTTAATTTAAGATGTTAAACTTATAGGCCAACTGTAAATAAAATCAATGACAGCATAAATTTATTCAGCATGTTTAACATAATAAAATGTCCCAAGGCACTTCACAGGAGCACCTTAAAACTAAGTACGACCAGAAGCCATATAAGGAGATGATAGGTCAGATGATCAAAAGTTTGGTCAAAGGGATATGCTTTCATCAATGTCTTAAGTGAAGTGGGGGGACAGGGAGGGAGCGAACTATAGATCCTGGCATCTAGATAGTGGAAGGCACAACCACCAACAAGGGAGTGTTTGAAATCAACGAAATTCAGGAGGTCAGAATTTGAGGAGTTATGGGACTGGGGGACAGAGATAGAAAGGTGCCTGGTCATGACCAATTTTGAAACAATGATAAGAATTTCAAAATGAGTGTGTCGTTTGAACGAAAGCCAAACTAGGTCAACAGTACTGGGGTAATAGGGGAATGGAACTCGATTCTAATTAGGACATGGGTAGCATAGGTTTGAATGACCTCAAGCGTATGGAGTGTAGAAAATGGGAGAGCAGCCCGGAATGTGTTTGAATAGTCAAGGCTACAGGTGACAGGGATATGAAGGAGCATTTTGACAATGGATGAGCTGGGATGGACAATGTAACTGAGCTTGAAATAGTTAGTCTTACTGAAAGTGTAAATGTGATTAGGAATTCACGTCGATTGTGTGATTAATGTTGAGAACACAGTGGTTTAAACTCAGTCTGTTGTCAGGGAGAGGCATGGAGTCAGTAGCTAGGAAACAGAGTTTGGAGCAGGGTGGCAAATAATCACTTTAATCACCTACAAGGAATATCTCACAACTTTAGTCACTCTTTGATTGGATCAATGTCCATTTTCTTCATGAATCTGTGTATTCCTAAAGGTTACCACTATTGTAAAGATTCAATTAAAATAGTGACTTCTTATAAATTGTAATTTTACAGTTTGATCTTTGTCTTTCAGATTATAATGGAGGGTACAGGTTTCAACTCATAGATGATTGATTGATTTTTAGCCACAAACCAGTTGAGAATTTACAACATCCTGATAATTTCTCATTCACCTTTACTAATAGCTTTTTTTTATTTTAAAGAATTCAAAGTTGTCAAACAACTAATGTAAGTTTGTAAGTTGTTATTTATATATTCAGTCCAGATTGCTGTGGTACTACACTGTGTCACAATGCTATTACATTTCGATGTCTGATTATGTATTGCCAGAAAAGTAGGCGATAAATAATGAAGAGCAGGAATTGCATTTGATTCTAAGCCTGCCTAGTTCAAGATCTCTGCTGCAGGATTTGCAATGCCTCATGTCTGAGATTCTTACCTCAAAGTAAACAAAGGATTACAACTATCTTGTGGCTCTCCTCAATAACATACCACATACAAACAGACAAATTAGAGGCAGTATAGGCTATTCAGTCCCTTAAGCATGCTCCATCATTCAATAAGATCATAGCTGACCTGATTATAACTAATTGTCTACCCCAATAACCACTCAATCTCTTGTTCAACAAGAATCAATGTATCTCTGCCTTAAAAATATGCAAAGATTTAGCTTCCACTATATTTGCAGAGAAAGAGTTCCAAATTCTCATGATCTCTGTTTTAAATGGAAGACCCCTGGTTGTTAAACCCTGGCCCTATTTCCAGATTCACCCATAAGAGGAAACATCCTTTCTGTATCTACTCTGTCAGGACCCTTCAAGATTTTATATAATTAAAGCAAGTTGCCTCTTACTCTTTTAGATTCAGGTTGATACAAATATAGCATGTTCAAGCTTTCCTCATAAGACAACTCATCTTTTCCAGGTGAATCTATTGCATACAAAATACTGTGGTTGCTGGAGATCAGAAACAAATTATTCGGGTCTGATGTGTGTATCTAGCAGCAAAGTGTCCAGGTAGAGAAGAGTTAAAAAGTGCAATTTGCTGTTTGCAAGAATTGAAATGACAGATTATGAGGAAATTGAGATCTGATTTATTTCTGCTTGTGCTCAGCTCCTGCAGGAAGATACAAATTGACATTTAGACTCATTGTTTGCAACTTTTGGGGCACAAAGTATCACTTCAGATTTTACTCACTGTTTGGTAACTTACCACATTGTTTGAGAAGAAGTGGTTAAGATAGTCATAAAGCAACTCTAGGGTCATTCACTGACTGTTTGTGAGATTCCTGCATGAATAATTCCTCTGATAATAAAACAGCATTTACTAACCGAAGGTAGAATATGAATTAAGATGGAGTTGGCAAGCAATAGTTATCTCAAATGAAGGTATGCTCAGCTATATTCCATTGACAACCTCAACCTCTCCACTGACAAGAGATTCTGTAAACATACATACACACAAATGTACAAAAATAAAATTTAGGAGCAGAAGTTGGCAATTCATCCCCTTGTACCTTACCACCATTTGATTAGATCATGGCTGATCTAATAAATCCACAATCCCACCTAATGGTGGTAACCTTTCACACCTTTCTTCTCAGGAATCTAACTATCTCTGTCTTAAACATATTCAAAGACTCTGCTTCCACTAATATTTGAGAAAAGGAGATCCAAAGACTCTCAACTCTCTGAAAGAATCATATCTGTTCTTCAAGGTGACAGCTAATTCTTGATCTTTCTTTGAACATCCAAACTGCCAAGACCCTTCAGGATCACATTTGTTTCAATCAAGTTACTTCTTATTCCAGATACAAGCCTAGACTGCACAATATTTCCTCATGAGAAAACCCGCCCATTCCAAGTATTAAAATTGTTTGCTTCTTTTTTATTTATCTTGCCAAAATCGGCATTTTCACAGTTTCCCAATTCATACTCTGTTGGCCAGATCTTTGCCTATTTAGTTAACCTATCAATATCACTTTGTCCCATCCTTATGTCTTATTCACAACTTTCCTTCCTAATTAAGTGTCAACACCAGTTTTAGGAAACATGTCTTACGTGTCTTTACCCACGCAATTCACATAAATTGTAAAACATTTAGGCATTAGCACTGATCCCTGTGGCATTACAATCCCTCAGACAGGCTGGCAGCATCTGTGAAGAGAAATCAGAGTTAATGTTTTGGGTCTGGTGACCCTTCCTCAGAACTGGACCTGAAATGATAACTGTGATTTCTCTTCACAGATGCTGCCAGACCTGCTGAGTTTTTCCATCAGCTTCTGTTTTTGTTTCTGATTTACAGAATCCACAGGTCTTTTGACTTTTATTCATTATAATCCCTAACATTTTTAGTTAATCACAGATGTAGGTCCTTACCTTGGATTTTTTTAAAAAATTAATATTGGAATATATCTATCCTGCATATTCTGCAATGTCCCTTACATTTCTACCACTGCATCTCCACATAATTTGCTAGTTCATGTTAGCTAGCTTTCTTTCCAATCCCTCATAACCGTGCTTGTATAAGTTGAAAAGCATTCCTCGCTTCCTGGAATGGAATATAAAATTCAATCATGTTATAGTCACTGCTATTTATCACGATAGTTCCATTACTCTGAGGCCATTAATTAATCTATCTTGTTGTATAATACCAGGTCTAATATAGCTGACTCCCTGGTAAGCTCCATAAATGTGCTGTTCTAAGAAATAAGAGCCATCCTTGTTGACTGATACTCTCAAATGTCCTAGATCCTTCAATATCAGGCCCTAATTTATGTTATCCTGCAATAGTGTTTCTGCAATGGCGATCAGATAATATTTATTTCTATTTGCATTATCACTTCATCTGCTTTGTTCACAATGCTAAGCAATTCAGATAAAGAGCATTTAGTTTTGTCCTTTTATTATTTTGGTAATCTCTAGCTTTATCTGTCAATTTCTTTTGGTAAAACCCTTTATCCCTTATTGCTTTCAATGGCAGTCTGCTTATTATTTTCCAAATTAATACCTTTTTCTCTTGTCTTGTCACTATCTTTAATTACCCATGTCATCTGAAATTTGATCTCTTACTTCCACTATTTAATTTAAAATCACTTCTACTTCCTTAAATATGTGGCTTTCTGGAATACTGTGCTTTCATGGTTCAGGTATAGACTATTCCAACCATACAGGTCACATTCCACAGTACTGGTACATGAACCAAATCCACTTCTCCTACACTAATCTTCGAAACATGTATCTATTTCTCTAACCTAATTTCACTCACGCCAATTTACTCATTGGTCAGATAATAATGTTTGTCAGATAATATCACCATTGAGGTTCTGCTTTTCGGTGCCCTCCTTTTATAAGTTCCTCTCCAACCTGGGATAGGTGTCCCATACATTCACATTGGGCAGACAGGGAATCCATTCGGCTTTCGCTGTTTGTGGGGAATAGTGTTTTTCCCCGTCACTGAGCTGCTGCTACCACCACTACGTTCCTTTTTTGCTCCCCCCACTTGTATGTCTTCTTGTACCTTGATACCATGGTCGGTTACCTCATCCATGCTGCAACCCTTACTCTCACCATACAAGATGAAAGAATCTCAAGCTTGTTTGACAAACATTATGTACATTGAATAAGTGCTGAAAGATTTTCCTTCACAGATGCTGCCAGACCTCTGAGCTTTTCCAGCAACTTCTAGTTTTGTTCATTATCTACACTGATATTCACCTGTGTCTGGTGGGCAAGTTTGTACTATTATGCTCCTATTTCATTTTGTCTCATTACCTCCAGGCCATCCTCCCTTATATAAATTTGAGCTGGTCAAAGACTTTAATGACCATCTCCCTACTTGTGCCAAATCCCATTCACTCATCACTCATGTACCCACTGACCTACATTAGACCCCAGTTGGCAATATCTTGATTTTAAAATTCTGATCCTTGTTCTCAATCTCTTTCAGGTCTGTAATGCCCTGCAATCCTTTGAGATTCTTGTTATCCTAAAATCTTACACCATATCTCCAATTTTCATCTCTGTGGAAGGGTCATCAGACCCAAAACATTAACTCTGTTTTTTCCTTCACAGATGCTGCCAGACCTACTGAGCTTTTCCACTAGCTTTGTTTTTGTTCCTGTTTTACAGCATCCACAGTTCTTTCAGTTTTTCTCCAATTTTCATTGCTCTGCCTTTGGTTGTCATGCCTTCAGCTACATAGGCTTAAGTGCTGATATTCCCTCTCTAACCTTGTCCATTTCAATCCTCTTTCTACTCCTTTAAGACATTCTTAAAAATGGACTTTGGTCACACTTGCAAACTTCCTTCTATCTTCAGTGCAATGTTTATTTTCATCAGTATACACTGACTGTTACATTAAAGGCACTATATCAATGTGGGTTATTGTTGATTAAATGCTAATTTTGTCCTGTGCTTTTCCACTTAAAGCATGCATAGAAGGTTTAGGTTACCGTTCTAACAAGACTTGACCTAGTTAAGGACACTATTTTTGGATATGGCACAGAAACATTGTTGAGAGGAAGTTGAAATTAAATAAGGAGAAGTGGGAATGAAAACAACACGGATCAAATAAGGAGCCATGAATGTGTTGTTGTGATTGGAAATTTATAAGTTCACATGACTGAGCTTATTATTGCAAGCAGGTGAAATTTAATCCTGAGAAGTAGTGAATGATATAATTTGCTAAGAGAAAGATAAAGAGGCAATATAACATTGATGGTATAATTTTCAATGGGCTGCAGAAACAAAGATATGTGGGAATGCACATTATCATTTTAAGGTCGAGAAAAAGGTTTAAAAGAGGCAAAAGGAAATCTGGGCTTCCTAAGTACAGGCCAGGAGTTAAAAAGCAAGGGTGTTATGATGAACATTTATATAATGCTGGTTCAGCTTTAATATGAAGTATCGCATCCAATTCCTGGCACTAAACTTTGGGGAGAGTGCTCAAAAAAAAGCAAAACACTGCAGATGATGGAAATCTGAAACACAGAAAATGCTGCAGAAACTCAACAGAAAGAGAAAACAAAGTTAATGTTTTGCAATCTTTAGAACTAAAGGGGTTGGAAAATAATTTTTTTTTATACTTTTGAGAGAGGCGGAGGAGGGAGAGCCAAGAGACCAGACAATGTGTATGTCACATGCATAAGACAAAGGGGTTGCTAATTGTCATGAAAGTCAAATCAAGTTGCAAGCTGAATATAAATTAAGTTGTGTAAAGGAGAAAATGGACTCTCTCCGCTGGTCGCAAAGTAAATTAGACACACACAAGGCTGTTGGTGGATTTGGGGAAGGAGAGGAGGAATGTAAGGAAAATAGACAACAGACATCATATGGCGAGGCTCTAAATTGTGCCGCAGAGACTGTAAAAATGGAAAGATGTGTTTGGTGCTAGCATCCCACTGGAGGTGGTGGAATTAGCAGAGGATAATCTTTTGAAAATATACACTAGTCAGTTTGGAAAGTGAGGTCAACAGGAACCCTACTGTTGCTCTGGGAAGCAGGGAAATGGCTGCTTTCTGCTCATGTTCAGAATTTGAAAGATCCATCCATTTTACGTCCAACTTCAATTCTTCTCTCATCTTAACTAGTCTATCACCGTCCCTTCCCTCTCATTCCTTGACTTCTCTGCTTGTCTTTCTGAGGGTAGGCTGTCCAACAATACAAGTTACAAGCTCCCACCCACTCCCACAATTACCTCAATGACTCTTCCTCACACCCTGCATCCTGCAAAAATTCCATTCCATTCTTGCAGTTCCTCCATCTTTGTCATATCTGCGACAATCTTTTCATCATTCACCAGAATGCCTCTGAAATGATGTCTTCATTCTTCAGCTGAGGATTTCCATCGCTGTGACTGATAGGATCTTCATCCATGCCTGAGCAGGTTGAGAAGGTATTTGATAGACATGTTTGAGGTCATAAGGGGTCAAGACTGGTTACATGGACAGCAATGTCCCAAAGATAGAAGTCAAGAGCCAGAGGGCATAGTCTGAACCTTATTGGTAAAAGAATCAATGCTAGCAAGAAGATTTTTATTATGTAGTTAAGTAACAAGTAATTTGGTTCTAGAATGTATTACAACAGTGAGTGGTGGAGACAGGTACAATCAGGGATTTCAATAAGCTATTGGAGAAGCCCCTAAAATAAAAGAATTGCGGGGCTACAGGGAAAGGGTAGGCCAGTGCAGAGGAGGTGCACTTCTAGAGAGTTAGCATGTACACCACAGGCTCAATGACCTCCTTTCTGTCTGAAATCATTCATGTTTCCATTAATCCAATCTGCTCTATGGTTCCACTTTGTTACTTTGATCGTGTAAGTTATTTGATACTTTTCCACTCCAGTATCACATACAGCTTGTTATAGTTACATATTGCAGGAAGAACAGTATCAGCAGCACAACTTGACCTGATACTATCAATTTGCTTAGAGAGAGAATTTTACTCACATAATTGCACTGTGAATGTTTGAAGGAAATAAGCATTTGAATTGCTATGTTTTTTTCAACTTGACGGAGTCTGCATGAGCTCAAATTCTCTCAAACCTTGACCTATGATTCATTCTTCACTCAGTCTTGCTGCAGTCTTCACAAACCTTCAGAGATGTTAGGTGTAGCTCAGTGGGTAGCACTCTTACCTCCGAGTTAGTTGATTATGAATTCAATTTCCCTAACCATCACTTGGTGCATACTCCATTGCAGTATTGAGGGACTGGTGCACAGTTAGAGATGCCATTTCTCAAATGTAATAGTGAACTGAGGCCCCACGTGCCCAGTCATGTAGACATGAAAGTTCATATGGTACAATCCAAAAAAAGGATGGGAGATTTTTTTCTCAAATGTCCTGGGTAAGTTTTATCCCTCAGCCAATGCTGAAAACATTGATCTGTTCATTATCACATTGCTGTTTGTGCACTATTCTCAAATTAACTGCTGGATTTCCTGTGTTACAACTCTGTCCAATCTTGCAAAAATTGTTGTAAAGCACTTTGAACATCCTGGGGTCATGCAAGGAGTAAGAAAAGTTGTGCACTTTAGTGTGCAGGTACAGCAAGTGATTAAGGAAGTGAATGGAATGCTGTATTTTATAATGAGAAGAATGGAACATTCATGTAAAGATGTAATGCTATACAGGGCATTGGTGAGATCCCATCTCAAAATCTGTATGCCATTTTAACCAACTTATTTGAACGACAATGCAAAGACATCAGAGGTGATTCAGAGCAGGTTCCTCAAATTGATATCTGGAAGGAGTCGGTTGACTTCTGAGGAGAGATTAGACAGTCTGGGATCATTTTAAGCCACATTTAGAAGAGTGACAGTTGATTTAATTTAAGTATATGAGATCCTGAATGGTCTTGACTAGGTGGACTTGAAAAAAAATTTCCTCTTGTGGGTGAGTCCACAACTAAGGGACATTGTTTCAAATTTAGGAGTCATCTTTTAAATCAAGGGTATTTTTTTGCTTTCCCCTAGGAATTTGTGCAATTTTGGAACTGTCTGCTTCAGAAGATAGCACAGACAGTGTTTTTGAGTATTGAAACACTGAAAACAGGAGCAGGAACAGACCATTTGGCCCTTTAGAGGCTACTCAGTCATTCAATTATAATCATGACTGATTTTCTATGTCAAAGGCTTTCTCCAGACTTAAGCACAACAAGCAAGAATGATACTCCACTGGACTATCCATTAAATCATGGCCACATGAGCCTATTCAGGTGATTTATCATTGTCTTCTCTGGCAGAGAACTCCACAAGTTGATCAGTCTCTGATTGAAGATGCATTTCCTCATCTCAGTTCTGAATAGCCTGCACTTTATCCTGAGAATATTACCTGTGCTTCTAGACTCCCCAGCGAGGGAAAACATCTTTCCTGCATTTAGTCTGTCAAGGCTGTTAGAATTTCAATCAAATACACTCTCATCTTCTATACTCTTGTGAAGCTAGGCCCAGTTGAATCAATCTCTCCTCATACAACAGTATTGCCATTCTAGTTCTAGATCATCCTATTTCTCCTTTGCTGCATTCCCTTATGGAATTATATCCTCACTTAGGCAGGGAGACCAAAATTGTATACAATATTCAATTCAAGTCATTTATATCTGTCATGAAAAGCTGGGGCTCAAGCAGTGATCCCTGTAGTTGATCACTAATCATCTCTTGCTACTTGGAAAAAATCCATTTATTGCCACTCTCTGTTTATGGCCTATCAAACAATTCTCAATCATACCAGAGATAGTAGGAGCTGCCAATGCTGGAGAATTTGAGATAACACGGTGTGAAGCTGGATGAACACAGCAGGCCAAGCAGCATCAGAGGAGCAGGAAAGCTTGACGTTGAAGAAGGGTCCCGAACCGAGCAGTCAAGCTTTCCTGCTCCTCTGATGCTGCTTGGCCTGCTGTGTTCATCCAGCTTCACACCGTGTTATCTCAATCATATCAGTTTATTTGTCCCAATTCTCTTTCTTACCAACATTAATAAGACATTGTCATGTCTGACCTAAAATCCTGTTTCAATGAAGCTGTACATAATATTTGCCTTTCTAACTGTGATAATGGGAACTGCAGATGCTGGAGAATCCAAGATAATGAAGTGTGAAGCTGGATGAACACAGCAGGCCAAGCAGCATCTCAGGAGCACAAAAGCTGATGTTTCGGGCCTAGACCCTTCATCAGAGAGCTCTCTGATGAAGGTTTCAGGCCCAAAACGTCAGCTTTTGTGCTCCTGAGATGCTGCTTGGCCTGCTGTGTTCATCCAGCTTCACACTTCACTGCCTTTCTAACTGTTTGCTGCACCTGCTTGTTTATTATCATTGTGATCAGTGATAATGGGAACTGCAGATGCTGGAGAATCCAAGATAACAAAGTGTGGAGCTGGATAAACACAGCAGGCCAAGCAGCATCTTAGGAGCACAAAAGCTGATGTTTCAGGCCTAGACCCTTCTGATGAAGGGTCTAGGCCCGAAACGTCAGGTTTTGTGCTCCTAAGATGCTGCTTGGCCTGCTGAGTTCATTCAGCTCCACACTTTGTTACCTTGTTTATTATCATTGACTGTTGCACAAAGACACTAGATCCTCTTGTACATCCACATATCCAAATATATCACCAATTCAATAAAACGCTGCCTTTCTGATTTCACACCAAAGCATATGAATTCACATTTTTCCACATACACTACATCTGCTATGTGTTTAGCCACACACTCAACTTGTCTAAATCACCCTGAGGCTGCCTGGCTTACTCCTCACAACTCGCAATGCCACCTAGTTTCCTGTCCTCAGCAAACTTGAAAACATTGCATTTGGTTCCCCATCCAAATCATTTATACATATCATGAATAGTTGGAACCTGAGCACTAATCACTGCAGTAACACATTTATCATCACTTGTAACCTGGAAAAATACCCTTTTTGTGGGTGGCACAGTGTCTCAGTGGTTAGCACAGCTGCCTCACAGCGCCAGGTTTGATTCCATCCTTGGCTGACTGTTTGTGTAGAGTTTGTATGTTCTCGCTGTGTCTAGGTGGGTTTCCTTCAGGTGCTCTGGTGTCCTCCCACAGATGTGCAGGTTATTGGCCATGCTAAACTGCCCTTAGTGTCCAGGGATGTGCAGGTTAAGTGGATTGGCCATGGGAAATGCAGGATTGTAGGGTAGGGGAGTGGGTCTAGGTGGGATGCTTTTCAGAATGTTGGTGTACACTTGATGGGCTGAAGAGCCTACTTCCACACTGTAGGGATTCTATGATTCCCACATCATGTTTCTGGCCTGTTAACTAATTCTCATTCTATGCCAGTATATCACCCCAATTCCACATAATTTAATTTTGCCCACTTGCCTGTTATATGGGACCCTAACAAAAATCTTCTTGAAATCCAAATGCATTACATGGCTCTCCCTTATCTATTTATTAAATATATATCTAAAAACTGCAGAAGGTTAGCTAAGCATGATTTCCCTTTCATAAACCCATGCTGACCTTGTCTAATATTGTTAGTGCTTTCCAAGTGCTACTTTAAAGACTAGATAAATGAATTCTTGATTTGCAGGGAAGGTTATATGCATGCTTAGGACGACCAGATATAATAAATTACAGCCAATGACATATTTTTAAAAAATGTACTCACTGTTACAATGTAGTAACCCTAATCCTATTGCAACCAATTTGCACACAGCAAACCCGCTCAAAACTGAAGTGTGACGATGATAATATAATTTGTTGTTGTGAAGTTGTGTGAAGGTTAAATATTGGTTGAGAAGTCTGGAGTAACTTCCCTACTGCTCGTTATATCTACCTAAATCAGCAGATGTGATCATGATATAATGCATTATCCAAATGCATCACTATCAGAGCAGCACTCCCTCAGACCGGTACTGAGTATCGTCCTTGCTTATTATTCTTAAGTCATGGAGTAGGCCTTGAACTTGAACTTAATGGCAAGGGTGTGACCAATTAACACACCTGCTACCTACACTTCTACCTCAGTCTATCTGTTGTGGAAATCTCAGTCATCTGTTTGCCACTTCAAGACTCAACAACGTCAGTGGTCTCCTAGATGGGATTCCACTCTTCAATCATCACTAACTTCTGCTTATCCAAAATTCTGCTGTGGATCCTGTTTGGTATTAATAGGAAAATATGTAATGAAAGCAGGATTTGAAATTGACTGGTTAACTCTTTCAAAGTGCCAGCACAGTAATGGTAAACCACCGGCCTTCATGTTTCTAGTAAGTGTCCCTCATCCCTCTACCTTTTGTGACCTATAGCAGGTCTCCAAAATCTCTCATTCCTATACCATTCTCCAACCTGCAAAGACCTCTACAGCAGAGCATCCCCCTTACTTCACTTGTTGGTGCAATATGAGCAACTCTAGTTAGACCAGAATTTGTTGTTCATTTCTAGTTCCTCTCAAGAAAATAAAATTAGTAATTTTCTAAACCCACTGTAGTCCAGATAGCAACACCTACAGTGCTGTTAGGGGTGGTGTTCTTGTATTTTGAGTGATATTGAAGGAATATCAACATGTTTCCAAGCCAGGGTGAAGCATGGCTTGCAAATGATGGTGTTCCCACAAATCTACATGAACCTTGATGTTGTGGGTTGGCTATAGGAGCCTTGGTGAGATACTACAGTCCATCATGTAGACAGTACACAGTGCAGATACTGTCGCATCATCAATGATGGAAGGAGTGAATGCTGAAGGGAGTGCAGCAGTTGCTGATAGGCCCTGGATGATGTCTAACTATTGAAACGCCATTAGCCTTAGCAAATCACAGAATATTCCACCACAATCCTGATTCCTGCCTTGCAGATGATGGACAAACTTTGGGGAGTCAGCTAAGTTACATGTCTCAGAACTCCCACCTTCTTACTTGCTATTGTAGCCACAGTATTTATATGTTGCATTACATTGCATTATCCAAATTAGTTTCTGGTCAATGGTAACTCCCAGGAAGATACAAAAGTGGTAATGCTAGTAATTGTCAAGTGCAAATGTTATATTCTTTTTTGTTGCTTAGAGTCATTACTTAGCACTGATGTGTTGCAAATATTATTTGCTTCTTATCAAACCAAGCCTAAATATTGTCCAATTTTGCTGCATATTGACACAAACTGTTTCAGTTTGAGAAGGGGATTGATGAAGCAGCTGAAGATGGTCAGGCATATAACATTATTCTGAGGAACTCGCCCGAATGCCCCTACCTAACCCTATCACTGAACCAGGGGGCCTGGCTTCAAGTCCTACGCTTCAGAGCTGTGTAATAATATCTCTGAACAGGTTGATAAGAAAATATATAGGGCTCTATGACACAGTGATTGTGCGCCCTACCTCTGAGCCAGGAGACCTGGGTTCAATTCTCACGTACTCCAGAGGTGTGTAAATAACATCTCTGACCAGGTTGATTAGAAAGTACATATCCTGAGCAACAGAGATAGTCGGAACTGCAGATGCTGGAGAATCCGAGATAACAAGATGTAGAGCTGGATGATCACAGCAGGCCAAGCAGCATCATAGAAGCAGGAAAGCTGATGTTTTGGGCTGAGACCCTTCTTCAGAAATGGATGAAATATAAGAAAGAAGAAAACCACGTGTGCAATAAGAAGGACACCACAGAGCCTGACTGCATATCAAATGAGGTGAAGAAGAGTGAAGACCACATTTCTGAAGAAGTGTCTAGGCCTGAAACGTCAGCTTTCCTGCTCCTATGATGCTGCTTGGACAGCTGTGTTCACCCAGCGCTACACCTTGTTATCCTGAGCAACATACGGCTCTTGTGGCACAGTGCTAGCATCTCTACTTTGTACAGGGAGGCCTGAGTTAAAGCTTCAGCGGTGTGTAATTGTGTCTTTGAACAGAAAAATATCTTTGAGTTGTTAATGCAGTGGTGTCCTGGGACTTAATTGACTAACCTTCAATAACAACTGACTTTCTTTGTGTTATGTCTGTCCCTAGTCAGGCTGAGGCATTGGGAAAGTAGTAATGCTTTCAGTCACTTCTCCAAGCTAACTTTCTGGGAATGTGGGTTGAATTACATCATGTCAGATGATGAAATTTAACTGTAATACAAATTTAGAGATTAAAACTTAAAATATTGACGGCTAAAATATGCCACAGTCTGATTAGACAATAGAGCTACTCTCATATTACAGATTAGTGACGGCTTAACCTCAGGCAAAGGGTGAGTTTGAGACAGAGAATCTTTCATAGTAACCTTAGGCAGTACAGGGATTGAACCTAAACTGTTAGCAGCATGCTGCAATACAGACCAGCTGTTCGGCCAATGGAGCTAATCAGCTCACTCAATTGATGACTTCATAACCACTGCAAATTGTGTAAAAACCAATCAAGTCCATTAATGCCCTTCAGAGGAGGAAGTCTACTATTCTTATCTGGTCTGGTCTACATGTGTCTCCAGAACCACATCAAAAGTGGTTAAGTCTTAATTTCCAGCTGAAATGATCTACCATGCCATTGAATGATACCAAAACCAGCTATAAAGCCTAAATAAAGAAATTAAACCTTGTCACCCTATCCATCATTGACCTAGGCACTGGAAATGACAATGGCAAAGCCAGCCCTGCCATAAGCAGACTGATTCCTGAGATGGCAGGACTGACATACAAAGAGAAACTGGATTGGTTACGACTATAGTCACTGGAATTTAGATTAATGAAGAGGAGTTTTATTAAACCTATAAAATTGTAACAGGACTAGATGGATAAATGTAGGAAATATACCCTCATGACTAGGGAGTCTAGGATTGGGTACACAGCTTAAGGAAATGAGGAAGGCCATTTAGGTCTGAGATGAGAAGATAATTCTTCACACTTCAGAGAGTGATGACCCTGTGGAATTCTCTGCCACAGAAAGTGATTGAGGCCAAAATATTGAATGTTTTCAAAAATGAGTTAGATATTGTATTTTGAGCTAAAGGGGTCAAAGGGTATGGGGAGAAAGCAGGAACAAGGTACTGAGATGGATGATCAGCCATTGAATGACAGAACAGGCTTGAAAAGCTGAGCAGTCTACTCTTTCTACTCTTCTCTCTGTTTTTGTTTCTATTTTCCATGTATTGGCCAGATTGAAATTGTTCTGCTTTCTCTGGACAATACATGACTTGAGCAATTGTTCACAGTGTTCCAGTCTTGTGTGCGTATGGAAAGGGCCCCTCCATGGGTGCAGTAGTTTACCTGCACAAGTTTTCAGGACTGCTAGATAACAAACTGTGAGGAGCTGGATGAACACCGCAGGCCCAGCAGCATCTCAGGAGCACAAAAGCTGACGTTTCGGGCCTAGGCTCTCTGATGAAGGGTCTAGGTCCGAAACGTCAGCTTTTGTGCTCCTGAGATGCTGCTTGGCCTGCTGTGTTCATCCAGCTCCATACTTTGTTATCTTGGATTCTCCAGCATCTGCAGTTCCCATTGTCACTTTTCAGGACTGCTGCTGGGTTATTGTTGGGGGTTGTAGCTTTTGCTGTACCCAAAGCTCTTTCTTGATGTTGCATGGCGTGAATCAAATTGGCTGAAGATTGGCATTTGTAAAACTAGAGGAGACCAGGCTGGGTCATCCTCTAGTCATGAAAAATGGAAAAGTGTGTGAAGCCTCATCCTCTGTTTACTTCTTTAATTGTCAACCACCATTAATAGCTGAATGAGACAGAGCTATAGAGCTTCGATCTGATTTATTGATTGTGGGATCACGTGGGTCTCTGTGTAAGGCAGTTTTGTCTCAAATATCTCATCTAAAGGGAATACACAATTTCATGTTGTAAATAGGAGCAATCCTAACGCCTCCTTCAATAGGAGCATCCGCGTCAATATTATCGACTAGATGAAAAGTCCCATTCCCTTCTTCACTTTAATCATTCCCGGCTGAGGACTCTTTAATATCTTGGGGGAAACACAGCTCCAAGAATTATTTAGCGTAGGCCTATTAAGGTTCCACTTGCTTCCGGCCAGCGCCATCGTATGTTTAGTTTTTTTTCTTCTTTGTTGAACTGTAAACAAACAGCCGCCTTTCCACATGTGTCGAGTCTCTTTGTCGCGTATGTCTTGTTACAGAAAATTCCCTTAGCCTGACCTTGGTCATGTTATGCTTTATTGACATTTGCTATTAAGAGCGCCTCGCATGCCTGACCGTACCATTGCAACAGTGAGGGAAAACCTTTTATACTACGGTAGATACCATGACCGGAGGTTATTAAAATAACTAAATCGCTTTTTACCGTGACCCAATCTATTGCAAACGAAACCAAAATGATAACTTGACCTAAAACACCATTCTGCATTGTCTTAATCACCTCAGCCGTTCTGCATTGTTCCAAAACATTTTCTCCGCGTAATAACGTAATTATTTATAAATGACATTCCGGGCTGCTTTCCCTCATAACTATCAATCCACGAAAATATTCAAACGCCTCCATAACCTGGTGATACCCCCGCACGTTTCGATCGTATCCTATTCAGTTTGCCTGCACAGACACGGGAAGCAGACGGAAGTAAGGCGAGCTCTGGTGAACTCTAAACTCTTGCCATTTCCTTACGCCCTGGCAGCTGCTTGAACAGCTCGAACCGCGCATTTGTATTTTTTAAAATTCCCTTTTTAAAACTCAGGCTGGCTCCTACATTGGAGTAAATGCTTCCCAGAGACGGTTCTTCATGATGCTGACGGCATCGACGCGCCTCTTGGTGAGTTTCCAATTGTCAGTTTCATTCCGCTCATTACCTGTTCCATTGTAACAAAACAAATCGGATTTATTCGGGTAAAAAAGATACAGGAGGAAGTGACGATTTGTACATTGTAACCATTGCTCTGATCATTAGCTTATTTATCATGTAATAGCTGAGAGATGTTTATTGCACACTTGAAATCGCAACAAGCAGCGAGCATTGCACACGTGCTGAATGTCACTTGGTTGTGCTGTGTTGTTGAGTTCCAACATAACTTGCAAATCCCATCATCATCCTGGGCGATTGCTGAAGACTTACGCGCGAAAGAGTAATTGCAGTCTGGGTTGCTGCATTTTGTTGGCGAGCCCTCATCTGACCTGCCCATACAAGCAGAAATAGGCTTTAAAGTTAAATTAAAAGAGGAAAAAATTGTATTTATGAACCCGCCACTTTTAGAAGGTCTGAAAACACTACACAGTGGATGAGGTATTTTGCAAATGTTAGAGGGGCGTGGTGTTCCTCCGCGTTCCAAATACTGTATTCAGGCAGAGGGGTGTGGACACTTTTTTTGTGCTGACAGCAGTTAATTTGTGTTTCGATTCCTGTCCGATGAGATTACGCCTCCAAGGTTGTAGGCTGCATGTCACTACGTAAAATGGCCAGTGGCTTTGACCTGCAGTTCATAGGCATGAAACACAAGGGCGCAGATATTGGCTTTTCTCATTCAGAACCTCGCCTGAGTATTATGATTGCTCCACAGGCAACTTTGTGTTCTGTTGAAAATCATTGCAGATGTCATCGGTGCAAATTGATGGTAACCGGTGTTCCCTAAATCTCCCACCTTTGATTTGAAAGTACGGGAAATTCGAGAATAACCTGTTCAGTGACCTGGCTACGTATTTTGTTGAAAAAGACCACAACTTACATTTATGTAGCAGCCTCGGCACTTCACAGGGGTGTTTTCAGGCACAATTCTCTCTGAGCCATGTAAATTGATAATAGAATGAGTAAGAAAATGCTTGCTCAAAAAGAGATAATAGGGAGTGTCTAGAAGGAAGACTGAAAAAAGGTTGAAGGAAGGAATTCCAGAACTTGGTGCCCAAAATGTATACAAGCACAACAACGACTGGATGAGTGATTAATATCACAGGTGCTGGAGAGGTCAGCATCCGAGGAGTGTGGGCTTGTGAGGATCAGAAGAGATTATGGAGACAGAACATTTGAGCCAATGGAGGTATTTAAAAATATAGAGAATTTTAAAACTGAAAGTTTCCTGCACTGGAGCTCATGTAGGTGATGGATAAATGGGGCCTGGGTTTGAAATTTTATCTCTGAGTTAGAAAGGATACCAATTAAGATCAGACTGATGTAATAAAAGCTCATGTCTGGAAGGGTATGGGAGGTACCAGTATATCCACCGACCAGGGACAAAGACTCGGGAGGCAGGCATCTTTCAGGCAAGTGGAAGACTTTTATTCAGGCAAGAACTGGTTCATGAAGAGAGAGGGCAAAAGGGTGTTCTCCGAATCTGGCCTTGACATGATGACTCCGTTATTCCCTTAATCTTTAGCTCAGATTGGAAGAGAGATCAATAACACACTCTGATCTTTACAATGAAATACAGTTTTGTTTGTACATTTTGTGTGACAATAATCAAATACTGCACGGACACTGTCCTTCCCCCTTAATCTACAAAGCTCATTCCATGAGCGACGTAATCAATGATGGGCATTCCTATGGACAGCCTCAGATTCCCATGATTTCATGGTGTTTACATGACATTGGAATCTGTAGGCCTTGGGATCTTTCTATGCCTTCTATTCATTTGCATTCCAAAATTACTGGCTTTACTCCTTTGGATCTGTCTCAGGCTTGCTTATCTCCAAGGACAGATTGGATTGTATTTCATGTGCCAATCTTTATCAAATTAAATTATTCATTTTATATTTCCCATTGTCACAATTATGTATGTAAAAGTACAAAAGACAGTTTTAACTGATTGCTATAAGATTAATTTTTGTTATGAAAGTGTAAAATTATACAGCTACTTGGGCTGTGAGTCTTTGTTCAGGGTGTAACAGAAGGTGTTTCCTAACACTAATTAACTTTCACGTCTAGGTTTAAGTGTTTCAGTTCCTAATGTTTGAATTATACTTGATTAAATGCATATCTATCCTTTATATTGAAAACTACTTCTTTGGTTAACTGAAGAATCTTTAACTAGAACCTGTTTCTTAATATTGTGAGTAATTTCAAAGAAACAACTACTGTTTCAAAATAACTTTAGCTGTTGTCTTTGGAGTTGCTCAGGAAATTAATTTGGCTGGTTCATGGGCTGAGGATCACAACTGGTTTTATTCATTTACTGGAACAATCATTCTTTTGTTAATGAAGTTGGAATCCATTGCTTGTCGATTCCTAGGCATCATCTTATCAGAACTGTCTCAGATAGTTGCTTGCACAGCCTTTACTGATCTTGGAGTAGTCCAGTTCAAATGTACCATTATGTTTCACAGTGTGAGCAGGCTGTTTAACTTTGCTTTGTTTCTGTCTGCCATTTTGTAAGCAAGCATAGACCACTTAGTATAAGTAGGTACAGGTCACCTTTATATGGGTAGACAATAGACAATAGGTGCTGGAGTAGGCCATTCGGCCCTTTGAGCCAGCACCACCATTCATTATGATCATGGCTGATCATCCACAATCAGTATCCTGTTCCTGCCTTATCCCCATAACCCTTGATTCCAATATCTTTAAGAGTTCTATCCATCTCTTTCTTGAAAGCATCCAGAGAGTTGACCTCCACTGCTTTCTGGGGCACAGCATTCCATATATCCACCACTTTCTGGGTGAAGAAGTTTTTCCTCAACTCTGTTCTAAATGGCCTACCCCTTATTTTTAAACTGTATCCTCTGGTCCTGGACTCACCCATCAGCAGAAACATGCTTCCTGCCTCTACAGTGTCCAATCAGATCCCCTCTCATCCTTCTAAACTCCCACACTGTTACAATAGAGTGAAACAGTTGTGCCAGTTTATTTCTGCCTACCTTATCAGAAGGTGGAATATTATTGCTGTCTCTCATGCTCCTGAGTTCGCAGCCAGACCAAAAACTGTGCTGGGACTGTGTCAGGGTTGCTGACTTGTAAGAGCGAACTGACAGGCCTAGTCTCTAAAATGACAGTAGATTCATGACATGTGCCATCACTCATTTTTTCTGAAAAAAGAAATGCAGCAACTTGTGGCAATAAGAGATACTCAGTCATGTCTAAGTGGACATAGTTGTGAATGTTGACGTCATTGCACCATTTTTCTTCAAAAAAAAACTCCAGCAATATGCAGTGATATGTACCCAATGTGAGGGGAGAGGGCAGAGTTCAACTTGAGTTGCTCACTACCAGAGGAAAAAGCATTCATATGGCACCTTTCATTGACTTCATGATGTTTAACAGTGCTCAGCAGCATTGGCTACTTATGATCTTACTATTAAATAGAAATGCACATTTCTGAGTTTGTGCAGAATTGGTGGCATACTAAGCCAACATGGTAATGAGTAGCTGATTGGTTCTCTTTTCAGTAATGCAAGCTGGTGATTGGCCTGGGTAGTTGGGAATAACTCATGACCCTTCTTTGGAATAGAGCTGCAGGATTTTTTGTATTCCCCTGAAAGAGCAGACAGGGCTTTTGTTGTGATTTCTTTTAAAAAGAAGACTGTTAGTGCACTTTGCCCTCCCTGCAGACTTTTGTGTTGATGTCCTTTGAATGGAATGTGAACCCAAATCTTCTGACTTAGAGATGCACAGTTCTTGCTTTTGTCACTGGTGCAGAAGCAGACTGAAGTCAAATGCATTAGAACTTGAAAAATGTAGGAATGGAAGAACCAAATGGAAAAAAAAATCTGGAAAAATGAACAGCTAACCTAATTTTCCAGCCATTGCCATGTATCCACAGTAAATGTGTACTTGCAAAGAAAATCTTTTAGTGGTTTAAGTGTTGTTTGGATATCACCACATAGTCCTTTTTCCTCATTGGTCATATCTTCAGCTGCTGAGGATCTAAACCTATTTGCCTCTGTAACTCATTTCTCTCTTTAAGATCCTCGAAAATTAATTCTTAGATCATGCAGTCTAATATCTCCATATATTGCTGAATACCATATTCTATTTGTTAGCACTTGGATGAATCAGCTTGCATGTTTTATCATGTTAGAGATGCTACATACATACAAGCTTATTTAGTCTGGGCAGTAACAAGCATACCTTTCCATTCCCTTTCTCCAGGTAGCAGTTGTTCCTATTTCATAGTTAATTGACTTGGTGTCTGATTTTTTGTTTTCCATTTGTGCTTCTCTGAAACACTTTACAATGAAGTAATTTGTTTTTGCAATCTGCTGTCTTCCAGATTTTGTTTTACGACTTTTTAACATTGAAAAATATGCATTATTCATTATCGATAAGTAAATACAACAAGTACAAAACAGTTTAGTACAGACTTAGCAGAATAAACAGTGGAATTCTGACATTCCGTTAGAGCTTCAATCCAGTTGCAACATTGAAGGCATTTTCTAACATGAAAGGAAGTTACTGACATTCCCATTAAGGCTATGGGGATATCGCAAAACCTAACAGACCTTTGTTATTTTTTGGCAAAAGACCTTAGACAATAGTCTTTCCCCACTGTGCCTTGGCAGCAGCTGCCTCAAGTTTTAGTACATCCCTCAGCACGTCCTGGATCTACTAGTCTGCAACACTTGTTCAAGGCCAATTTTTTGCCCTGGGCTTTGTGTCAAGATGCTTTGAATAGATAATAAAATGTGAGGCTGGATGAACACAGCAGGCCAATCAGCATCTCAGGAGCACAAAAGCTGACGTTTCGGGCCTAGACCCTTCATCAGAGAGGGGGATGGGGAGAGGGAACTGGAATAAATAGGGAGAGAGGGGGAGGCGGACCGAAGATGGAGAGAAAAGAAGATAGGTGGAGAGGAGAGTATAGGTGGGGAGGTAGGGAGGGGTTAGGTCAGTCCAGGGAAGATGGACAGGTCAAGGAGGTGGGATGAGGTTAGTAGGTAGATGGGGGTGCGGCTTGGGGTGGGAGGAAGGGATGGGTGAGAGGAAGAACCGGTTAGGGAGGCAGAGACAGGTAGGACTGGTTTTGGGATGCAGTGCGTGGGGGGGGAAGAGCTGAGCTGGTTGTGTGGTGCAGTGGTGGGAGGGGACGAACTGGGCTGGTTTAGGGATGCAGTAGGGGAAGGGGAGATTTTGAAACTGGTGAAGTCCACATTGATACCATATGGCTGCAGGGTTCCCAGGCGGAATATGAGTTGCTCTTCCTGCAACCTTCGGGTGGCATCATTGTGGCAGTGCACGCCTGGGAACCCTGCAGCCATATGGTATCAATGTGGACTTCACCAGTTTCAAAATCTCCCCTTCCCCTACTGCATCCCTAAGCCAGCCCAGTTCGTCCCCTCCCCCCACTGCACCACACAACCAGCTCAGCTCTTCCCTCCCACCCACTGCATCCCAAAACCAGTCCTACCTGTCTCTGCCTCCCTAACCGGTTCTTCCTCTCACCCATCCCTTCCTCCCACCCCAAGCCGCACCCCCATCTACCTACTAACCTCATCCCACCTCCTTGACCTGTCCATCTTCCCTGGACTGACCTAACCCCTCCCTACCTCCCCACCTATACTCTCCTCTCCACCTATCTTCTTTTCTCTCCATCTTCGGTCCACCTCCCCCTCTCTCCCTATTTATTCCAGTTCCCTCTCCCCATCCCCCTCTCTGATGAAGGGTCTAGGCCCGAAACGTCAGCTTTTGTGCTCCTGAGATGCTGCTTGGCCTGCTGTGTTCATCCAGCCTCCCATTTTATTATCTTGGAATTCTCCCAGCATCTGCAGTTCCCATTATCTCTGATGCTTTGAATAGATCTGGTTTATCTGGGTTTTGAGGATTCAGATCAAGGAAGTAATCACTGGCCAATTCATGTGAACCTTCCTCAGAAATGTTAACTCTGATTTTTTTTTCTTCACAGATGCTGCCAGACCTCCTGAGCTTTTCCAGCAACTTCTGTTTTTGTTCCTCATTTAGAGCTTCCACAGTTCTTCAGGTTTTTAATTCACATGAACCTCCTTGAGATCATTGCAGACAGCAAGTTTCTGGCCAGGGAGCCCTGAGAAATAGGGGGAATTGCTTTTAAAGTACAGTGCATATCGTTTATCTTTGATAAAAGGTGCACAAAATAATGTCGTCACCCTGGTCTGTTTTATTTGCCACTGAATTAATATCATTCCCATTTATAATACAATTAAGGGTTATCTTTGAGAATAAACATCAGAGTGCAGTTTGTTTTTGGAAAGGCTTTAGATTGTAATTACTAACTAATAAAAGATTAGTGTAACACAATTACCCTTTCATCACTCTATTTAGTGTTTGCAGGTCAAATGGAACAAGGGTGACTTATTAACATACATTCATTAAACTAGTAGTTAGATTAAAAAAAACCCATAGCTCCCTACAGTGAGAGGGCTGTCCTCATTCTCACTCAATAAATGTTTCACCATAAACAGTTACTATTTTCCTTTGCTGAAAATGTCCTTGTAGAATTCTATGCAAGGACATTTTATTGAAGAGAAAGTATTTGGCCCCTATTCAAGCCCTGAGTATCTTTACTTTCCTATCTTTAACCTAGATGGTCAGAGTATGGCAGCCTGCATTCTTCATCAAGTCACCAGGCGTCTGGTGCACTCCAGGAAGGCCTTTCTCAGCCTACTGTCCATTGCCTCAGCTGCCAATTCCTCCACTGAAACACACACTGGAACGCTACCTCCTGGCACTGCAACCCCTCGTGACCCCAGAAGAGCTGGAACAGACAAGGGAGATAGTGAGAGAGTTCAGCAGACCCCATAGTATTGGATCAAAACTACAGGACAGGCTGGAAAGGCGATCAAGAAGAACTGAAAACTGGGTATGTATTCTGATTGCCAGTGGAAACACTATGGGGCAGTTATAATTCCTTGCAGCATTCCCATTATGGAGGTGGGGCTGGAGAAGGGAGAGTTGTTGAAACTGGAATGTTCTCTTAATTTCAAAAATATACTTTGTTCATAAAAAAATCTTTGTTTACACGCAGTCACAGACAGAGTTCCATTCCGTACAGAAACATATCAAGGAAGCAAAAACATTGGAATTTGACACTATCCAACAAAGCAAAGACATCTCTTGAACGTGCATGACTATGGTATATTTACATGTATCTGAAGCACTAGGAGTGTCCTATAACTGAATGGGCCCCCACAGAACATCCATCCACTCAGAATAGCACTTAGTAGTCATCCCAGTTGATTGAATATGTAAATGTCATCTGTCTACATGCACGAGTAGGTGTTGGTGGCACCCTGCAATCGTTGGTTGTTTGGAAGGAAACCCAGGATGGCAATGTTCCAGATTCTTGAGACCCTGGAGAAGTCCTGCTGTTCCTCAAGCGGCTCATTGGAGTAACTACAAACTCACCCAGATAGGTCACATGTGGCCCTTGGAAATGACTGGAGCATTTACACCGATGTTCCAATCATTTCCACTGTCCAAATGGCGACCTTGTATATGGAAGTAATCTCCCACCTGAAAAGGGTTGAGGTGCTTTTAAAATGGTGAAGCCAGCATTGAGTGTTCACCAGGGTAACTGGGCGAATGATCCTATTTAGAAGTCAGTATCAATCCTGTTAACACAAGTTAAGATTTGCTATAACAATTGGCTCTTACTGCATCATTGCTAATACTTAGTGCCACTCATTCTGTCCTTCCTGAATACAGCTATTGTTGTGTGGCCCTTTCTTAGTAGTTCAAACACCTCACACTTCTGGATATCACAATCTTTGAATCTCTCGCTGTTTCTTGCCTGTATCCTTTCTTGTCATCTCTGCCATCATTCCCTTTTCTTCCATTTCAGCTCATGGACTGGTGGCTCCAGAATGCTTATCTTGAGTGTCGACTTCCGCTGGCTGTTCACTCAAATCCTGCTGTAGTGCTGCCCAAACAGAACTACAACGATTGGAAAGGACAGCTCAGGTAGGAAAAGGTACCACTCAAACCATAGCTGTTGCCAAATCATTCATTTGCAACTCATTACCTGGCAGCCTCATCCATACCATTTTGTTGAGACAAAGTTCAACATTATTAGTATTATATTTCTTTTTTGTTTCTTTGACTTCCCAAATATCCGTCTCACCATTTGGTGCCAGGTTGGATGGCTTCTCAGCTGCTTGCATTGAACTTAAAAACCATAGCTTTCCAATAACTCTACCAGCCCTTGTCTCTTTGTAACTTGCTGCTCCAAACGCACTGTCTAAGAATTTTAATTTTATGACAGTAGGTGGGATTTGAACTCGCATTTTGTGGCTCAGAAATGCGGTACTACTACTGTGCCACAAGAGCCTTCCATTTGCGCTTCATGCTGTTCCTCCTGAATTAGTGTCACGTGCACACTCAGTCATACAACGCTCTCTTTTTCTTCTTCCCAATAATTAATAAATGTGGCTGAAAAGTTGAAACCCTAATGCAGATGTATTGACAGGCTTGATTACAAAGTTAGGGTTAGATCTGAAATCATTGAGTGCAGTGTCAGTTCAGAGGTAGATAGGTTAGAATGGGTAAAGGGGGGAGGTAATAAAAACCAATGTCACATCAACAATTCTCGATGTACAGGATGAGAGCAGGTAAAAGGCCAGCGGAAGGATCAAGGTGGAGGGAGAGTGTTGGAAGCAGGTGAAGGGATCTGTGGGACAGGGAAAGGACTCCTGCCCAAAGAAATTGGCACAGAGGCAAAGGCGACGGAAGAAGAGTTCAATGTCATGTTGTGCCTGAAATATTTTAAGGTGGAGGTGCAGAGGGGTAAAACGGATGCCCTTGCTGAGGACAGAACATTCAGCATCAGGAGAGCTAAAGGTCAAAGGGATATAAATACACAACACAAAATGGGTTGGCAGAGGAGAAGGAGTCAGAGGGAAAGAGATGGAAGGAACGTTTCAGAGGAGTATGGGTATCTCTAACTTGTTGCATCTTGTGATCCTGAATTTAAAAACTAACACATTTCTGGCCACCACTAACCACTACTAACCCACCAAGTCTCAGTTATCTTAACACTACATCCTCACCACCTTGCTTCCTGTAATGTATTCTCCCAGCTAGCCATCTCTGTCATGTCTGTTCCAATGATGCTGACTTCAACAAGGCACCCTCCAAAATGTCCACCCTCTTCCTCAACAGAGGATTCCCCACCACTGTGTTTGATAGGGCCTTCAGACATTTGTTTACATCTTTTGCTGCCATTTCCACCACCTCCAGCAGGATGCAACCACCCTCCCCTTACTTGTCAGCCTCCCACAAGGACTGTTCCCTCTGGAACACCCTGGTCCACTCCTCCTCCACTCTTGACACTTTCCCCCATCCCTCCCGGCACCTTCATCTGCAATTGCAGAAGGTGTAACACCTGCTTGTTTACTTCCTCCCTCCTCACTATCCAGGACCCCAGGCACACCTTCCAGGTGAAGCAGCTATTTGCCTGCACTTCACTCAATGTAGTCTGTACTATTCACTGCTCACAATGTGGTCTCCTCTACATTGAGGAGATGAAGCACATACTGGATGACTGTTTTGCAGAACATCCACATGCTGTTTGCAAAAATGACCCTGAATTTGCACCTGCCTCCATTTCAACACACTATCCTGTTCCTTGGTCAATATCTCTGTCTCAGGCTTGCTGTAGTGCTCCAGCAACACTCAACACAAGCTGGAAGAATAACACCTCACTTTCTGCTTGGAAACTCTGCAACCCTCTGGACTCAACATTGAGTTTAACAATTTTAGGGTGAGCACCTTTTCCCATGTCCTTACGCTAGCCCCCACTCACCAGACCTTCTCATCACATGGGCAGCTACGACAAACAATTCATTATGGTCTCCAATAGCAGCTATTCATTCTCCCTGGCTTACCTTTAACCATTCCAATGTCTCTACAACTGTTTTTTTTTCCCTCTTTGGGCTGCATTTCCACCTATCGTTGACCCCTCCCCCTTCACTCCACCCCTTCTTTAGCATCTATACCAATATTTTCCCATGTACAATCAGTCTTGAACAAGGGTCACTGGACTTTGAAACATTAATTCAACTTACTCTTCACAGATGCTGCCAGACCTGCTGAGTTTTTCCAGCTATTTCCACATTTCTTTCTAATTTTCACCATACGCAGTTCTTTGATTTTTAGATTTAGTCTTGAATTTGATCAAAGACTGGACATCCACAGCCTTCCAGGTCAGAGAATTCTCAAAATTCACAACCTCCTAATGAAGAAATCTCCTCAACTCAGCCCTAAAGAAACTACCCTACCATTATGCTAACATAATGATTGTCTACAAGTATCGATGTTAATAATTCTTGTTTACTCAGGAAAACGACAACCAAGATTGCAAACCAGAACAGTAATGATTTTCCTAACTTCAGCTTCTTCAGTGCAGCTTAATGTCACTCCCTTACAACTGCAACTAAACTGTTTATTAAAGCTGATTTTCACCCATTATATCATCGATGTATAAAGTAAAATATCCTGACAAGTCTTGCCACTAATTCACCACCTGCATTTGTTTATATATTTAGATGTATAAGCTGATGTTGGTGTTGATGATTGAATGTTCCTTTGCTGTAATTGGGTTGCAATTCTGACTCCTTCCAATCCCGATCTCAGAGTAACTTAGCGATTTTGTAATGTTTCCTTTTCTTACTGTGATTCCTTTCCTCTCTCAGATTTGCAGCTAAACTAATTGCTGGAGTTCTCGACTTCAAGTCTAAGGTTGACAGGCAAGTTCTCCCAACTAGCTCCATTGAAGTTTCTCAAAAGTCAATGGATATCAAAACAAGTGTGATTCCTGGAAAATGTGATGTACTAAATGTCTGATCCATGGACAGTGTAAGCAATGATCTGTACACAACATCCGTTCGTTATTTTAATTCAGGAAAAACTTGTGGAATTGTCAGGCATTGTGTGGAGTAACATTCGGTCCTGAGCAGTTGATTTCCTGGAAATGTTAAATGATACAGCACAGATACAAGCTGCCATCCCATCAGGTCTGTGCTGGCTTTTTGAAAGAACTGTCTAGTTTGTCTTGGTCAGCTATTCTTTCCCCATAGCTGTATCAATTTTTCTCTTTTCACATGGGAAAGTATGCAAACAAATAACGTTTTCATTACCTGACCTTTTCAGGCCACATGTTTTCTTTTGTTCAAGTGACTCTTTTTGTGCTTACTGATTAAAATAACAAGACTAATTTGGTACAAACTCCAACTGGGAACGTAGGTGCTTAAGACAAACACACTTTTTAAACAAAAAGGACATATTGAGCAAAACCTATAACGACTAAAATTCCAGAAGGCTAAGTTAAAAGATATTTTGATAAAGTAAATAAGCAGCAACTATTTCCACTGTTAAGAGATCAGTGATAAAAGGACACAATTGGTAAAAGAACAGAAAGGGAGATAAGGCAAATATTTCTTACACAGTGAGCCAAATGATTAGTTCAGTCAAACTGCACAGATGATTATAATCCATTGAAATAACATTGCATCACATTGGTTGTGATTTTGAGAAAGAAAATTTGATCATGGCGATGAGTGACTAGAAAGCCACAACAAGGAACAGGCATAAAGCATAAGCATGTACCTGACACAAAGGAAGAGGGTTGTGGTTATTGATCATTCATCGCCAGGACATTATTGCAGCAGTTCCTCAGGATAGTGTCCCAGGCCTCCACCTTCAGTTGGTTAATTAAGCTGTTGTTTTAATCACAATGTCAGAAATGGAGGTGTTTGCTGACAATTACACAATGTTCAGGACCGTCCACAACTCCTCAGATACTGAAGTAGTCGATGTGAAACTAGTAAAAATTGAACAATAGCCAGGATTAGGCTAACAAGTGGCAAGTAACATGTGTCCCGCACAAATGCAAAGTCATGACTTTCTCCAAGAAGAATCTAGCTATAGCCATTTGACATTTAATGATCTTACTATCACTGAATACCCCACCAGCAACATTAACCAGAGACTGAACTGGACTAGCCATATGAATATTATGACTACAAAAGCTAGATCAGAGGCTAGGAGGCCTGCAGTGGGTCACTTGCTTCCTGTCTCCCCAAATTCTGTCCTCCATCTGCAAGACAGAAGTTTAGGAGTGTGATGATATACTTTCCACTTGCCTGAATGGGTGCAGCTTCAATACCCACACACAAGAAGCTTGATACCGTCCAGGACAAAACAGCTCACTTGATTTCCAACCCATCCACAAACATTGAGCATCGGTGGTGAGGGAGTCAATGTGTACTAGCTACAAGAGGCACTGCAGAAATTCACCACGGCAAACTTACCTCTGTTTCCATCAAGGAAGGGTAGCAGAGACATGGGAACACCGCAAGCTGCACATTCCCTCCCATCCTGACTTGGAAATATATCATTGTTCCTTCAGAGTCACCGGGTCAAAATTCTGAAACTCCTCTCTGAATGGCATTGTGGGTCTACTGAATGGACTGCAGTGTCATAAGAAATTAGGTTACTATCACCTTCTCCAAGGCAACTAGAGATGGGAAATGAATGCTGGCTCAGGCAATGAAGCTCACAATTCATGAAATAATTTTTAAAAAGATTAAAATTATAGCATTATGGTGCACAGAAGGTGGCCATGCAGACTATCATGTCTCTGGTGATTTGAAGAAATCATCTAAATTGACCCCACTCTCCCTGCTCTTCCCCATGACCTGAGAATTTATTTCTCAATTCAAGTATTTAACCAATTTGTTTCAAAGTTATGATTAAAAATGCCTGTATCAGCATTTTCCAGATCATCACAGTTTACTGCCTAAAAAGAAAATCAAACTTCTTGGTTCTTTGCAAATTATTTTAAACCTGCATCCAGATTCTAAATCTTACGTGTAGGCAGCTTTTTTAGCCACATTTAGTACCATCCTATTCCTACAAGTTCCTTTCACATGGGTCTCTGTGTGGTTATGATTGCAGCTGATGGTAATAGTGGACAAATCAGATAACAGAATGAACCCTGGCTTGGTAGATCATATATTTAACTTTGGTAGTTACTCACTGAAACATACTCCTACAATGCTGCATATGTTCTTTAACAGAACATAAACTCATTACACAAAAGGAAAAAAACAAAAATTCTAAATGTATATATTTAGGATGAATAGAAAAATCTTAAACAACAAAACAAAATTTCAACTTGTTTCCTAACATCATTTTTTTTTACAGGTACTCATTTACATCGAAATTTCACTCATTTCTTTTAAGTTTTACTTAACTCCTGCTTTCCTGCTTCTTTTCTTTGAACTGTTGAGCCAATTTTATGTTTTTAGTCTGTTTGGTGCAGATTTTCTTTTGGTTGTAACAACTTGTTGACTTTTATATAAATTCTCCTGGATTAGAAGCTTCACAAACTAAAAACACTTCAGCTAGGATTATAGAGTGATAAACTCATTGAGTTGTACAGTACGGAAACAGACTCTCCAATCCAACTCATCCATGCCAATCGGATATCCATGTTAATCTTGTCCCATTTGGCCGATATCCCTCAACTCTTCCTATTCATATACTCATCCAGATGCCTTTTAAATGTTACAATCTTACCAGCCTCCAGCACGTCCTGTGGGTGCTCATTCCATACTCGCAATACCTGCTGTATGAAAATGTTGCCCCTTTGGTCCCTTCTGTAGCTTTTCCCCTCTTACCTTAAACCTACGTCCGTAATTAGTTTTGGACTCCCCTGCCCTGGTATTCACCCTATCCATGCCCCTCATGATTTTATAAATCTCTATAAGATCATCCCTTAGCCACTGCCACTTCAGGGAACGCAGTCCCAGCCTATTCAGCCTCTCCCTGTAGTTAAAACCCTCCAACCACAGCAACGTCCTTGTAAATTTAAACCAAGAGGGAAAATATTTTTAAAAAAATCTGGGGGGGGGTGACTTTTTCATGCAGAAGATGGTAAGTGTATGTAACAAGCTGCCAGAGGAAGTGGTGAAGTTGGGTGCAATTACAACATCTGACAAGTGTTTGGATAGGTATATGAATTGGAAGGGATTAGAAGGATATGGGCCAAATGCTGGAACATGACACTAGGTAAGATTGGGGGTGTCTGGTCAGCATGGACAAGTTCGACCAAAGGGTCTGTTTCCGTGCTATATGACACTATGACTATCTCCAGCACCTCCAATTCCATGTTTTATTTTGCTAAGGTGACTGGTTCCATTGAACTGCACAGGCAAAATTTGTTATCCCTTCTGACCTGAATTTCTAATTCTTTTGAACTGAACTAAAGTCTAAAGCCAAACTAATGGTCTCCGGTTATTTGTAAATTCAGCAGAATAAGCACTCATCCATTCACATCGTTGTTATCTTGACAAGAACTTGACTGAAGGTACTTCCTTTTCTGAAAATTATGTATTTCAGTCAATGTTTCAAATGATTTTCTAACCCCTTTATTAGAAAAAGTCTTCACTTGACAAGAACTTGACAAAATCCATCTGTCTCTACTTTAAAGTCAAAATCCCAAGTGAAAATATATGGCTTATCTTTTGTCATAGTTATCAGTGTAAACTTGTTGGATTCCCTAAGATTGATGGTAATTAGAGAGCCTATTGTTTGCCTTTTTTTTCTGAAAAATTAAAAACTATTTTCTATTACTTTGGAGACAGTTCACTAGGTTGATCCCCAGAAGGATTGTCTTATGAACAAAGATTAAATAGGTAGGTTCTCGACTCACTGGAGTTAAAAGGAATGAGAAGTTATTTCATTTAAACATAGGATTTTTAAGGAGATTGACAGGTAAATGCTGAGAGAATGTTTCCTCTCATGGAGAATCTTGGACCAGAGGATATAGTCTCAAAATAAAGGGGGTGCTGGTTTAAGACTGAGATGGTGAGGAATTTCTTCTTTCAATACTGAGAGTCTTGCCACAGAGAACTGTGGGGGCAGGGTCATTATGTATATTTCAGCCTGAGAGAGAGATTCTGGATGAACAGAGGAACTTAACAATTCAAAAGGCAGGAAAGAGGATGTGAGGAATGTCAGATGAGCCCTCATTCTATTGAATGGTGGAACAGGCTTGAGGGGCCAAATGGCCTACTCCTGTTCCTATTTCTTGTGGTCTTACACCTCATGGTTTGTTTGTTTGGTTATTATTGCAAGTCATTTCAATTTGCTGCTGTCTCTATGAACTCCCTCTCTGTTTGTTTTTAGAAAAACTCTTCCAACTGAGT
The DNA here is from genome assembly GCF_030684315.1 of Stegostoma tigrinum. Lineage (NCBI taxonomy): Eukaryota > Metazoa > Chordata > Chondrichthyes > Orectolobiformes > Stegostomatidae > Stegostoma > Stegostoma tigrinum. The sequence goes on from NC_081387.1 coordinate 24,172,897, forward strand.
ACATGAGAGGCAAACCTCTCTGCATGGATCTGTACCCCAGAATCCTGTCATCTTGCCGCATCCCAGGACCCAAACATGACACTTTGATAAACTATGGCTTCACGAGGAGCCCACCAACTCATGTCACAGTGGTCCGCAATTTCCAGGTAAAGTCCAGAATACCAACACAAGTACTAATGTAATACTAATCTTATCTGAAACTAACCATCCTCATTATCGATGCCTTATTTATTGGTGTACAAAGTGCATTCTTTTATCACATTTATCCCTCAACTAAAAGCACTAATACAGGCATCTGCCACAACCACAATGATATTTGTGCAATCTTTTCATGTATAGAAATACAAATTTTATTGCACTTCAAAATTGACTTGACCTTCCGTGGAGTGGACCCTGGACCAGATGATTATCATAGAGGCCCCTGGAGCAAAGAACAAGGTTTGCTGGTTCCTCACCTCTTGGAGTTCTGTCTTGATATCAATCCTTATTGTCTGCAGCAGACTATGTTCTGCAGCTGTATGGGAGTCAGGACAATTCCACCAACTCTCTCTTTCACCTTCAGAAAATTTCTGAGGATGAAGAACTTCTTGATCTTGGCTTTTGCCCCAATGAACTGGAGGCTCATTTGTCAACCGTTTGTAATCCCTTTTGAGTTCCTCAGTGTTTTCTGGGTCAACAGTTTGTGCTCGGCTTGTAGATTTTCCGACCACTCTGCTAGTCAACCTGTCAGCCAGCAGGAGGCAGTATTCAGAGATGAGCACTGACTTGATGTTAATGGATCTGATGGTGGAAACTCAGGACACAAACACGATGTTTATCCTAAAATGAACAGACCATGACCAGGTGTATCCACACTGAGCTCTGTCTGTAGGGTTGCTGATAAGAATAAAGGTTGTCTCTCCTCACGTGCTCCTCCCAATGATGCATGTTTTTGTTTTCTTTATGTCTGACAGAAATTAAATATAGTTTTAAAACTGGTTGTGAAGATAAAATTTAATTTGTTGAACATTAATCAAATAATATTTCATTCCTCAAGTAGATAACTCCAAGTTAATGATTATAGTAGTTTCACTTGGTAATTATAAAACTAATCACATTTCTAATTTGCCATTTTTAGCCAGTGATGGTGGTTTTATGTTGTTGCTAATTGAACAGTTTGTTGTGTAAGAATCATAGAATCCCTACAGTGTGGAAACAGGCCCTTCGGCCCAACAAGCCCACAGCGAACCTCCAAGCATCCCACTCAGAGTCATCCCCCTATAACGCACCTTATGTACACATCCCTATGGGCAATTTAGCATGGCCAGTTCATCTAACCTGCACATCTTTGGACTGTGGGAGGAAACCCACGCAGACACGGGGAGAATGTGCAAACTCCACACATTTTGGGGCTGCCGTAAGATGTTTTGAGTACAATGGAATTGATGGGCTTTACATTTTAAGTGTCAATAATTTTTCTCAAGCTCCACTGTCAATGGGTCTTCTATCTTTAACATTCCTGCCTCTGCAAGAAAAGCTTGTCCAGTTGAACTCTAGACTAAAACTTCAACTGGGAGAGATTTCAGATCATTAAAGGAACTTATTCAGCAATGCCAGATATAGGCATGGTCTTAGAATAAAATGCCTTTCCTCTTTCTCTTTCTCTTTCTCTTGGAGTTTACAAACTCATAAAATTATATATTCTATCCTGATATTTGCAGGTATGTTCTAGCAGAAACATGCCTAAATTAAGCAACATGATACAAACACATGAACCTAAAATTAGGTGCATGAGCACAGGAGTCCTATAACAATCCTAAAAAATTGTTACCAGTTTTCAGTTCTTGGGAATTTAGTGTGATATGAGAATGCTCTAGTAAAAGCAAAATACTGCAGGTGTTGGAATTTTTTTGGTGAATGTTTGCATCATTTGTCACAAAATAGATGAAATATGAGCACTGATATAAATAAATATGTATGGCCTGATAGTCATTTCAGAGACATAGTTGGATGCTCCAAACCCACTACCATTTCCATCTAAAAGGACAAGGGCAGCAGACATATGGGAACACCACCACTTCCAAGTTTCCCTCCAAGCCACTCACCATCCTGACTTGGAAATATATCGCCACTCCTTCACGGTTGCTGGGTCAAAATCCTGGAATTCCTTCCCTAATCGCATTATGGATCAACCCACAGCAGGAGGAATGCAGCGGTTCAAGAAGGCAGCTCACCACCACCTTCTCAAGGGCAACTGGAGATGGGCAAGAAATGCTGGCTGAGCTAGCGTTGCCCACATCCCGCAAAATGAATAGGGGAAAAAACAAATGCTGACCAATGCTGGGACCTGATTGTTGAAGAGCATGTGATAGATCTGAATGGCAGGTAACTAGGAAAATATAACAGGTAGTTTTGTCAATTACGAATGGCATTACTTCAGCACTGAGAAAAGACTTTAACTTGAAAGCTTGACATGTAGGATCTATATGGATTCAGTTAGGAATTGGCATGGACAAAAGGTCACTCGTGGCAGTTATTTCTTGGTCGTCTAACAGTAACTATAATTTAGGAGAGAGCATGCGAGAAGAAATGAAAGGGACATGGAAAAAAAAGTGCCACAATACTTTTAATCGAAGTGTAGATTGGAAGAAACACATTAAGAAGAAAAAGCTTTATTTACAGAGTGTTTTTGGATTTTTTTTGCATAGGTTGGTCTAGTGCCAACTACAGAGAATCTGTACCAGTCCTGGGAATGTGCAATAAGACAAGATTAATAATTAACCTCATGGGGTAAAGGAACCTCTAGATGACAGGGATCAAAACATGATAGATATTACATGTTCCATTTGAAAGGGAGCAGCGTGTATTCACAATTGGTGTTTTAAACTTGATTAAGAGTAATTATAAGGATGTTAAGGCATAGCTGTCTAAAATGGACTGGGAAATTAGGTTAAAAGATAGACAGTTGAGTTGCAATGTCAGAGTCTTACCGGCATGTTTAGTGATGCTCTGCAAAAATTTGTCTCACAAGGAAATAACATTGATTGAGGAAGATGCATCATCTGTAGCTAAATAAAGAAGCTAAGGGTAGCATTGAATTTAAAGAAACCCTGTCCAACCCTTCAAAGATTAGTGGTAGGGCAGAAGATTAGGTAGACTTTAAGAATAAAATTGTGGATGAACTCCCATTTCTTCCCTTTGTTTTAGCTTGTTACATTCTGTTATAATGTCCTCCCTCTTCTCTCTCTCTCTCTCTCTGTCTCTCTCTCTCTCTCTCTCTCTCTCCCTCCCTCTCTCTCTCTCTCTCTCCCTCCCTCTCTCTCTCTTCCCCCCCCCCCCCCCAAACATTCCAGTGGAACTGTCTGTCCTTTCACGTCTGGCAAGTAGACACGCCATTTGTTCTGCCATTTTCACATTCCGATCACTTAATCTGACCTAGCAATATCATTTTCTCTACTGGCACCTGACACCCACTACCCGCACACAACTCCTCCCCACCCCAACTGTAGCATAAATGCTGCTCCTTTCACACTTCACTTCAGCTCTGATGAAGGGTCATCTAGACTCAACATTAGCTTGCTCTCTCTCCATGGATGATGCTGACCTGCTGTGATCTTCAGCATTTGTTGTTATCTATCATAGAAATGTGCTAGAATCCAAAACTGAGAAGGTTTTATCTGGTAAAATATCTTAGAAAATCACAATTTGATTAGGCATAACAATCATGGTTTTGTGGAAGGGAAATCATGTTTAATTAATCTGTTTGAATTTTTCTGACGAGTAAAAAGCGGATAGAAGGGAGCTAGCTCGTTGATATCGTTTACTCCTATTTCAAAAAAGCATTTGTTAAAGTGCCACAATAAAGGTGACTGCAAAAGAGAAGAGCATGTGGCTCAGATATGTAAAGTTAACATATTAACATTGATTAAAGAGTTGATCAGTTAACAGGAAGCAGACAGTGGGGATAAATGGGTCATTTTTCAGATTGGTATGTTATTAATGGAGTATCACAGGGGCCAGTGTTAGTTCTTCATTATTTACGACATACATCAATGATTTGGATGAGGGCATCAAACATATGGAGTTTGATGCACAAGAACAGTAGTAGGTTGTCAAGAAGAGGAAGTGAGTCTACAAAGGGATGTAAACACATTAAGAAAGTGGGCAAAAAATAGCAGATGGAGTAAAACATGGGTAAATGTGAATTTACATTGGCAAGAAGAGTAGAAAATCAGTTTAATAATTAAACAGAGGGGTTGCAGAATTTGATGGTACAGAGGGATTTTGATTCTGGTGCTTGAATCACAGGAGGGTGGCATGTAAAGTTAACAAGTGATTAAGAAAGCAAATGAAATGTTGTTGTCCAAGGGCAAAGAGTCTAGCATATAAAAGTATGGAAGTTTTATTACAGCTCTGAGGGTCAGCATTATGTGCAGTTCTCATCCCCACAAAGTAATGGAGGCCTAGTCTTCAAATTTATTCAAGTCTGAGTTAGAAAGATTTTTGATATACAAAGATTTAATGGTGCAGGCACGAAAGGTGAAAGCACAGCCAGATCATCCATGATCTTCAAAAATAGTGAAACAAATTCAAAGTGCCAAATGACGTACTCTTGACCCCAAGTCCTAGGTTATTTTGAGGCTCTGTTACACATTGTAAGTCCATGGGCTTTATTATTAGTTCTAAGGCAGTGTTGTTGTGTAACTCAGGTTTTTTGATTATTCTTGGGTTTTGTTACAGTTCAATTCTGTATAGGTTACTGGTTATCCTGATACTGCATTGCAAAGTAATTCTTAGGGACTCATTGGATATTCTGAGACTATTACAGTGTAATTCCTTCGGGCTTGGTTGATTCTTCTTCGCCCACAGTATCTGCACTTCTAATACCCAGTGGTACCTAAGTCTAACAGGTGTAACATAAGGTGTGTGAATTAAATGTAACGGTTGGATTTTTATCTAGTGCCATATGGGTCTGAGTTTGTGAGGGGTTTGACAATTAATTTGAAGCCTTTCTGGAGCCATAATTCTTTTACAAACTCTATGAAAGACAGACAAACAGTGTTTTTCTGGACTGATAATGGAAATTTATTTGTACTGTGAGAGATTTATGATCTAACAGAGAAAACATTAAAAAGCATTCCAACAAAATGTGAGGCTGGATGAACACAGCAGGCCCAGCAGCATCTCAGGGGCTCAAAAGCTGACGTTTCGGGCCTTGACCCTTCATCAGAGAGATCTCTGATGAAGGGTCTAGGCCTGAAACATCAGCTTTTGCTCCTGAGATGCTGCTGGGCCTGCTGTGTTCATCCAGCCTCACATTTTATTATCTTGGATTCTCCAGCATCTGCAGTTCCCATTATCATTAAAAAGCATTAGCCTGCTTTTGATTTTAATCGGTCAGAATTTATTTTTGCTGAGGACAAAATCCTATTACTTGAAAAGCTTTTGGTTTTCATTCACAAAAGACTTTGGAGTTAGATATGAGAGCAATTTCAGCTGGAAAAATGAGTTAGTATTGAACAGTTAAGAAATTGGTCATTTTTCTGAGAGTTTTGAAATTCCATGCGAGTAGTTTTTGATTAATCCTGAAGGGATTATTTGTAGCTGGGAAAGTCTCTATTTTTCAATGTGACAATAATCAAGACTGAAATATGTAAAAATAATTAAATCGACCCTTTGGGTGTAATAATAGAGAAGGGAACACTCCCTCTAGTGTTTGAATATTGCAAAGAGATGGTGTTTGGATAGTTGGGATTGTATTTTTCCTTTCAAAATATTTCAAATTGTGTTATGTGTAAACAACTTAGTTTGTTCTATTTTATCTGATTTCTTCTGCATAATGAACTTCTGATTTGTTGTTAAAACTAAATCTGTAGCATTGCATGTTTGTATTTTGTTGACAGACCACCTTGTTGAATGAAACAGTAATATGATAAATCAAGCAGATTTCCATTTGGGATCTAACGTGTCTTGTAGTAACATCAGCTGGGACCATAACAAAATGTTGTTGCGGTATTAAAGCATAATTCTGTGGAGTTTACTGGTTATTCCGGCCTGTGTTACAGTATATTATGTAAGGTTTATTAGTTTCTGCTAGGCTTTGTAACAATACAAGTGTTTGCATTCCGCTGTTCTTGTTGATGGTCACCACTCATCTCACTTGCACAAACTCTTTCTCCAGTTCTTTCACTTGGATGTTTATAACAGCGATGGCTCCCCCCTAACTGTGGATCAGATTCACATGCAGCTGCAGCAAATCAGGAATCTGTCATGGAAAACAGATAAGGAGCCATTGGGCGTACTAACCAGTGACCACAGGAACACTTGGGGACAGGCCTACAATACCCTCATGAAAGGTAGAGTGAAACAATGCAGTGTTGGAGAGGACATAAACCTGTTTAGTTGCAGGCTAAATTTTGAAAAGCTGCTAAATGTTGTAAAAATGTCCTCTTCAGTTTTGTTTTCTATAAAACATCCACAACTTAAGTCAACCCAGAATTGTTTAAGACTGAATCGGTTTTGCCATATGCACCATGCAGTGAGGAATGTGTTGACATTAGGTAAGTGTAACAGAAGGTAAAGGCATTAACTAGATACCTTGTGCTAAAAGATAAAGCAGGGATATGTCTGACTGTGCCCTTAAAGGAGGTTTAGGACATCCAACCCATCATGTCAGGGAATATTATCCAATTCAAGAAAATCCAGTTTTTGAAGATAAGTCGGAAAACTATGACAAGAAAAATGTGTTGCTGCTCACCTTGTCTGAACGTTCACCATTATACATGGAGCACCAAGTAATTTGATTTTACTTTTGATATCTGAATATTGTGCATAAGAGTATTGCATTCTAAAATTGTGATTTCTGTCTCTTACAAAAGATTTTGTAAATATACACAGTCATTACTAATCCCTGGATAACAAAGCGTGGATCTGGATGAACACAGCACGCCGAGCAGCATCTTAGGAGCACAAAAGCTGATGTTTCGGGCCTAGACCCTTCATCAGAGAGGGGGATGGGGTGATGGTTCTGAAATAAATAGGGAGAGAGGGGGATTACAAGAGAGTTGCAGTGGGAGAGAGATCCTCTGAGGTTGGTCCGGAGGGAGGAGGGTAACGTCTTCAGGTTAGGCATCTCTGGAAGAGGCTTCGCAGTGAGGTTAAAATTGTGATCGGAGATAAAGGGAACTGCAGATGCTGGATTCCTGACTGTTCTTGTTCTTTTGCTGGTTGAACCATAGAATGGTAGCAACAAAGGAGGAGGTCATTCTGCTTTGAGACTGTCAGTTCTCTGAATAAACAAATTAATTTTCCCACCCTCTTCTGCTCTTCCCCTGTAGCCCTGTAGATGTTTTAACCTTAACTGTCTGTACAATTACTTTGTGAAATTCACAATTGAATCTGCCAACACTCCTGGGTAGTATGTAAGAGATCCTAATCATGATATGTAATTAAATAAAAAGTATTTATTTTACCTTTGGTTTGTTTGCCAGTCTTGTCAATTTAATTTGATGTCTTCTGGTTCTTGATCCTTCTGACCATGGAAACATTTACTCACTATCTGTTTTATCCAAACCATGATCAAATCTCCTCTTAAATTTCTCTTTTCAGAAGAGAACAATCCCAGCTTCTCTCATTACTGAGGTTGCACATCTCTGGAACAATTCTTCTAAATTTTTTTCTGCACCTTTTCAAAGCCTTCACATTTTTCCTAAAATGAGGTGATCGGAATTGGACACAAATGGCAGTTGTGGCCAAACCAGAGAATTACAAAAGTTCATAATAACTTACTTACTGTTGGTTGTAATTTATCCTGCATGCAGCCTCACTTGTAGGAAGTAGGGCTATAGGAAAATTGAACACTTCATTTAGAAACAGAATTACTATGTATTGAATACAGTTCCCTTACATTACAGTACTTTACGTTGTATCTAATATATAAATAAACAGTACCCAATGTTCTAAAATGATAAATGAATTGTAAAGAGTAGTCCTAGAGAATTTAATTACCAGTAATGGATGAAGAACAGGGAGGCACAACTTTAAAATGAAGGCTTGGTCATTCAGGAAGAAATCAACACACTTCTTAAAAGGCCAAGTGGAAATGGAAAATTTCTCCCTAACATATCCATATTACACCCCCTCCCCCAACAAAGTCAATTGAATGTTTCAATACCAAGAGAAGACTTTTATTTCAAAAGGATATCAGGGAAAGAGAGGTAGGTAAAAGGCATAAAAATGGATTTGCAATCTACACCACCCATGATCTGGTTAAATACAGGAACAGGCTCAGATGTCTCTTTCCTTCCTTTCAGTACGGTTTATGCTTTTTACTATAATGCACTTATTGTTATCATCCTCAGACAAACTGAACAGAGAATCTGTACGGGCCATTCAGAAGAGCATTTTCACCGTGTGTTTAGATTCTCCAGTCCTGAAGATCTCAGAGGAGAAGTATACAAGCCGCATGGCAGCTCAAATGTTGCATGGAGGCGGAAGCTACTCAAACAGTGGCAACCGATGGTTTGACAAAACTCTGCAGGTAGGAGAGACTGAGACAGCATGCTGAACTCATTCCAGCATTTAATGATCTAAGAAGAGATGCATTTGCACAGTACCATATTAAGAGTGCATTGAGCATTTAGATGTGTCACTGTTCAGTGTTAAAAGTATCAAATTTCATTTCCAATCCAACACTGAAAGATGCGTACTGTAGGAACTCAATATAGTTTTTGCATGAAATGTGCTAAATTTACATGGTTGGTACATGCTCGATGGGTACACAAACGAATACTGTCTCTTTGACCTTTTGCTGGTGACAAATGTTAGTTCCTCTGCCATGCATATGATTTGCACCAGATGCACACATTCGACACAGTCTGGTGCTGGGGCATGTAGATTCTCTTACCTCAGATACTGGGAAATCTGTGGTGACTAACTCACCTCCTGACTGCTCAAAGGATAATGTAGGAATAGGATGGTATACACCCTTGCTTGTCCAGATAGGTGCAGTTCCAACAATGCTCAAGGAGTTCAAAAACCACACAGCGTAACACAGACCACTGAACTGACATCCTATCCACCACCTTTTAAGGTTTCCTATTGCCCTCCAGTGGTATACAGTCACTGCAGTGTGCACCATAAATAATATTCATTACAATAAATTACCCAGGCTCTTTCAACAGCACATTCCAAACCTGTGTCCTCTACCTCCTTGTCTAACCAGCCCTCCAAAAGGGAAAACTCCCTTTGTAACAGCAACACGAGGAATAAGTAAAAAATGCAGTCCTTGCCAGTGATGTTCACATCCTAATCAGTAACAATAATTCTTAAAAAAAAAAATGGCTCTTCATAGACTGGAGTAGGGGATATCTTGTTGAAACTAAAGTGGACCTTTGGAGGAAATAATTGGCACTTTGTACCAAAGCTTGTGCAATTTGTGTAATTTTGCCACAATCAGAATGCCAATGTGCTCATATCTACATGAGAATTCCCATGTTGTTAGGATCACATTGGATCTTTCCATGATCTCTGCTAAGAAAAAGCAACTTGGCGTCTTCTCTCCCTGTGATAGCAAATGTAAATTAAATAATCAAGTTTTACCTTCATGTATTAATGAAAAATTCAGTCAGCTACAGCTGCAATCGTCCTTGTATCTGAGCACTTGTATCTGAATACTTAAGCATATCTCTTTGTGTTGCAGTTCATTGTTGGGGAGGATGGATCTTGTGGTGTTATATATGAACAGTCTTCTGCAGAGGGCCCACCCATTGCCACCATATTGGACCATGTTCTCGATTATTGGTAAGAAAATGCATATAGAACAGAATGAAATCCTTCTTTAATTTAAAATGTTCTAAATATGTCCTTATTTTTCCTCCTCTTTTACCTTTCTTTCCCCCCTATCTTTTAAGAAAGCATATGGATGGCTAAGGATTATCTCAGTGCAGAAGACTGACAGTCATTGTTGATACTGGAGACATGAACATTATGTGCAGGAGCATCTCAGGAGCACAAAAGCTTTTGTGCTCCTGAGATGCTGCTGGGCCTGCTGTGTTCATCCAGCCTCACATTTTATTATCTTGGATTCTCCGGCATCTGCAGTTCCCATTATCACATGAACATTGTGTTTGTTTCTTCCTGCTACTAAAGTAACTTCTGGCAAATAGGGTTAAGGGCTCCAAAGTGATAGCAACACAGAAATGTCATGCTTAAAGCTCTAAATTAGTCAAACTTTTATTAGGGTTCTGACAGGACAGAATACTGGCAGACTGTAACTTTTTTGTAAGAAATTAAGAGAATTTCTTAAGTAACGAAGCAATACTTAATAACTAGGTGATATTTTACAAGGTACACATGACCAAGTCTCTCCCAAGCATCTTTGTCACTGACCAACATTTAACTGTGGTCTGACTGGACTTTCTTCTTCTGTTTCTTTCTTCTTCAATCTTTTTTCTGAGAACCTTTGTAACTGTATACTAAATCCTTTCAGACAGTACGTTTTATCCCTATCTAACTCCAGTATACAGGAATTCTCTTACCAAATTTGGTTAAAAGCATCTAACTTACAACATTCATAGCAAAATCAATATGATTGATACTCCATTGATGCTCCATTCAAAGTTATATCAACAGGCCACAATACTTTATCAATAGCTACATCCCAAACTACAATAAAAGAAAGTTAGCCTGCAGACACATTACTGGGTTTATGTTGTTCTTTACGATTTGTGTCTTTAGTTTTCAAACAGAAGTATGCAGACAGAATGACCATTTATGTTTAGCCCAATCTATGCAAAGGCTTGGTCCTTGTAGTAACAGTTAACTCCTTGTTTGACCAAAGACCATACAAACTTGTGCAAAACATTGTTCCTAAAATTCAAAGCACCAGGAGTAATATATTCAAACCCATATTTCAGACAACTTGTGAGTATCCTTGGTATTTTTTCATTGTTTTACCAAGCAGGAAGGAAAGGTATGTATTTACATAGCTCCATTCATGATCACAAGGTAACCCTAAATGTTTTACAGCCGATGAAATAGTTTTGAAGTTTAGTCAATGTTACAGTGCAGAATTTGTAGAAACCAGATTGTCCATAACAAAATCCTACAAACAGCAGATAATCTGTTTTCGGTGAAGTTAGTGGAGGGTATGCATCGACGCATAAACTGGGCATAATTTACCTGACTGTCTTAAAATAGATCTTCTACATCCACCTAGTAGGTCAGGTGAATTCTTGGCTTAAGTCTCAATAAAAAGACAGAATCCCTAACAATGCAGTGTTACCAAAATATGCACTGAAATGGCAGCATTAAGCTTTATGCTCAGGCCCTAGAATGGGATTTGAGCTTTCAGCCTCCTTACTTAAAAGTAAGAGTACTAAAAACTGAGCCACAGCCAATACAACCTCATCCCAGTCCACACGAATTAAAGTACTTCTATTCATTTCTCAGTAGCATGAGACATGGACACTCAAATCAAAATAATTGACATGCAATAACGAGTAATAAACTGGATCCAAATTTTCTCTACCTGTTTGTAATTTGACACATAATTAATTCAATCTGCTGGTATACTGACCACCCCAAAGTTGTTTTAAGCAGCATTGCCAGTAAATGGTTTTCCCATTTAGTCAGGAGTGATGTAAAGGAAAAACTGGTTTTTTTTCAAATTGTTTTTCAAAGTCAGTTTAATCTGGTAAATAAAATTAACTGATTTATGGAAGAAAGGGGTGGAAAGCCATATACGTCATATGGTTTTTTTTCACAATTAGTCTCACCAACCTAAATAGGAGAGTGTATGTTTAAGCTCCTGGGTAGAGATAGTGAGAAGGGATGGAACACTGAATCTAAATGTCTGATTGTAGATTTTGATCAGAACTTGTTGTAAGGCAAGTTGCAGAATGAGCTCCATTTCCCACTGAATTGGGTGAAAATAACATCCGCTGATGACGATAACAGAAACTGTAACCAGTTCCCGAATGCAGGCTGACTTAGGGAACAATTAACTTTGTAAATTATATGCCATTCAGAAGTGATTGACACTTGTTTTGTAAATCAATGCTTATGTTTATAAAGGATAAAATGTCTAATTCATGTGTTGCATTTATAGTAAGGACCCAGATACAGTTCGAACACCCATGATTCCACTGCCTTTACCAAAGAAACTTTATTTTTACATCACTCCAGAGATTAAGAGAGATATTGAGCATGCCAAACAGAACCTGGACATGTGAGTATTGTACCTGCCAGTTGTGTTTTTGGGTATTTACAAGACTGGATGAAAGGAATGTAAAAATTGTATGTGTCTATTACCTGTGATTCGGCTCTTGGTTTATATCACTTAATCCAGTATTCATATTGCTTCTCTCAGATAATGGTTTCCTTCCAACTTGATTAATGGGGTAAAGACAAGCCTGAATGCACACATACCTTCAAAATAAGGAGATTTATTCTGTGCATCTACAGTCATGAAAGTTTAATTGTGTCTGTAGAAAACATGTTTACAATTTTGCCATGCTCTGTGGAAATTCCACCCTTTGGACATCTGCCCAGAATTGGTTAGGTAGAATTTTAACTTGGTTTCACTTTTCTTTTCAAAGCTATTAGCTTGAAATTGGCCAAACTCGTGCAGTAAGTTGCAAAGTTTTAAGTGTGAATTCTGTTCGATAAAACTCACCATTGATTTAGGATGAATTGGTCACCATTGGGAAGTTTGATAAATTACCCCATTTCCTGGCTCTCAAGGAGGCTTTGAGAAAATAAGCAATTTCTTTTGGGTGGAAGGAGATTAGGCACATTTAAAAACATTTAAAATGCATTTTTCCATTTCATAATTAGGCTGTGAGTGTCTTTGGCAAGACCTGCAGATGTCACATATCCCTGTTTGTCCTTGAAGTTGACAGTAAATTTCTGTTGTCCATGTGGTGTTGTTACATTTACGGTGCTATTGGGGAGGGAGTTCAGCTACAGAGAGGAAAATGTCACTGGATGACTATGGAGGGAAATGTGGAGGTGATGCTGCCCTTCTGCTTCCCAGTGGTAGGGGTCACAGGTTTGGAAGCTACTGTCAAAGTAGCCTTGTCAAATTGCTGCAGGGCATTTTGTGGATGAGCCATAGTGCTGTAACTGACTGTCAGTTATGAAGGAAGTGCATGTTGGAAGTGGTGGATAGTAAGCCATTCAAGGAGGCAGTTTTGTCCTGGGTGTTGCTCAGTTTCTTTAGACTACGTTGTGCATTCATGCAAGCAAGTGTGAAGTATGCAAGCACAAACCTGACTTATACCCAGTAGATGGTACGCATGCTTTGGGAACCAATTGTTGAGCTACTCAGCACAGAATTCCCACCCTCGGACCTGTTCTTGTAGCTACTATGTTTGTGTTTCTAACCACGTTGAGGTTTTGGTCACGGTAAAGCCAGGATATTGGGAGCGGGTGATTAAGCAATGGTAATGGTATTGAATGTCAAGGAATGATGGTTAAATTCTGCCATGTCAATCATGGTCTTGGCTGGCACTTGTATAACCTAAAGGTTACTTCTTATTTACTAAGAAACATATGGTTTAATGACCAAATAATTCTGTACATGTTTCTAAAAAAGCTCATTTTCTGACTTATAATTAGATCACTCACAGATGTGAAACATATACCATGCCTCAAAGTGCTCTCATTTTGTGATGAACCCTTTCAGCTGTATTAATATAATTTCACCAAGTTACCACTTTAATCTATTCAGGAACATTTTAAAAATAAATTTTGCAAACCCAGGTGTACAGTTGAGTTTAAGGAGAAACTTGAAGATATATGCTTCAAAATTTATTCCTGATCGCACATAATGCAGAAACTTTATGCTGTGTTTATCTTTGTAACATTTCTGATACAATAAATTATTTCTGAAAATTTGAGAGTTGCTTTAAGACCAATTTTTGCCATCGTGAATGGTGACTGACTTGATTTGAATTTCTCCTTGTTTTTTATTCAACCCCTTAGTTAGAAGATAAGTACATGCATGTAGGCAGTACTTTAGATGGATAAAGGACATGCCTAGAAAGTTCCAGAAGTGTTTCTCGAAAAAAGCGTTGTAGTTTTGCAAATTCAGAAAGTTATGTGAAGAACAATTCCATCAATAAAACATGGAAGCTACACAAGGATCTCTTAATGTACTGGTTCTGATGGAAACCTAGGCCTTAATTGTATCCATCTAATCCTGTTCTGTGCATTTTGTTCCTAGACAAAATTATTGTGGAATCATAAAATAGAGACTCGGCTGAAATTGTACTTTTGTTACAGTTTAGTTAATGACTTGGACATCAGCTGCTTCACGTATAGAAACTTTGGCAAGAACTTCCCCAAACTACATGGAATAAGTCCAGACTCCTTTGTTCAGATGGCACTGCAGTTGGCGTATTTCAGGTATGTACTCCATGGTGGAACAAAAGATTTCAAACTGTCATTCTCATAATGTTGAATTTAATCCAATACAGCTATTAGGAATTCACTCACAATTTGATACACTCAGTAATTAAAGTTAGTACAAATGCTATTGGAATTGAATGACATTTAGGATCTGTACTAATGCTGTTCACCGTGACTTGTTCTTGACTGATAGTGCCTTGTATTAGGGTTCTCCAGAGCTTCGTTACTCTTTACGTTTCACATTTGTATGAATTATTTTGGAGGAACTTTTAAGACCTTTATAGAAGGTCTTGTTCACTATCTGGTTGTCAAATTCATCTACATTGTTCACCTCAACTCCTGTCTTTGATAGAATAGTTAGAAAGTGGATATTACCATCAGTTAAAAAGTCACTGAATTCCCATTGGATTTGGAACATAGAACGTTACAGCACGGTACAGGCCCTTCAGCCCTCGATGTTGTGCCGACCTGTCATACCAATCTGAAGCCCATCTAACCTACACTATTCCATGTACGCCCATGTGCCTCGCCAAAGATGACTTAAATGTACTGAATCTACTACCGTTGCAGGCAAAGCGTTCCATACCCTTACTACTCTCTGAGTAAAGAAACTACCTCTGACATCTGTCCTATATCTTTCACCCCTCAATTTAAAGCTATGTCTCCTCGTGCTCGCTGTCACCATCCTAGGAGAAAGGCTCTCCCTATCCACCATATCTAACCCTCTGATTATTTTATATGTCTCAATTAAGTCACCTCTCAACCTTCTTCTCTAACAAAAACAGCCTTAAGTCCCTCAGCCTTTCCTCGTAAGGCCTTCCCTCCATACCAGGCAACATCCTAGTAAATCTCCTCTGCACCCTTTCCAAAGCTTCCAAATCCTTCTTATAATGCGGTGACCAGAACTGTATGCAATACTCAAAGTGTGGCCGCACCAGAGTTTTATACAGCTGCAGAATAACCTCTTGGTTCTGGAACTCGATCCCTCTATTAATAAAAGCTAAAACACTGTATGCCTTCTTAACAGTCCTGTCAACCTGGGAGCAACTTTCAAGGATCTGTGTACACGGACACCGAGATCTCTCTGCTCAGCTACACTACCAAGAATCTTACCATTAGTCCAGTACTTTGCCTTCCGGTTACTCCTACCAAAGTGCATCACCTCACACTTGTCCGCATTAAACTCCATTTGCCACCTCTCAGCCCAGCTCTGCAGCTTATCTATGTCTCTCTGTAACCTATGGCATCCTTCGTCACTGTCCACAACTCCACCAACCTTAGTGTCGTCTGCAAATTTACTAACCCATCCTTCTACGCCCTCATCCAGGTCATTTATAAAAATGACAAACAGCAGTGGACCCAACACCGACCCTTGCGGTACACCACTAGTAACTGGTCTCCAGGATGAACATTTCCCATCAACTACCACCCTCTGTCTTCTTTCAGCAAGCCAAATTCTAATCCAAACTGCTATATCTCCCATTTTCCCATTCCTCCGCATTTTGTACAATAGTCTACTGTGGGGAACTTTTTCGAACACCTTGCTGAAATCCATATACACCACATCAACCGGTTTACTCTCATCTACCTGTTTGGTCACCTTCTCAAAGAACTTAATAAGGTTTGTGAGGCACGACCCACCCTTCACAAAACCGTGCTGACTGTCGCTAATCAATTTATTCTTTTCTGGATGATTATAAATCCTATCTCTTATAACCTTTTCCAACACTTTACCAACAACTGAGGTAAGGCTCACTGGTCTATAATTACCAGGGTTGTCTCTACTCCCCTTCTTGAACAGGGGAACCACATTTGCTATCCTCCAGTCATCTGGCACTATTCCTGCAGACAATGACGAGTTAAAGATCAATGCCAAAGGCTCGGCAATCTCCTCCCTGGCTTCCCAGAGGATCCTAGGATAAATCCCATCCAGGCCAGGGGACTTATCTATCTTCACACTCTGCAGGATTTCTAATACCTCTTTCTTGTGAACATCAATCCCACCTAGTCTAGTAGCCTGTATCTCAGTATTCTTCTCGACAACATTGTCGTTTTCTAGAGTGAATACTGTCGAAAAATATTCATTTAGTGCTTCCCCTATCTCCTCTGACTCCACACACAACTTCCCACTGCTATCCTTGATTGGGCCTAATCTTACTTTCGTCATTCTTTTATTCCTTAAATACCGATAGAAAGCTTTAGGGTTTACCCTGATCCTATCCGCCAACAACTTCTCACGTCTCCTCCTGGCTCTTCTGAGCTCTCTCTTTCGGTCTTTCCTGGCTACCTCGTAGCCCTCAAGCGCCCTAACTGAGCCTTCACATCTCATCCTAACATAAGCCGCCTTCTTCCTCTTGACCAGAGATTCCACTTCCTTCGTAAACCATGGCTCCTGCGCTCTACAGCTTCCTCCCTGCCTGACAGGTACATACTTATCTAGGACACACAGGAGCTTTTCCTTGAATAGGCTCCACATTTCTAATGTGCCCATCCCCTGCTCCCTAAATCCTGCCTAATCTCATCGTAATTGCCTTTCCCCCAGCTATAACTCTTGCCCAGTGGTATACACCTATCCCTTTCCATCACTAAAGTAAACATAACAGAATGTGATTGCTATCACCAAAGTACTCACCTACTTCCAAATCTAACACCTGGCCAGGCTCATTACCCAGTACTAAATCTAATGTGGCTTCGCCCCTTGTTGACCTATGTACATGCTGTGTCAGGAAGCCCTCCTGCACACACTGGACAAAAACTGACCCATCTAGTGCTCCCAGTCAATATTTGGAAAGTTGAAACCCCTCATGACAACTACCCTGTCTCTCTCACTCCTATTGAGAATCATCTTTGCTATCCTTTCCTCTACGTATCTGGAACTATTCGGAGGCCTATGGAAAACTCCCACCCAGGTGACCTCTCCTTTCCTGTTTCTAACCTCAGCCGATACTACCTCAGTTGACGAGTCCCAAACATCCTTTCTGCAACTGTAATACTGTCCTTGACCAACAATGCCACACCTCCCCCTCTTTTACCATCTTCTGTTCTTACTGAAACATCTAAATCCCGGAACCTGCAACAACCATTCCTGTCCCTGCTCTATCCATGTCTCCGAAATGGCCACAACATCAAAGTCCCAGGTACCAACCCATGCTGCAAGTTCACCCACCTTATTCCGAATGCTCCTGGCATTGAAGTAGACACACTTCAAACCAACTTCTTGCTTGCCAGTGCCATCTTGCGTCCCTGAAACTTGATTTCGGACCTCCCTACTCTCAACCTTTTCTGTACTCGAACTACAATTTTGGCTCCCATCCCCCTGGTGAATTAGTTTAAACCCACCCAAATAGCCTTTGCGAATTTTTCCCCCCCCCAGGATATCGGTACCCCTCTGGTTCAGGTGAAGACCATCCTGCTTGTAGAGCTCATTAGTGACTTTCTTGCTCGTAGTTCTCGTCTTCTGCTCAAACATAATCATCTCTCTTCAATTAACTCTTGTAAATCTTTTTGTAATCTGGATGCCCTTTGTCAAAACAACACTTTCCCTTCTCTAGCACAAACAGCTCTGGTTTGTTCAATTTTTTTCAACTTTTATTCCTCTCGCGCTCGTAGTATCAATTTTTCACACTTTCTGAAACGGGTGGCCCTCACTGGCCAAAACTGCACACATTAGAAATGGGGTGCATGAATAATTTGTTTCAATGTGGATGTTTAACTTCCATTTCAAATTATCTTTTCAATTCAGCAACAAATGCAGCTGCTTGGTCTGTCTGCTTTTGATAATCCATTGCATTGGTTTCTCTGATATTTATGGCTATTCCACAGATACATCCATCCATTGTTGGTTTAAAGTATTGATACCCACATATGCAACAAATGTCATATCAGTTGCTATATTCAGAGACATGGCTGTGCCTTTGGTTGTTGTTTCATTCCTATCCAGATAGCATTTTCTTAACAATGGCAAGAGAAATAGAGCTACAGCATCTAAATCAGTCACCTTTCAATGAGAAACTAATTTAACCTGAATTGCACTCAACAGCCCCAGCATGTTATGGGAATTCTCATTTGTCAGTTTAAAATTTTGAGGCTTTATAAACCTGTTGGCAGATTATAAGTACAGTAAGTTCTTCAGGGCCACATATCCTAGCACTGCAGTTTAATGGTAGCGTAAGCCTTCCTGCCTGGTAACAATGGCATGCAGCTCCAAACAGCTGAAACACTAAGGCTGCATATTAACTCCCATGTAGCAATGTACCAAGATGTATTCAGAAGTCATGTTTCAGAGCCAGATAGCAATTGTTTTTAAACATGGATTCAGTTTGAAAGAATGTTTTGATTAGTTCATGGAATGTGGGCATCACTGACTAAGCAGCATTTTTTACCCATCCCTAATTGCAGAGAGAACAGTTAGCAGTAAGTCAAATTGGAGTCCCATATTGGCCAGACCAGGTAAGAATGTCCGATTTCCTTCCCAAAATGACATTAGCGAACAAGGTAGATTTTCACAAATTTACACATGGTCTCTCTTAACTGAGGTTTAAGTACAGCTTTTTATTGAATTCAAGTTTCAGCATCTGCCATGGTGATAGAATTTGGACCTTTATCCCCAGAACATTCTGCATGAATAGTTCTGTGATATCAACTTCCCATAACATCAAATGCAATTTTAATCTGATGTCAACCCAAAATCATCTTGGTACCAAGTATAATAGGAATAATAATAGGAACTGCACATGCTGGAGCATCTGAGATAACAAGGTGTAGAGCTGGATGAACACGGCAGGCCAAGCAGCATCAGAGAAGCAGGAAGACAGACGTTTCGGGCCTGAAGAAGGGTCTAGGCCATAAAAGTCAGCCTTCCTGCTCGGCCTGCTGTGCTCATTCGCTTCTATACCTTGTTATCTCTATAAAATAACAGCCCTGGTTTGAGTTAATCTATTCTGTGTTTAACAGAATTAACTGTTTTCAACCATGCTTATTACTCTTACTTTTATTGCTCTTTGCTGCTACTTACAGGATGTACAAGGAACTCTGTGCCACATGTGAGAGCGTTTCGATGAGAAACTTCCATCTAGGACGCACTGATGTAATCCGATCATCATCTACAGATTCTTTGGAGTTTGTGATAAGCATGGATGACCCAGAAAAGGAGGTATTTTGTCATTGAAAGTGTGTTTTTCCCCGAGCCCTGAAATTAATTTCTCAGCCTGTCTGATAACAACAATAGAAAATTGATGGCTTTTGAAATTTGAATCATTGCAGGAGGTTAAATTGAGAGTGGCCTTGAATTTGTGTATGTGGAATAGAGTTGTGCATTTTCATTCTTTTGGTATCATGTAATCAAATCTTTCTCATTGAATCTCTTGGCATCAACACTTTATTGCCAGGTCAGGTGTATCAAGGTCTCATTAAATCAAAACTCCTCCAAAAATTTAACTCCAACCATATTGTGTATGGATTTGAGATTTCTTATTAACGCTGTCTATTTGGTCAATTTATATATTTAAAAATGATCTAGACTTGGAGTCTGCTTGAAGCTGGTTTGGGAATAGCTGAATCTATTTTCCACTGGAGCAGTAGTCACTGAGAATTTTCATTCACTGGCCCCGATACTTATGATTCCAGTGATAACTCTCACTGGGAAATGTCATTCATTAACTCCAGTACCAAATTCTACTGGAGACCATCACTTATGGAGCTCAGCACTGACTCTTCCTGGAGAATCTCTCTTACTCATCCTTGCTGGGAAACATTATTCCCTGACCCAAGTACTGACCGCAATTGCAGACTGTCACTGGAGAATCTCTCTCACTCACCCAGTCACTGAATCACACTGGGACATCTCCAGTCAGTAACGCCCGCACTGATTCACTGGGATCTGCACTCTGGTTGTAATGAGATTAAGAGAAAATAGTATATTTAAGGTGTAAGATCTAATTAAGTGAAAACAAATTGATCATACGCAGTTCTGTCTGACATTATGGACATTAATTACACAAGAAATTCCTCTCCTCATAACATGCTACAAAATGTGTGATCACAAATCAACTTTTTTCCAGTAACGTTTTATTTTACTTTGGGTAATTTAATAATGATGTAATTTTCTTCACCTTGAATAACAGATAAACCAGAAGAGAGCAGCACTAGGGAAAGCTGTTGATTGCCACAGTGCTTATACTGACATGGTAAGATGACGTATGGAGAACCTGAACTATTAATCCTCGTGAATCAGGCTGCACTGCTTTTCCATTCATGAGTTTGGCCTTTCTTGTTGCATTTGTGATCCATTTTCGTTGGTCAGTCCCACAGTCAGTGTGATTTCAGTTAAAATTATTGGACATGAAAATATTGTTTCTTACACAAACATCTCCAAGTAGAATTGAGTGGGATAATGGTTGATTATAAACACTGGAAGAAAAGGTGAGATTCTGACCCTGCTTTTATCGAATCTTAAAAGTTATACATGAGACATGTGAAAGAATTACTTGAATCTGTAGAAGTGACAATTAAGACTCATTTGAGGGAATGTGAGTAGTGATAAGGAAGAATTGAATTTCGAGGAAGATGGAGAGAACGATAGATAATTTTTATATTTCAGTTCGTAATATAGCTGTTAATCACTTTTCACGTTATCACTGGGATGTTAGTCTGTTCAGAACCATGAAATTAAGTAAACCTTATTATTGTGATAAGTGAAAGCCACAAGAAGGATTATATATTCAATGCCGTTGGTATACAGACAGTGGTAGATAATAATAAAGCTCAGGGTATTTAATGCAATTTATAGCTTAAGTATCTAGTTCTACAGTTTTCTATAATATTAGGCCTTGAATTATATGGATAGGTCAGGATCATTAAAGCAGTGAGCACTCATTAGACATCTGTGTAACTTGAATACAATGTTTAACTTTCAATAATAATCTTATTTTGTTTCACTCACAGGCAATTAAAGGATTGGCAATTGACAGACATTTGCTGGGCTTGAAGCTCCAGGCTATTGAAGAGGGTCTGAGTGTACCAGAGATTTTCATGGACACATCTTTTGCAGTGGCAACACACTGGAGACTCTCAACAGGGCAGGTAGGTTCAAGTTGGAACAGGGAATGATGAATGATGATTTCCATTTTCATAGACAATGAAGCATATCTGGGAGTGAGTGCTGTGTGGTGATGCTACTGACAGTTCAGGTGGCTAAGAGTCCAAACAATAAAATTCGAGTACTTTGTTTCATAGGTCATTATATGTTCATGAAACTATTTTACAGTGTCTCCATTCTTTTCTTTAAATATGTGGTTGTGTTCGATACCTTCCAATCTATGGTGATCATTTGAAAATCTAAAGAATTCCAGAAGATCAAAACCAAACCATTAACTATCGCTGTGGCTACTGTCCCACTCTTCTCCAGATGTACACCCTGGAATATTTTCCAAGGGGAACAGCAATTTAGGACCTCACAAAGAAACACCTTCAATGAAACTGTAATGTTACTGAGGAGGACTCCAATAACAAAGCATTTAAGTGTCAGCCTGAATTAAAAACTCCAATTAGAATGATAATGGAGCACATATTTTATTAGCTGAAAATGAGGCAGTTGAAAAAAAACGAAATTTGGGAATATGTTGGAACTTGCAAAATTGGAGGGCAATGTACAGGATATCGGAGGAGATTGTTTGTTTACAAATTGCTATGCCATTGCAAGATCAAGCTATTTGATTAAAATGGTTAAAATTGAAATTAAACATTATGGGACAACACAGTGATGTAAGGACTAATACATCTATAGCTTGATTTTTAAAAGTTTGGCTCATGAATAGCCACAAAATTTAACATGGAATATTCTTGCATATTATTGAGCACTAGACTATGTTGGATTTGCATTTTTTTTTCTGTTGTACAAAGCAAAACAAGAGGTTGGTTATGATCAGTGCATTTTTTAAAACGAATATTTGTCACTGACAAAATCAGGATATGTTGCCTATGTCTAGTTGTCCTTTAGAAAGTTTTGCTGCTTTGCGTACAAGAGCACTTCTGGATTGCTGAGTTGTCTTTAAGTCACTTCAGTTCATCTGGTGTAAGTACATCAACAGGGTTGTAAGAAAGAGTGTTTCAGGATTCTGACCCAGTGACAATGAAAGATTATTGATATAATTCAAGTCAGATGTTCATGTGGTGTTGAAGTCCCCATACACTTGCAGTCCTTGTTCTTCTCGGCATCAGAATCATGGTTGGGAAGGTGCTGAGACTGAGCACATTGGTGCACTTCTTGTAGTTGCTACAAATTGCTGCCATGATGCGTGGAGGAAGTAAAGGTTTAACCTGGCAGATTGGATGCTGATCAAGGGGGTGTCCCAGAAGATGGTTTTTGAATGTTGTTGGAGCTGTACTCATCCAGCAGACAAGCAGAACATATTCCATCTCACTCACTAGGCTGGAGGGATTGTTTAATGAGCAAAATTTAGATAGGTTGGGACCTTACTTGACAGAGTTTTGAAGAATGAGAGGTAATCTCATTGAAATGTGAGGGAACCTTAATTGTGTCTCAGGGTAAATGCTGAGAAGTTGTTCCCCCTCAGAGGAGAATCTGGGATGAGATAGCACAGTCTCAGAATAAAGGGGTGCCAATTTAAGACTGAAATGAGGAGGAATTTCTTATTTCAGGGTTACGAGCCTTTGGAGCTCCTTGTCAAGGAGACCTGCGGGGAAGAATCCTTGTCCATATTTAAATCTAAGATTCTTGATCAAGGGTTACAGGGAAAATGCAGAAAAGTGTATGTAAGGAATGTCAGATCACCCATGATCCTATTGAATGGCAGAACAGGCTTGAGGGGCCAAATGGCCTACTCCTGTTCCTATTTCTTGTGGCCACTTCTGACTTACTTTGTAGATGGCTCAGACTTTGAGGTGATGGCAGAGGAGATTTTTGCTGCAAAATTCTCAGCTTGTAACCACAGTAAGTTGGTGGAAGTTGGAATATTAATAAAAGCATTGGGAGGACTATCTAATGCTCAGTAACGTAAAAGTAAAATAAAGAATTGTGAATGCTAGTGATCTAAAACAAAAATACAAAGTGCTGGAGAAACTCAGCTATATGTCAGCATCTGTAGAGAGAAGAATAGCGTTAACATTGAGTCCAGTGAGCCTTCCTCATTAGCCTCTGGGCCATGCAGATAAAGATTAGATTTAACATCTCTCCTGCAGAATTGCTTCACAGGCAGACCAGTCAATGCAATTCAACAAGCAAAAATTGATTATGGTACATTGAGCTGTGCACTTCCATTCTTTTGGCATCTTGCAAACCACCCTCAATCCTTACAAGAGTTGGGTGGTCCGATCTACAGAATCGGCTGCAGTTACACTTTGATTCATTTAATCAGCATCAGCAGTCATGAGATCACATGCATCGATCTAAGATCCATCTTTTGATATACACACGGATGGTTTGGTGATAGAAATATGCTTTCTTTCCTTTTACTGAGTGTGCAAATTCCAAAATAGTGAACCTGCTAGAAGGAGGTACTTTTAGATGCTATGCATGTGTTATATATTTTGAAGTTGGGAGATTGGTCTTAAGTTTTTTTTTTCCTCCTACCTAGGTGGCTGCCAGAGCAGACTGTGTAATGTGCTTTGGTCCCATGGTGCCAGATGGATATGGCGTCTGGTACAATCCCTTGGAAGATCACATCAATTTCACTGTCTCTGCCTTCAACTGCTGTGAAGAGACTAATGCAGAATCATTTTCAAAATCGCTGGAGATAGCTCTATCAGACATGCAGAACTTAGTTTTACAAACATCTGGTCAGGCTGCATAGGGGAGTCTGGAAGGAAATGTCATTTGACTTAGAAGGAGCACAATACATTCTTTATCATGAAGTCATCTTCAAAACTTAACCAAATTGTTTGGTTGAGACAGATGGTCATTTGATCCAAATGCCCAACGAACTGAACTATTAGTTGGTACCCTTGCTAAAACCTAATTGCAAGATGCTGGAGGCTGTTCAAGCACAAGAATATGCTTCCAGTACATTTTAAAGGGCAAAGTTTAAAGATCTTGCTCTCAAAATGTGTTTAATGAAACTCAAATTTGTCATGCCTAGTATAATATACACCTATGTTGTATTTACAGTAATGTTACAAATGTGATGTGTTTGTGGATGTAAGAGATGGACTTCATTTATTTTTTCTGCTGAATACCCTCCTGTTACATAATTAGTGATGGCCACTTTCTCTGGTATAATTGACTTCCATTGAGGTCAATGTATGCAGGCAATGGAAATCTGGTACAGCTTTCAGTTAAATCCAATTACTTATCTTTTACCATCGTCATGCACGGTTTGCACTGCATGATTGCTTCTAATACCAAATAAATCTAATTATGTGGTCCAGTGAAGACCTGTAGAACCTGAACACTAATCTGAGATCTATTCTGTTCAACATACCATATACCTACCAGCCCTAAGGTGCCCTCATATTTCACATTTTGCTTGTGGTAACATTTGTGTTTTTGTACATGATACCCCCTGTATGGGATCCGAATTTGTTAGTGCCATTAGTGTAGGGTTTGGTCATGCAGCCACAGAAGTTCAACCGGAGTTACATGTGTTAAAGTTTGATTTAATCCCAAAGATGGTGATAAATAGTTACCATCCTTTAAAATGGAATGTTTGCTCGGAAACAATGATTTTGAAACATATTTCTCATGCAAATACAGTACACATTGCTGTACACATGTTGGTTCTTCCCAGTGTTATGAACACTACTATGAGTGAAAAAAGGTGATATGGTGCAACAAGCATTTTAAATAAACAGTTCATGAAATTTTTTGTTTCTCTCAACACATTTATTGGTGTTGTCTATTGCAAATGTGAATTGAGAATAATTAAAGTAACTTGTACAAAAACAGGAGTTGCTAGAAAAGCTCAGCAGGTCTGACAGCATCCATGAAGAGAGAAAAAAAATCAAAGTTAATGTTTCGGGTCCGGTTATCCTTTCTCTGAACAGCTGACTGACTTTTTCTTCACAGGTGCTGCCAGACCTGCTCAGCTTTTCCAGCAACTCCTGTTTTTCTCCCTTGATTTACGGCATTCGCAGTTCTTTTGGTTTTTATAAAGTAACTTGAGTTTGGCATCCATGTAGAATATTAAATTTGTCATATCTAGAACAAGTAGAGACTCAGCCGGAAGAGATCTGTTTTTTCCAATTGCTAGTAATATTCAACATTTTGCATTGCTATGGCTCATTGCACAGGGCAGGCATACCTTTTGCCCCTCTTGACTTTGCTGTTTGCATCAGGTTTTATAGAAACCAATAGCCCAAAAAAAAGGTCATTCATCCCACTGTGCCTCTGCTGGTCTATGAAAGAGCAGTTAAGCTGAGTCCAACACCATGTTCAGTTTTCCCATAACCCTGTAAATTTGTCATCTTTAGACACCTCAAATGCAACTAGAAATGGACAATAAATGCTGACCTAGCCAGCAATATAATAACCTATCCAACTGCGTTTGAAAATTATTTTGGAGTCAGTTTCCATCACCTTTTTTGTTAGGAGTATTCCAGATCCCAATAGCTCAGTGGCATTCCTCTATATCTTGCTTCCAGCTCTTTTGCCAGTGACGTTAAATTGATGGCCTTTGAATATTTACTCACTTAGAGGGTAGTTTTCCTCTCCTGCTGTGTTTTCCCAAATCTCAAGTTTTAATAGAATAAACAGCCTGTTAACAACTGTATGCAATGTATAAAGTAACAGGAAAAGGAGCCCCAAAAAAATGGAAAACAGATTTTTGTTTCAGGTGATTGTGGAAGATTACGAGACAAAGTTTGTCCAGCAACAAAATTACCCTTCCATATTTTTAGCCAGTGAACAGGGTGACTTAAGTTAAGATGGACCAAAGGGTTACAAAAGTTATATAGTACATCGGCACAATCAACTTAAATGAGACCATAGTTAAGGTTGTAAGACTTGATTGAAATTACTGGAATGTATCCAGGGGTTAAAGGTTTTTGGGTTTAAACCCTAATGCAGAGACCTGAGCATGAAAACCAGGTGGGCACTCGGATGCGGCACTTATGAAATGCTTTGCTGCCAGAGATACCATCTTCCAGAGGAGTCTTTACTAACTATGACTATACCTGCCTTCTTCAGTGGATGTGAAAGGTCTCGACAATATGTTGAAGAGTAGCTGCCAGTTGTTTCCTTCAAACGCAAAATAAATGCTGGGATATTCTAAAGATCTGGCTGCATCACTGGAAAGAACAGAGCTAAAGTTTAAGGCCAATAACACTTTGACAAGTCTTTGGCTGAAAATATTAGGTCCGTTTCTCCACAAGTACTGCAAGAATTGCTGGATGTTTACAGCACTTTGTGTTTACTTCCTATTTTCAGCACAGGTCCCCTGCTCTGAAATTTCCTTTCCATTGCCTGTGTCTCATTTTTTCTTTTAAGGAATATTTTAAACATTTAAAGCATTTGACAACTTTTGGCTGCTGACCTAGCATTATCTTGTGGATCTCAATTTCGCTGTTTTATAATGTCCCTGACAGTGCCTTGGGACTATATAAATGTATTGTTTAATATTTCAGGAGTATATATACCTCAAACATTAAAAAACGATGTTCACACAATATCATTTTGCTGTGAATTAAATTGGTTAATGTGTTTTAACAATTCAACATTTCAAAAATACTTCATTTGGTGTAAAGCAATTCCAGAGATCTTACGCTTGTGAAAGGCGCTAACATGAAGGCAGTTTAAATGCATGAACTAAAAGTGGTTGTCAGAGTTCCTTAGAGCTACAATGGACTCAATGTCAATTTGCTACTGTCATCATCAGCCCAGCAATGATGAGAAAGTTGAGAAAATATGGTGGGACTGAGAAAACATCAGATTTCCACAGTTGAGGAAAGAAATCTCCAATTTTCTCCATTTTTAAAACCGTTCTGAATCCAGCTGAGCAGCAATTACCATAGTTCCATGTGTTTCTATCTCATTATTAGCTAAACCTGCCTTAATTCTACAGACCTTCCAATTCTCCTCTTGTTCCCCATGAAACTAGACAGTACCAATTCCCAACATGGAAGTTAGTGTGGTCAGCTTCGAGACAGTTGTACCTTCACCACTATGTCCTTGCAAAGTCACTGGACACTGAACTCTTAAGACCATAAGACATAGGAGTGAAAGTAAGGCCATTTGGCCCATCGAATCCACTCCACCATTTAAATCATGGCTGATGGGCATTTCAACACCACTTCCCTGCACTCTCCCCGTAGCCCTTGATTCCTTGAGATCAAGAATTTATCGATCTCTGCCTTGAAGGCATCTAACGTCCCAGCCTCCACTGCACTCCGTGGCAATGAATTCCACAAGCCCACCACTCTCTGGCTGAAGAAATGTCTCCTCATTTCCGTTTTAAATTTAGCCCCTCTAATTCTAAGGCTGTGCCCACGGGTCCTAGTCTCCCTGCCTAATGGAAACAACTTCCCAACGTCCACCCTTTCTAAGCCATACATTATCTAAATTGCTATTAGATCTCCCCTCAACCTTCTAAACTCTAATGAACACAATCCCAGGATCCTTAGCCGTTCATCATATGTTAAACCTACCATTCCAGAGATCATCCATGTGAATCTCCGTGGACACGCTCCAGGGCCTGTATGTCCTTCCTGAGGGGTGGGGCCCAAAATTGGACACAGTATTCTAAATGGGGCCTAACTAGAGCCTTATAAAGCCTCAGGAGCACATCGCTGCTTTTATATTCCAACCCTCTTGAGATAAACAACAACATTACATTCGCTTTCTTAATCACAGACTTTACCTGCAAGTTAACTTTTAGAGAATCCTGGACCAACACTCCCAGGTCCCTTTGTACTTCTGCTTTACGAATTTTCTTGCTGTTTCGAAAATAGTCCATGCCTCTATTCTTTTTTCCCAAAGTGCAAAATCTCGCATTTGCTCACGTTGAATTTCATCAGCCATTTCCTGGACCACTCTCCTAAACTGTCTAGATCTTTCTGCAGCCTCCCCACCTCCTCAGTACTACCTGCCTGTTCATATATCGTCGGCAAACTTCACCAGAATGCCCCCAGTCTCTTCATCCAGATCATTAATATAGAAGGTGAACAGCTGCGGTCCCAACACTGAACCCTGCAGGACACCACGTCACTGGTTGCCATTCTGAAAAAAAGAGCCTTTTAGCCCAACTCTCTGCCTTCTGTCAGACAGCCAATCCTCAATCCAAGCCAGTAGCTCATCTCGAACACCATGGGCCCTCACCTTGCTCAGCAGCCTCCCGTGAGGCACCTTATCAAAGGCCTTTTGGAAGTCTAGACAGATAACATCCACTGGGCTTCCCTCGTCTAACATACTTGTTACCTCTTCAAAGAATTCTAACAGGTTTGTCAGGCACAACCTCCCCTTAAATCCATGCTGTCTTATTCTAATCTGACCCTGCACTTCCAGGAATTTACAAATCTCATCCTTAACAATGGATTCTAGAATTTTACCGACTACCGAGGTTAGGCTAATCGGCCGATAATTTTCCATCTTTTGCCTTGATCCTTTCTTAAACAAGGGGGTTACAACAGCGATTTTCCAGTCTTTTGGGACTTTGCCTGACTCCAGTGACTTTTGAAAGATCACAACCAAAGCCTCCGCTATTTCCTCAGCCACCTCCCTCAGAACTCTAGGATGTAGCCCATTAGGGCCAGGAGATTTATCAATTTTTAGACCTTTTAGCTTTTCTAGCACTTTCTCTTTTCTAATGCCTACCATACTCAACTCTGCCCCCTGACTCTCCCTAATTGTTGGCATACTACTCATGTCTTCCACTGTGAAGACTGATGCAACATACTTAATAAGTTCTTCAGCTATTTCCTTATCTCCCATCACTAGCCTTCCAGAAATTTGGAGCAACCCAACGTCTACTTTTGCCCCTCGTTTGTTTCTTATGTATTGAAAGAAACTTTTACTATCATTTCTAATGTTACTAGCTAGCCTACCTTCATATTTGATCCTCTCCTTCCTTACTTCTCTTTGTGATCCTCTTTGTTTTTGTAGCCTTCCCAAACTTCTGATTTCCCACTGCTCTTGGCCACTTTATAGGCTGTCTCTTTGATACATTTCCTGACTTCCTTTGTCAGCCACGGCTGTCTAATCCCACCCCGGATAATCTTTCTTTTGTTTGGGATGAACCTCTGTACTGTGTCCTCAATTACACCCAGAAACTCCTGCCATTGTTGCTCTACTGTCTTCCCCACTAGGCTCTGCTTCCAGTCAATTTTTGTCAATTGCTCTCTCATGCCCCTATAATTACCTTTATTTAAACTGTAACACCATTACATCTGATTTTGCCTTCTCTTTCAAACTGCAGATTGAACTCTGCCATATTATGATCGCTACCTCCCAAGTGTTCCCTTACTTTAAGGTCTTTTATAAAGTCTGGCTCATTACATAGCACTAAGTCCAGTATAGCCTGCTCCCTTGTGGGCTCCATCACAAGCTGTTCCAAAAAGCCATCCTGCAAACATTCTACGGATTCCCTTTCTTTGGGTCCACCGGCAACATTATTCACCCAGCCCACATGCATACTGAAGTCCCCCATGATCACCGTGACCTTGCCTTTCTGACATGCCCTATTTATTTCTTGGTGCATCTTGCGCCCCTGGTCCTGATCGCTGTTAGGTGGTCTGTACATAGCTCCCATTATGGTTTTTTGGTCTTTGTGGTTCCTCAACTCCACCCACACAGACTCCACATCCTCTGACCCTGTGTCATTCAGTGCCGTAGATTTAATTTCATTCTTAACTAACAGGGCAACTCTGCCCCCTCTGCCCACCTCCCTGTCTTTTCAATAAGTTGTGAATCCTTGGCTGTTTAACTGCCAGTCCTGAACTCCCTGCAACCATGTCTCTGTGATGCCTACCACATCATAATCATTCAAGAGGATTTGTGCTGTTAATTCATCTACTTTGTTGCGAATACTGCGAGCATTTAGATAAAGTGCCTTAATGCTAACTTTATCATTAGAGATATTGGAAATCCTAAGATGTCTTAAACTATCCTTCCTTTTTGCTGTATTCCTAGGCTGCCTCAAGCTTAAACCCACCTATACACATGCTTTCCTATTGCTTATCTTTCCATTTAACTCCATACTCCGTCACTTTTGCTTTCCCTTCCCCCCGACTCAGAAGTTTAAAGTCCTACTGACCACCCTATTTATCCTTTTCGCTAGAACACTGGTTCCAGATCAGTTCAGGTGGAGACCGTCCCAGTGGTACAGATCCCCCTGGTTCCAAAACTGATGCCAATGCCCCATGAAATGGAATCCCTCTTTGCCACACCAATCCCTTAGCCACGTGTTTACTTCCCTAACTTTGTTTTCCCTATGCCAATTGGCACGTGGCTCAGGCAGTAATCTGGAGATTATGACCCTTGAGGACCTGTACTTCAATTTCTTTCCTAGTGCTTGATAATCCTTGAACAGATTTTGTACCCTAGCTTTGCCTATGTCGTTAGTCCCAACGTGGACTACAACAAATGGGTCATCCCGCTCCTGCTCCAATATTCTTTCAACCCGGTTAGAGATGTCCCGCACCCTAGTACCGGGCAGGCAACACACCATGTGGGACTCCCGATCCAGCTTGCATGGGATACTATCTGTCCCCCTAATTATGGAATCCCCTATAACAACCACCTGTCTTTTTGCTCCGCCCTCTTGAATGGTCTTCTGCACAACGGTGCCATGGTCAGCTAGCTCATCCTATCCACAGTCCTTTCCCTCAGCTGTGCAGCAAGAATCCCATACCTGTTGGTCAAGGCTCCTGCACTCCTGAACTCAGAATCGCCCTACCTGCCTCACTTACAGTCACACCCTGTTGTCCCTGAACACTTTGAATTTGAATTACTTAATCTACTGGGTGTGACTGCCTCCTGAAACCAAGTGTCCAGGTAACTCTCCCCCTCCCGGGTGTGCTGCAGCATTTGAAGCTCAGATTCCAGATCATTTCACCCTTCATCATCTTCCACCCTTTATCCAAAGTAGACACTGGCCATCCACCGGCCTCACAACACGGCTGCATTCAGATCAACTCTCACACCACTTCTGCCATAAGGACTTGACTTTGGAATTAATGGAGTCCTGTGCCTTGCATGCTTCAAGGTCACTTGGCCACAGACACTCATTACCACTTTAAATCTCCCCAAAAGCAAACATTTTCAAATAAAAATAAAATCATAAAACTCAAGTTAATACTGTTGCGGTCTCCAAAAATTCTGCCTGTGCTGAGCTTCCCCAGTGCTCTCCACTTTTATTTGACGTCCTACAAAAGACCACAAGATGCAAAAGCAGAGCATTCAGCATGTCACGTCTGCTTTGCCATTCGTTGAGATCAAAGCTGATCTGATAGTCTTCAACTTCCCTGCCCTTTTCCCTAAAATTCTTGATTCCTTGGCTGATTAAAAATCTGTTTATCTCAGCCTTGAATGTACTTAACAACACAGCTTGGACAGCTCTTTCCAGTAAAGAATTCCACAAATTCAGTACGCTCAAGTCACACAGTTATACAACACAAGACCCTTCAGTCTGACATGTTCACACTGACCAAGTTTCCCAAACTAGACTAGATGCCAATTGTCTGTGGCCTAGATCTCTCTAAATCTTTCATTTAAATGTACCTGTCCAAATGTGCCCCCAAGTTTTGAACTCACCCATCCTAGGGAAAAGACCTTTTGTATTCTTATCTATGCCCTTCGTGATTTTAAATACCTCTAAGGCTACCCTTCAACCTCCTCTTCTCCAGTGAAAGAAAAAAGGTCCAAGCCTGTCCAGCCTATCTTTATAGACAAAACCCTCCAATTCCAGTACCATCCTTGTAGATCTTTTCTGAACCCTCTGCAAAATAATGATATCCTTCCTATAGCAGGGTGACCAGAACAGTACACAGTACTTTAAAAGTGGCCTCACCAACATCTTGTACAAGCTCAATATGATATCCCAACTCCTGTACACGATGGTCTGGACAATGAAGGCAAGTGAGTTAAATGCCTTCTTCACCACCCTGTGGGACAACTTTCAAAAGAACTATGTACCCGAACCCCTAAGTCTCTCTGTTCGACAACAGTACCCAAGGTACTACGAACTATACAAATCCTGGACTTGTTTGTTTTACCAAAATGCAATACCTCACATTTATCCAAATTAAACTCCATCTGCCACTCCTCAGGCCATTGGCCCAATTGATCAAGATCTCTTTGTAAGCTTAAGTACTCTTATTTGCCCCACATTTGACTGTACCATCAATTTTGGTGTCATCTGCAAACTTGCTAACCATGTCTCATAAAGTTTCATCCAAATTGTTTACATAAATAACAAACAACCCAATCCCTGCAGAACAGCACTGGTCACAGGCCTCTAGTCCAACACAGAACCCCGCTCTGAATCCTATTGTCCCACCAATTTTGCATCCAGTTGGCAAGTTCACCTTGAATCTCATGTGATCTAACTTATAATTACTCAGCAGAAATTCCTCCTCATTTCTGTCTTAAACAGTGATGTCTTATTGTGAGATTATGTCCTCTGGTCTAGACTTTCCCACAAGGGGAAACAATCTTTCCACATCTACCCCATCAAGTAATCTAAAGATCTCTTACATTTCAATAATTTGGTGTTTCATTCTTCTAAATTCTATTGAGTAGACTCATTATTTCAACATTAGACAGTCCTTCCATACCTTGTTCGAAAGCATAAATTGCTGGTGAAAATTAGCAGATCTGACAGCATCTGTGGGGAGAAAGCAGAGTTAACATTTTGAGTCCAGCGACTTCTCATACCTGGTATCTCATACCTGGTAAATATTCCCTAAACTCCACCATTGTTAGTACAAGTTTCCACAGATAAGGGGCTAGAAACTGTTCAGTATTCCAGCTGTAGTCTGACTGGTGTTTTGTATAGCTTTGGTAAAATCTCCCAGTGTATACTCCAATCCCTTTGAATTAAGGGCCAATATTCCATTTGCCTTCCCTAATAAAAAGTCAGCAGCTAGTTGCTGCTTTACTCTGATTCTGGATGTCAGCAACAGCTAGTCTTCCTGTTACTTTTATACTTATTTCAATGGTTGAAACTTGACACCATCTGGGACAAGAGATAACACGGTATAGAGCTGGATGAACACAGCAGGCCAAGCAGCCTCAGAGGGGCAGGAAAGCTGACGTTTCAAGTCTAGACCCTTCTTCAGAAAAAAACCCACCTAGGACAATGCACCCTTCCTTGATTGGCACCATATCCACAAGCATCCATTTCTTTCACCACTGACGCTCAGTAGTAGCAGTGTGTAGTAATTACAAGCTGCACTGCAGAAATTTACTAAGGCTCATTAGGAAGACCTTCCAAACTCACAACCACTTCCAAGGTGGCAGGTATATGGAAACACTAGCGAGTTTCGAGAAGATTTGTAGCTCAGGTTGAGGTTCTGGATGTGAGTTTCCTCGCTGAGCTGGAAGGTTTGTTTTCAGACGTTTCGTCACCATTCTCGGTAACATCAACAGCGAGCCGCCGACAAAGCGCTGTTGTTATGTCCCGCTTTCTATTTATCTGGTTAGGTTTCCTTGGGTTGGTGATGTCATTTCCTGTTCTTTTTCTCACGGGATGGTAGATTGGCTCCAAATCAATGTGTTTGTTGATGGAGTTCCGGCTGGAATGCCACGCTTCTAGGAATTCTCGTGCGTGTCTCTGTTTGGCTTGTCCTAGGATGGATGTGTTGTCCCAATCAAAGTGGTGTCCTTCCTCATCTGTATGTAAGGATACGAGTGATAGTGGGTCATGTCGTTTTGTGGCTAGTTGATGTTCATGTATCCTGGTGGCTAGCTTTCTGCCAGTTTGTCCAATGTAGTGTTTGTCACAGTTCTTGCAAGGTATTTTGTAGATGACGTTCGTTTTATTTGTTGTCTGTATAGGGTCTTTTAAGTTCATTAGCTGCTGTTTTAGTGTGTTGGTGGGTTTGTGGGCTACCCTGATGCTCGGACGGCATCAGGGTAGCCCACAAACCCACCAACACACTAAAACAGCAGCTAATGAACTTAAAAGACCCTATACAGACAACAAATAAAACGAACGTCATCTACAAAATACCTTGCAAGAACTGTGACAAACACTACATTGGACAAACTGGCAGAAAGCTAGCCACCAGGATACATGAACATCAACTAGCCACAAAACGACATGACCCACTATCACTCGTATCCTTACATACAGATGAGGAAGGACACCACTTTGATTGGGACAACACATCCATCCTAGGACAAGCCAAACAGAGACACGCATGAGAATTCCGAGAAGCGTGGCATTCCAGCCGGAACTCCATCAACAAACACATTGACTTGGAGCCAATCGACCATCCTGTGAGAAAAAGAACAGGAAATGACATCACCAATCCAAGGAAACCTAACCAGATAAATAGAAAGCGGGACATAACACCAGCGCTTCGTCGGAGGCTCACTGATGATGTTACCTAGAATGGTGACGAAACGTCTGGGAACAAACCTTCAAGCTCAGTGAACCAGCTTACATCTGGAGCAAAATAAAGACCCACTCTCCTGTGGACCAAGAGGAGGAGAGTGCTGTGTTGGAGGTGAAAGGAAGACGTCGGGTTGGCTATGCACCCTTGCAACCAGTGGATCTTAATGCTGGCTTTGGCCTAACGCTGGTTCAGGGGAGCAGCCAACCTGCAACGATGGCTGCGGCAAGTGCTCGTGGCCCAGGTTAGGGGGTCCGGAACACCATCCGTGTTTCCGTAAAGAAGGTGGATGAAGGTGCACCTGTGGACCGCCCCTTCTTCGTGAAGAGGGTCCTGTTGGACTGTTGTGGGTTCGCTGCTGCAGACATTTACTGCCTGCAGGATTTCCCTGGAGGAAGTTTTTATGATGTGACCTTCAGGAGTGCCAAGCTTTGCGAGCGCTTCCTGGAGGTTTTCAAGGAGAAAGGAGGTGAGGGCCCCCTCTCTGTATTGACCGCTGTCCCTCTGTTTGTGATGCCAGTGGAGAGGAGCCGTATGGTGACTGTGCACATGTACAACCCGCATGTGCCAGCAGTTGATGTCCTGACCTTCCTTGGAAGGTACGTGAAGGTGGAAGGGGACCTAACTGACATCATGGACCCCTTTGGCATCTGGACCAGTAAGAGGCAGGTCAAGGTGACGCTGAGGATGGGCGCGGACGGGAATGTCGCACACCCACCGTCCAGCTTCGCGACCGGCGGGAGCAAGGGCTACCTGACCTATGCAGGGCAACCTAAAGTCTGCCATGCCTGTGGTAGGTCAGGTCACATGGCGGCCGACTGCAAAGCCACCATCTGCAGGAACTGCAGGGAGGAGGGACACCTTGCAAAGGATTGCCCACAAGAGAAAAGCTGCAACCTTTGCGGGGAAGCGGGCCACCTCTATAGGGCATGCCCGTGCCAGGGGACCACCTACGCCCAGGTCGCCGGCAGGGACAATGCGGGGCCAGCCCCCCCAGAGGTGAGGAAGGCACCAGGGCCCTGCAGGGACCCCACTAATGTGCAGGAGGGCCAGGTTGTGCAGGAGGGCCCAGCCCCGCTGGGTGGGCCTGAGGCCAGCAAAGCGCCCCTCCAGACTCTGCTCCCGCCCCGACAACCCGGAGTCGATGGAGGCGGCGACAGGCGACCCAAGGGAGTGGACGACGGTCCGGAAAGCGAGGAGGAAGGTGCGTCGGCGGGCCCAGGAACCGCAACCATCAGGCGGGAAGAGGCAGCTACAGGGGGGCTATAAGAGCTCCTCTGACGAGGGAGATTCGGAGGGGGCCCGCCCAAAGCAGAAGCTAAAGATCTCAAGGGAGAAGGAAAGCAGCACCCCGCTTCCAGGTGACGGGAGGCATCCTGAGGCTCCCTCCGACACCCAGTCACGTGCCGCTGGGGCACTGGAGGGCTCCCTGGAACTTCCAGGTGGGAAGAAGGAAACAGCGCGTCCCCAGCCTGGCCCAGAGCTGGACTCCCCTGCCTCCGTACCCCCGACGGGAGGATGCCACCCGGAAGGCAGCACGGACGGTTTCCTCAGCCCGGAGAGCATCCAGCAGTTAACCCAGGCAATGGGCATGAAGGGACAGATGGAGGGGCTGGACCTTGGACTTGGGGAGGGTACTGCGGTCACTGCCCACAATGGGGGTACGAGTTGCGAGCATTAATGTGCGCAGTGTCAAGTCCACTGCAAGATGCATGTCCACGTTGGCCTACCTGACCACCATCAAGGTGGACCTCCTGTTTCTGCAGGAGTGCGGGATACCGCACCTCAGCAAGTACGGGAAATGGTCTGGCGCCTGGACCTGAGGGCCTTCGATCTGGTCGGGGGGTAACAACTGTCGCTCCTCAAGCCTGGCTATTCTGCTGCGGGGGCGCAACTTCACCATCTCTCAAGTTCAGGAGGTCGTGGGGGGGGCGCGCCTCCTAGTGGCTGATGTCACCTACCGGAACGCTCCCCTGAGGCTGATCAACGTGTACGCCCCAGCGGTACAGAGTGAGTGGTTCGCCGTTCTGCAGCGGCTTCCACCCCTGCTGGCTACGTCCAGGCCGGTCATCCTAGGCGGAGACTTCAACTGCATCATCGATGCAGATGGGAGATCCGGCGTGGGGACAGCGGGTGGGGGGAGTCAACTGGACGTTATGTCCAGATTCCTGATGGGCACGGTGAAGGATGCCAAGCTGCTCGACGTCTTCAGCACCCCTGCAGACGGAGCGCTGCGGAGGTACACCTGGTCGCGGCCAAATGGGTCTATTCGCTCAAGGATAGACTTCCTGTTTGTGTCACGGGCGTTCTCGGTCAGGTCCACCGGCGTCGAGCCGGTGTTCTTCTTTGACCACTGCCTCCTGCTGGCTGACTGTCACTTACAGGATGACCAGCCAGCCGGCAAGGGGGCTTGGAAGCTCAGCACGACTCTGTTGACCCCAAAGAACTTCAAGGAGCTTAAGAGGGAGTACACCGGTTGGAGAACCGTGAAACCCCTCTTTGAGTCTCCGGGCGACTGGTGGGAGAAAGTGAAGGAGAACATCAAGAGGTTCTTTGTCCTCAAGGGTGTTTGGAAGGCGAGAGAGCAGTGAGGAAAGCTGTTGTGACTCCAGAAAAGGGTGCAGAACCTGCTCCTTCTGTAGTTGATGGGGGTTGATTCACGGAGGACCTCCGTGAGGTGAGGGGCCAGCAAGCCTCGCTCCTCACCGCGGAGGCCTCCAGGATAATCTTCCGGTCCAGGGTCCGCTCCATGGAGCAGGACGAGACGTGCTTGCGTTTCTTCTTTCAGAAGGTGCACAAAGAGAGCTCTGTGCTTAGCCGGCTGAAGGAGGATGATGGCTCGGTGACGTCGTCTCGGCCCGACATTTTGAGGATCAGCAGATACTTCTATGCCGGACTGTATGACACGAAGCCCACGAACATCACGGCCTCCGAGCCGTTCCTGCCGTCTATCACGGAGGTCTTAGACGACGGCATGAGGGAGTGGCTGGACCGGCCGATATCCCTGGACGAGCTGACCAGAGCCCTCAAGGCCTTGGAGAGGAATAGGGCTCCCGGGAGTGACGGCTTACCGGTCGAGCTGAATTCCGCTCTGTGGGACCTGGTTGGCCAGGACCTGTTGGAGGTGTACGATAGTGCGCTTCGGGCAGGGGAAATGTGCAAGTCCATGAGGAAGGGCATCATCACCCTCATTTACAAGAGGAAGGGGGAGAGGGAAGAAATTAAGAATTGGCGTCCCATTTCACTATTGAACGTGGACTACAAAATCCTGGCCAAGGTCATAGCCGACCGGGTCAGGTCTGTCCTGGAGTCGGTGATTCACCCTGATCAAACCTGTGCTGTGCCCGGCAGGAAGATCGCTGAGAGCCTCGCGCTCATCAGGGATACGATCGCCTACATACAGGACAGGCGGGTGGACACCTGCCTCGTCAGCCTGGACCAGGAGAAGGCCTTCGACAGGGTCTCTCATGCTTACATGAGGGACGTCCTCTCCAAATTGGGGTTTGGGGAGGGCATCCGCAATTGGATCCGGCTGCTCTACACCAACATCGTTAGCACAGTCTCGATCAACAGGTGGGAATCGGACAGTTTTCCCGTCAGATCTGGAGTCAGGCAGGGCTGCCCGCTCTCTCCTGCCTTGTTCATGTATTGTGTGGAGCCCTTCGCCGCATCCATCAGGAAGGAGGTGAGCCTGAAGGGCATGACTATCCCAGGCAGCCGAGGCCTTCAGGTCAAGACCTCCCTGTACATGGACGATGTCGCCGTCTTCTGCACCGATTGTCGGTCGGTGAGTAGGCTGTTGGACATCTGCGGCCAGTTTGAACTGGCCTCGGGTGCCAAAGTCAATATGGGTAAGAGCAAAGTCATGTTCTTCGGGAACTGGCATGACTGCTCCTTCATCCCCTTCACCGTCAGGACAGACTACCTGAAGGTGCTGGGTGTTTGGTTTGGTGGAGCTGGGGCATGCACTAAGACTTGGGAGGAGAGTATCACCAAACTGAAGCAGAAGCTGGGCAGGTGGACGCTCCGGTCCCTCTCCATTGCAGGTAAGAACCTGGTTGTCAGGTGCGAGGGGCTTTCGGTACTGTTGTATGTGGTGCAGGCCTGGCCTATTCCCTGGACCTGCGCCGCTGCGGTCACCCGGGCCATCTTCCACTTCATTTGGGGGTCGAGGATGGACCGGGTCTGCAGGGACACCATGTACAAAGACCTGGCAAACGGGGGAAAGGGCGTACCGAACGCCACCCTCGCCCTGACGGCTACCTTTGTGTGAGGCCGCATCAAGCTGTGCGTAGATCCTCAGTATGCAAACACCAAGTGTCACTATTTACTGAGGTTCTACCTGTCCCCGGTGTTGCGAAGGATGGGCCTGGCCTCGTTGCCGCGGAACGCTCCGAGTACTTGGACCGTTCCGTACCACCTGTCCTACATGGAGAAATTTTTGAAAGGAAACACCTTTGACCACAAGGCCGTCAGGCAGTGGTCAGCACGTAGTATCCTCGAGACCCTTCGGGAAAAGGAGAGGGTGGATCCTGTCCTGTGGTTCCCCACGCAGACTGCTAAAGTAGTTTGGCAGAATGCCTCATCGCTAGAACTTTCAAACAAGCACAAGGACATTGCTTGGCTGGCAGTGAGAGGGGCTCTGCCAGTGAGATCCTTTATGCATGCCCAGAATCTCTGCGCCACCGCAAGCTGCCCTCGAGGCGGCTGCGGGGGGGACGAGACTGTCGATCACCTCTTTCTGGAGTGTGCCTACGCGCAGGAGGTCTGGAGGGGGATGCAGTGGTATTTGTCGAGGTTTGTCCCGAGCAGCTCCGTGACGCAGGACTCCGTGCTCTACGGGCTGTTTCCCGGGACGCACACCGAGACCAACATCAACTGCGTCTGAAGGACCATCAATGCGGTGAAAGACGCTCTTTGGTCTGCCCGCAACTTGCTGGTCTGCCAGATGAAAGAACTGACCCCGACCGAATGTTGCAGACTGGCGCACTCCAAGGTCCAGGACTACGTGCTGAGGGACGCGCTAAAGCTTGGGGCAGCCGCTGCCAAGGCGCGGTGGGGAAAGACCACCGTATGAAATCCCTCGTCCAGAATAGAAAAAAGGGCCCTATCTGGTAACTAGGCCCAGCTGGCGCCTTCCCCAACTGGTCAGAGGGCCAACTGGGACTGTGCGGGGTGACGACTGCCGGGGTATTTTCTTCGCTTTGTTTTTTTTTCTTCTTTGTTTGTTTATTTCCTTTAGTTGGTGTACGTACCCCCTGGGTAACCCGGAGTGGCTTGCATGACTGGGGTAGGTGTATAAATATGTTTTATTTTTTGTACATCTTATGAATAAAGTATATTTTTTCAAATAAAAAAAGGTGACGAAACGTCTGAAAACGAACCTTCCAGCTCAGCGAGCAAACTCACATCCAGAATATGGAAACACCATCACCTGCAAGTTCCCTTTTATTTCAAAAATGTAATTTATGCATTAAAAATCTGTATATTATCAAAGTCACAAATGTAGTTTTGTTCTGTACGGTATCATATCAAGACAAACATTTGAATGTGGAGTATCTAAAGAAATCAAAGACCTCCCTTTCAAATACGATTACTAGATGTACGTACTTCTGATGTACCGAGAAAGTCCGATAACTGACCAAACCCCCCACCGTTTACCTTCAGGAGGAAGACCTCAGACGGTGATCTTTCTCCGCAAGTCACTCACCGTCCTGACTTGGAAAGATACCGCCGTTCCCTCAGTGTGGCTGAATCAAACTCCTGAAATCTCCCTCCTACCCGTCTGCTTACCACCACTTTCACTGGGGCAACTCAGAATGGGCATTTAAAAGCTAGCACAACCAGCCACCCCCACATCCGACTAATCAGAAAACAAACGCCCTGTCGTAAAATGTTATCTCAAAAACGCTTTCATTACTTTATTTACCAATCCCTTGCACGGTTTCACTTCCTCTGATCCGCCCGTTTTGTCGAATTGTGAAATCGTTTCCCTTTTTCTTTCGACAGCGACTGAAATTTCTCTCCTGTTGAGGGTTAATAACGCTACATTAAAAGGTGCTTTTTTTTGTTGCGGTGGAGTGTTCATAGACCCACCA
This sequence comes from Stegostoma tigrinum, assembly GCF_030684315.1. Lineage (NCBI taxonomy): Eukaryota > Metazoa > Chordata > Chondrichthyes > Orectolobiformes > Stegostomatidae > Stegostoma > Stegostoma tigrinum. Next base: position 24,213,888 of record NC_081387.1, read on the forward strand.
AGAACGAACAGGGGCAAGGTGCTCGCAGAAACCTCTGAGTAACAACCCATTGAGACAGGACCTAGCTGCTCACCAAGTTCATGGGTTCCGGAAGCCTTCGCCTCACAGAGATTTGGGTGAGAATCGTGGATTTCAAGCATTTACTTTAGGATTTATCACCAGGAATCAGTCAGTGCTAAAATACTCCGCCGTGTTCCGGCCCGTATTCCAGCGGGAGGAGGTTGGGTCTGCGTTTCGGGTTGAGGAATTCAGGGTGTGTTCCGGCCAATGTAAAAAAACCGGCAAGAAATCCCCACCCTTCCTCTTGGCCTTACACCGAGGCTTCTGATGAACTAAATTGCATTTCAGTTAAAACGTAGACTTGTATTTATAGACCGCCGTTCACGTTCCCAAAACATTCCAAATATTACCAGATGCTGTGCGAATTTAGGACACAACGCATAGAAATGCGCACAAGATCCAAAGCCTGTAATTTAATTCCTTGGTTTTGTTTTAAAGGCAAATTAATTTGAATTGAGATGTTGCCCAGAACTCGGGGGAAAGGCCCACACCCCACTTTAAGAAATGGATCTTTCTTTTATATTTAAACTAGGAGCAGATTAGGCCATTTATTATGGAGTCTTGCTATGTTCGTGTGAGAAGATTGATCCTTAGTTTAACGGTCTTAGATTCGATTCCCTACAGTGTGGAAACAGGCCCTTCAGCCCAACAAGTCCACATCGCCCCATGGAGCATCCCACCTAGAACCACCCCCCTATAACCCACACACCCCCGACACTACGGGCAATTTAGCATGGCCAATCCACCGAGCCTGCACATCTATGGACTGTGGGAAGAAACCGGAGCACCTGGAGGAAACCCACGTAGACACGGGGAGAATGTGCAAAGCCCACACAGACGGTTGCCCGAGGGTGGAATTGAACCCCGGTCCCTGGCGCTGTGAGGCTGCAGTGCTAACTACTGAGCCATGGTGCTGCCCTATAGGTTTGCCTTCTCTTTGTCTCTTGGTGAGGGGGTGTTGAATGAAAAGATAATTTTGGACAAGGAGCCAGTTGCATTGAGTTAGTCAGTACTGACCAGAAAATGTACATGCTACAGGTGAAAGGAACAAACTGAACAGTTTATCCACTTTACCAACACCTTCCACCTCAACCTTAAGTTCACCTGGACCATCTCTAATACCTGTCTCTCCTTCTTAGACCTCTCTGTCTCCATCTTAGGCAACCACCTAGAAACTGATATCCATTTCAAGCCCACCAACTACCACAGCTACCTAAAATACACCTCCTCCTACCCTCCTGCAAAAATGCCATTCCCTATTCCCAATTCCTTCGCATCCACCACCACATCTGCTCCCAGTTTGAGGCATTCCACTCCTGTCCACCTTGGATGTCCTCATTTTTCAAGGACCACAACTCCCCACCCCCCACCACCCTCTCAATTGTCGAGAACACACTCGACCATGTCTCCCGCATTTCCCGCAACTCATCCCTCACACCCTGTCCCCGCAATAAAAAAGAACCAAAACAGAATCCCCCTCGTCCTCCTGTACCACCCCGTCAACCTCTGGATCCAACACATCATCCTCCGACACTTCCGCCACCTGCAATCCGTCCCCACCACCAAAGACATTTTTCTCTCTCCCCACCCTAATCTGCCTTCTGGATGGACCGTTCTCTCCGTGACTCCCTTGTCCACTCCACACTCCCCTCCAGTGCCACCACACCCGGCATTTTTCCCTGCAACCGCAGGAAGTGCTACGCCTGGCCCTACACCTCCACCCTCACCCCCATCCCAGGCCCCAAGAAGCTTTCCACATCAAGTGGAGGTTCAGCTGCACATCTGCCAATGTAGTATACTGTATCCGCTGTACTCGTTGGTCTCCTCTGGAAACCAAGCAGAGGCTTGGGCACCGCTTTGCAGAATACCTATGCTTGGTTCACACTAAACATCTGCCCTCCCAGTCGCGAACCATTTCTACTCCGCCTCTCATTCTGCAGATGACATGTCCATCTTGGGCTTGCTGCAGTGCCCCAACGATGCTACCTGAAGGTTGCAGGAACAGCAACTCACATTCTGTTTGGGAACCCTGCAGCCCAATGGTATCAATGTGGACTTCACAGGCTTCAAAATCTCCCCTCCCCCTATCGCATCCCAAAACCAGCCCAGTTCATCCCCTCCTCCCACCTCAAGCCCCACTCCCATCTCCTACCTAATAACCTTATCCCACCCCCTTGACCAGCCCATCCTCCCTGGATTGACCTATCTCCTCCCTACCTCCCCACCTACACACACATTTACTGGCTCCACCCCCGCCTCTTTGACCGGTCTGTCTCCTCTCCACCTATCTTCTCCTCTATCCATCTTCGGTCTGTATCTCCCTCTCCTTATTTATTTCAGAACTTCCTCCGTCTCCCCCATTTCTGTAGAAGGCTCAAGGCCTGAAACATCAGCGTTCCTGCTCCTATGATGCTGCTTGGCCTGCCGTGTTCATCCAGCTCTACACCTTGCTGTCTCAAGTGGTGCCAAAGTTGTCTCCTTGGTTGCTTGCTGAATGAGCACATTTAGCATGTAAAGGCTGGCTTTTGCTTTTATTGGACAAGGTTATTGACTGTGGGCAAAGTCACAAGCACAAAGCTAGGCAGCTGTCAGGAGGCACTTCTTCCTGCAAAAGATGGCTGAAATCTTAAGTTCCACCCTTCTAAGAAACCGCTGTTGCTGGAAATCAATGGACAATGACAAAAATAGATTCTTGTAAAAGCGAAATACTGTGGATCCTGGAATTCGGAAATGAAAACAGAAAATATTGAGTATACCTTTACCATTGAGTAGGTAACATCTGTGAAGAGAGAAACCATTTCAGGTTGATGAACTGCTTGATCTCTTGTTCCACGAGGTTTACAGAACCTTGTTAGTAATGATTTTAGGGTTAGTCATTAGAGAATTAGCTCACAGGCAGGAAACTGAGTGGGGATAAAGAGTTCTTTTCAGATTGGTTCCCCATTGCCAATGGGTTCCACAAGGAACAGTGCAGGGATCACAGCTGTTTATAATATATATTGATGACTTGGGGGAAGGAAGCAAATATACTTCAGCTAAATTTACAGAGAACACAAAAATATGTCAAAAGGCAAGTTGTGAGAGGGATGGAAACAGTTTATAGAGATTGAGTGGGCAAAAAGTTGGCAGATGGAGCATAATTTGAGAGAATATGAAGTTGTTCGATTTGGAAGCGAAAACAAAAGAACAGTATCATTTTAATGGAGAAAATCAGCAGAAAGCTGGACAGGACTTGGGGATACATGTGACATGGAATGCATTGGGACTCCTTGGAGGGCTGGTTGGCCCAGGAGATTGGTTGGTTTTTCTCAGGTTTTGCCTCCACACTGAGACTGCAATACCTGTCATCTTTCATTATCTGTGATAGACATTGTGGATGTGGGTCAGACCTGCTCTCAACACAAAGAATGAAATGTATTTATTTATTTGAGAAATACATAGGTCTATTGAAGTATTAGCTTTTTAGAAACAATAACCAAGTCAGCCAGGCATCATGTCATTCGTGCACATGCAAATGAACTACACAATGGCTCTCGATGTTTGTGCTCTTTCTTGCAACAAGATGATACATGCCACTACTCTACTCTAGCTCCTGGTTTCACACTGCAACTTTTACCAGAAAGTCAGCTTTCAGGTTTAATTGTTTTTCTTGTGATTTTGTTAAGTATTTTGTGTGAAAGCTGGTTCTCCCTCTTGTAACAGCACAACCATGCGACCAAGTTAACATTGAAACTTTTTAAGCAAGTAAGACCTTGTTGTTTCGGATCCAAGTTCCAGTTTTGATAATGGGAGTAAAAGAATACCCATTGGTTTCACCATTTTTCAATAATAGATGTGATATCTTAAAGGATATGTCATGCAAAGATACTTTTTAGTGATTTTTTAATGAGTTGACTGTAACATTATGCATTGAAAGTTACAGGTTGCTCTTTGCCAGCACCAGCTGCAAGATCGATCTGGATTTGTCCAAATTTTGTTTGTGATTAGTTTCTCACTTCTTTATTTTTAAATGTAATTTGACTGCACTCTTATTTTTCCCAAATGTTGCCATATTTAGGGAGTGAATCACAGGATGTTTCTGACAATGTTGCAGCTTCATAGATGTGGGAATTGATTCCCCCAAAGTGTGTAGTATCAAAGGACCAGCCAAGGAAGTGGGAATATTGATGGAAACTTGGATGTGATTGATACAAATAAGAAGCGGTTAGCTCTGCTGCCTCACAGAGCCAGAGACCCAGGTTTGGTTCCATCCTCTAGTGTCTGTCTGTGGGGAATTTGCACATTCTCCCCATGTCTGTGTGTGTTTCCTCTGGGTGCCCCGGCCTCCTCCCATAGTCCAAAGATGTGCACGTTAGGTGGATTGGCCGTGCTCTTTTACCCATAGTTTCCAGGGATGTGTACATGAGTTGGATTAGCCATGAAAAATGCAGGGTTACAGGAATAGGTTAAGGGGGTGGGTCTAGGTGGGAATACTCTTCAGAGGGTGTGTGGACTCGATGTGCTGAATGGCCTGCTTTTGCACGGTAGGAATTCTATGAACATGTGACAGGTAAACAACCAAACGGGGGACCCTTCTGGAGTCTGTTATTATGGGATAGAATGGCTGAGTCATTACAGATCTTCATGTTGAAATCACATGTTTTCAATTGTGGTGATGTTAGACCAGTATAAGACTGGCAGCCTCATTTTAACAATGTTTGACTTCCCTCTAACTGTGATGGACCTATTCAATTGTGAAGACGGTTGGTGACATATATCGTGTATGAGGAACTGAAGGTCAAGGTTTACCAGGTGTGAGGGAGATGGGGAATGAACAATGGGGAATTTATTTGTCTTAAGATTGTACCTCTGCTTTGTAACAATTCCATGGCTTTAAGAAGTGTATCTTGTCCTTTATTTATACGAAGTAACGTTGAGACTGAGGTGTTGAGTAGTCTGCTCTGAATCCAATAAAGTAATCTGCTTGGGGCCTTGGGCTTTTTCTTGAAAGTTGGAGCAGTAAAAGCAGCGTGACGGCGTGGGCTCAAGCTCTCAAGGTTCAGTTGCAGTTGCTGGAGTCTTGAAGCTGTATGTAGAAGCTCTTATTCTTCTCTCCATTACAGCTACAACGTTGGGTTCTCTTCCTGCTGCTAGAATTGCATGTGAGACAATCTATTTAACGGAATTTGCCTTTGCCAAGGATGTGTTTATGGTATTTACTATATTGGAATAGTTAGTTGGTAGAAGTCGATTATATATATTCATATGTATATTATTTTGTTAAGCATTTTGATAGAGTTAAGGTTAAACTTATTTATTATATTTTGTCTGCATTTTAATTATAATGTATGAATGAAATGTTCAAACAAAGCACTGTAGATGCTGTAAATCAAAAACAAAAACAGAAGTTTCTGTACCAGAAAGGGTCACCAGACCCAAAACATTGACTCTGATTTCTCTTCACAGATGTTCTCAGACATGCTGAGTTTTTTCCAGAAACTTCTGTTTTTGTTCATGAAAAGTGATCTGTTTTAGTTTCAAGCCTGGTAATTTGACCAATTGAATTGCATCTGGAACACAATGCCTTACACTTTACCACTAAAATAAGAAAAAGCTAAGGTCTAGGCTCTCTTCCTAAGATAATTTGAGGATGTTTGGTCTGGTCTAATAACAGCTTTATAACAGAAATTTCATAAATTGTTGCAATTGTTCATATTTTAGCACCCTTCAGCTTAATTTCAATGTGATTTGATTATTTTGATGCTTTCTTCATAAGGTTAACAAGGATTTTCTTTGAGGTCATCAATTAAATTTGCACAAAGATGAACAGAAGACATGTCAGTGTTATCCTCCTATTCAGTATTCTTCAATTTGCAATGCTGGGTAAGAAAGAGTTTTTATGAGAAATCTTATTTGCCTGGACCTATAAGGGTTACTATATTTGAGGTGAACAATTTTGGGCATAAGGAAAATTCATTTGAGATATAGCAACCATCCACTTGTGACTAGATTATCATAGTGATTATGTTTCTAAACTAATTATGTGAAATCCGAACTAATAATGCAGAGGCATGAAGTCCTATCATAGCAACTGGGAAGTTTACATTCAACAAAATAAATGTAGAATAAAAAGTTGTCCCCTGTATTGGTGGCCATGAACGTACTGGATTTACTGATAAGGTTCAAATAATGTGCTGTACTGTTCTATGTTCTATGTTCTAATGCTAAAGTAGTCCTTGGTTTCTTGTCTGAGAGCCCCTTGCTCAGTCACTGTTTTATTGCTACTGAGATCACAAGATGGCACAGTGGCTCAGTGGTTAGCACAGCTGCCGCACGGCACTAGGGACCCACGTTCAGTTCCAGTGTCAGGCAAACGTCTATGTGGAGTTTGCACATTCTCTGTGTGTCTGTGTGGGTTTCCTCCAGGTGTGCCGGTTTCCCCCCTCAGCCCAGAGATGCACAGTCTAGGTGAATTGGCCGTGCTAAATTGCCTGTAGTGTTCAGGGATGTGTAGATTTGGTGGGTTATAGCGGGATGGATCTGGGTGGCATGCTCTGAGGTTTGATGTGGACTTGTTGGGTCGAAGGGTCTGTTTCCACACTAAGGATTTTAAGAGTCATTTTATGAAGATAAATACCGATGAGCAGACCAATTTGATCTGTATTTGTTCAGTCATCGAGAGATTTCTTCAAAGCCCCATGTCAGCATCCAGGAATTATTGCCTCCACATCTCTTCCTGAGAATCTATTCCTTCTCATTGTCCTGTGTGAAGAATTTCCCTATATAGTCATACTTTGGAACCCTTGTCGTTTCCTTGTCACACCCTGGAAATTTAGTGTCCCCTACTTATTCTTTCCAATACCTAAACTGTATTTATAAATATATCCATAAGACTTTCTTTGCATCTTATTGAAAAAATCCAAGCCTCTTTTCATAACTGACCTTTGGCATCATGGTCGATCAGCTTTGTGGCTCCTTCTCTCCAGCAATTTAATTAATTGCAGCATCTTTTTAGCAAAAATGTTTCAACACATTGTCAACTTTGGCAGAACACAAATTCAGCTAAGTTTCCTAAATCTCTTTCAGAAACATGCTTGGCTAACATGTTGAAATTTGAATATTGACTGAATGAGATCACAACCTTAACTTTGACAGCTGCAGCAGGGTAATTTGTAGTTTGCAACCTTTTGGAGGTCACTTGGCTTCAATATGAGCTTTTCTTAAGAAATAAAAGAAGTTCAAACTTGAGAGAGGCTTGTTTGGAAATCCCTCTCTGTCTTTCTTTCTCCCTGGAACAGGTAGGAAAGTGAAGTGGAGGCATAAAATCACAGAATCCCTACAGTGTGGAGGTGGGCCATTTGGCTTGTCAAGTCCACACAGAACGCCTTCCCCACCCCCGTAGCCCTCTATTTCCTATGGCTAACCCACTTAGTCTTCAGCCCTGGACACTCTGAGCAATATAGCATGGCCGTAGTGTCCACTAATATGCAAGATAAGTGGGTTAGCCACAGGAAATTACTGAATCAAAATTGGTTTTTCTGACAAACAGCAATGGATTCACGGTCATCAGTAGACTCTTAATTCCAGATGTTTATTGTTCAAATTTATGTTTTATGTACATTCAAGATTTAGATGTTCAGTTTCACCATCTGCCATGCCAGGATTTGTAACTGGGTCTCTGCATTAACAGTCCAGCAATAATACCTCTAGGCTATCGCTTCCACGTTTCTCTTTTGTGTAATTAATTTATTGTCTTTAGGTACATCAGTAGCCTCATGAATATGTTCAGTTACTGACCAACACGTATCTGAATTTTAAACAATAGTCTTGAAGCTTATCATGCCTGGTTTCACTCCGAGACCTTACTTGTTCTGTATTACCATCAGCTAGAATCACGGCACTGATGACATCATTTAAAATATTATATTTCAGCCGAGACATTTGAAGTCATTGGATCAAAGTATCCCATTATAGTCACTGTGGACGATGATGCTGTATTACCATGCCATGTGGAACCAGGTACATCATTGAAAGATCTGGAGGTTCGATGGTTTAGGTCCGACTTTACTTCGCCAGTCCATTTATATGCCAATCAACAGGATCAACCCAATTTGCAGGATAAAGCTTACCGAGAAAGAACTGAACTTTTTAACAGCGAGTTTCCCCATGGAAATGCCTCTCTCAGACTGAAGAAAGTGAAAGCATCAGATGAAGGCATCTACACATGTTTTATTGACTTCAAATCAAGCTATGAGGAAGCAGTGATAAATCTCAAAATTGGAGGTGAGTACACACCGTTACAATTTTCAAATTGGAAAGAATTTTTTAAAACACTGTAATTTCAAAGCTAATATTACGTGAAAATGAAATGAAAGTGGGCTAAAAAATAAAGGCTATTTGTGAATAAACCACACAGCGCTATCATTAGAGTTTCACACTGAAAATTTATGCTGGTATTCAATTAAAATTATTCGATTGTATCATCACAGTTTAAATATATATGATCTCATTTTCAGAATCATTTTTTCTCTTTCTTCACATTAAGAAAATTTATGGATGAATGTGTTTTAAATATTTATTTGGAAGCTGTGCATTTGTTGGACATAAGAGTTAATTTGGCTCATTTTTATTCAGTTTATTGATTCTAGTGAAGACAGTGGGTGGTATTTTGTTCATCACAGCCATTAAACCAGGATGACAGCTCTTTACTTTGGGAACAACAGGTGTCCTAAACCTTTAACATGTACTGAACCACAGTTGTAGTGGTTAGCACTGCAGCCCCAGAGTGCCAGGGAACTGTATCTGATTCCACCCTCGGTGACTGTGTGGAGTTTGCACGTTCTCCTCGTGTCTCTGTAGGTTTCCTCTGGCTGCTCTGATTTCTTCAGAGATGAGCAGGCTAGGAAATTCAGGGTTTTAGGAGGTGGCTCTGGATGAGAGATTCTTAGGAAGGTCGGTGTGGACTTGATGGGCCAAGCACCCTGGATCCCTGCTACAGAGACTCTTATGATATTTTCAAGAAATGATGAACTGGGTTTTATCAAGTGACTTACCGAACAGGAGAAAGAGGTCAGAGAGAGAAGCTCTTCTATGCTGGGAACACAGTTGTAGTGAAGTTAGTTGTGGGAGTGGTGTCGGGTGAAGAGATACTTCAATAATTATTTGACCGACTGAACCTATGGAACAAGCCGAGTTCATTCTGAAGTAGAGAAATTTGTTTATTAATTTCAAATTCAGAACAATTTCAAAACAATGATTGAATCAAAACAATATTAGATTACAGCTGTTTCTCTGTATAGTCACTTGCAACCTATCATGAAAGTGCCTCATTTATTTATCACTGAGCTTGTCTTGCTGTTGCCCATTAGTCTATCTTTGGAAAGATTGGAGGAACATGCATTATGCAGACACTGTTTCAAACATAAATGATCTAATTGCCATGACTTTGGCTTATGCTGTTGTAAACTGTGAAATGCAGAAGGATGTGATAAAAGAAAGAGATCTGGACTAGTTTTAGGAGTGACTAGCATTGCTGTACCCAAAAATTGCAGGTCTAAAACCTATAGTAAGATTGTCTTCAGAGAAGTTTAATGTTCTGTGCTCCAGTTGGTGACTTCATTGCCATCAGTGTAAGAGGGGATATACAAAGAGACACCTGAGAATTGTAACCTGGATTATTATCAGACTCGGAGATTCAGAAATAAACCAATGGAAACAGGGGTTAGAATAACTTATGCATCCATTCATTGATTTGGAGAACGTGATAAAAGGCAACAGAGGCAAATAATTCTGTTTTTTTTGTGAGAGAACTGGATAAAAATCTAGCTTGATGGATAGATATGGATAACAATTACAAAACTGTGCATGGAATGTGTTTTGAATGGTGCAGGTACACATTTAGACAAGATTCTAGATTTCCATTGTTCACGTAAAGGGATAAGACTATGTTTGAAGAAACATTACTTGCAGAACGTAAACTCAGTGTAACTTGAAATGGGATGGTCTTTTCTCATGACAAGCACTGAAAATTCCAGTTTCCATAGTGTGAGAGAAAAAAGTGAATAAGATATAACTTGCATTTATACAGTGCTGTTAATAACCCATTGAGGTATAAATATGCAGAAGGACAAAGGAGGGGGAAGGAACCAAGGACCAAATAAGGAGTAAATAGTAGAGAACTGGGCTGGACACATTGTGAAAATGCAGAGAAAAATGTGGGATCTGGAAAGGGATTTAAGATTGAAAAATCCTTCAAAGGTGGTTGATAAAGGGCCTTAGTTATTGGAAAGCAATGAAAACAATTATAAATTTACTGCAAGTAGGATTCAGAGCTGATGTATGTTAGTGAGGGTGAGTGATTAATTGACAAGTGAATCTTAGTGCAGGATGGGACATAGATGACACAGATTTGGATTGTGTAGAGTGTACATAGAATTGTAGAGGTCAGTAGGGAGAATATCAAGTTTTAAAGATGAGAAAAATGACAGTAAGGATTTCTTATATGAAAGAGAAGTAGTAGTGTCAGGTGTGATCCTGCTTTGGAGGTTGAAGTAACTGTGCTTCAATTTAATTAAAATGTTCCAAACAAGCCCCCCACAGCTGTCAAAAAAAGTTGCATCATGTCATTAATTGCCAGCTATGGGACACAAACTTTAGTAAGAATCCATATCCTTCAGCTTTAATCTCATTTTCTTCAAACTTTTAAAAAAAAACTGGGAATACTGTGAACAAGGACCACAATGTTATTCACTGACACACACCTTTTATTAGAGGATCTTGATTTGCCATATTAATTGTCTACCATTAAGTTGCACTGTCACAGTAAACATTAGGAAAGTAACTTTCATTGATCATATTAACTTAGAGAATTAACTTCTAATTGAAGGTATTGGACAGCAGCCTTGGATTCACTTGGAGGGAACCAGTGGCCAAGGAGTTCGTCTTTCATGTAAATCAAATGGGTGGTATCCTGAGCCAACTGTCCAGTGGCTGGATGGAAATCGACGAGTTGTGAATGCAAAGCCTGAAACAACACATCAAAAAGATTCCAATGGCCTTTTTACTGTTTTAACTCGAATTGATGTTACAAGTGACTCAGTGAACAGATTCTCCTGTCTAATGCAAAACAGCTTATTACACAAAGAAGAAGAGGCCCGTCTTCGGATACCAGGTATATGAACAACCTTTTATTGTTTAAGATAAAACTTATTGTGCAAATTGGTTTCCTCCAGTGCTGAAGTGTTTTCCAGCTGGTTAGTCAAGAACCAAGGGAGAACAGCCTGAGTACAATCCTTTTCCCTTTCTCAAAACTATTCACATGTGCTCATGGTTCAGCAGAGGTGACAGGCTAACAGTCTGCAGCAGAAAGATTGTTTAATGATTGACTGTAATCTGATTATTCAACAAGTGCAAGAAATGAAGCCATGGATCTCATGGTTAAGTGCAGTTGCATTAGCTTCAAAGGTTCTGCCTTTTCTGCGCAATTTCATTCCCTTTGGTACAGGCGATGACCAGAACAAACTTAGGACCTGCTGGGATTGCATATTTCTGATTAGAAATTTATTCTATGTCTGTTTTATTTTTCAGAAATATTCTTTCCCAAGACCAATGTGTGGCTGATAGTTTTCTGGGTGCTTGTAGCCGTTGTAATTACTGTTGTTGTTCTTGACGTAATGTTCCACAGGAAAAAACATAAAAGAATCAAAGGTAGGAGCATAACTTGCAATTCAATATTATACCAGTAAAAGGACTGTGTAAAATACTGTGTAAGCAACAACCTCATAGTGTTATTGGATGTGGGTACAGATACAAGGCTAACAACATTGATTTCATGATAATTCAATTTTCACTTGTGGTATAGTGAATGATGAATGCAGTTCTGTCTGTTTTGCTTCCCCAACCACATTATATTGCACTCCTCTTGTGTCTGAAACACCTTCACATCTGATTATCATGCCATGTGAATGAAAAGAAGATCAAATGGATTTTTTCAATGGCTCTGATATTATGGAACTCATGTAGCTACTCAAAGTCATCCTATGAGATAAAAGCTGCTCTAATCAGATCATTTCTCACTATATCATGTGACCTAATGAAAGGCCCTATGGTGGTCACTCTTGATCCTGAATTATGCCCAGTCAAGCTTGAATTACAACTGAATGGATAAGATATCTCAAAGGTTAGAGCAACTGATGAAATATACAACAATATGGGGGAGTCCTTGTAGTAATGTCCCCACCTCTGAACCAGAAGCCCCAGGTTCAGACCTCACCTGCCACAGAGGTGTGTCATAACATGCCTGATTGGTTAGGAAAATAAATACAGCAACTATAGTGCTTGTGATGCAGTGGTAGTGTCCTTGCCCCCTAAGCCAGGAGTCTACCTGCTCCAGAGGTATGCAATAACTTCTCTGAACAGACTGATTTGGAAATTATTTACAACAATGTGGATCTTCAATAATCTGAATTGTAGAGTGGAACCCTGTTCAATGCGCTTGAAAAGGATGCAACTTAATCTTGTTTCACAACTTAATCTTGTTTCTTCTTTGAGTGAGACTTAAGAACATTTTTATCACAGACAGTTCAATTGAAACACTTTGTAACCAACCCTATCCCGCCCATTTCAACATTTATCTTGCGTTATATATTTTCGTACAGTGATCAGAAGAAATACTGGGCAGTTTATCTCCTTACCCAATTTCTAATGAAAGGTGATTGACCTGAAATTTTAACTTTATTATTCCCTCCACTGATGCTGTCTGATCTGCTGAATATTTCCAACACTTTCTGATGGAGCTGTCATTTGCCCTTTACTGATTATAAAATTCCCAGACTTGCAACAATGCACCATTGATCTCGAGCACAGCAGGCCAGGCAGCATCAGAGGAGCAGGAAAGTTGACTTTTCAGATCGGGACCCTTCTTCATTTCTGAAAAAAGGTCCCAATTCGAAACGTCACATTTCCTGCTCCTCTGATGCTGCCTGGTCTGCTGTGTTCCTCAAGCTCCACACTGTGTTATCCCTGACTCCAGCATCAGCAGTTCTAACTATATCTGTACGATTGATCTCGTTGCTTTCATATCAAGTAAAACATCTTAAGGTGTTTCCCAAAAGATGCATATAAAGGACAGTGGACAATGAAGCTGGAGATTAGAAATTGTAAAAATCAGATCAAACTTGGAGTGTTAAAATGTCTTTTGGTGATCTCTTGAACCTCCATTCAATGAGAAATGGACAGGGCATCATAACCATACACAATTACAATATCTTAGACAAACGGGTGCACATTTGTGTCACTAGATTTTGAGATGAGTTCTGTGTTCCATTTTATTTCTGCATGGCACTTAGTTACTAGATAGTAATGAAGAGAGCAATTGGTATGACCTAAAATTATACTTAGCCTGTTATCTGATATACTGACATTGCAAAATGTTGTAATTACTTCATAGCATGACCAAAGTTCTCACCGTCCTTTTTATAGTGTTTTAGAATAACATGGTAATTCTGAGCTTATGAAATATGGTATATGCGATTATTTCTTCAGTCAAAATGTAATCAAAAACTGAGTAGTTCGCACTGCTGCCTCCAGTGCCAGGGGTGTGAGTTTGATTCCAGCTTGGGCCGAGTTTGCATGTTCTCCCCATGTCTGTGTGGGTTTCTGCTGTGTGCTTCAATTTCCTCCCATAGTCCAAAGAAGTGCACATTGGATGGATTGGCCATTGTATGGGGGTGGGTGGAATGCTTTTTGGAGGGTTGGTGCAGACTCCATGGGCCAATCAGCCTCTTTTTGCTCTGTAAGAATTCACTGGATTCTATGGTAGAAGTTTAAAATTTACCTAGTTGTTCAGAGTTTCAGTTGTTTATCTTTGAAATGAATTCCATATAATTTCATTAGTGCTGGGAAGTACCTTGAATGTTGAATTTGTGCTCAGTACCTGTAAAGGGTGTGATGGTATCTGTGGAGCCCCTCTCAATAATACTTCACTATGTTCTTGACTTTCAGAGCTACAACTGCTTTGCATTTTGGAAGGTAAGATATATTTCTGAATCATTCCAGAGCCATGATTTATGATGATTGAAATCAGATAGCTTTGGTTTTGTAACTTAGAATTTTACCACGGTAATATTGAATGTTTTTACAAACATGGACAGCAGTAGAACTCATGGGAGAAGCACTTTGTTCTGATTGTATGCATATTAGAAAGCTAAGAGATGTTGGAAAATAATACTGGCTTAGATTGCACTCTTGTGAACACAACAGACAAGAAAATTTTGCTAGAGAAATATTGGCTCAAAATGCTCAATTCAAAATGATCAAAAGAATTAATTGGTCTGAGAGTACCATGTCAGTTTGTAATATTGAATAAAATTTAATGCCACAAAGGTTGTGGAACAATCAAGGCACGTTAACATGAATTTCCAAAAGGTGTATGTTATCTGGCAGAGTTAAGACTTCCTTGAGAAAGTCATGGCATGTGCACACAAAAGCACTGGAGACTTGTGCCTCAACTTGATCACCATGACACTAAAAGTATCCTGTATCAACAGAAAGTGGTTAAGTATAATAGAGACAGGATGAAATTTCCAGGGTGACCAGCTCAGGGAACATTTTCTTGTGACACTGTTGAAGTCAGCGGGCACGTTGCCTTTTTTTAGTATCGTTGCTGAAAAACTTTATCTTGGGCAGCCTTAATGATTTGGGTGTGCAAAAACTACCTCTCACTGCCTGCAGTACCAGAATCCAGTAGTAGTCCCTACCAGGAGTACGTGCAGTCTCCTGGAATAAACATCATGGATATTGAACTTGAAGGCAAGTCTGGCTGTTTTGGTCAGGCATGGATTGGGAGACCGCAGCGAGATGTGGAGGTTCACAATGGGTACAGCATGGGTGTTGGTGGGTGGGGGCACCAAATGGAAGTTCCATCTTGAGAGTGTGGAGGGGAGGAGAGGGGGTGTTGTTTAATGTGCACAAAGCACAAGCTCTCCTTTCTCGCCATGAGCCATGCTTTTGTCTTAATAACATTGGGACATATGCCTGATACCTTCGCAACCAGTATAATGTGGAAGACAGTTCGAGGAGGTTGTGGTCTGGCTACCTGCTTTATTTCCATCCCCAAGCTCTCACCTGACATGTGATGTGGGAGAGTGTGAAATTCATCCCAGGTTAAAGGATATAATGTAAAGAGTGCTGATACAGAGGTTCAATGTTAGAACTATTGCATAATTATCAGAACTTTCAGACCACCTAATAATTGGTTTTATGGTTCATTGTGAAGAGAGTTGTAAGAAAACACAAGTGCCAGACAAACAACCATCTTCAACAAAAAAAAACTCTAGTTATCACCCCTTGACATTTAATGGCATAGTTGTCATTGAGTCCTTGTACTGTCCATGTACTGGGGATACCATTGACCAGGAAGTGAACTTGACTAGTGATATAAATATTGTGATGAAAATGGCAGGTCAGGGGGTATGCGTTATACAGTAGGTGATTGTATGAGATTGCCACTTCTTGGAAAATCAGGCTTACAATTCCAGGACGGGAAAGAATTTTATTTCCTGAGTTTAAGAGACAGAGTGTGTCAAAATGCAACATGTCAAAGCTCAGTCTGTTGTCAGCTATAATAATGCATTCCATCATTCAAATCTCTGCACTTCTCCCTGTTCTTGCAGTTGGAGTCATCATCTGTTTTGGATTCCATTAATACAAGAAAACTAGACAGCAAATAGTATTTGCCAATTAGTGAGCCTGCCCTCAATTAAGTGGACAGAATAGAACAGCTATAGAGTCTTAGAGATGTACGGCATGGAAACAGACCCTTCAGTCCAACTTGTCCATTCAAACCAGGTACCCTAAAGTAATCTATCCTGTTTGCCAGCATTTGGCCCATAGGCCTCTTAAACCCATCCTATTCATATATCCATCCAGATGCCTTTTAAATGTTGTAATTGTACCAGTCTCCATTACTTCTCTGGCAGCTCATCCCTTACATGCACCACCCCCGTGTGAAAAAGTTGCCCCTTTGCCTTTTAAATCATTCCCTCTCAGCTTAAACCGATGTCCTGTAGTTTTAGACTCCTCCCATCCTGGGAAAGAGACCTTGTCCATTTACCTTATCCATGCCGCTCATTTTATAAGCCTCTCAGGTCACCTCTCAGCCTCCAACATTCCAGGGAAAATAGCCTCAGCCTATTCAGCCTCTCCCTATAGCTCAAATCCTCCAACCCTGGCGACATCCTTGCAATTTTTTCAGAACTGTTTCAAGTTTCACAACATCTTTCCTACAGCAGGGAGACCAGAATTGCATGCAGTATTACAAAAGTTAACTAGCGTTTAAATCCCATCATGGTCTCAGTATGTTTCTTTTCCAACCTGATTGAGATTTCAGTGCAATGAATGGGGAACATTCTGGATTCCTAATTTTGCAACTGTACAATTGTCCAATTTGACTGATGAGAAATGTGGTGCACTGAAATGATGTTTTGTTTTACCTTTGCAGGTTATAAACATTACGACATCAATTATCGTAAGTATAAAGGCTGTAATACAAAACAACACCATCTTGCATTTATAACGCATTTTTTATGATGTACAATGTCCAAAGTTACTTCACAAGAATATTAGCAGAGAAAAGTTGACATGGGACCACATTGAAAAGGTATTAGGATAGATGACCATAAGTTTACTCCAAAGCATAGATTACATCAACATCATTGTAAATTTTAGAAGCAGGAAAGCCATGAATAATCACAGAATTGTTATGGTGCAGAAGGTGGCCATTTGGCCCATCGTATCTGTGTGGTCCCTTCAATGAGCATTATGACTTAATGCCAATCTCTTCCATTTACTCCATACTTTTGTATATGGTTTCTATTCAAATATTCCTGTACTTCCCTATTGATTCTCATCTGACTGCCTACTACACTGGCACACAGAAAACCACTTGTTGCATGAAGAAATATTTTCTCATATCAGACTTGCTACTTTTGCAAATCACTTTACATCTCTGTCTCACTTTGATCTTTTCGCAAATGAAAAATGTTTCTCCCTGTCTACTCTATCCATTCCTGTCATGACTTTGAAAATATCAAGCAGATCTCCTCTTAGCCCATTTTAAAGGAGAATAATCCCAGTCTCTCAAACCTGTCCTCAATGAAAGTTTCTTATCCCTGGAACCATTTTATAACTCCTTTCTACACACTCTCCAATGTGTACGTGACCTTCTATTTGTATTGTTTTGTAGCTGAGGTCTAATAAATACCTTTTATTAGTTCAGCACAACCTCCTCGTCCTTGTTCATCTGCCATCTATCTGCTCAATCCGCCAACTATGTCCTTTTGGAGATTTACACTGTCCTCCTCATGGCTTAGTGTTTTCAAGATCCATATAACTCTTCAACTTTGAAGCCGTCCCCTACACTAGATCATTAATATAGATCAGGAAAAGCAAGGATCCCAACTCTAAACCCTGCTAACTCCACTACAAACGTTCCTCCAGCCTGAAAAATATCCAACAACAGCTACTCTGCATTTCCTAGTATTCAACTAATTTTGTGTCCGAGTTGCTTCTGTCCCCTTTTTAATATTCCATGAGCAATAATTCTTCTCACCTGTCTATTATGTGACACACTGCCAAATGCCTTTTGAAAGTCCATGTACAACACGTCAACAGCACGATCCTCATCAATCGTTTCTGTTACACTTTCAAGCACTTAAAACATTGTTATTATAAAAGGTGCAATAGGCAGGGCTATGAGGAGAAAGCATGACACTAAGTAAAATATTCATTAAAACAACCAGTGCAGGAATGCTGGCCTCCTTCTGCACCATCAACTCTGTGATTTTGCAATTGATTTCTTTGCTTCCCCACCCCATCTCTCTGAGGGTGTGTGATGTGCTCTGTGGAACAACCAATAGTTTGCTATTGTCAGAGATTAATTTCTCCTTTTTGGGATGATCCCCTTCTTTCTCCAGCAACTGGAAATCTGCTGGGAGTACCAGATGTGGTGAAAGCATAAAAAATGCCATAACCATGGGATCTGCGCAGAAGATCTCCAATCAGAGGAAATGAAATAAAAGCTTTTCAAAAAAAATCTATGGCTCTCTAGGCATTTAATTGAATTATTTAATGTCTAAATCCTGAATTAATCTGTGTCTAGCCTTGAGTGAACCTCTGTACTTTTGCTCTTTCCTCTCCTAGCCTCTGTGACCTTGGTTAAAAAAACTGGCCATCAGGAAGTTGAGGTGTCTGGGGATCTGAAAAGTGTAAAGTGGACTGGAACAAATCAACCTGATGCTGAGAAGATGCTGAAAGACCCATCCTATGTGCTGGGAAAAGAGGGATTCACATCAGGGAGGCATTACTGGGAAGTGGAGGTGATTGGGACAGGCGAGTGGAATCTGGGAGCTGTTGCAGAGTCTGTGAATTTGGAGGAACAGATTAAACTGAAACCTGAGAATGGATTCTGGACCGTTGGATGCCTGGAAAACCGTCTGGTTGTGAATGACTCTGCCGATCCTCAGCTTTCTATTGGTGATGTCCCAAAGAAGATTGCTGTTTATGTCAATTATGAGTCTCAGATGGTTTCATTTTTAAATGCAGACACAAAATCGCATCTCCACACTTTTGCTAACAAAGAATTCCCACCAAAACTTTATCCAATATTGCAAACCTCTGAAAATGCCCAGCTGAAAATCTGTCCCACTTCAAAGAAACGTCTGTGGTTGCTGAAATATTGAAGTTCATACTTTGACATGTAAGTTGGACATAACAGGAAGCTAAATGCCATGGTATTGCATTGGACACCCATTCTATGTGACCCTATATTAACTTGAGAGAAGTTTATTATCAGGCTTCTCATAATGGACAATATGTTTCTCTAATTTGATTCCCTGTTATACTTCATTTTATTCCCATTCAACTAAAATGGGAATTTTATTTGAATAAAATAAAATGAATGATACAGTGTTTGTTACATAATAGACAGTTATATAGGGCAGTGTTCAGAACCTAGAAATAAGAAGGCCATTTAGCCCACAAGATTTCTACTATTCATTGAGATCAAGATTGATCTGCAACTTGACGTCAAATATTTGTCTTTGCACCAAACCCGTTAAAACCTTGAAAAACAAAAACCTATTCACGTAAAATTTGAGTATTGCTATGTAATTAACTACCTTTCCTGCTTAAATTATTACTTTTAACACACATTATTGAGCTTATTGTTAGCTGTCTTTC